>NC_069794.1:51378627-52003627 GCF_027406575.1 Nycticebus coucang | reverse complement strand
CCAGTTGTCAGGCATGGTTTTAGATGATGAGGGCACAACCACAAACCAGATAAGTCCCTGTCTTCGTACAGCTTTTATTCCAGTGAGACACATCAGACAACAAGCAAATACATCAACAAATAAGATGATGTCTGAGTGTTATGGAAAGAAAAAAACGAAGGCCATGGTTTAGAAGGTACCAAGATGGGTGGGGTGTGCATAGCTCCTAGAAGGCCAGGGTACCCATAACTAACTTGCACAGGCTGCTGGAAGCCCCAGGACACATGCCAGTCAGCCAGACATCCAACTTCTGCCACTAGTCAAGCCCTTAGCACCTCCCAAACTCACATTATCACAATTGTAGGGTTCATGTTATACTCGAAAATAAAATTCAAGTATCAAGGAAGATAATACTATTGCCTGGCTACCAAATGGGAAGTTCATTTCATCACTGGAAAATGACCCATCTGAAGAAATCAGACTTCAATGTTGTCCACCTCAGTATTCTGGCAGAAAAATTCATGATATTTTTTATTTCCATTAATTTGATAAATTATCCTTTACCCAGATTCTAAAAAGTATCAGAGATTGTTTAGTTCTTCGAAGAAAAGAAGCCATAAAAATGTGGTTTTCTTTTGGCATGACATTATGCAGATATAAAGAGCCTAATAATTTCATATCCACTCATTGCTGCCTTTAGCCAAGTACAGTGGTGGCAAAACATGTTTGTGTATGACAGCTGGTTTCATACTTCCAGAGAAAATATGTCTCCTACTGGAACAGCTGGGTGGCTACTTTGATGAACCCAAGTTAGCCAGTGGAAGTGTGGCCAATTCAAAGCTTTCCAGACAGCCCTTGTTCATGAAGAGAAAATGAACATGGTTTGCAAAAACAGAGAACATTTTTACAACTTTGTCATTTTTAATAATCAGGACTTTTTGGCTTCATATGGCTGTTGGGGCAAATATTTACTGCCCACAATAAAAAAATGCAAAATTTTAAATCAGAAAGAAAAAAGAATGGTAACAAGATGAGGTTGGGCAATGCTTTAGATAATGAGGTCAGGAAATGCCCCTCTGAGGGGCTATTTAAATTAATGGTCTGAAGGGGGCAGGGAGCTGAGGAGAGGACGTCTTCCAGGGCAGAAGGAATAAAACTTGCAAAGTCTGAAAACAGAATGATCTGGGATTGTAGCTGGAGCATAATCCTCAGGGGGAAAGAAGGTGAGGGATGGTTGGGACAGGATTATTTAGGGTCCCTGTAAATCATGGATTTTACTTTAATTGCTATGGGAACCACTGTAGGATTTTAGGCAGGAGAGTGGTGTAATTTGATTTACATTTGTAACAGGTCATTCAGGCTGCTGTGTAGAGGAAGACTCCAGAGAGGAAGAATATGAGGGAGACCAGGAAGCTATTGCAACAGCGTAGATAAAAGATGATGATGCCTGGGACTATGACAGAAGCAGTGGAAATGGTAAGAAGTGGCTGTATCCAAGATAGAAATTAGAAGTGGCGCCATAGCAGTACTATTAGAGAGTGGGTGATTCACGCAATTCACTTGAATAAATTTTCCAAATAGCTAACACTTACACTTGAAACACCAAAATTCTTTTTAAAAAATCTTGTTTTCATGGAAATCTTTCAAAATTGTGCAAAACATTCCTTGATCTTCTTCTGTAAAAAATTCCAACCAAATTTGCAAATTGTTATTTTGACTCAGGATCCTGTTCTCCATTTTTGTCTGCCATCTGACACATCCTCTGTCAATTTCTTGAATTCTTTAACTCCAATTACTTTCACTCCATATGTTAAAGCTCTGCTTGTTTTGAGGTAGATCTTAATTAGGATGAAAAGATTATTCTCCATATAAACTAATTTGCAGATTGGCTATGGCATTTAGGTAGAAGCCGCACCTGCTAGGCCCAGGTCGGCATCTGCTGCCCAGCCTGTCCATAACACAGTGCTTACCAGGGCCCTCACCTAACCAAACTTGTCTTTGCTTCTGAGACACCAGCCATATTTAGCTGCTTTAACCCACCAAAATCAACATAATCCACACTTTCTAAAGCCAAATAACCAGTCATTCAGAAAACCTTATCCACATATGGAGCCCAATTTCTAGCCTTTGTCTATTTGTCGCTGTTCTCAGTCAATCCACAAAGATGCTGGGGTTTCAAGGGGCCAAAAGATGACCTTCCTTTCCCAAGTTCCAAATGGGAATCTGAATTAGAAATGAAAGGATCATTTACCAAGGGATCTGAACTAGAGCCCATGGCTTGGATTTAAGGCTAATGCTTTTCTACTATGTCCCGAACTTTTGAAATCAACCCACCAAACTATGAACCCACCACCTGGAATGAAGTTGAAAATCAGGGTGGGATAAAGAGTAGAAGTAGAAGATAAGACTTACTCCCTTATAAAGTTGGGCTCTGAAGAACAAAGGTGAAATGGAGCCATAGTTAAAGGGGATGTCAGATCAATGGAACATTACATTGTAAGAAGGGAAGTGGTAGGACGTGGCTACATATTCATGGAATAAAAGAGGGAAGTGGAAGAGATTGAGGATATAGGAAAATGCACACATTTCAGAAAAGGTGGTGTCCCTGACAGTCAGTGGGTGGGATTCAGAGCACCAGCGGAGAGATTAGCCTCCATAGTAACAAGTAGGAATATAACAGTGATGGGGGCAAATGAATTTAGGTTTCCAGATTTAGTTGTGGGCAGATGGAGTTTTCATTCTGTGTTTTCTATTTTCTGAATGAAAAATGAAGTAAAGTATTCAGCTAAGAATGAGAGGGTGGGAGGTGTGAGAATAGAGCATGTTTGAAATTAAAATCTTGCTGGTTAAGAAAGCAGAGTTACTGAAGAAACAATTTCTGAGTACTGTAGAAGGTCCATCCGAGGTGTTGAATAATCTAAAGTGAAACTAATGAGCCCATCATGTAAGTTTCTCCAGCAGCATTCAGGTCAAAATGAGGAGATGGAGGGCTAAAGGAGTGAGGACATTTGCAAGAGCATGATTATAGTTCGCAATAATCTTTGAACTCCTTGTAGATAATAATACCTAATCAAAAATACCCAGCCAAGCTGGGGGAAGCAGGGGACCTGCAGCATTTAGACCACAAGTGGCCTTCTAGATAGGTCCTCAAGTGTGCTCTTTTGACTGCATTTAAATTTTACAAAACAAATCCTTTTAATACAAGGGGTGCAGGAGAGAAAGATGAAACTTTTCTTGCCTCCTTTGGTGCTTAAAAAAGAACAATCTTGAAATCATAAGGCCACAGATTCCCCAGCCTTTCTACCAAATAGATTGTTTCAACACATCCTTTCTTTTTTTATTATTATTAATTTTGGTTTTTCAAAAACAACATCAAAAACTTGGTAACATATACCTAATACTTACCGTGTGTCAGTTACATGGTACTAAAGCCAAATAACCAGTCATTCAGAAATCCTTATCTTCATACCAAGTTCCAATTTCTAATTGTCTATTTGGTGCGATTCTCAGCCAATCCATGAAGATGCTGGGGTTTCAAGAAGCCAGTAAATGACCCTCCTTTCTTTCTTTCCCAAGTTCTGAATGGGAGTCTGAATTAGAAATGAAATGATCCTTTACTGTGGACTTGAACTAAAGCCTACTACATCTGCTAGGGAGACCCCAAGAGCCCTTCCAGCACTCTGCTCCTTTTTACCAGTCTACATATAGGCTTGGCCTGCCAAGCATCCTAACTTCCTCTGGGATTCATCAACCCCTTTTGAGATGAATCTGTGGTTTCAGGATGTAGATGGGTAGAAGCTTCAAGCCACTGCTTGTTGAGGTCTCCTTTACCCTGGCTGATCTTTCTCCCGCTGTTCTCTGCTTCTAAAATGCTAGGCACCTTTTAAGAACATAGTATCACTGCTCCTTCCATGAACGCTTATTTACAAACAAGCAAATCACTACTGTGGTTTCTTTCTTTCCTAAACTCTTTTTTGGGTGATACAGGCTGAAGAAAATATTTATGCTTTACTTAACATTTTTTTACTTAAAGGAAACAACCTGATTTTCTAAATTTAAGTCTGGAAAATAAACAAAAGTTTCCCCTCCTTGGTTTCTCTTCCTTCCTTGCTAATCAAACCAAGATAATGGTGCTGCCCTAGAAAATCCCTGATGACTAACAGATGCTATTGTTTTTCTTCATATGAGAAACCATGTTTAAAGAGACATCCCTTACCAGTCAGGAAAAGATAGGGAGGATTGAGATAATTCAGGCTTTGAAGCAAGGGTGAAGTTCACTCACATTCTTAATTCAGAAAGTTTGACTAGGAAGTGGGGATTGTTTCTGTACTGTATAGAAAAACACAGAATTCCTAAAGCTGAATCATACAAAAAGTCCCCCCTTGATACTTACAATTTCTAAGACTTTGTGATGTTTGAATATGTTCAAATTTCATTATATGGAAAGACACACCCAGGTCAGACAAACATAAAAAAATGAGCTGTGCTTCCCTAACAGCAAAACTGACTGGTATGGACATTGTACCAGGTTTGGCAATAGCTAACACTCTTTGAGCGATCACTACATTCTAAGCCACAGGTTCTCAATCTTGGTTACATATTAGAATCACTGGAGATATTTTTGTTTTATTTTGCTTAATTTTGATTTTGAACTAATTTTAGACTTATGAAAGAGAGGTGGAGTATCAAGGGCTTTCCTATGACCCTCACCTGCTTCATGTATATTAACTTCTTATATAACCACAGCACAATTATTGGCATCAGAAAATTAATATTGCTACAATGCTGTTAAGTTACTGATCCTATTAGAATTTTATTTTACTAGTTGTCCTACTATCATTTTTTTTCTTTATTCAGTATTGCACTCAATTGTTAGTTTATACCAATCAGTGATAGTTCCTCAGTCTTTCCTTATCTTTCACAACCTTGGCCCTTTTGAAGAAGACTAGTGATTTTGTAGACTTTGCCTCCATTTGAGTTTTTCTTACATATTCTCATGATCAGAATGAAGTGATCCATTTTTCTAAGTATCACACAGAAGTGATGTGCTCTTCTCTATACATTGGATTGAGGGGTTCACAATATTGATGTCTTTTTCTTGCTGGTGTTAACTTGGGTAAGGTCACCTTTACTGGGTTTCTCCAAGGTCAAATCATTATTTTTTTGCATTTGGTATATATCTTGTGAATAATACTTTGAAACCCTGAAAATCCAGTTTCTCCTTGAACCTGCACCCAGTAATTTTAACACCCATTACTGGATCTCATCTATAACAATTATTACTCTAGCGTTTGTCTAATGGTGAGTTGCTATTTCCCCCTTACTTCTACTTTTATTATTTGAAATTTCACCTGAGGAGATTTTTTTAAATGCGGATACTTTGTCCCTACCAGACATCAATTAAATGAAAATTTACTAAGCATATCATCACTTGTCCTCACAATAAGGCTAATAAGCAGATACTATTATCTGCATTTAATATGAAGAAAATGACACTCAGGATGGCGTAGTAACTTTTATTTTTAGAGCCACTAAGTCGTGAAGGCAAGACAGAGCTCTAAGCTGCCTATCTCTAAAACCCATGCTCTCTCCACTGACTCATCCTCCCTCCTTTTAAGTTCAGCTCCCTCTTCCCGATGTTAAAATTCTTCCCATTTAAAACTTACTCTCTTTACTAACTCTATTGTGTATAATTTTTGCCTAAATCATTCCAGGGTTGGACACATCTTTTCTATGAACCTTTTGACACCCACTTTCCTAAAGAGTAAGGAACAGGGTGGCGCCTGTGGCTCAGTGAGTAGGGTGCCGGCCCCATATGCCGAGGGTGGCGGGTTCAAACCCAGCCCCAGCCAAACTGCAACAAAAAAATAGCCGGGCGTTGTGGTGGGAGCCTGTAAGTCCCAGCTGCTTGGGAGGCTGAGGCAAGAGAATCGCGTAAGCCCAAGAGTTAGAGGTTGCTGTGAGCTGTGTGAAGTCATGGCACTCTACCGGAGGACAATACGGTGAGACTCTGTCTCTACAAAAAAAAAAAAAAAAGAGTAAGGAACATATGTCAGCTACAAAATTTGTCTTCACCTAGAGAACAGATCATTGCAGAACACTATGTAGATGAAAGAAAGAAGTATATCACATACATACACATGAAATCATTGATGTATTCAGGCTAATAGCCAACACTGCCTTAGAAATATAACCCACATGCTCTCTGAGAGAGAACTCATCAGGCATTGAAACATTGCAAACTATGCCTGCAGTCAGTGGTTAAGAGCAGGGCTTCAGAACCAGGCAGATCTAAAGTAGAATCTGGCAATGACCTTGAATTCAAATGACCTTGAAGATTCAATTATCATCATGATTATTATTATTATTATTATTGTGTTATTGTGTTTCTATGGTGATAATTGTTGTATTATTATTATTACTGTGTTGCTCAGGATGGAGTACAGTGTCATGGTCATAACTCACTGCACTCCTGAGCTCAGGTGATCCTCCTGCCTCAACCTCTCAAGTAGCTAAGCTAATTTTTGTTGTTGATGTTGTCTGTAGAGACAGTGTCTTACTATGTTGCCCAGCCTGATCTTGAACTCTCAACCTCAAGTGATTCTCCTATTATGGCCTCCCAAAGTGCTGGGATTATAAGCTTGAGACACTATGCCTGGCCCAATTTCCTAATTTTAAAAATGCAAACATTAATACCAATGGCACAGACTTCTTCTAAAGATTCAACAAGTTGTTAGCACAAGTGCCTGAATGCTCAATAAATATGAGCTTGAAAAAAAGGCTCCACTATACTAATTTGCCTACTAACAAACAAAACATGAATGCCCTTTCTTTTGTATGTTTTTTTGTTTTTGAGACAGAATCTCACTCTGTTTCCCTGGTGTCAGCCTAGCTCATAGCAATCTTAAATTCCTGGGTTCAACCAATCCTGCTTCAACCTCCTGAGTATCTGGGACTATAGGCACATGCTATAAAACCGGGCTACTTTTTTCTACTTTTTTTTTTTTGAGACACAGGTCTTGCTCTTGCTCAGGCTGATCTTGAACTTCGGAACACAAGGGATCCTCCTGCCTCTGCCTCTCAGATTGAGAGACATAAGTTTGGAGGCTATGGCTCTTTAAGAGAGATCAGATGTAACCAGGGTATGCAGGAGATTTGAAACTGCTGGAGGGGTGCATAAAAACTCTGATGCAGAAGGAGAAAGGGAAATGGAGTGTAAACTATCACCTTGACTCATTTCCCCTGTGGAGGTCCCTATCGTGTAGACAGCTAGTTAAAAGGATAGACCAGCAGAACAGTTACCACAGCAGCCAGTCTGTAATGGGAGCCTGCTAAGACATCATCTGAAATGTGAAGATAGAGAACGTTTTTCTCTAGAACGCCTCTCAGGAAGAGGATTACATGTGCGTATGATCAGGATAATGCATTTCGTCTATTTCAAGACACTTCTGTGTTCCAAATACACTGCCTAGCATATAGTAACTGTTCAATAGATAGTCTTTGGATTAATATATAAATGAAGCTTAGCTCCTCCATAAGGAAGGTACATCCCATTACTTACATGTATTCTCTCTTGCTGAGAAGGGTAAACAAATTAGGAAGCAGGGATGATTCTTTCAGGTCTATAAAGCCCGGGAGCACCTACTAGCTATTCTTTCACTCTTCCTTTTTCTCGTTAAGCATTCAGTTTCTCCTCTAAATACTTGTTGAATAAACAATGATTTTTTTAAAATAAAAAAGAATGCCAAATTATAAGCCTATTCAGGACATTTCTAAATCCATTAGACCTTGGCTGTATGTCACTAAAAATTATATATGTACTGAGCAAAGCAATCATTGCTTTCCCAACTATGAAAATATGAAGTAAGATGCCTCTGGCAAAGACTGGAAGTTGCTTTTCTCTCTTTTATGCTTAATAAGAGAACTCTGAGAAACATGCCTAGCCGAAGAACTATATTTCCCAACCACATCTGTAAATACAGGTGGCTACTGAGATATGAGAGATCTCTAGGGAATCTCTTTGGCACCTTGCTCTGATTATTATTCCTGCCAGGAATGCAGACATGATGGCTGGAACTCCAAAATCCACGTTGTGATTTTGAAGATGGTGAAATAGAAAGATGTTAAGAGACTTGGTCTCTGGTGATTTTTTTCAAGCTGCCATACCAGTTCTGGAATTTGCATCTCCAAACTCAAATTGTGTGATAGAAATACAAATTTCTGTCTTGTGTAAGTGACTGTTCTCAGGTAAGTAGCTAGTGCTGTTTCAGTGTTGTGCCTCATTAGATGAAGTATACATATAGTTGAACCAATAAAAACTAAATATGTGTTTGGAGGAAGAGGGCAATTAGAAGTCTTAATTCAAAGTTTTAGTAATTATTAACAGGGCAGGAGAAAATATGAAGCTCCTTAAAAAGAAAAAATTTTGTTTCTTTTTAACTACAGGTAACTGGATATTAGTGAAGTACAAATTAAAATAATACTTATTCTGAGAACACTATTACCCACTGCAGGATTAAACAACAGAGTTTGTACATTAGTGTTTTTGTCAATAATTGACACGTTTCAGTATTGATAAAATAATAAATCATCCAATTCAATTACCTAGCTGATGCTCAACTCTTCTGTAGAATACTGAGGTAAGAAGTCGTCCAGTTTATGCTTGGCTACATCAAGTGATGAGTAATTCTCCCCTTCCCACACCAGCCCGTTTTTATCTTTGAACAGTTCTGAAAGTAAGAATGTTGTTTCTTACCCTGAGCTGAAATCTGTTTTCCTCTAGCTTCCATCCACTCATTCTGGTTCTGCTCTTTTGAGCAATATTCAGTACATTCAATACCATCCTACATGATAAGACTTCACTTATGTTCCTCTTGAGACAGCTGCCCATCCAAATTTTCCTGTCATAGACTCATTCTGAACATGTAGAAATCTACTTCTCTGAAATCTTGAGAATATGTATGACTGTATCTACTCATTTTTTTCCCTTGCCATTGCATACCTTAAACAGATACCCCACATCCTCCTCAATTAAATAACACTTACAGTTTGTCAAAAAATTATCTTTTTGTTACTCAATACAAAGGCATTATTATTTCCAGTTGTCTGCAATATTTTGAAATGAAGCAAGTAGGTAACTTGGCAGATGTTGCATTATTACAGGTGAATGAAAGTCCTGTTGCATATCCTCCACTTTTTGAAATTCTCCCTTTTTCTATGTATTATACCTGTGCAACTTATATGACCTAGATCAAAAATAAGTCATTTAGCTGGGTGTGGTAGCTCACGCCTGTAATCCTACCACTTTGGGAGCCTGAGGCAGGTGCATTACTTGAGCTCAGGAGTTTGAGACCAGCCTGAGTAAAAGCAAGACCCCATTTCTACTAAAAAGAGAAAAACTAGCCAGATGTTATGGCAGGCCCCTTTTGTCACAGCTAATTGGGAGGCTGAGGCAAGAGGATTGCTTGAGCCCAAGAGTTTGAGGTTGCTATGAGCTCTGAGACCATAGCACTCTACCCAGGGTGACAGGGTGAGACTCTGTCCCCACCCTCCCCTACAAAAAGAAAGAAAGAAATCATTTATTTCTTATAGCCATCCAAATGGTATTTAGTAAATATTATTTTACATTAGTAAATATCCAAATGGTATTTAGTACATCTTCATAATAATATTACATTTGTCCTTTCACCCTTCATTTACACTCCAATGATCTCCCATAAATTATTTTCTTAAGATTCTGGGTTTTCTCAGCAGGCATCAATGATATTGACACAGAATACTATTGTGACTTTTTCCACTAAACAAAATCTGTTTCTACTCAATTGGAGCTGTTCTTCCATTACCATATTTCAAGCATACCCTGCTCACTAATATTTGGTGACACCAACATGATATTAACCATCTGTGTTATGATGTCTAATTCACTTGGTTACCTGCTAAAATCATATATACTGAGCCCACAGGATGTGATAATAACCAAAATAAATGTAACCTAAAACAGCTAGTTTTTAAATGGAAAAAGAAATGAAATTGAAATTTAGCCAACTAGCAAGGGTATTGTAAATTTAATCTAGAAGTAATCTCTGAGTTTGTCACCTAAGGGCAGACATCCTTTAAGGAACTTCTGCCACTTTCTCTGCCTCCACAACTGGTGTTATGTCAAAGAGGCAAAATGAAAATGGTCAGGAGGTACAGTTACCTCATACCAGGAGAGCAGAAGTCATTTTTCAGGCTAGATTTTTAAGAATGTAAAGCCAGGCTCACAGTTTAGGAGAAACATAATTTATCATTCATAATCTGTCTTCCAGCCAGCCTATTCTATTACCAATATCAGGAAGGGACAGAGATAAGACATTACCTAAACCCTAAATCCCTCACACCAGGCTGTTAGGGAGGGGGAAGGTCAGTGCTGCCAGGCTGGATAAGAGCAAACTGACGATGTCCACAGTGGTGACAGTGTTTTCACCTGATCAGGGTGAATTGGGATGGAATCAGCAGAAGAAGAGCGTTGGGTTATTTGAGTTCTGTGCTGTTGAAGTTAGAGACAGATGTGCCTAGAGAGGGTTAGATAAGTAGTGGGCTACTCAATGCTGTTCAAATGGAGATAAAGCACCTGTGAGCCCTGGGACGCATTCCTCCCCTGCTAAATGCTCTTGGAGACTGTTTTTCGGGCCCAGAAACTTTATGCCCAAGGCACAGAAGGAACAGATGATTTCAGTCCGGAAGTTTTCTCATGTCCTTCACTGGGTTTTACTTAAGCATGTGTGTATTTTTCCTTTTCACTACAAAAAACAAATACACAAACAAATAAAAACCCACGACAACTTTCAGAATGTTAAAAGGGACATGATTTGGAATTCTCACTTACACAGTACACAAAAATTGCTTGAATTGTGCAGCTGTTGAATGGAAGATAATTTATTTTTACTATGAGCCTTATGGACTGGTGCCAGCATTTTATATATGTGAGTGAGAACAGAATTCTTCAGTCTTCAGGTCCCCACAGACTAGGCGAGAAGATAAGACCTAATACAAAATCCATACAGCAGTGTGTGTCTTAAGAGCAAGTCAGGAAAAAACCCAGAGGTTCAGGGAAATGAGAGATGAATCTTGACCCGAGAAACATCACAAGCAAGATGGCAGAGGCAAAATAGCGGGCTTCAAACATGAGCAGGGTGAGGGCTGGCGGCTCCCAATCTTACTGCCTTCCTCAGCCTCACCATTTCACTGTGCATCAGTTTCTTTGTCCATTAAATGAGAAGGGAAAAATGGCATTCATGCCCAAAGTACTCATCACCAACAGACAGATCCCAAGCCATGCAAAAACATCGCATTGTTCATGGAAAGCTTCACAGCACTCAGAATAGAGTAGAAGTGGCTGGCTCTCCAAACTTCCCATTCTTTAGGACAATCCCACGAACTGTGACAGCACTGCCAAGCCAGAGAAATAAAAGTAGATGTTCACACACAGCCAGTCTTTAAAAGAGGTTAATTCGTGTTAGCGAACTGTCAAATAACCTGTCACACTTAATTATTTTTCTTCACACATGACTTTCTCCCCCCCTGAAAATATTAAATAAATAAATAAGCAGAAAAATGTTTCTAGGATTGTGTGATAGCTGATCTCTCAAGGCTACTTTGTGGCTAAATAAATAAAAAGAAAAATGTAAGCATTGCTATTCCGAAGGGCTTTTCTTCTCTGAAGACATTGCATAGCAGTAAAGATGATATTAAGTTCAAAAGAAAGTGCTGTGTCCTTTATAAACTTGAATCAGTAAGTTGTTCCCTTTACCTGGCATATTTTGAATGCAAGCAAGATAAAATTTGATAAGTTCATAAAAACAAATAAGTGCAACAGGTAAGAGATGTTAATATAGTACAGGCACTGAAAATGTATGAAAAAACAGAACTTGTATTGTAATACAAATTACATTGTTAAAATAATTATTGACATTATAGTTTATATTTCAAAGTCTGCCTTTATAGAATAAATCTATTGTCAAATCTAATAATAAGGACATACTTTCTCAAGGGCATACCTGACCCTATAGTATTTCTATAAAATTATAGATATAGAAGAGTTATCTGAAAAATAGCACATCTGAAAATAAAGGATAGAGAGAGGAGCTTTAATGGAAGAAAATCCAATAAACAACACTAAAATACACCACATTATAATGTTTGTTTTAACAAACATTCTGCATAAGATGTCTCAAAATAAGGTTAAAAGGGACATGCAAGATTACATTATTTAATTTCTACAGCACCCCATATTTTGCAAACACCGCCCATGCATGAATTTCTAGCTGTATTCTTCTATGGTTACCTGATTATAAATTAGACAAATCTCTCTCTCCCTCCCTCTTTTATTCCAATGAAGAAATTGAGAAGGAAATGAGTCAAGTAATTTGTCTCAGCTCATACTGAATAAAGACAGGATTTCAAACATCTATTAAGAGAATTTTCAAATACGATAAGAAGGGTTATTTGTGGTCATGTTAAAAAAAATAAAGAAGGAAAAAGAAAAAAAGTGAGCCTCAACCAAGGCTTAAACAAAGTTTGAGGGGTTTATTAGATTCTTTACAGGTTGTAAAGGTCAGAGGGAAATTCAGTTTATTTCAAGAAGGAGGGGTTACTTCTACTTTCTAGTCCAACTTGTAAAGAGCTTGGAAAGCATCACTCCGATCCTCTCAAGAAAAAAGCTGAACAAAATGAAAATCAACAACCCTCCTTAGATCCTTCAGAGAATTGAGGTCACAGGGCAAATTACCATCCCCAAATCTTGAGCGACAGGCAGATAAACAAAATCACAGCTTACCAGGAGGAGAAACCTCAGTTAGAACCAGCATTGATTAGAAATACTTAAAGGGGAGTTTACTAATTGCTGAAGAATGTGCATGGGCTAGCTTGAGAAACAAAAACTAGGGACCCAGCCTTGGGGGTGCCCCTACACTATTATGAGTTCTACTTTGAGTAGCCCCAAAGGGTTCTTCCTGAGAAATCAGAGAAAAATTCTCTTTATGCTTCCAGCCATGGGAAGGAGAAAAGTAACCATTTTGATGTATGCCCAGAGCATTCAATTCTTCCTGCAGGGGCTTCCCTTAAGGCAAACTATTTTCTCAGAGCATAACTAACTTGAATTTTGTAAGACCCTAATAGACCTAGATGAAGGGAAACACCCTATTTCAACCCCCTCTAGCCCTCCTGCCTCATCTAAGGAAGAAAACAAAACAAAGCAAAACTGAGACGGACTTGTGAAGGTCACAGCCCAGGGACATAGGGCCACCAAAACACTTGGATAAAACTATGGGACTATAGAGTCATCCCCCCTCACTACCCTGCCCATCTTACTGCCACACCAATAGGGCTCCTGAAAAGCATTGGGAATTACAGGTAAAAAGAAACTCTCAGACCCTATTTATAAGTAAGCCAGTTGGAAACCCAAAGACAATAGACAAAACAAAAACAAGGACACTGGAAGAAATTTTAGCTGTGACATCTACAGCTACAGGAAACTGCAAACACAGCCTAACTCTTAGCCAGATAAAAATAAAACCACAGACAAAAGGTCTAATTATTGCAATTCCTTCTACCCAAGACATCAAGTCTAACTTTCAACAATGACTGCAAAACCATAAGGCAAAACAAAGACAGTCTAAAAAGACAGAACCAGACTTAGATATGGCAGAGATTTTGGAATTATCAGACCTGGAATTTAACTATCATGAGTATTCTAAGGGCTCTATTGGAAAAAGGAGCAATGTGCAAGAACAGATGGATAACGTAAGCAGAGAGGAGAAACTGTAAGAAAGAATCAAAAGAAAATGCTAGAAATAAAAAACATTGTGACAGAAATGAAGAATGCCTCTGATGGACTCATAAGTAGACTAGATGCAGCCAAGGAAAGAATCAGTAAGCTTGAAGACATATCAATAGATACTTTCCAAACTGAGAAGCAAAGAAATATATATTTTTTTAAAAAAAACTTGAAATAAAAAGAAGCAGACTCTTCAAGAGCTACAGGACAAATTAAAAAGGATGGAACATATAAACAATAAGAATACCTGAAAGAGGAAAAAGAAGAAAATAAAACAGAAAAAACTATTTGAAGCACTATGGCTGAGAATTTTCAATTGATGGAACTTGCTATGAGAATACAAGAGGAAATTGTGAGTCCAGTAAACTGTCTTAACTGTCAATGGCAAAAACTTCATGGTGAATTAGATGCCTTGTCCCACTACAGCAACTTTACACAACATAATCTAGCAGTCACTATTCACATAAATCCTTGTTCTCTATGACTTGGTCTGATCTGTTCTCCAACTACTTTCTACCTTCTTTCTATTCCCTGGGCTTACCTCAGGGCTGCTCCCTTTTCTCTGAGTGCCACTCAGCCTTCCTATCAATTGTTGTCTTTGTCTCTTTCTATATGTCCCTCCTCTACTCCATAACAATCTGACTGAGCTCATTGCTCCCCAGCATAAACATCCTAGCAGATAGAATCTGTTCTTCAAACTCCCTGATAGACTACTGGCTAATCTCTAAGATGGCTGTATTTGGCTCTGGGGCTAATTCCTGATCTAAGCATTTTTGATCTGAGCAGACAGGTCATGTTATAAAAGATACTGAGGGCCAAAAGTTGCATGCTAGCTCATGCTTGGAAGGAACTATTGGCAACGTGGGCTCTTCATATATTAGGAATTTATCTGAATTCCCAGGCACTTGGTAGCATACTGCAAAAAGAAAATTTAAGTTTCCAAAGAAAATGGTAACATATAGTCAAGGGAACTTTTTCTTCTTGAGTTTATACTCTAATCAGAAGTGTGTTACATATTCCCCAGAAATGGTATCCACCACTGAAGGTATTCACTCATTCACCAATGAAGAGTGATATCACCAATGAGGAGACAGGTAATGTGCAATGTGACGCTGCTGATGATAGTGCGAGGTCAACTCTGAGACTCATCAGAACCACAGCTAGACTTCCCAGATCACCCAGGGCGCAATTGTGACAGATCAGGGCAGATAGCTTGCAAAGAGGGGAAAAAGATAGTGATCTGCCATCTCCAAGAGCAGCTGTACACATCCTTGAGAGTGCCATTCCTTGAGTTATATCACTGTGTTACCTGTCGCAAGATATTTTCAACTCTGCCTCTACTAAATGTGTGCGTGAAGAAGCAGAGAGAAAAAGGTATGCTAGAATCTGAGTGTCTGCATTGTGTGTATATGAACATATGTGTATGTGCACACATATGGGCGTCTATATGTCTGTCTGTGTAATTTTCCCCTCAAAAGCACAATATGGCAGAAGAAGTATGCTTTTCATCTACCTGATTTCAATTTAAGCTGTTAACTTTCTGAAACACATAAAATCAATGTAGGAAGAAAGCGTGTTATTCCGTTAGTGCTTACTTTTCACTTGAATTCAAGTTAAATCTGAATGTGCTTCTTCTTCACTAGTTATCAAGGAATCATATGCAACTAACTTCTCCTCTGTACACACATGACACGCAGCAGGGAGGGAGAGGCACCAGGGCACCAGCATCGTCCTTTTTAGTTCTCTGCTCTGTATGTGACCTTCATGGACACCTTTCTGAGGAAGAAATAGAGAGCTTTGCTCTGTCTCCACATAGAGGGCTATGGGTGAGGAAAGGCCACGAGATGGAAGATAAGAAGCCAGTTCTCTTTAACCCTCTCTGGCCTCAGAATCAAAAGACGTGCTCTCATGCATCACATCTTTTCTATTACCTTTGTATGCTATGCATACCATTTCTCAGTAAGAAACAGAGCGATAACTTCAGCTTCCTGCCAGAAATGTGTATGTAAGAAAAAGACACAAACGTGTAGCAGCATAGCGTTTGCATTCTAATAGTCTTCTGTGGAGCCATATACTTTATAACCTGACTACTACATTGCTATGAAGAAAAAAGTGTATTTCATTCCTCACTTGTTTTTTAGAATAGACTTTTAGGGAACAAGAGGCAAACATGGTCCTCCATAAATCCTTTGTCTCACCAAAACAAAAAAAAAAAATTATATATACATATAATATATGTACTGTTCAATTTGCAAATGAATTATGTCAAGTTATGTATTTATTCACCAAAATGTAATGAATGCTTAGAGACTTAAAAATGACCACTATACGTCTCGCTGGGAAGTTAAAATTACCAGACACTTTTCTTATTTTAAAGATGAAGAAGGTCAGAAAGGTTAGATGATTTATTTTATTAAGAAATGGAGCATAATTGCAAAAAAAACGAGATTGGTTTAGAAAAGTCAGGCTCAGTGACTGTCAGCCAAATCACACTTTCACTTACACTTACACTTTCACCCAACAGCTCCAATTGTTTCCGTCCTTCAGGATGCAAGAGGTAGATAAATAGTTCGATAATCATGTAACATAATGCAAGTGTTTGCTTTTACCTAGTCACATACAATTTGCTGTGAATTTGCACTTTGTTTGAATCAAAAAGATTTTCAAAGTCAACTTTATTTTTCATGAGCAATATATATTTATATATTTATATATATATATATAAACTATGCATGCTAAAACGTCTCCTAATGCAAAAAAAAAAAATCAACCAGGCTTACTCTGGTCCCTCCCTTAAGGGTCTCTTGTCCATGAATTAGCATTAATGAAGCAGTGGAACAAGTGAGCTCCCCACACCTGGAGAGCAAAGCAAGCCCTGCACACGTAGAGACCTTAGTGTACCTGCTGCATAATGGTATCTCTGAAGAGTAGTGAATTCTGTATCAGAGGTCGACAAATAAATCCAGAGTGTCTGAATGCATGATATTTTTGCTTTTTAAAGATGAGCTGCTCTGATGGCTGAAAGTCTTCATATCCCAGCTCCAACACAAAGTAGTCGCATATGCAAACATGAACACTTTGCCTGCAGTCTCAATATAGATTAATTATTTCTGCCTGCCAGGAACCACGAATGGCCTATGCTGTTTCTGTGATAAACCCCAATCCTCCCTCACTCAAGAGACAAAGGCAACACACACACACAAAGGCTACAGCCTCAAACCATAGTTATTTCACCTTGAATAGACTTTCCAAATGAAGCTCTTTCATTTCCCTTTCTATATTAAAATAGTGAAAACCAAAGAGGAATTTCAAATCTTGTTTTTCTTCATTAGTGTATCACAAACTGCTAATTATAAATGATTTCTTTTACTAAATGATTTAGTTCTTATGTCTGTTTTAACACTTGAAAGGTTACAGCTTCAGGAAAAGAGGAAAGAGGCTTAATTAAAGAATGAATTATTGACTATTCAGTTTTAATTGATGTTGCCCTGTGCTATTATTTTGCATGTTTATAGATGTTTTATGTGATTTGTTATCAGAATAACCAAAGAAAGAGACATCGACTACCGAGCCTAAAAAGGGGGAGGCCTTCTACCTGATCACATTCAGCCATTTAAGTTCAAGAATCATCTGAAGCATGGTTTCCATGACAACAAGTCACTAATTGCAAATATAAAATAAAATAAAAAATCAACCTTCCCTGAATTTGGCAGGAATGATGTCTAATTTTTTTGTTGTTGTTAATAGTGAAATGGCACTTTCCCTTAGGGAATCCCTAAGTCATTTTCCTGAAACCAAGAAGTTATTCCATTGTAGGGTTAATTCTAGTCTGGCAAAGGTGTCTGTCCAGATCAGTCAGGCTTTGATTACCAGCACCTAGGTTCTGCTAGAGATAAGGGAAGGTGGTTACCATGAGGAGTGGGGGATTTTTGCATCTCTGCGCTAGGGAACAGAAGAGACCTGCTAATGCAGATGCGTGAGCCAAAGAATTGCACCAAATTCTGGAGTTAAACATCCTTTAGACAAGGATGGGGGAAAAGACTTGAGAGGGAAAGGTGAGTTAAAACCTGAAATCGGCCACTTTCCATGAGGTTAAGTCATCTGTGCCCACAAGCAAAGGTTTCTGGTTTCTCTGCCAGGCAGATATTTTAAAAACAAACAAAAAAGCAAACCCTTTGAGACTTGGAAGCCTGTTCAACTGACACAATGGCACCATTCAAAATTCACCAATTTGTAAACTGCAGCATATCATTTGTGAAGATTGCTTCAGCCTGAGTTACCTTTCACTAGCTCTCTAAGTCTACTCACCGGGTCACTAGGAGTGAGCAAGAACATTTTGATAAATTCTGTTTCCATGACGATGAATTAACCAATGAAAAGGGGGAGGTATTGAAAGATCCGTATTCTGTAGAATACTCTAAAATGTTTGCCTGTTTTCATTTTTAGCCATTTAGTTCTCATGGCTCTGTTCCAGGAGTCTTTAATTTGCCAGTAGCTGTTTTTCCTACACAGATTACAGGAGTAATTCATCAGCGAATGTTTCACTCTGTGGTCCCATCTAATGTGAGGAACCATAAAAATGAATTTTTCCAATTATGCCTTTTTGTTTGTTTAGAAAGAATGGAGTAAGCTTTCTGCCTTTCTTTTCTCATAATCTAGCTTTCGTGTTCTTATTCTCCCTTATTTATTGACCATTACCTTACACAGACTACAACTGTAATTTGTAAGATGTTGGGATCTACTTTTAAATACCAATAAATCCCTGAAAGGCAATGATTTTTTGAATTTAGTGAACTGAAAACCCAGAGGGGGCCGTAAACAGAAAAAGAACATTGAAACGTGTAGGCCCAGTACATGTTACAGTGAAACAAAGTATTTGGAGAAAAAATTAAGAATGCAATAGAGCCTTTCCTTCCCTGAATTACTTTAAATTGGCTTATTTATATATAATGTGATCTGTTTATGTTATTTCAGCATTTATATACTTCCTGAATTTAATGATAAAACTGCTTTTTTCCCTCAGGAGCAAAAAAAGAAGAAGAAAAGTAATTCTGATGGTTTTGTTTTATAAATAATGAAAATGGCAGGAACTTATCTATTTGCAACAGGAAAGATTGAATATGAAACTATTTTTCTGAGATATAAAGAATAATTTTTCCTCAGAACATGTATTTACGATCTACCTTTGGTTTGCATCTCAGTAAATGATTTAGTGCATTTTAAAAACTACTAGATTTTTCCCTCTACTTTTTTTAACCTAAAATAAAGCAAATAACCACTTTTTAATTTCCAATTATTTATTCTTCCATGAGCCACTTTCATTCTTTATGAAATTCATTCATCCTTTGCTTAAAGCAGGAAGAAATTTTACTGGGTGGTGTTTTAGACCATCAACAATTAACAGATTAATCAGGTGTTATCCTAATCTAACACTGAAAGTGCAAAGAACTGAGAGATTTTCAGGGAGTAAAGAAAACCACTTAACATTCATTATGCAAAGTTCTGCCTATTAGAACTACTTTTAAAAATTTTTAATAAATAATATTGCAATAACATGTTTTTCTGTTAAGAACAGATCTTCAGGGTAATATTTGCTCTGAGAGTTTAATTTCCCTACCAAGAACAGAGAGAACTTTCACATTGAAAAGAATACGATAATATTTTTCCTCCCTCTTCAATGCACACACAAAAAATGTTATTAATAATAGTGGATTTTAGAGAATATACATGATTGAAAATCAAAGTAATTGTTTAAATGAATAAACCCTAGCTGTTTTGCAGTAGACATCTATAAACCATTAGAAAAAAACACCATGGCAATCTAAAATCAGTATCTCGGTAGTTCTGAATTTGCTCATCTTGATTCAAAATAGTGAGGGCGACAGTGTCAGTCGGCTGTATAAGGACAAGGGGAAGGCTAATGACTTCTTTTGTTCACCTGACATATGCATTACAGTTCCTTCGGCCTCTTACAGGTAATGTGCATGAGTTCTGCTAACTGCATCACACTTCCTCTCCTGAACTTGAGGTCATAATGCAGGTAGCTGGCATTAGGTCCACATTGATGTTAACAGTATGAGATTTCTCTGCCAGTTGTTGTGTGGAAAATTGAGATGACGTGGCCCACCCCAAGGGGCAGCTGCCCTCACACCAACGTGACCCACAGTTGGCACCAGGTAGTGCAGGAATCAGCTTGTTAATACTAATGTCACCAGTGAGATTAATGGATGAACATGAGCTCTCTCAGTCCTATAGACCCAAAGTGTCACAAAAATACTGTCACGCTCAGTGCTGATCATTAAGAATGAGTACAAATGAGAAAATAGTGGCTTGGATCCTTGTGAGTCAAGTTTGACATCCTTATGGGACTATTTATAACTGTGTAGATGTCTTTTAGCCCTTAGTGAGAGAGATTTGTGGCAAAGAAAATAATGAAACATATCGAGTTTTTGGTTAAAACTGGTCAATAACAAAATACCCTAAAAATTCCAACAATTTTATCTCGTGATGCATATTAAATGATGTACTCAGCAATTATTGCATGGGTCACAGAACATCTTTTACTTAAAATTGTTTTTAACACTGACAGGATATTTCATAAGTATTCAGGACAATGACATTTTAAAAGGCTTGTTACCTTGTATGTACATGATGCATATACAAATACATACATATATTACAAATACGAGCACATTTAAACACCCCTGAAAGGGATGTTGACTATATAGTCATATGCCTATATAAGCACTAATGGGGAAATGTATATTTATGTATCTAAAAAACAGGTGTCTTCTGATATTTGCAATCCGTCAATGAAAAGTTACGTGCAACACCTTTTTTAATGATGGCATTTTAATTCACTGAGACCTCATTGCTTAAATAAATTTTGTAATGATCCTTTTCGTAAAGCCAGAAATATTTCTGTAATATGAAAAGCTGTCCTCTATCTGTTTTGTAACTCTATTTTTTATACCTATGATTTTAAAATGCTGTGTTTACTATAAGAATTTTTAAAGCTTATGCTTGTATGTGTTGTCAGAATTTTTCCTCCCACTCTTTCCCCAAAGGTAATACTGAGAGTTATAGCTTCAAGGGCAGCATGTTGTAGCCAAGAGGTTTGATCAAGAATGCCAAATTCAACATCCCTCTTTCTTATGTAAAATCTAATTCCACTGGCCACTCGCTTCTCCCTGTTGCAGAAAGGTTTATACCAACATCTAGTTTGATAAGCTCAGGATCTCTACCACAAGCAAAGAAAATATTTCATACTTTACCAAGGGTGGTTAGATGAATAAAATAATAGTCTTATACTTAATTTATGAGCCAGGGCTAACCCTCCTCTATAAATCACATAAAATTTTAACTGCATTGAGAGATTATTATTTTAAAAAGCCTTTTCAGTGAAGTAGATCACTACCAACTCCGTGAGATAGCTGGCATAGTCATTCACTCAACAAACATTTATAATATATTTTCTATGGCTTTGCCCTAAAGAGTTGTCTGCATGAAGAAGAAATAAATAGATGTAGAGATAGAGAATCTAATGATGATAAAGCAATATGGAAAGGGAACGATAGACACCCAGAAGAACAGTATTGGAGGATTGTGGGATGAAATTGCTAGGGAGAAATTGTGGGATGAAAATTGCTAGGGAGAAAATAAATTAATGTTTACCAAAAACTTTCTAAATGAGAAAATTAGAGAAAGGTCATTACCTATAAATGGGGCACATTGGTAAAGGCAGCAAAGTGAAAATCTGTTAGTTATGGAGAATTACAGGCAGCTCAGTAACACCTGAGTGCTCCATGTAGCTACGACAGGCAGTTGAAACAAAGAATAACAAAGTAAAGTGGGCGCCACATCAAGAATGGTCGGGTGGTGATTGTTAACAAGTTGGACATTTTCCCATCTTAATGATCTTTGGGTAGTGATGGCAGCAGTTCTGATGAGGATAGTAACAACGACAGCAAACATTCAGAGAAAAGATGACTAGAAGGTGTGATAGGAAGTAATCACAACGTGGTGACTGGACATGGAAAGATGAGCGATGGCAAACTCTATATGATGTCCCAGTTCTAGTTTAATCAACTAGGTGGATGATGGTGCCACCAAGTGAGAAAAAGAAGACAATTTAAGGGGATCACGTTGAAATAGACGTGACTGTGGAAGGTTACTATCAAGATGCTCACTTGGTAATTGAATACCTGAGTCTGAATCTCAGAACACAGCTTTAAATTAAAGACATAGACTGGGGATCCACTGGCAAATGATGGCATCTGGCACCATGAGACTGAATAACATTGTTTAAAGAACATAGAAAGTGAGGTGCAGTGGAATGAGAACCCAAGGCTGGGGCACAACTATATAAGAGAGTGCTGAGAGAAAAGTGGAAACAGGTGTGATCAGAGATAGGAGAAGAACCCACAAGTTATTGTTAATAATATTATGAAAGCCACAAAAGCCAAAAATGCAGCACAGATATTCAGTAAGATAAAGGTGGGAGAATTGACCTAACCTCCCCCTCTGCTTTCCTCCACCCAAATATAAATCTGCATCATTAGAAATGGAGCTTGTGGGGTAATACATATGTTAATTAACTCAACAGAGCCATTCTATAATGTATACATAGATCAAAAGATGTACGCTGGAAATATATACAATTTTTATTTGTTTATTAAAAAATAAAATTATTTTTTAAAAAGAATACACCCCTAAGATCAAGAAAAAGTCTAGGAAAAGCCATAAACAGCATACTCTTATGTTATTTAGAGGAGCGATACTCCTAATTTTATTTTTCTTTTTAGAAACAGGGTCTATGTTGATCAGGCTGGTCTTGAACTCCTGGGCTGAAGCAGTCCTCCAATGCTCCTACCTCAGCCTCCCAAATACCTGAGATTACAGGCCTACATCACTGTGCTGGCTAACTGTCCTTAATTTTAAAGCAAGAGAGAATATGAGTTTATTTTGTTTGCTTATTCTCTAACTTTGCCCTCAAAACACTAAAATTTCCTTAGATAATAATTCTTGAATTCATGCTTCTCAATTAAGGCTATAAGAAATTTTAAGCAGATGTCAGTTCAATGTTACTCTCATTGAGAAGTACAAGAAGTACAGATTATATTTGTTACCAGTTGAGGGTTGAAACTTTTGCTTTAATGTCAAACAGGAAGCATAATTGATAACTCCTGAAAGTTAGGGAGACTCACTCACCAACTGGGTCCTAATAGAAGGGTATATATATCACTTTTCGATGCAAAGGAGAACAGCAACAAGTAGTAAGGAGGGAAAAAATGGGCTGTAAGGATAGAACAAGCTCCTGAGTTAGAGGACAGCACAATTTAGAATGTTGACTTCTTAATATTTTTCACAGTAGCCACCCATTAGCTAGAGGAATTACCAAGGACAATCTAAGTTCAAGTCAATGCAACAAACACACCATCAAAGTTTTGTTATTAGGCAGAGTCGGATTCTAGCAATAGCTCCTTCTTCACCAGCTGTGCGTCTTAGGGTAAATATTTAATATTCTTAAGTACTACTTTCCTCATTTGTATAAATAGGATATCATTAGTACCTACCCTACAAGCTTATAAAAATGTGAAAATTAAATGAGATAACATATACAAAGCCTAGCATAGGCTCTCAACAAGGGGTGTTTCCCCCCTACGGGAGCATCTGGCAATATTTGGAGACATTTTTAGTTATCACAGCTTGGAGGGGGTAGGTGTTATTGGCATCTAGTGAGTAGAGGCCAAAGATCTCCTAAACATTCTACATACACAGTAAAGCATTCTACAATAAAGAAATATGTGGCCCAGGGCAGTGCCTGTTGCTCAGTGGGTAGGGTGCCAGCCCTATATACCGAGGGTGGCAAGTTCAAACCCGGCCCCGACCAAAACTGCACCAAGAAAAAAAATTAGCTGGGCGTTGTGGCGAATGCCTGTAGTCCCAGCTACTTGGGAGGCTGAGGCAAGAGAATCGCCTAAGCCTGGGAGTTAGAGGTTGCTGTGAGCTGTGTGACGCCACAGCACTCTACCAAAGGCAATAAAGTGAGACTCCGTCTCTACAAAAAAAGAAAAAAAGAATTATGTGACCCAAAATGTCAACAGAGCCAAGGCTGCAAACCCCTGGTTTAGCAGTCATACAAACGCTATATACGTCATAACTGTCATTTGCTGACCAATCACACTATTTAAGTGGTTAACAGTTTCTCATCTAAACCTCATCGAAATCCCAAGATATGGGGACTAGTGTTATACCCAGTTTGCAGACTCAGAAAGCGACACACACAAAAAGAATTTAATACGTACACGGTCACACAAGTCGCAGTAGCAAAACCGATATTCCATAAATGCTAAATGGAAAATCCTGAAAAATCATTCAGGTGTCATCAAATGTTCAGCTCTTGGCATGAGAATAGCAAAAAGTTGGTTTTTCAGCTTTCATCCAAACATTGACAAATCCCAGACAAAACCAACATGTTGTATGTTTTGATTTCTGTACTCAAGTTTTCCCTTAAACGTGGACCAAAAAAATGAGTAATGGTTAACAGAGGAGAAAATTTAGCATTTCAGAGTAAGAAGACAATTTCCAAATTTACTTTTACAGAAATCTTTTCAGTGTTAAAAATCAGTAAATCCTGACTTTAATAACTGGCATTAGGTCTTCTCTAATGCCGAAGTCAATAGCTCCTCTTGTAACAGTGTTACAGTTTAAGTACCCCTTCAGGCCTGTGCTAAACTTGAACATGGCATCAAAGAGAGAAAAGTCACCTGACTGTATCACTTTCACTTTATAGTCTGAAATTCTTAGAATCTGTACATTTATCCAATTGTCAGTGATATGTCATTGATTGTTTTTAACAATGTTTTTTTTTTAGTCGATGTGTTTTGGAAGGTGTTTTTCTCCTCTGTAAATATTCCTTCAGGGGAGCTGGAACATAAGCTGCTGAGTGCGTGTATATGTGGACCTTAAAGGCAACAAATGCTGGGATAAGAGTATTACACAAATATTCTCACAGCTTCAATGTTTATGGAAGTTTTTAGGGTCCTGAATTTCCAAATCAATTACATGTTGAATGAAGGCAGCACAGTACAAAAAGGAAAACAACATGGAATAGTGGCAAAAAGTATAACATTCTTTGCCAGATCAGTATTTGAATCCAAACTGTACTGTTTACCAATTATGTCATCTTGACAACGTGACTTGACTACTCTGGGTCTCGGTTACCTTTTCTAAAAAGCAAGAAAAATCAGACTGATCACAAAGAGGTCTCAAATATACATAAAAAATATTTTTTTTATTGTATACTATTTTAGGGCAAGCATGGTCTTACCCAGTAGAGACATGATAGTGAACTACCTTCATGCGGTTTATAACAAAAATATTAAAATGATATATAATCTGAGATAGCAATAATTTTTTCAAAGTAAATAATTCTAGATAAATTGATTGTGATCAGCCAATAGTGTGGGCTGGTAAGACCTGGTAGGAGCTATCATTTGAGCAGAGACTTTAAGGATAGAAAGTGGGGATCCTAGTGATTATTGGGGGAAGAGCATTTCAAGCACAGGGAAGAGCAAATGAGAGATTTCTAAACTGCAATATTCTGGTAGATTTGAGAAAAAGCAAAGAGAACAGTGAGGCTGGTTCTTAGTGACTTATAAGTTGAATTAAAAAGGGAGCCAGGATTAACTCATCTGGGAATTAATATGCCATAGTAGGATTTTTGGATTTTATTCTGTGATGAAAAGCCAGTGGACACTTCTGAGCATGGTAGTCTCATGATCCAGTTATATTTCGAAGGGGTCACTTCAGCTCCTCTGTAGATAACAGACCCTAGGGAACCAGAACTGGATGCAGGATGATCAGGGAAAGGCAATTCCAATTGTGCAGACAAGAGATGGTGATGGTTTAAAATAGGAAGATGGCACTTGGAAGTAGCTAACAGTGGTTAGATTCATGATGAGGTGGAAAGTAGATTCCACATAACTTCTGAGAGAGTGTGAGTTACAAGAAATAATATAAAAGTGATTCTAAAGTTTTGGTTCTAAGTAACGGCTTAAATGGAGATGCCATTTACTGAAATAGGAAAGCCTGAATGAGGAAAAGGTTTTTTAAAAAGTAACTATAAAGAGTTTAGTTGGAGAAATTAATTAGGTATTCATGTGGGAATATTGAATAGACCATTGAATATATTACTGTGTATTCAAAAAAGAGGTCAAGAATGGATCTTAAAATGTGGTCATTATCAGGGAATAAAAATATATTTAAGTTTTGAGGACCGAATGAGATCCCTATAAGAATATGTTAAAATAGGAAAGAGATCCAGTGTCTGAGCTCCCGGGGTCTCCGATATTTAGAAGTCAAGAAGATGATGGGAGAGGGGTGTCTAGAGTCAAGTGAACAAAATGCTTCAAGAAAGAGGGAGTTACCTACAATTTTCTACAGGATACAGAAGAGTCAAATGAGATGGGGGCAGAATTGATCATTGACATTGGCAACGCAGAAGCCATTAGTGACCCAAAGAAGAAAAGATTCAGTGTAGTGGGTTTAAGAGAAAATGACAGGAGAAGAAATAGGGACAGAAAAGGAAATTAACATATTTTTGTGAAAATTAAATAAGAAAACATATGTAAAGTATTTAACCCAATGCTTGGTCATCATAAAATATCAATAAACAATTGCCATCAGTACTTTTATCATTTTTATGTAGCTATTCTCTAGCATTCAAATATAAATTACATGTTATATTAAAATTTGGCACAGCCAGACCAAAAGAAATAATTGCATATGTGTGCATGCCTATGTGCATATACTGTTTATCAGATACTTTTATAAAAAAAAAATACCATGTTTAAATATTTCATTTAATCCTCACAACAGTCTGTGAAGAAACAATATAGCTGAGATTTTCCTTGTTCTACAGCCATTGATGCTTAGGCTTGTAGTTTATGGGTTGCCCAAAATCACATCTAATGACAGAAGTAAAATCAAAATCTGATCACACCTAAGGCTTTTTCAGCAACAAAGAACAGAAGTTCAATTATGCCAAAAAAGAAAAAAAATCAGACAATATCAATGAGAATTAGACAATGTAAATATCTGACTCGAAGAATGAACATCCCACAGATATTTTTAATTCATAAATGATTTATACATGCACTGTTAACCATCTTGTACAATTTGTTCTTCATAGACATGATCAGATTCTTTCCTTGAGTGAAAAATGTTTTGCCTTAAATACAAATTAAAATGTTTTCTACATAAAGAATATGTAAAGAAAGATAAAAATGTAAAGCATTTTATTAAGCATGTATTTAATCAATCAAGAAATACTTTATTGTGTAACTTCCCGTGATGCATACTAGATTAGGTACTATGGATATAATCATGACTTTTGCTCCCTTGGCATATAAAGTCTAATGAGACATATACTAATCAAATTTGCAAATATTAATTTGTTAATTTATAATTGCATGGAAATAAATAGGTACAATGGAAGAGAAAATCAGAAATGATCTGGGCATGGTGTTATATGGCTACAGTCCCAGCTATTTGGGAGGCTGAACTAGGAGGATTATTTGAGGCCAGGGTTCAAGGCTGTAGTGGGCTATGAGTGTGCCTATAAATAGCCACTGCACTCCAACCTGGGCAAAATAGTAAGTTTATGTCTTTAGGAAAAAAAATAAAAAAAATAGAAAAAGCATGACCCAGTATCACTGTAACTGGCGTGTATAAAAAAGATAAGAAAATATCTGAATCTTTTAAAATATTTTTAATTTTTTAAATTATAAGTATATAACAGTTATATATATTTATATGGCACATATGATGTTTTGATATAGGCACACAATGTGTAACAATAAAATCTGGGTATTAGAGGCTATCACCTGAAACATCTGTCAGTTTTTGTGGTAAGAAAATTATAATTCCATTCTTATTGTGGACTATAGTCACTTTGTTAGGTTATCAAATATTGTTCATTTTATCTAATTATCTAACTATATTTTGTACCCATTAACTGCACTTACTTTATCCTCCACTCCCTGCTACCCTTCGCAGCCCCCGGAAACCATCATTCCACTCTCTGTCTCCATGAGAGCAATTGTTTTAATATTTAGCTCCCACATATGACTGAGAATGTGAGAGATTTGTCTTTCTGTGCTTGACTTATTTCACTTAACATAATGTTCCTTTCCACAAACCACGTACAATCTTTTCCAGGAGCTTGGAATGAAGATAGATTCTCAAAAGAGGCATAAATTCAATAAGGCATTTTAGGTAACAGAATGAAAAGGGAACCGGGTTGATTTTCTTTTAAGTAATCCATCTTTCTTGTTTCTAGGTTTTTGAAAACAAGGAGCAATGTCCTTCTTTTTCCTTATAAGAGACTGTAGAAGTTAAGGTGAAATATTAAAAAAATAAGCATCAAGCAATTATGAAATGCTTTGAAGATGTGGTAGCTGCTCTCAAGACCCCAAATAATCAATACAGAACCCTGTGGACTCCTTCCACAGGGCCATTTTTCCTTTCGCAAGATACCAGGAACCATACTCCATCCAAGTCCTTGATACCTTCTGAGAAGCCTGCTTTTCCCCACCAATGAGAGAATAGCCAGTATGAATTCTGTGGTGATCTTCAAATCAGCTACATCACACTAGTCATCTTTGTTCATGACCAAACAAAGCCTTTTTGGGACCCAAGTCCCCTGACCCTAAAACTCTTTGCTACTTGTTCTTAACAATCTAGGTTCCACTGTTCCCTACCCTTGCAAATCTTTCTTTTTTTTTCCTTCCTTCATTTTTCTTTGGTGGTGGTCAGAGTCTACCTCAGTTGCCTTGGGTAGAGTGCCACAGAGTCATAGTTCACAGCAACCTCAAACTTTTGGGCTTTAGCAATTCTCTTGTCTCAGCCTCCTGAGTAGCTGGGACTCTAGGTGCCCACCACTATGTCTGGCTACTTTTTCTATTTTTAGTAGAAATGGGATATCCCTCTTATTCAGGCTGGTCTCAAGCTTCTGAGCTCAAGCAATCCACCCACCTCAGCCTCCCAGAGTGATAGAATTGTAGGCATGAGCCACACAATACTTGGCCCCAAATCTTAACAACTGTGTTCTTTGGAACTCCAATCTGATTAATCCATACATCTTCAAATTCTTCCCGAGCAATTTGTTTTCTGCCTTAGATAGACAACAAAAGTTCTAATGTGAAGTCTATGAACTGTGTTTAAAGGAGTTGATGAAGATTTACCTGTAAGTTTTCTTCCTGTAATTTTAACATAAATCTTTATAAACTAAAAACTGTTGTTGCAGTACAAGAATATCATCTCATACCAAATGGTCTATATCGCCAAATGTATGTGATCAAGTAGCATAGGATCATCATCACATTAAAATCATATTACAGACTGGGTGCAGTGGCTCATGCTCATAATCTCAGTACTTCAGGAATCCAATACTGGAGAATCACTTGAACCCAGGAGTTCGAGACCTGCCTAGGCAACATAGCAAGACCCCATCTCTATAAAAAATGCAAAAGTTAGCTGGGTGGCATGCACCTGTAGTCCCAGCTACTTGGGAAGCTGAGGCAGAAGGATGGTTTGAGCCCAGGACAAGGATGGCTTGAGGCTGCAATGACATATGATTGCACCACTACATTTCAGTCTGGGTGACAGAAATCTTCATGTTGTGGCGAGGGCCTGTACTTTCAGCTACTCAGGAGACTGAGGCAAGAGGAGTGCTCAAGCCCAGGAGTTTGAGGTTGTTGTGAGCTATGATGACACCACAGCACTCTACCCAGGGCGAGAAAGTGAGACTCTATCAACAACAACAACAAAAAAAAAAATCAGCTGACAAATTAGGAAATGCGTTAATATCTCTCAATAGCAGAATTGACCAAGTAGAAGAAAGAATTAGTGAGCTTAAAGACAGACTATTTGAAAACACACGGTCAGAAAAGAAATAGAAAAAAGAATGAAGCATACCTGTAATGGAGTATTATGTAGCCATAAAAAGAATGAAATCCTGCCATTTGCAACAACATAGGCAGAACTGGAGAACATTATGTTAACTGAAATAAGACAAGCACAGAAAGATAAATCTCACATGTTCTCGCCCATATGCTGGAGCTAAATACTAAAAATAATCAATCACATAGAGACAGAGAGTTGAATGATGATTATCAGAGCCTCAGAAAGGGTAGTGGAGAATGTGAGATAAACTGGGGGTGGCTAATGGCTACAAAAATATAGGTTATATAGATAGAAGGAATAGTATTTGATAGTCAAAAAAAGTACTAAAATCGACAATAAGTTAGGGCATACTTTAAAATAACTAAAAGAGTAAAATTAGGCTATTCCTAGCACAAATAAATGATAAATGCCTGAGGTAATGAATATCCTAATTATCGTAATTTGACTAATTCACATTGTATGTCTAAATCAAAATATCACATGTACCCTATGAAGATAGGCAACTAGTATGTACCTATAATTAAAAATTAAAATTAAAAATTAAGAAAAATACAACTATTACATACACATAGTAATTAAAAATTTAAAAAAAAATTTTTTTAACTGTCCACTTACCTTCATACCCACAGCCATACCCCTGGCTATTACAGTCACTACAATCTCTTCTGAAGCTCATGTGTTATTTTACACTACAACCAATTCTACACTTAGGCAGGGTGATCTTGCAATGCAAGACAAAAAAAGAGGAGGAGAGCCCACTGAGGTTGCATTTGAAACAGTTGGCCCTCCCTACCCATGGGTTCTACAGCTGCAAATTTAACCAACCACAGATGAAAAATATTAAAAAAAACAATAAAAATTAATAAGACAATAAAAATACAAATAAGAAATGACATCAGTAACAACCATTTACATAGCATTCATGTTGAATTAGCTATTATAAGTAATTTAGAGATGATTTAAGTACTGTTGACCCTTGAACAGTATGAGGGTTATGGTTACCATCCCTCTCCCAGCCCCATGCAGTCAAAAATATGCATATAACTTTTGGTTTCTAACCCCAAAACTTAGTTATTATCATAACCTACTACTGACTGGAAGTTTTACGATAACATAAACTGTCAATTACCATATATTTTCTATGTTGCATATATTATACACTGGTTCTACAAATAAAATATTCCTAAAGTAAGCTAGGGGAAAGAAGATGTTAAGAAAATCGTAAAGAACAGAATATATATCTACTATTTATTGAGTGGAAGTGGATCATCATAAAGGTCTTTGTTCTTGTCTTCTTTACTTTAGGCTAAGAGGGAAGAGGAAGAAAGGGTTTGGTCTTGCTGTCTCAGGGGGCAGACATGAAAGGAAATCAGGGTGTAAGTGGAGTCTTGCAATTCAAAGCCATGTTGCTCAAGCAACACACATACGTGTATGTGGGAGGATGAGTGTAGGTTATATGCCAGTACTACCTCATTTTATATGGTCTGTGGACTTGAACATCCATGGGTTTTGGCATCCCCAGGGGTACCTGGAAACAATCCCTTCAAGAAACTGAGGGACAACTATTTGGAGATTCTGAGAGAGAGGCATGTGATGGAGAGGAAACTGCATTGATGTGGAGTAAAGACTTATCACTTTGGTTATCATATGGAAGAATATGTTTCTAGGAACTCATTTGTAGTATAATTCCAAGTAAGATAATGTAGCGAATAAATCTGGGGATCTCTTTTTTGGACAATAAAAGTTTGTTGACTTATTTCTAATACTAGAGGATTTCAACCTGTCATCTGTCCAGGCAGACAAAAGAGATGTTCTTTTGTCTTTTTTGGGTTTGGGGTTCAATGGCAGGAGAGGAAGCTTACTAAAGGGACAAGATGGGAGAAGAGCTCTGATCTGAGGAAGAACAGACCACAGACTGCATCAACCTGTGAGATGGCCCGGCAAGCAAGGAATTTCCTGACAGATGAGCACAAATGAATGGAGTTCCCAGTTTTCTTTTTCCACTCTGCAGTCCTCTTTTAAATGTTTTGTGAGCCTTCAGCTAAATTGAAGTTGCAGTACCAGTACGGCTGGGAACCTCACCTTACCAGGAGATGAAAGGAAGCTGGCTGTGAGTTTACCGTGTGCCCTACTTCTTTTACCTGCCAGATGGCCTAATGTCTAGTTGTGCAACTACCGACTAGGGAGTCCCTCACATGGAAACCTGTTTATACTGGCAAATGAGCTCAGAGCTCTTGCCTGTCCGGCCCAGTTTATGCCAGGGATCCTGACATTGTGTTCTCCCCCCACATACTGGGGGAAACCCAGCTTTGGCAGCTCCTGTTCTTCAGATGGAAGGTGTAAATCCAAAGATTCTTGTTTAAAGGTCCTGGGCAGAGAGGGTATAATTAGTCTGGAGGGCAATCCTCACTCCATCAAGAGGCAAGAACGAAGAGTCAGGCAGAGACAGGGAGAGACGGAGAGTGAGTGAGAGAGATGCTTCTAAATTCTCATCTCCAGCCACCAGCTTGAGCCATTGGGTGTGGTGTAGGACTAGAAATATGTCGAGGGCAAAAGAACCCTGCTTCTGGCATGCAAAAGTTAAACTTATCTTCAAAATGGATGCCAAGCCAACATAAAATTATAAGAATACACTATAATTACAGCCTCACATATTTAGGAAAAAAAAATATATGTTAGTATAGTCTTGCAGAAGGAAGTAAACAAGCTCTATTTGTGCTGGAGGCAAAGCAGTATGGACAGAGGACAGCAGTTTGCAGCCATGAGGGAAAGCCCTAGCAATAGTCAGGAACGAGCAGTGAAGGAAAACAACCAGGAGAAACATTCAGCCCCCTTTTCTGGAGCTCCTCACCTAGAATTTTGTATTCTACACAGATAAACATCTGCTCAATGAGTCTGTATTTTCAGTGCTGGATGCTGTTCCAGGTGTGGGGATGACGGACGTGAACCACCCTGACCACGTCTCAGCCCTGGTGGGAAAGACCGACCATAAACAAGCAAGTACAGATTATGTCTCATAGGAACGTGTGTTAAGAAAAAAATAGAGTGGGGGGTAGGTGATAGCAGCTGCTGGGGGAGGGTCGCTGACATTTTATATAAGGGATGGGGGATCTCTAAGAAGATGACATTTGAGCAGAGATCTAAAGGAAGCTATGAGTGATCTATGCAGATGTCTGAGAGAAGAATGTTCCAGGCAAAGGGAACAAGTGAAAAAGACTTGAGGCTGGAGTCTGCTTGATATTTTTGATAGCTTAGGGAAGAAGGAAGCCCCATATGTCTATATGAATCATTGCTATCTCCATCAGTATATACTGGCATCCGATCTTGCTTTCTACTGAGAAAGTCATTAACATCATTAAAAAGCAAACATGATAGAGATCAGGTTTTCCTGAGGTTTCATCAAGAAATGAAGGCACAATGTAAAATTCTTTGCTACTATAACTATAGCAGACTTTCTGATTTTCTACAGGACATATCTTGAAGCATCTGACTAATGTCTGGGCAGATATTTCACTTTTTAAGAGAGAGAGAAAAATAGAGAGAGAGCATAGGAGAGCAAGAGAGAGAAGGAGAGTAGGAAAAATAATTCCAAGAGCACTTTAATTCCCAGTCTTCCTCTTCATTTCAAGTTCTGCCTTCATTTCCAGAAAATTGAGCATACAGGTGAGACAATATATCCAAAAGCTGGCTTCAAAAGTTCCTTTATTCCCATGATTTCAATGACCATTCCAATCCTGCTACACAGAGGGAGAGGCTATAGTCTTTTGTCATCATGTGATATGCTCAAGTCCAATTTCCTAAATTAAAACATTAGAGTCTAATAACCATAACTCGTCTCCTTCCACTTCTCTCCCTCATTGCACAATACCTGCAGCTGCAAAGTAGCCCAATGGTTAAAGCAAGTGCTCTTGCAGTCAGATGCCCTCAGCTAAGAGGAATTCCACCATATTAAAGATGTGCAAACATGGTCAAATTTCTTCATCTCTCTAAGCCTGTGTTTTTTCCCTATGAAAATAATAGTCATCATTAAAATACCAACATTATACCTTCAAGACTTGGAAAAAAAGATTCTGCGTTTTGTTTGGAACTAGAAAAATACCCATATAGCTAAGGAAGTTCTTAGTAATAAAAACAAAGCCAGGGGTTTCAGCATACCAGATTTTAGGCTGTACTACAAGGCCACAGTGGTCAAGACAGCATGGTACTGGCACAAAAACAGAGACATAGACATTCAGAATCGAATAGAAAACCAGGAAATGAAACTAACCTCTTACAACCACCTAATCTTTGATAAACCAAACAAGAACATACACTGGGGGAAAGAATCCCTATTCAATAAATGCTGCTGGGAGAACTGGACATCCACATGTAAAAGACTAAAACTGGACCCGTACCTTTCTCCACTCACAAACATCGATTCAAGATGGATAAAGGACTTAAATTTAAGGCATGAAACAATAAAAATCTTCAAAGAAAGCATAGGAAAAACACTGGGAGATATTGGCCTGGGGAAAAACTTTATGAAGAAGACTGCCATGGCAATTGCAACAACAACAAAAATAAACAAATGGGATTTAATTAAACTGAAAAGCTTCTGTACAGCTAAGGAGACTACAACCAAAGCAAAAAGACAACCTACACAATGGGAAAGGATATTTGCATATTTTGAATCAGACAAAAGCTTGATAAATAGGATCTAATAGAGAACTCAAATTAATCCACATGAAAAAAGCCAACAATCTCATGGGGAAGAGACATGAATAGAACCTTCTCTAAAGAAGACAGACGAATGGCTAGCAAAAATATGAAAAAATGCTTATTGTACCTAATTATAAGAGAAATGTAAATCAAAACCACCCTGAGATATCATCTAACCCCAGTGAGAATGACCCATATCACAAAATCTCAAAACTGCAGATCCTGGTGTGGATGTGGAGAGAAAGGAACACTTTTACACTGCTGGTGGGACTGCAAACTAATACAACCTTTTTGGAAGGAAGTGTGGAGAAACCTCAAATAACTCAAGCTAGACCTCCCATTTGATTCTGCAATCCCATTACTGGGCATCTATCCAGAATAAAAAAAAAATCCTATCATAAGGACACTTGCACTAGACTGTTTATCACAGCTCAATTTACAATTGCCAAAGTGTGGAAATAGCCTAAATGCCCCCCAACCCAGGAACGAATTAACAAGCTGTGGTATATGTATACCATGGAATACTATTCAGCCATTAAAAGAAATGGAGACTTTAACCTGGATGGAAGTGGAAGACATTATTCTTAGTAAAGCATCACAAGAACAGAGAAGCATGAATCCTATGTATTCAATTTTGATATAAGGACAAAAATGACAATGACACAGTCGGGGGTGGGGGAAGAGGAGAGCCGAGAGAGAGAGAGAGAGAGAGAGAGAGAGAAGGGGTGAGGGGGTTGGGGAGAAAGGGAGAGCAGAGAGAGGGAAGGAGGGAGGGGGGTGGGTCTCAGTGTGTGACACACCTTTTGGGGGCAAGACACAATTGTAAGAGGGACTTTACCTAACAAATACAATCAGTATATCCTGGTTTCTTGTACTCTCAATGAATCCCCAACAATAAAAAAATAATAATAATAGTCATCAGTGAGAAGATATTATTGTGTTATTAGATATAAAATATCCAATTTCCTGAAGTACTAAGTTAGACAATTGCTGTCTCTGACATTTCTCTTTGACACTTCTTGTTTTATTTTTTCTTGTGAAGGTACATCCTCATTCTTTCAACTGAAAGGTTTGGCTTGTAATTGTCTTTCACATTTTTAAAAGCTATAGATTTTTGTGAAACCATAGATAAGCCAAGAATTTGTGTTATTTTCAAATAGGAGTTCCATCATGGAACCAATGCAGCTCAGACAACTCTAGACAACCCCCAGAGCTCCCCAGCAGCTTACTAGGAGTCATCTCTCTCCTTTTTTTACCAAGCAATAATTTCAGGTGCTCTCTACCCCTCTGAAACCCTGAGCCCGGCCACCTGACTTCCCAGACACTGCAATCTCAGTCTTTTCCTCCCACTCCTGTTCTCCTACTCCACTGGTTCTTCTCTGTCAACAGTGAAACATACACAAGTTTCTCTCCTGAACAAATGCAAACAAAACACCACCTCCAAGAATTTTTCTTCCTCACAGCCTCTCAAGTTATCATCCTATTTCTCTCTTCCTTTTCCCAGCAAAAGTTCTTGAGAGTATTATCTGTACTCACAGTCTACGCTGTCTCACCTCCCACTTACTCAGTAGGATCTGCACCCTCACTACACAACTGAAACTGCTCCTGTCAGTGTTACTTGTTGCAATAGAAGTTTGACATTTTGGCAGCAATTGCCATTTTGACCTTTAGACATTTTTTTTGAATGCTTTCTTTCCTTGAGTTTTTAAAAATAACAGCTTTATTGAGATGCAATTCACATATCATAAAGTTCACCCCTTGAAAGAGTACAATTCAGTGAGTTTTTGTATACACTCAAAGTTGTGCATTCATCAACATAATCTAATTCCATGATATTTTATTTCATTACCCCAGAAAGGAACCTAGTATCCATTTACAGTCACCCCATGTTATCTCCTGCCCTGCAAACGTTTATCTACTTTCTGTTTCTATGGATTTGCCTAATCTGGACATTTCATGTAAATGGAATCATACAATATAAAGCCTTTTGTATATGGCCTCTTTAACGTAGCTTATTTGAAGGTTTGCAGATGTTGTAGGATGTATCATACTCTATTACATAGATATATCACATATTATTTATCTGTTCATCAATCTATGGGCATAGGAGTTATTTCCAGTTTGGGGCTATAATGAATAGTGCTATAAACACTTACATACAAGTTTTTTGTGTACACATGTGTTCAATTGTCTTTCAGTATCTACCTAAGAATGGAATTGTTGAGTGTTGTGTTTACTCCATGTTTTGCCTTTTGAGGAACTGCCAAATTGTTTTCCCAAAGTGGCTACACCTTCATTGCATGAGGGTTCCAATTTCTCTACAGTCTTACTAACACTTGCTATTTGTCTATCTTTTTAACTATAACCATCCTGCTAAGTGTGGAGCGATACCTTAAATGCCCAACATGAATGGTCCAACCACTCAACAAATTGCCCAAGCCCAAATTTTAGCTATCTTTCTTTTCCCTTTTCATCAAATACATATCCAAAATGACCAAGCCTATCTTATTCAAACTCTTAAATTCTTCTCCAAATAGGTTTATTCATACTGTCTTTATTGTCAGTGTCCCAATCTGCCCTGTTCATGAATTACTTGAACTATGGTAAAGGTCAATTTCTTCCATCCTCAATTAGTCTTCTCATATCAAACATTATATCCTTTGAGTCAACACCCTCATGATCATCACACTGTATTATTGTGGAAAATACTACAGACTGGCTCCTTTAATACCACTTTGGCCCCTTCTCCCAATGTGAGCCAAAGCTAACATGCCTGAGGTCTACATTTCCCAACCTACCTCCCATGTGCATTTTTCATAGAGAATTTCGAAGCACAATCATCCTCCAGGTTAGAGGATGGAGGTGAGTGTAGTGAAGTGGCAGCCACACAGGTGTGCTGATAGCACTGGCAGGGAAGCAATTTGTTTCTCAGTGGTCCTCAGCCCTGACTGTGCCCAAACACCACGCACAGTTTTTTTGTTTTGTTTTCAAGACTATGACTGGGTCCTATTCCAGATCAATTAAATGCAGTCTCAGGGGGTGCTGACCGAGTCTCAATACTTTTATAAAGGATGCCAGGTAATTCTGACATGTGGCCAGGATTAGGAAGCATTGCTCTGATGTCCAGCTGGTTCCTAACTTCCTGGTTGCCAAGCCTAAGCCATGGTAGCAGCAGCAGCTCCTGATTCATCAGCTTTCCTGAGGGTAACCAAGGCAGTATGGTTCTTGAGGAGGAGGTAGGTGGTGACCACAGGCACAGCAGTTTCCTGGCCAGCCAGCATGGCAGTGTGACTTGTGCACTTATTATTTCTGGAAACTCAGCCTAGAGATGAGGTTCTTCAGGCCTTCCAATAAATCTGGAGGCAGCTTAATACCTGATAATAAATCTTATTCTGCTAAAACAGGCCAAAGAGCATTCTGATGTCCACTACTGAACTCTTACAAATACAGCTATCTAAAATTCAAGTCTGGCCACAGTACATCCTGATTTAAATATTTCACTGGTTCACCATTTTTCTCACATTAAATCTAAAATGCTATTAAGTGACTGACAAGGTCTTTTATAATCTGGTACCTGCTTTTATGGAAGGCATGTTAAAAGTATGTATTAAACATATTTCTGGAAGACATACTTTCATTGATAAATTACAAATCTAAGAATTTATTGAATGAAAAGATGCAGACATATGGGCAAAACTAGGCATATGGTAATATATATCATTACATTGTGTATTAATATTTAAAAACATTTTAACAATCTAAATACTCATCAATAGGAGTTTGGTATAAAATGTTCTATTATACCCATACTGTGAAATACTTTCCATTAATTAAAAGAATCTCAAGGTGGTATTCTTAAGAATAGTTTCTATATTCCTTACCCTTAATACTCATTTCTCAATTTTTTTCAAAAAAAGTGTCTATCAGAAAAAAAATGGAAAAATTTTTACCTTAGAAAGAAGAATTTGATGTTTAGAGTGAACAGAGCAAAACAAATAGAGTACCCTTTAAAGAACCATGACTTGATTAAGACAGACCCTTTCTGGGTGAGCAGGTGGGCACAGGCTCCCTCCCACTGACAGCATCCTTTCATGCAGGCCACTTTGACCATTGCTATGTCCTTTGTGGTATATAATATATAAGGTAAGGGCTTGGAGAAACTCAAATAGCTTGTAAATTATATGTATTTTCCCTGTCTGCAAGATAAAAGTTTAAAAAAAAAAGAAAAAGAAAAAGCCCTCAACAAAGGAAAGAGATCAAAGCACACCTCAGGGAATTAGGAGAAATCTTCAATCTCTGCTATCTCCTTTTGCTTCTGCTGCTCCTCCTTCAGCAGCATGTGTTATACTGGAAGGAAAAGTAATTTGGTATTGATTAACACACATACTGATAAGAAATCACCAAAATGTGTTCCCAGTACCTAGCATGGACAGGAGCCATCGCAGAAGCTTTAGATAACAGATAGACATCACTTATCTCACAGAGTATCTCAACTGCTCCCTTCAATAACGCTACAGATGGGAATTTCTGCATCACCACTTCTTAGGTGGAGAAATCAAGGCTCTGGAAAATTAAGTCCCTTGCTCAGGTCAGTACAGCAGATTAGAAGCAGGTTGAATTTCCTAGCTAGCTTAATAAGTTATGAAATAAAAATTCACAGAAATAAGCCAGGTCTAGTCCAGGGAGGATGAAGGACAGGAAGAGGAAGGGCAGGGAGACAACCACAGAGGAGGCTTTCACAGGGGTGAGCAGTGTGGACGGCATTGCATGCCCACCATTTCTTTTTTATAAAAGCTAATTTGAAGGTGAACACTTTTTTTGGAAAAAATTTGTGATTAATGCAGGTCAGTGTCTTTGTGTACACAGGCCCATTCGTGCAGAGTGAGGGACCCCAAATACCTCTACCATGGCGCTATGTGCTCAGTTCAGAGAAAGGTCGTCCTGAACACTTAAGGGTTAACAAGAACCAGTGTGTTCTCATTGTCTTCCTGCCAAAAAGTATGGTTAGCTTCCAATACTGCTGATTGTCAATTCAAAAGTTCAACTCACAGTAAATATACTTTTAAAATATTAAGACTCTTGCAGATGTAGATAAAAGGAAATTCTCACCTCCAATTTCTTTCCTCCTCAACCACCTGCATGTTTTCCATATAGACGACTCTGGGGAGCACTGGTGGTCCTGATTTAGTGAGAAGACCCAAGCCCAGAACACAGACTCCCTTCTCTACTTTTAGGAATTTGCACACAGGTGCATCACATATATGGATATTCATGGTAGCATTATTGGTAATAATGAAAAACAAACTATGAATTCCCATCAATAGGAGTGTTCTTACATAAATTATGAAAGAGCATACCTTGGAACAGTATGTACACAGCAACTAAATATGGGAAGGTAAATGCAGAAAAGGAATGTTAAAAAATAGCTGCCTGCCACCCCTCCCTCTTTAGGGTCTTGGGAGGAAGCTCAGATTTAGAGAGTTCTAGGAAAAGTCTTTTACTCTTTATACCCAAAATAACTTGTAACAGTACTGTGAGTCCTCACTTCACATCATAAATAGGCTCTTGGAATCTGTGACTTTAAGTGAAAGAACACAACGAAACCAATTTCACCACAGACCAACTGATATAAATAAGAGCTAACATTCCCAGGGTGATTTCTGGTCACAAAAACATCATCACACTTTTAAATAAAGGCCAAAACACTTCTAATGTTAAGCAAAGGTGAGCTATACATACATTTAAGAATGATTAATAAAATCGAGTTGATTATTTACCTAGTTATTCCGATTCAGGCTCAGGTAACCACAGACTATCCTGGTACCTCAGGGCACAAGGTGGAAACCAGCCCTGGAGAGGAGGCCAGCCCATCACAGCGCACATGCGCAAATGCGCACACATCCACTCGTGCCCAGACGGTGGCAGTTTACACACACCGAATCTCCTAATGTGCACGTGGTTGTGATGTGGGAGGAAATCAGAGACATGGAAAGAACATGTTAATGTCTAGTGTTCCAGGCAGAAATCATTTTTTTTCTTGCCAACATTAAAAGAAATAGATATTGAACGAAATGAGTTAGTAGAGGACCTGCTATGTTCTTCAGCTGATTATTAATGGGAGTTGAAAAAAGCAGAGTGAAATCTACCAGACAATATAAAAAGTAAATGGCCTGCATGGATCAAAGAGGGCCAGCACAATAAAACCATGCTAGTAAGACATTTATTTTTACTACTACCTCTGACTCCACCCAGGCATCCAAATTTTCATGCTCTCTCTCCTTTCCTGCTATCAGCTCAAAGGCTGATCTGAAATCAATCATTTAAAGCTTAGTGGGAATATGTTTCAGAGCCAAGGTAGACCTGGCTGAATTGCTCAGGGGCCTGTTCCCAGAAGTTACTGGGCTAGAGAAATGTATGTAGATAAAGTATTTCTTAAGCTTGTGCAGTAGAATTGTTTTCTACTATTCCCACTATTTTTACTATTTTTCACTACTAATGTATGGCTTTCTGTTATAATTGGCCAAATGGACTTTTGTGGACTAGCGTGAAAGATAACAAATATTTTTGAATATTATTCAATGAGAGGCTATAACCTAAATTTAAATTTTAAAAGCATTGACATCCATACTTTTATAAAGCCCTGTTTTGAAACTTTGATTTACATGGATGCCAAATCAGAAATTAAAGGTATTTAAATAGCACAAATTACTTACGAAGAGACACATTTGCCTCTGGAGCATGAGTCTGAGTATCATTGATGAAAGTAATAGGAAACCACTGAGGTTATGAGCAAGAGTGACAAAATAAAATTGACACAGAAAATCAATTTGTTAGCTGTGTGGAAAATGGACCAGAAAGGATAGAAGTGCGGGCAAGGGAATTAGAAAGTCCCTGCTATACACACACCACTAAACAGTATATTTTATACATCTAGTCTCACTTACTCATCACAACAGATATTTTGATATTCATTTGACAGATGAGAGAACTGAGGCTCAAAAAAGTGGAATACTTTTCCCAGGATCACATTGCTATTAAACACCAGTGCCAATTTGAGGGAAAAGAGAATCAATTTGTGACATCCTAGCACTACATGAGAACTTAAACCAATTACTATGATAATCCTGTCCCCAGACTGCTGCTTCCAAGTTGGCGGATCACTGGAACTACCTGAGGAGCTATTTCAAATACGAGTGGAGCATGCCACACCAGAATTGTTCTGATGATCAGTGCAGTTAGGAGATCTCTGCTGCAGTGATTGTCAAGCTACCCTGTTTCCCCGAAAATAAAACAGTGTCTTATTTTAAGGTGTGCTCCCAAAGATGCGCTAGGTCTTATTTTCAGGGGGCGTCTTATCTTTCCTGGAAATAGGTCTTATTTTCGGAGGATGTCTTATTTTAGGGGAACAGGGTATGTGCCGTGGCACACTGCTGTGCTGTGAGAGGATCTTAGGTGCACCACAAAAAAGTTGTAAAGATCATTAATTAAATTATTTTCAAAAGAAGTTCAAAGCACAGTAAGTATATTCTTTAATTTTTACTCTTTTTTGTTATCAATGTAATTTAAGTGTGCAATGGAAGTTTAACTATAGGTCCAAGTTTGCTGCAAGATGAAAAAGGCTGAAAAACACTGCATACAGATAAGCACCTAACCATTCTATTGAAAAGAAACTAAGTCCAAATGATAACTAATTCAGCGTTAGACCTGTTGGATATGAGATAACATTGGGGTGTCCAGTGGGCCCAGGGAAAATTGAGCTGGAGAAGAGACTAGAGCTGAGAGGAAATGTCAGGAGCAGAGGAATGAATTTTGGAATTACCTGCATGGAGGCGATAGTTGGAAATGTACAAAGCCTTAAGGAAGAAAAGAAAGAGAGGTTGAGGGCAAAACTTTAATGAATATCCATGGAGGTGGAATGGGGAAAGGAACAGATGACACAACTGAGCAGTATTTACACAGAAGCAGAATCAAGAGAATGCGATGCCATAGAAACCAAATGAATGCAATCCAGTTCTACAACTATTGAGGATAATGAGCCTAAGAAAAATTGTGAGTTTAGTAGTTAGAAAGTTACCAGTGAGTTCTGGGAGTATTAAGTGGAGAAGAAAGGAGAAGATAGGAAGTTAATGTAGGAGGCAGTGAAAAAAAGAAGGCAGCAGGTATGGACCACAAAGAAGTTTGGCAATGAAAGAAAGGGAGAAGAAACGGTAGCACCTGGATTAACAAGGATAACAGAAAAGTGTTGCTACTGTCGTTGGAGTACTTGGTTGACACTAAGTGAGAAGGAATAATAATTTACTTTACCTACCAAAGAATTAAGCCCAAACCCAGATATGTCCATCATTCTCAGGATTTGTGGACAGTTTTTCTCTGTGCACTTCAAGGAAATGCCCTGCATTTGTAGGAAGAAAATCTTGGTGCAATTGCCAGGTGTAAAAGATTGATACCATATGCGAGGTCTCTCCAGCCCTGGTTGACCAGGGCTCCACCCCCTGCATGCTGCCCCTGGTATACAGGGCTGTCTTCGACTAGAAGAGCTCAAGCTCTTTATAAGCTAGGACTTTGGCCCCATGATGGGCCTGGGATCAACTTATCCAAGGCACAAGGGACACTTGAGTGGTATCTTATGTGCTTCTTCTTCAGCTAGAATGAGGGGAGATCTGAAATCAAGTTTCCTTTTGTTCTTTTGTTAAGATGATAAGGGTGGGAGAGTTGGTCAGAGCAATTTTAGGACTCTAGTTCCTATGCTGCAATCCAGCCTACTAGAACTCATCCTGATGAGGTCTGGGTCCTGAGTCAAGTTAGCAACAGAATGTCACTTTTCCCCGTTACTTGCATATCTCACTCACTGAGAAATTTGACTTTGGTCTGGAGTAGGAGTCAGATATTTCCGGATCTCTCATCCATCTGTCCATCCTAAGCCCATCCTAACTTCCAAGGCCATGTTAGGACAGGGGAAAGCAACACACAATGTCTGGAGCAAGAAGAAAAACCATGTCCAACTCCACAAGGGAAAACTATGAATAAAACCACATAGAGATCATATGTCAATACCAATCACCACCTCAATTTTAGATAACAAATTCCTCTCCCATTTTATGAGGGGGGAAAAAAAGGTGTCATTGCATCAATTGTCGCTGCCTGAATCCTCATCTCTCCTTCCCTGCTCCCCTCCTGTTACTCTACAGGAGGGTCTTGCCTTTGATTTTACATCTATCTTTGTATGTATATTTTGGATTCTATCCTTGCCTTCCTAAGTAATCTTTTTCTTCTAACTTAAACCGTTTGTATCCCCTCTCTTTCCTATATCTTCATCTTCTCCATCTCGACTGGATCCTTTTCATCCTTAAAAATGCCTAAGGCTCTCCTTTAATTTAAAAAAAACCCTTCCTACACCTTCATCCCCCTCAATTGACCATCAGTCTCTCATGTCCCTTTCAAAGCTACATTTCTCAGTAGAGAGGTCTGGCCTCAAAGTCCCTATGTCCCCATCAGCTTCTTTGCTTCTAACCCTCTTCAGCTCACTCCCGGCCTATTACCCTACTGAAGTGGTTCTTCTTGGGCCTCATTATGGCCACTCCACCTTGGGCACATTTATTGGCATTTTCAGTTTTTACCCTATTCATCTTCTTAGGAGTCACGCCTAGGAGTGATCACTCCCTCATTCTAGAAACTCTCTTTCCGTGGTTCAAGTAACAGCACCCACATTCTCCTTATTGCTTTGTTCTGCTCATTTCTTCTTAATCTTCTCTCCTGACTCATCCTGCTCTACTTAGCTATTAATATCTGGCTACCAGCAGCCCTTTTTTTTTGAGACTATTCTCTCCTCTTTTATTGTACCTTGAAGGGCCACCTATGGATCAATGATCCCGAGGTGTGTATTTACCCTGTCCTCTCCTTTGTGTCTAGTCCCACAGACCCAACTTTATGCTTTAAAATCTCCATGAACATGAATTCTCTTCAAGTAGATCATGCTCTGAAATGAGCTCAATATTTTTTTCTCATCCCAAACATGGTTTCCCTCCTGTGTTCCTTCCCTCAGTGAATGTAATTTGTACAATCCAGAACTTTAATCTTCATGCTTCCATCTCCAATTCATGTATAAGCCCTGAGATGTTACCTCCTACATATCTGTGACATTTATTCATTTCTCTTCATCCATGAAGCACAGACCACACTGATCCTCTGCCTTCCTCGATACTTTTGTTTGGATTTGCTGCTTGTTCTGGAATCAGCCTCTCCCTAAGATCTCTGTCTCTCACATATACCTGCACCCACATATGCATTCCTTCTCTCTCTCTCTCTCTCCATGTCTTCCTAAATACTCACATAAACAAATTCTTACTGGAAACCTCTCTACCCTGCCCCACCCTCCTTTGTCTGTGGACCACACCTCCCCACTGTCTGCATAGCAGTGTGCCCTTCTGTTACAGTTTTATCATTTATCACAGTGGATAATTACACATTTATTTAAGATTGTTTTCTTCCCTGATTATGCTGGAAGCTCCCTAAAGTAATATTCAACAAAGTTTGGCCCATGCTAACAACAAATATTTATTGAATTTGATTTATTAAATTTGACGAAGAGCTCATATACAAGATTCAGCTTAAAGTTCAAAAACTCAAAGTTCAGGATCATGTTGGGACTGTACCAGACGAGAGGTGCTGCTGGGGTTCTGTACCTCACATTCAATGCTTCCTGGATGTGTAGATGAGTCAGGCTGCCTTAGAGAAAGGCAACAAGGCAGATAATGTTGCCATCTCAATAACTATTGTAAAAATTAAATAAAACAATGCATGTGAAAAAATTTTTTAAGCTTGAAAATATGTTTTCCATAGATTTGGTTTAAACCTATGTAATGTGATATAAGATTAACAAGCACGGGGAAAGTCTTTTATTCACAACGCTAATCCCTAATGCTCACTGTTAGCTTGTGAATGAATAAATGGTTATCCATCTCTTTTATTAAAATAAGTTCTGTTAACAGAAGAATTTCTTCAAACACATTTTTTGAATGACTAAATCCTATTCTTTGAAGTGTCAAGCAGTCCTTAGTGGAGTTTAAATTAAAGATTCTGAAAAATAACATAGAGTTTCAGATATGAAATATTTTTTGAAAATCAAGGTGGTAGAACAGGCAAAGTCATCTTTAAAGATGCTTTCAACTTCTGTTTCCCTAGTTAATTGCTGTTAATCCTTGAAAATCAACTCAAGCATCATCTCCACCAGAAAGCCTGTCTTTCCTCTCCAGTCTGAATTCAGTGTTTACTCACCCACACACACACCTAAACTTCTATAGCACTGTGAGGATAGCTTTTTCACAGTGCTGTTCCCACTGTTTGAAATTCATTGATATCATCCCAAACATTCCCTGAGTTCCTTTAGAACAGCAGCATTGTCTTATTCTTCTAATGATTGCTAATTCCTAACATAGTATCTGCCACTTAGTAGATGCTAAGTAAGTTTTTGTCAAAATAGAACTGAATCCTTAAAGACTTTCACAGATGGTATCAATTTTATAACCCGATTCACTCATGCATTAGCTTTCAGCCAGTTTTTCAGCTAATCCTTGTTCATACCTGGAAGGAATGATAGCATATCATTTCATAAAGACTTTCTGGACCACTTTCCAGGTAGCAAATGTCATTTTAAGAAAATTCTGATCAATACTAGTTTAAATTAGATATCAGAAAATCCAATGCATACATAAGTACTTGCTGTATTTATATAAAGCTAAACTTCACCATTTCTTCCATTTCCTTTCTTTCACTTGGCCTGACATTTTCACTGATATTCCCGAACTGCAAGATAGAGCAAATGCATTTCTATTAGAACCAAACTTCTCCCACGGGATTCTGCCAACAGGTGCTCCAGCTTCTTCACCCTATATACAGTTTCCTTTTACAATTTTTTTTTTTTTGTATTACTAGAACAAAAGAATTTACTGTGATTGCTGAAAAGGCCAGACCTATTTAAATAAACGAGGTGCTTCTGATTTACACACAGAATGAAACTCTGAGGACAAGTTATTCTCCAGCATTGCATAAGGTAGGGTCAAAGACAGCATCCTGGTGTTTTCTTTCTTTCGCCTTCACTCAGCTCTGAAATTTTGCAGAAAAAGAAGTTCCAGGACAGCAGTTTTATGTTCACAATTCTCAGTATTCCAAAAACAGAAGAAAAAATCCAACTCTAAGAAAATATAGCTTAATTTTCCCCTTCCAATATTATATATTGCACAAGTCCATATATTCCAGATAACTTTCAGTAAACTTTCTTCATATAATCTGTGACTCATCTGTGCAACTACCATATAGCTGTAAAGTACTACAATCCACAGAAAACTGTTTAAAAAAACATTGGGAAAAGCATACCAATGTTAGATTTATTAACCACGCCCCCCCCCCCAGAAAAAAAATGTACTGTAATACCTTCAAGACCTGTGGTTAGTCTTAAAGGAAGATGGCTGACAGTGAAGGAGGAGGCATTTTTCTATAATATTAACTGTTTTAGTTATAGTTATATTTCCAAAAATATTTACAGTTCTCACACTAAAAAAAAAGTTAGATTTGCCATGTACTAATCTTGAACTCCTCTGATAATGCTTCATTCTTCTTTTCCCAAGAATTTTGTATGTTGCTTGTGTGTGTACACATGAAACCCACATTCTTATTTCAACATGCAGTTCTGGAAAATTTTTTAAAAGCTTACTGAATATCCCTGACTGATTTCAATTGCATTCATTATTTCCCATCCCTTTCCCTTTCCCCAAATCCCTTGCCCCGATAGAACTTTTATCCTTATGCGTTCTATTTTGGATTCATAAACTGAAGGGACATCCCTACTAGGATTGCTCTTCAGCAGCCCCTGCTGGTAAAAGGCACTGTCAATTTATTTTATTTTTTTTTATTTTTATTATTTTTTTTATTAAATCATAGCTGTGTACATTGATATGATCATAGGGCATCATTCACCAGCTTCACAGACCGTTTACCAAGTTTCACATATACCCTTGTAAGATGCACCGCTGGTGTAATCCCACCAATCCCCTTCCCTCTACCCACCTCCCCCCTCCCTCCCCTCCCTTTCCCCCTTCCCCCTATTCTTAGGTTGTAACTGGGTTATAGCTTTCATGTGAAAACCCTAAATTAGTCTCATAGTAGGGCTGAGTACATTGGGTACTTTCTCTTCCATTCTTGAGATACTTTACTAAGAAGAATATGTTCCAGCTCCATCCATGTAAACATGAAAGAGGTAAAGTCTCCATCTTTCTTTAAGGCTGCATAATATTCCATGGTGTACATATACCACAATTTATTAATCCATTCGTGGATCAGTGGGCACCTGGGCTTCTTCCATGACTTAACAATTATGAATTGGGCTGCAATAAACATTCTGGTACAAATATCTTTGTTATGATGTGATTTTTGGTCTTCTGGGTCAAGCTTTAGCACCCAGAGAGCCAAGCCCAGTCTAGCCACACCTGACCTCCAGGTCAGGCAGATCCTGGGACAGACCTGCCCACCATCTGCAGGGTAGAAACTGTTTCTCATTTTCAGTGTGGAGAGAGAATGCCAGAGGAATACATAATTTTTGTGCATCTTTATTTTCCTTGTTTCTAGAATACACAGGAAAAAAAGGGATTTGAAACTGTGACTCACATGGTAAAGAGGAAATGAATGCAGTAAGACAGACCACCTGAAAATCTTTAGTTGAAGCGTAAGTTGGGACGCGATGTCAAAGAGCCATTCTTTTCACAGAGAAGACATATTAAATTATGCTAGGGCTGACTGCTCTTCCAAGGACTGCTGATAGATGCTTAGGTGAGGAAAATCTTCCTTTCTGGTTGACCTTAAAAGCCATCTTACCCAGGCCCCAAATGTTTAAATGTGAACATAAAACATTTTTTTCATTGACCCTACCAAAATTTTTTTTTCAACTTCTTCCCTTCAGTTGTTGTGTATCATCTGCACATCCATGTATAAAGATATGTGTATATAGAAAGATGGATGTACAGATATATTAATTCTCAGCTAAATAATAAATACATTTATCATTCAAAATGACAGAACCAGGCTGGAGAACACCCAGGTGATTGCAATTTGTTTTGCCATGCACCCATGAAAACTCCCTGTAATGGAAAGAAAATAGAGCAGGCAGGTTATGATAATAGAATACATCTATTTTTTCTCACATTTATCATTATATTTAAGCCAAACCATGTGCAATGTATACATTTGTAATAGGGGTGCTGTTCCCCTAGGACTGAATTAAATGTGGGGAAAGAGCTGCAGAACTCATCTTCATGAACTTGAATCATGTACTGGGAAAAACAAGACTTTGCTAGAAATAAGAGACAAGAACAATGGAAGATAGGAAATGGGACACAAAAGACAAACTGATTTAAAGATTTGGAGTATGTGCCTATTTTGGTAACAGGAAATCTGTCTTTAAAAGGAAGGGCGAAAATGCTTAGAACAATGGAAGATGCGTTATTTTTTGGAGACCATCCCAACAGAAACAACATCCCTTGAAAAGAATAACCTTGGGGCTACTTTTAATTCATTTTCAATGAATATCAGAATTTCATGTAATAGCAAATAATGCCACGAAGTGTGTCAGTTACCAAGAGACTATTAACCATGCCAGATATTCTAGGTAGATTACTTTGTGATTTTTGCAGCCTTCTCACTTAGTGACATCACACAATGGGCAGGCCAGGGCACCAGAGGCCACCAAAGCGTGATTAGTGAGACTAATGACTGGTTTAATGAAGTAGAATCATCCCAGTCCCTTTTTTTTTTTTCTTATTTGAAACCAAATTTCACCTCAAAGAGCCCCCATCTTGATCTAACAAAGCAACACAACTCCTGCCAAAATTGCCAAATAGTCGTACCTTGTAAAAAAAAAAAGACATAAAGCAAAACACTGTTATGTTCCCTCAATGCAAAAGACAAACTTTTGAGTTGTGAGAAGGGATTTTGACACACAGCAAACCTTGATTTAAAGTATCAGTGTATAGATGAGAAACTGTTAAGTCATCTGACCTTCATCTGCACTTTATGGCAGACACTCACCAAAATACTACCCACTTCCATAAAGCAATGCAAAAAAGTCACTAATGTATCATCATATCTGGCAAGGGGAATGCTCTAGAATTTATCCATTGTTAATGAATTAACAATAGTAGAAGCATATTTATATGCCTCTGTGCAGACAAAAAAAAGTAAATATTCATTATGCCAATGGGTATATGCTCCTTTGACAACTGTCTTGGCAGCGATTATAAAAGCAGAATCTTGGGGGGAAATGTCACAAGGGCCTAGCTTATTAAATTTTGTAAATCTTAAGGCTTGTCTGCAAATGCAGAGCACTGCAGCTGATTTAGTCGTTGGCCTAGAAACTCTGCTGTTAGGACCATTAAACAGGTCCAGAGTTTAAGTTGCACTGTAAATTATACTCAAAAGAAACAGACAGAGACCTTTGCCTCATGTTTTCTGTCTGTGAAGTACAGACTGCCTGCACCGCGGCAGCCCTGGGAGACGGTGTTGGATTTTTACAATGATGCATCAAACTAGTGCACCTTGACTGAGCCCACCTGAGACTATGGTGGATTTCTCCTGTGAATTTTAATATCAGAAATAGAGAACCAAATTAAATTAGGCTTTTTCTATTTGAAAAATCTTCACAGCTGGAATAGATACAACCAATATTCTTTTTAGATTATGCCAGCTTTTACAGTCACTTCCAACAAATACCTATCATTAGAAATAGCAAGGACAATACAGTTGATCGTTTAAAAATAAAGGATTGTCATTTTGATTTTTTTTTTTTTTTGCTTAAAAGGAATAATGAATTGCCTATAGCTACGATGACTGAAACACCCCTTTCAAGGCCACAAATAAATGAGGCCATAAAGAAAGCAAAGTCATATGTCAAAGAAACCTGATCCAATTAATCATTCTTTGCAGTAATTCTGTCACCAAACTTTCTAACATTTGGTTTCTGTTGAGATGTAAACTGCTAGCTGGCAATTTGGTCCCTGCTCTGTTATTTAATGTCATATTAATTTTTTTAAATAAAGGTTTTTTTCATACGAGACTCAGTTTTTGGAGGTTTCTAATGGACAAGTTGTAAATAGCCAACTATTTCATAAAAAATGGGAAGTGAATCATAGTAGAGCCTCTATAAGTTGACCACCCAAGGGATTATAACAAACTGCTCAACATACAGATGTGGTCAACATAAGGAACTAAAATTGAGGACTTGTAGGGCATGTCCAGTCTATGAAAATTAGGTCAACTTAAGGAGGTGGTCAACTATGAAGGTTCTATTGTTTTGTTTGTTTGTTTGTTTTGTAGAGACAGTCTCACTTTATCGCCCTCGGTAGAGTGCCGTGGCATCTCACAGCTCACAGCAACCTCCAACTCCTGGGCTTAGGCGGTTCTCTTGCCTCAGCCTCCTGAATAGCTAGGACTACAGGGTTCTGTTGTATTTTTTTTAAATACAAAAACTCAAAGAAAATAGTTTGAGGTGTGAAATTAAAGATTATTGTTTATATTTTGAAATAAGTGTTGCATTCTGTAATTATTGTATAGTAATAACTTTAACTGGCTACAAATCAATATCCAAATTGCACCCATTGACATTGATAAAATCTGGGTATATGTTTTTAAGTCATCATGAAAAGAAAACCCTTCCATTCAAGATTACTTCTAGGATGGAGCAGTAAATACAGTAGACATTCAATAAATGTTGGTGGATGATAAGCATGGTTCTGCCCACTCTATAGATTTCATAAGTATAAAATTTTCACTTAGTTTTTTGTGGTAAAGTAGCCTAAACCAATCAATAGCCACTGGTAATTTCTAGCTCTACAAAGCTCTCGTTAGAGCAAAAACAATTCATGACCATCATTTATTAAGCTCTTCCTACTGTCCTCCAAGACATACCCAGTACTCTACAACCTAACACAACACAACATAGGTTGATAAAATTGATTAAAAAAATTTTTTTTCCCACTTGGAAATTTTTTATGCTAAGACACAAGAATCTACTTTGGAAGATATGATTAAAATGTGGTTTGATATCAATACAAGAGGGAAAGGGCGGAAATCAATGCTGTGAAGGCTAATAAAGACAAATGTTCTGTGATTCACCAGGGAAGAAATAATGGATGAAAAATTGAATATGATTCAGCAGTGTAACACTGTCACCAAAAGGCAAATGTTATATCGGATTGCATTAATAGACATATCATGTAAAACAAGCAAGGTAATTTTTCAGCAGCAGCACTTCTCTACGCTATTGGTTAGGCCAAAATTGGAAAAGTGCCGACCGTACTGGGAGCTATCATCATTGCATAGAAATGCACACAAATTTCAAAGGAGAAGGAGAAACAAACATGCACTAAATAAATAAATAAATAAATGTAAATAGGTGACTGATAGACAGACAAAAGAAACTATCAAACACAAAACCTAGAAAACCAAACTTGCTTTCAGAGACCAAGAGAAGTCTATTTGTGTTCTATCAGAAGCAAATCCAACTAAAGGAAGACATAATCACTGCAAAACAGGATGCATTTAGGGAATGAGGCCCAAAAAGAAGGTAAGGACCAGTTGGTTTTCATCATGCAGTGATAGAAACAATAAATAGATTCTTTTACAGTTATTTCAGATAATGATTTACACTAAAGAGAAGGAAAAATCTCTGGAAAATAGAGACTCAATGGTACGTCTGGGGTCTTAGGCGTTGAATATACACAAAAGGTTCAGTATACTCAGCCTTTCGAAAGCGATTTGGACTAACGAATATATGACTGAAGACACCTTCAGACATTTATACTCATTTCCCGATCTGTACAACATGACATCTAGAAAGATTATAAAGAACAAAATTGAAAATATATCTGAAAAATTCAGCTAGAAGTTACTGACTCCAGGGGTTACAGAATCCCCATCTTATTAAAAGTAAATTATGTCAGAGTAGAAAGATACAAAAAATATTAGCTAGTTTTATTGAGAACTTATTATATACTGAGCAATGTCCTGTATTTTTTACCTGTAAAATCTCATTTAGTTCTCAAACACTCTTAAAGAGCTATTTACCTGTACTCCAAGGTCAGACAATTAAGTTTGCTAACTCCTCCTAGATATTCAGCTACACACCCCATTGTTGAATATCACTGCAGTCACCTTCAAGGTACTCCTCTTAGAAAGCTATGTGTTGATGTCACGCTTAGTTCACTCCTCAAAGCAATTTTGGAACTCTTTTTCCAGAATGATCATCAGAGCTGTCATCCTACAAGGTCTGACAATTAAGTTTATGAACTCATCCTAGAAAAAGTGGTACATACCTCATTGTGGATATCAGTGTAGTCACAGATGGCCAAGGGAAGTACTGCAAAGGTGACAGTAGTGATATATTAAGCAATGAGGTATTTAGCACGTTTTCTAGGATGAGTTCACAAACTTAATGGCCAGACCTCATATCTCCATTTTACCAGAGAGTGAGGTATAGGAATGGTAAGTAATGTTGCCCACACGTTCTCACAGTCAGGATCTTGAACTCTGGCAGGCCAGCTGCAGGGTCTAAGTGGGCTATCCTGCTTCTCGGTTACCTAGGAATACACCACAGAGAGTAGCTAATGACAATCAATGAGTAAAAAAATGGCCTTATGAGGCAGAAGGAGAAAATTAGAAAAGGCATAAGGAACATTTTATGCTCAATGAATGGCATTAATATTAGAACACACATTGTGAAAGGCTAAGAACTATTCTCCTGGGAGATGTTCTAAAATTCTAACTAGTTTAGATTTTCATCTTGCTGGGATGAGTTTGTGAAACTTTTTCTGAATGTAGAGTAGTAAATTAAGTTCTCCAAACTCTTTTATAGCATATGATTTACATAAATCATAACATTGCTTTGGAAACATCACGCTAGGGGACTTCAAAGGGAATATTTAATTCCTGTCTAATATAGATTAATTTAATATTTAATTTCTGTCTAATATAGATTAATCTCATTAATAGGGGCAACTGGCTAGAAAAATCACAATCTCAAATTTTGCATCTCTTGGGTCCCATGGAAAGAACAGGCAGTTAGAAATGAGAATTGAAAAGCAATCCAGAACATGGTCATGATTATGACAATTACCTAAATTGTATCACTTATGGTATAAGCACACTTAGTTCAGAAACATTACTCAAAGATGCATTCATGATAAAAGAAAGAATATCTAGCTGAAAAACAGGTACTGCATTTATATTGCTTCTCATAAAAATACAATGATTATGGCTAATTTCTTCTTGCCCTTACAGCTCCCAGATATCTTAATGCTTCGATATATTCGGTTTCTCTTCTCTTTCCCCTTACTTGAACATTCTCATTGAACGTGTATTTTATGTCTGGCCAAACTAATTGGAACAAATGATAAAATCATGATCTTAGAGTTGATATGGGATTTTGTCTTTCAATTCTCATCTCCGTTTTCACTGTGAACATGTCCACAATAGCACAAATGCTACTAGGAATCTTTCTCAACCTGCACACATGAACCATTATTCTGTTCTTCCCTACTATGTAGGGACAATCAAAGACATTTAAAATAACACTGTATTTTTTCATTATGAGTTCATTTATCTGTCCCTTGTGGATAAAATTGCATAGAAAAATGGCCACTCCCTTTCTGATTAAGGCACTCTTTCATCAAAACTTTTATATTGTCAGGGTATATACTGATGTTTTGATAGAGATAATGGACAATGATCAGATCAGGGTAATTAGCATACTATCATCTCAAACACCCTCCATTTCTTGTTTTTGTTTGTGTTGAGGGGTTAATTTAATTTTCAATTAAAATCATAACTATATACTTTTATGGGATACAATGTGATGATTTAATATACAATGAGGAATGTTTAAATCAAACTGATTAACATAACCATCCTCTCACTTACTAATTTTTTGTGGTAAGACATTTAAAATTTACTGTTAGTAGCCATGAATACATACAACTATTCTTTGTCAATTACAAAATAAAATTTAAAAAAGAGAAAAAAACTTTTATGCTGGAGATAAAAGCTTTTGTTCACTACAATTTTTAATTCTCACATATAATATTGGTGAATTTATGAATTTAACACTAGAGTAAAGAAAACAAAGTATTTTTTTCTGGATTCTAGATTCTGTCCTTTCTCAAAACAAAACCAGTACCATTGTTTACATTAAATGCTGGTTCCACATTGCTCTTTATTAAATAGTCATTAATGATAAAACATTGTTCAAACCTAGGTAGATTTAGAACAGACAGACTCAGTTCAAATATTGGTTCTGCTTCTTACAAACCATGTAAATTGGCAACTTAACTCCGCACCTGTTTCCGCATGTTTAATGGGAATAATTGTACTTCTGATGACTGTGAAAGTTAGAGTCAAGTCAAATTACTGTACTGTATAGATTGCCTATAGCAGGTAACCAAAGAATAATAGCTCTTAAGATTATGCTTATCATTTTAATGAAATGCTAAAAGATATTTGAAAGCCAAAGAAGATAGCAAAGGAAAACAGCAGATTGTTGCACAGAAAATCTGACAGCTGGGATTAGAAAGGTCTCCTTCAGTCTTCTGTCACTGTGGACCTTTTCTATGCCTCCACAACTTCTACAGCGACAGGGGATTTTGAGAAGATAGGATCGAAACACTCACATTTCTTTCCTGAGAGAATATCAGCGTTTTTTGTTTAGTGCACTAGGCTTTCAAATGAAATTTTATTTGATAAAAGATTTCTGTTAGTAGAATAACCTTGGAAGCTAAGTGAGATGTCCAGAATTCAATCAGATTTTTTTTATTCTTGGGAGTTGAAATATTAAAAGTTTTTAATATGTAACAAAAATGCACAGTTTTATTAAGTTCAAAGGTATCTAATATTAGAAGGAAAAGATATTCTGCTTACATTATGAGTCAAAGAGATTCCAAATCCAATCCATAGTATAACCACCCAGAAAGAGGATTATGGAGTAATCTGAACTGTGGACTATACGATTAGCCGTGGGTTTAAGTCATGTGAAATCCTTGTCACATACTATGTATAGGAGTCAATAGGAATCCCCACCACAAAGAAGTATTTGCTTCTTGACCAGAACCAGTGTTCAATAATAGCTTCAGCAGACTGCAAAGGCAACCAGAAGCATCACCTGAGAAAGCCTCCCTAAAAAAGTATTTGAGGCAACAAAATTGCACCCCCTAAAGGAAACTGCTTGAACCATGCAGATGCAGAATTAAATGCAGGGCACATAAGACAATTAGTTATTCATTTTTTCATTCAACATTTATTAAGCCCATGGTAGGTGTCAAGTGCTGTTTTGGGAACTGCGGACACATGGATAAACAACACAGAAGTTGCTACTTTGGTAGGCCTTTCTTCTGGTCACAGGATAAATACAATAAACATAATAAACAGGCATAGCTGATGATGCCATTGCCCTGGTTACATTTCCTCCACACCCACTGGTTCAAGGCTATTAGCTGTCAACAACTGAAACTCTCTGGCCAAGTGCCTGGAGCACACTCTGCCCATACTCAAGGTCAGGCAGAAATGATAGCACGGCTCTTCACCAAGCACAAAAGGGGTTCTGGTAAACACATACTCCATCTTCCTCACTTCTTGGCGGAAAGCAATTGAGTCTCAGTGGTTTATAGTGATAAGGGGTTTAACCATCTTTCTCCACCTAACTTATTGCTCCCCTTCCCTGTTTCTCTTGGCATCACCCTCCCCCCAACAAACTACTCATTCACCTTTTATCTCAAGATCTGCTTCCTTGGAGAACTTGTCTGCTTCTAGACAAGCAAATTAACAATCTATAGTATATGAAAATATGATTCATGCAGGATGAAAACGGAGAGTTTGATATGCATTTGAGCAGACTTAACGGAGATAAGAGGGTCAAGTATAGAATAAGTGAGCTGAGGCAAAGTCCCCGAAGCAGAGTACACGTGCCACATCCAGAACTTGGGACACCATTGTGACTGTGATGGAAGCTGTGTAGGGGAGAGCGACTGTGCCATGGAAAATGGGGTACAAGAAGCAACAGATTTTGTAAAACCTTATAGACTATGGACTTTAGCTCAGGTAATAATAGTGATATGGAAGGATTTGAGCAGAGGAGTGTCATCATGTGACTGATAGTTTATTTATTTATTTCTTTTCATTGTTGGGGATTCATTGAGGGTACAATAAGCCAGTTTACACTGATTGCAATTGTTAGGTAAGTCCCTCTTGCAATCATGTCTTGCCCCCATAAAGTGTGACACACACCAAGGCCCCCCCCATCCCTCTTTCTACTTTTCCTCCCCCCCATAACCTTAATTGTCATTAATTGTCCTCATATCAAAATTGAGTACATAGGATTCATGCTTCTCCATTCTTGTGATGCTTTACTAAGAAAAATGTCTTCCACTTCCATCCAGGTTAATACGAAGGATGTAAAGTCTCCATTTTTTTTTTAACAGCTGAATAGTATTCCATGGTATACATATACCACAGCTTGTTAATCCCTTCCTGGGTTGGTGGGCATTTAGGCTGTTTCCACATTTTGGCGATTGTAAATTGAGCTGTGATAAACAGTCTAGTACAAGGGTCCTTATGATAAAAGGATTTTTTTCCTTCTGGGTAGATGCCCAGTAATGGGATTGCAGGATCAAATGGGAGGTCTAGCTTGAGTGCTTTGAGGTTTCTCCATACTTCCTTCCAGAAAGGTTGTACTAGTTTGCAGTCCCACCAGCAGTGTAAAAGTGTTCCCTTCTCTCCACATGCACACCAGCATCTGCAGTTTTGAGATTTTGTGATGCAGGCCATTCTCACTGGGGCTAGATGATATCTCAGGGTTGTTTTGATTTGCATTTCTCTTGTTTTGTTTTTTTAAAAGGATGCGTGAAACAAAGTTTATTGAGGAAGAGAAAGATAGGCTTACAGGGGAGGGAAGCTTACAAAGCAGGATACATTTGCCACAGACAACAAACAGCCCTCCATTGCCAGGGCAAGTAGGTAAAGGAGGCCAAGTGAGTTATGTTTCAAAAGCACCTTTTTTGTTACTGTGTTGAGAAAAGAACTGTGGAAAGTCAAAGGCAGACAGAGGCAGATCAACTGGACACTTATTACAAAATGCACACAAGAGTCCATCACAGCACTGAGAGAGAAACATTAATTTTTTTTTAAACTTTAGTACACATTTAGCGTAAAAAAAGTAAAAGATAGATAAAATAAAGAATGAGTTGATGTGATAAATAGCAGAATGTATGCAACTTAAGAAAGGATTGTGTTTGAAGATAAGTTTAAGGAACTCTCCCAGAAGTAATAGGAAAGAACACAATTCTGGCTCTTGAAATCAATTTGGCAAGTTTTGACCAGCATTGAAAGAGAACAGAACAGAATAAAACAGTGTAGAATAGAATACAATTGAAGAGAGTGGAAAATATCACTGCATGGCATATAGCAACGCTAAGAATAGTTTGTAAAACCTTTACTTCATTCATTTTTATTTTTTTATTTTTGTGTGTGCATATAAGCTGAGTTGCTGTGTAAAATAAATTCTTCAGTGTAAGTCACAATAAAAAGTTTTAAAGCTAAAAAAAGAAGTCTATCAAGGAATTAAGAATGGATAAATTGTACAGTATGTACATACAATAAAATTATTCAGCCAAATAAGGAAATGAAATGCTGATACAGCTACGGTGTGAAGGAACCTTGAAAATATTGTGCTCAGTGAAAAAAGCCAGACACAAAAGGTTATAGGTTATATATTGTATGATTTCATTCACATGAAATATGCAGAATAGGCAAATCCTATTGAAGTCAAATCAATAGTGACTTCCAGAGGTGATGGGAAGGAAGGGGGTAAGAAGTACCTGCTTCGTGAGTGTGGAGTTTTCTTTTGGAATAATGAAAATATTTTGGAAGTGCACAGGGATGGTGGTTATACCACATTATAAATATTCTAAATTTCACTGAATTACTTAATGTGATTAATTTACATGATGTGTGTTTCAACTTCATTTTTTAAAGATCTGAAAAAAATACATACAAGAGCTTGGCTAGCGTAGCTTCGACCAGAGGTTTCGTGATAATGGTGACAAGACGGTTAAGATTCTGGTCATATTTGAAGGTGGAGTCAACAGGATTTCTGGACTGGATATCAGTGTGAAAACTTAAGATGACTCCAAATTGGTAAGAAAGAAGTTACCATTTACAGATAAGGGACAGAAGTTTTGAATATATTAAGCAGGAGATAACTATTAGGCAGTGTCTTAGTTCTAGCTGCTATAAAAAGTACTATAAACTGGGCAGCTTATAAACAACAAAAATTTACTGTGCACAGTTCTCAAGGATGGTAATTCCAAGATCGAGCAACTGGCAAATTTGGTATCCTGATTCATAGATAGCACTGTCCTGCTGTGCCCTTACATAGTGAGGGGCAAGTCCTCTTTTATAAGGGCATTCAACCACATGACTTAATCATCTCCCCAAAGGCCCTACCTCCTACTACCATCACCTTGGGGTTAAGATTTCCACAAAAGAATTTTAGGGAAATACAAACATTTTGGCAAACAGGCAAATGGAGTTACAGATGTCTAGTATTAATGGCAAAGATCTGAACTAGAATCACACGCACCGTGTTATTTTTATATGGAGGAATCAGTGAATATTTGGTATTTTAAATATGTATTGAGTTTAAGAGAATCAGCTAATTAAAGTAATATATCAGCTTTTTAATTCTGTGTTAAACTATGCAACCAGAATTTAAATGTATTTGAGATTTTAAGTAGATATCAGCTTATTTAAGAGAACTTAAGTTTTTTCCACATTTGTAATATAACTTATTAGATTCATAAGAAATGTTTAAATTCTTGAGATTTGTCAATCATATCAATGATGCATTAGAAAAGAAAATATCTTAAATTCATTAATGAAATTAAAAGGTTTTAAAGATGTATACATATGCAAACAGACTCAAATGGTATTCAAAGACTCTTAAAAGTTATTGTAGATTTAGGGCGGTGCCTGTGGCTCAAGGAGTAGGGCGCCGGTCCCATATGTCAGAGGTAGCGGGTTCAAACCCAGCCCTGGCCAAAAACCACAAAAAAAAAAAAAAAAAGTTATTGTAGATTTATAAACAAAATAACAAATTTTGTAAAATAAACCTAAAAGCTTAAATAATAATTAGGTATTTAAATTTCTAACTTCAAGTGAATATTGTTCTTTAAAAGCAAATTAACTCCCAAATTGTCTCTTCTACATACAAACCTGCCCTCTATGGCATCAACAAACTTATTCAATAGCTGATTCTGATAAAAAATAAAAAAATAAAAAAATAAGAGGTTGAATGTCTGCTCTCTGGTCAAGTGTATTTCTGAAAACTAGAAAAATTAAATGTACTACATAAGTTTAAAGCCAAAATTTTTAGATATTTCTTGTATTACATAGGACTATAAGAAGCTGTGGTTTAACTGTGACTTACCTATACATTTTTACATCCTATGATGCTTGTCAAGATATTTGGGAAAATATTTGGAGGTCCATCTTATTAAGGTCCTTGATGCCTTTTATTTGAATATGTTGTTGGTGTTTGCATTATGTAACACAACACTTATGAGGTTCAATCCAAGTTACCTTTTATGGCCTATTTATACCCATTAGCGGAGAATGACTTGTCCAGTATGTCCCAATATATCACAGCAAGGCTACAGCAGATAACAACCAGAGGGAAAAAAGGAAGAATTCACTACAACGGGCTACTTTCGTTTTTATCCAGTTCATTACCATATCTGGATAGAAACCACAGCAACAGCAGCAGTTTACAATATTAAGAAGAATTTGGGGAAACATAAAACTGTGTTGATTAACATTTTTAAAAATATTGTGTATAAGCAATACTGAGCTCTATTGGATTGTAGCTATTTCTGAGTTTATAACCAATTGTTAATATTGCAAGTGGGGTTTCATTGCATTTATTCCTTGAAGGGCTTATCTAATGGTTTGAGGCATCTGAAATTTTTGGTTGCTCCCATAAGTAGAATTAATTTAGGTTGATTTGGTAACTGATTATTTATGAGGCTGGCTGGGGGATAAACGAGGTAGAATAGTGATATTAAAGCAGAAAATCAGTTTAAGCAGCTGAAGTTTCCAGCCACGCTTTCCCTGTTAGTTTAATTCACTGAGTAGTTCCTTATATCCCTCTAAATTTTTCATACTTAGGAACTGACCTCAGTGGGGGAAGGAAATAACAACTAAGAGTTACTTTAACACAGAAGAGTACAGCATAAGATTTTGTAGAATTTGTAGCTATTGTAGAATATGCAATCTATTTAAAGAATATGAGCTTATTTGTCACTTATTATTCAATCCTTTGACCTTAACATTGACTAATTGTTAGTTTATTTCCAAATATTTAATTCTAAATATAAATGTTTATTTTTGTCTCTTATTAAAAAATTCTTGCAGATTTTACAAATTAATCTTTATAATAATTTAGGAAATGTTTATTAAATAATTTAAGAATGTTTATTTTAAAAAATCAAAACTTTATCACGCATAGTAAACATGTTGGTGGATTTCCTTTCATGTTTCTTTGTGTATATATAAAAAGAGTTTTAAAGGCAAATTTGGGATCATACGTTTAATATGGTTTACTTTTTGTGGTAAGTATATTTGTCATGAGATCTATGCTCTGTACAAACGTTTAAATACATAATACAGTGTTGTTAGCTACAATCAGGGTATTGTATGTCAGATCTCTAGATTTATCTGCACAACTGAAACTTCATACCTGTTGAATAACAACTCCCCATTTTCCCTTCCCCGCTTCTATTCTGCTTCTGTAAGTTTGACTATTTTAGATATTTCCTGATTCGTATTTAATATTTTTTTTTAATTTTTTTTATTGTTGAGAATTCATTGAGGGTACAAGAAACCAGGTCACATTGATGGCATTTCTTAGGTAAAGTCACCCTTATAATTATGTCCCACACCCCTCCCTCCTTTCCTCTCTCTGCTCGTCCTTTCTCCCACCCCCTACCATGTACTAGGTCATTAATTGTCCTCATATCAGAATTAAATACATATGATTCTTGCTTCTCCATTCTTGTGATGCTTTACTAATAATAATGTGCTCCACTTCCATCCAGGTTAATACAAAGAATGTAAAGGCTCCATCTTTTTAATGGCTGCATAGTATTCCATGGTAGTGTTCTTTCCTCTCCAGCCAGATAATTTCTCAAATCTATAAATATTCATGGAAAATAGGTTTTGATGGCAATATAATATTTCATTGTATAAATGTATCCAAATTTAGTTAACATTTTCTCTATGGTTAAGTACTTAAATTTTATGATTATTTATTATGACATAACTATATAATTAGTGCCCATATACATGCAAAAAAATAAAAATTGATCTAAAAATGTATATTACAGGGAAGCTTCTAAAAAGGTATTTCTTTCTTTTCTTTCTCTTGCCCCTTTTATTATCATTTATTTATTTTTTATTTTATTTATTTATTTTTTATTTTATTTATTTATTTTTTATTTTATTTATTTATTTTTTTGAGATGAGGTCTCACTCTGGTCCCCAGGCCTAGGTTCAGTGGCCTCATCACAGCTCACAGCAACATCAAACTCCTGTGCTCAAACACAGGCACAGGGTGGCTATTTTTTTCTATTTTTAGTAGAGATGGGGGTCGCACTCTTGCTCAGGCTGATCTCAAACTCCTGGCCTCAAATAATCCTCCTGCCTCAACCTCCAAGAATGCTAGACAGGCATAAGCCACTGTATCCAGCCCATTACTTACTTTAAAAAAAAATTTTTTTTTGCCATTTTTCCAGGGATTCCACTGTCAAAATATTTTTCTTATTTAAAAAATATATACTATTCCCTTTCTCCTTAGAAAGTCATACCTTGCTTGTATATTTTAAGTATTGAAAAAATATTCTTTCATTTTCTCCTTTTTTCTTATAATTGAATATGCAGTTAATTAGCTTAATTCTATTGAGTCTAATGTTTCTTTCTTGTTTGCATGCCAAATTTCCATTTTTATCTGAACAATATTCATTGGAGAGATTTATTTCTTATTCCTCACATCACCGTTTTTCTTCTTCCATTTTCTAATGTATTTTGGAGGAATAGTGAGGATAAAATCCAATGAAATATGCAAATTTCACAAACACTGCTGTTAACACAAACTTATCATCATTAAAGCTGAAATGATAGCTGATGTATTCTCTGTTTACACAACCAGCAGCCTAGGCAAAAGGTAATAATACACTGGAAGAACAAGGAGGTGTTCACAAAAGTCTGGATGAAACAAACAGCAGGCAGCTCCAGTCTCAGTAAGAAGAAATGCTGCAAGTCTCACCCTGGCACTGCTATAATAAGAATGAATGAAATCTGTGTCGGCATCACCCCGTTTAAGGTTCAATTTTCCCAAGAAAAAGCATCCAGTTGGTCAAAATGCCCTTGACAGTACTGAAATTGAAAAGAAGGATCTGAATTAAGAGGCCTGCAGGGCCTTTTTGCTTCTTTAGTAAGTAGGCAAGTTTATGGAGTTACTTTCCCACTGAGCAGTCACAGGGGGAAGGAGAGAGAAGTACCCAAGAGGGAGTTAGGGTGCTCTTAGCAAAAAGAGAAATAAATGTTAGCATGCAAGCTTCGTGGTGGCAGGAGTCTTTATCCTTTTTTGTTCACTGATGTAATACATAATAGGAAATTACTAAATAGTAAGGTTTTTGAATCTAGTTAAATTGGGTAGGCACAAAAATAAAAAGGAGGGAGGCAAGGAAGGAAGGAAAGGTGGAAGGAAGGAAGGAAAGAGTGGGAAAGGCAAGATCTGAAAGTACTTCAGGCTAAATTTTGTTTACTAAAACAGATAGTCAAACCAGGCGACACTTCTCAATGCAATAAGGAGTAACTCCAAAGTAATATAATTGATTTTCCTGGTAGCTTGGATATTGACTTTGAAGGCAATTTTCAAAGGGAAGTTCTAAGATGATCTTAAACAATGGCAGTGATGTTGGTGGAATGGAGAGCTTCCCTATGGGGCACTTTAAAGGACTCATTTGGATGTTTAAGCCTGCTCTGTAGGCTTTTAAAATATTCATTTGTGGTTATGCATTGTATATTTTCCATAAACTAATTGGCTAAGGAAAGCAATATAAGGTGATAAGAATACTAAGAGAAAAGCAGGAAGGACATTACTTTAAACATGATAGGTTTAATAAAATTTACAGATCAAATGTAATTTCAGAGGCCTAAATGATTTTTTCAATACATTTTCAGGGCTTGCTAAAAGCTATACTAATAGTTACTAAATATCTAATACTATGTATAAAGCATTTTACATTAAATTATCTTATATACTTAGACAACCACCTTGCTAAATAGATAATGTTACTCCAATCTTACAGGTAACGAAATTGGGGGTCATAAAGGTTGAATTGCCCAAAGTCATACAATCAAGCAAGACAAAGCCCTGATCTGAATCCCAATTTCTTTAGGGCCATATCTGGAATGCAATACTATCTGAAAGCAAAAGAGCAAAAGAGGGAGTATCTCTCCAATCCATTACTAGGTGGTTGCCTAGAAGAACAAAAATCATTTTACCACAAGGACATTTGCACCACAATGTTTACTGCATCTCAGTTCACAGTTGCCAAGTTGTGGAAGCAACCCAAATGCCCATCAACCCATGAATGGATTAATAACTGTGGTAGTTTGGAGTACTATTTAGCTATAAGAAAAGATGGAGACTTTACACCTTTTGTGTTTACCTGGATGGAGTTGAAACACATTCTTCTTAGTAAAGTATCTCAAATATGGGGGAAAAAGTATCCAGTGGACTCAATACTAATATGAAACCAATATATAAATAAGTACACACCACATGCATGATAAAACACAAATATTGTCTAGCAAGGGGAAAAAAGGAAGACGTTAGGAGGGGGCAGTGCCTGTGGCTCAAAGGAGTAGGGTGTTGGCCCCATATACTGGAGGTGGTGGGTTCAAACCCAGCCCCAGCCAAAAATTGAAAAAAAAAAGAGGGTAGGAGGAAGGAGGGCAATTGGTGTGCTCTCACCTAACATGCACAATGTCCTCAGCATGCCCCTTGGGTGAAGGGCTTAACTACAACTTGAACTTTGCCTTAGAAATTAAAACAATGTAACATAAAGGTTTGTACCCTCGTATGAATTTGAAATGAAAAAATAAGAAATAAAAAAGAGGCAGTCTCCTACTCTAAGATTATAAATATGTCTAAACCTCCAAAATGCTCATGCATAAACCATTTAACATATTTTCTAAATAAGCTCAAGCAAGCAATTAATGTTATCAAATCCCTACCTTAATTTTTTTCTTTTAAACCCAATTTATTTAATCATGTTTGAAATCTAATCACTCTATTCATTGCAGCATTATTTACAATTGTCAAGACATGGAATCAACCAAAGTGTCCATCAATAGATGAATGGATAAAGAAAAACTGGCAATATACATGATGAAAGACTACTTTGCAAAAATAAAGGAAATCCTGGCATTTGAGACAACCTGGATAATTATGGAAGATAGTATGCTAAGTGAAATAAGACAGACAAAGAAAAACATTGCATATTCTCACTTGCATGTTACACAGAGAAGTAGAGGGCATAATGGTAGTTAGCAGGAGGAAAGGGAGGGAGATGGAAAGACTTTGGTCAAAGGGTACAAAGTTTCAGTTGGACTGAAGGAATAAGGTTTATGAATCTATTGCATAACATGGTGACTGGAGTAATAATGTAATGTGCATTTTAAAATTTAAATGTATAATTTAAAATTAAATCAAAATTAGTTTGATTTAATCATTCCACAATGATTGCATATATTGAAATATCACATTGTACCCCATAAATATATAAAATTATTATTGGTAAAAAATAAAAATCTGATCATATATCTATATATAGTATTAATTTTTAAAAACAAGAAGTACCTGAAACATTACCAAATAGATAGTAATAAATTTCCATTAAATGAATGGAATATTAGCGTATGATTTGCATCAAATTTATATTTTATGGAGGAAAAAGTCTCGTTTTCTATAAGGACCAAAAAATAGGCCTATCAATATCCCTTCTAAGGACTCTTTGATGCCAGGGCCTATCAGCATAAAAAAGTAATAAAAGTGAGCTCACAAAGATCTAAAAAGTTTGTGGAGAGAACAACTTACTTCATAATGAGAGTTTCGAGATCACAAAGTAGAAAGAAGAAATCCAACTATAAATCTATATTCAGAGTACAGCAGGAGAAATAGGATCTGAGGTAATTTTTGCCTTACTTTTGAGCTGCGCAAATCTTATGAACGGAGGTGGAAGTTATTCAATAACATTTATTACAAGGTCTAGTTCAGTGCCTTCCACAGGCGGGCAATCAAAAAATCTTATTTGGAGATGATATTTATGCAATGATAATCAGTCTACTTCAGCACAGCAATTTGGGGGGAGAATATTGTCTATGCTGACGTTAAGTTTTGTGAAGTAAAATAATAAAAGGAAGGGCAAAGGCCAGATATGGAAAGTATTCACAAGAAAAATTAAGGTCTATACAAAATTTGCATAAGCGTTGGCAATTACAACTCAGAAAAGTAAATGCGGTTTTTCAGAAAACTTTGAAACACATTTCAGTAAGGGCAGGGAATATATCAAAATCATACATGATTTTCTCCACCCTCCATCTTTACCAAATGACACACTTACTCTTTCAAAGAGTGAAAAGGAGAGGCACAGGGACTCTGACCCTTGTTTCAGGGCAGGAGGGATCAATTATATATAATTGAGTCTTTTGCCTTTGTTTCTTGAGGCCTACATACACTAAATTAACAAATTAGAAGCACCACCCCAAGAGTTCTGCCACATGAGAAATCTAACTGGGTAATTGCATACAATGATTTAATGGTTTGGGTCAAGTATATTAAAAAATTTAAACATAAAGTGGTTTAGATAGATTTTGAGTTAAGAATCTTTATTTTCCTAGAATGCATTAAAATTCATTATCTCATTACAAAACACACACACATCCCAGGATATTCTCAGCAGACACTCAGGTGCCGATATAAGAGCTGAGCTTTCTCTAGAAAAAAAAAAAAATCCAAGCTGTGTTGACAATTGATCTAGAAAAACCTATAGCATGGTTATTCTTTTTGAACAATTTATTTTAATGTAAGTTTCGTAAGGTATTTTAAAATAATAGGACTTTAAATTATTCTATCTATTAAAAAATACTAATTTAAAAGGAGTATCTTATGGAAAGGCGTAACCTGAAAAGAAGAGAAAAGGTATTGAAGCTGTAACAACGTTTCTTTAAAGGCAGCATGCAGAATTATTTGATAATATTCACAGTAAAGACATCTAACACGCGTATTTTAGAAGTTGTTAAAAATAATATGTAAAGTTAAAGACACCAATGACCAGAACTGAATCTTTCACCTTAACAGCCCAAATTTCTCATTTAGTGTTCATGTGAGCAGGAAGAAGAAAGCTCCGTAGCCAGTTGAACACTCTGTTTGAAACTCAAATGGGAAGGAGGTAATTTACTGCACACTCCAGGTTATCCAACCACTAAATCATTTCTAGGTTCAGGTCCAATTTCGGTTGTCTTAGAATTCTCTATGTCCTTCTTCCTTTTCCCATTCATACACCCAGTTTGAAACTGTATGGCTCGCATAACTTCATCTAAGATTTCAACAGTCAGCTGAGAATAGTAACTTTTACCTGATCTTTTCTCACAGAGAAAGTTGGAAAGAAGAAAATCAAGCCTGTTCAGGGAGCAGAGATCCTGAAACCTAAAAGAGAGTTATTTCTCTTTCGTACTTGGAGGGGATGCACAGACAAGTTAAGCAACAGAAGTTTAGGAAGCAACCTTGTCCTTAGGAGCAGCAGTTAGCCAAACAGCCAGAAAGGATAAACTAAAAATAAGGATTATTTCCTTTCTCTGGGGTTTCTCATTTCACTCAAGTTGCTCTCTGTATCTGTCCCCTAACTTCATTCTGCAAGGATGTTTTCACAATTTAAACAGACAAAGTTTACAATAAATCTTTGCAAGCAGACAACTGCAGCCTTGGGAGCGAGTCACTTGGAAAATTTGAAAGGGACAACACTCCATGTTGCATTGGGACAAAGTTCAAATAAATTATGTACTTGTCTTTGTGGAAATGTATTGGACTCTGCCCAGACTCATATGCAAACACTCACTCTCTCTCTCTCTCTCATTCTTTTTCTCTTTCTGATTAGCAATTTCAGAATTTGTCAATCTTTTCTCATTAAGCCTGGTGTAAGCACATGCATGCACAAACATACAAGTGTATACTCATGTATGCAGAAAAGAGAGAGAGAAAAGAAACCTGTAGTCAAACCCACAAATATAATACCCAAAATAGGTGATTTTTTTTATTTTTTTGCAATGTTCAACGTCTTAGCAATTACTAAATAATAATATACTCCATTGAGGAAAAAAAAGTTTGGTGTAAGAATTAGGAAAAAAATTCTTCAGAATAGGACCATTTGTGAGTCTAGTTGAATTAGAGATGGCCAAATAAGGAGCATAAATTCAAGTAATGGTCAAATTACAAATGGCAGTGAAGACAGAATAGACAAATATCACTTTTTCTATGAGAACTTATTAAATATCCACTCTTCATCCATTTAACATTCATAGATACTTATTGAGCCCCCACAATATTTCAAGTGTAAGCTTTGCTAACCCAAGACCTTGTCCAAGTGGCCAGAGGTGACACATCTGCCTGGAGTCAGGCAACAAAAATCAGAAATTCAGACTAAACAGAAGGATGAGACACCTGGTCAGAATAATGAAGCCTAGGAGAGAACCTGAGCCCTCAGGACCCTGGATCCTCCTAGCTTTACAGGGAGGGGCTCAATCTAAATTTAGAGAAAACTGACATATCATGCATGGGGAAACTGAGGCTGATCAAAGTCATATGCAGGCTTATTTATTCTCTCAAAACTCCCATATCACCCTCTCATCCCATCATAATTCCCATCTTCCTAAGTTTCTGCTCAATCACCTTAATCTTAGAACAAAAAGACTTCCAAGGAGATTCTTTCCAATCACTTACTGGCTTTTCTTTGCTCTTGCTCTTTATCCCAGCCAGATGAAACCAATTTCAGACCAGCACACACAAGCTTTAACTCTGTTAAAAACTCCTTCATGCTTACATGTTCTACCCACACCTCTGTTGGAGGAGTTCTCCTATATGCTACGTATTTTGCCAGTGCTCAATGTTGTTGGCTCATGGAATCCCCATGAAGGGGCTACAATGATTACTATCATTCGTTCTTGCAGACAAGGAAACTGAAGCTTTAGGAGTTAAGGAACTTAATAACTCACAGCCATGATACCCTAAACTGAGGGCCCGATCCCTGAAAATGGCTTCCACAATCCACTTAATTGTGTGTAATATCCCCCTTGCCCTCTGTTTAGCCAACCTAGACTCCAAACTCTTCTTTACTCCATAATTTGAGTTGGATGCTGTTGCCGATCCCTCTAAACGGCCTGCCTATTCCTCTATAATAGCACTCACCACAGTCAGCTGCAGGCCTTGATTCACTGGTTGTCTTTCCACTAGGGTTGAGAATAAGCCTCTAAGCCCCTTATTCCCCCGGTGTTTAACCCAATGTCTGGCACTGTAAGGGTGTTCAATAAACATTGTAGACTAGCTCAGGAATAAATAAATGCCACCAGCCTATGAAATCATGGTCAGAAGGATTAAACCACAAGTCTGTCTGACTTCAAAACCGTTCTCCTTCCAATGTATCACACTGGCTCCCAGCTGTACACAGATGAATGTTCTTACTCCACCGAGATAGTGGAAAGAAGATTATTCATTCTGTCATCCTTGAATTAGGATAATGAGAGAACCTATTCTTAGTTCAATAAATGTTTGTCAACTAAATAAGCTTACTGATGGCATATAAGTAGCCCTTGCCTCATGTGTTCTTTGCTGTCTTCATATGTTAATAACGAGCATTATGTGCTATAGAATTTTGCTACTCAAATTTTGATCTATGGACAAGCAGCTCTGGCTTCACCAGGAAGCTTAACAGGAATCCCAGGCCTCACCCCAGACCTATTAAATCAGAACCTGTACTTTACAAAATCCCCAAGTGACTAATGTACGTGGCACAGTCTGAAAAGCACTACTGTGGAATATAAGTTGTGTACGAAGATGTGGATCCCACCCAGAGGACTTGCAATTTAAGTTAAGAAGACAACTTAATCCAGTCATAAAATACAATTGATTAGCACCATAAAAGCAATACCAATGCAAAGGAAGGACAGCATTAGGCGCAGTAAATTGAAAACCATGCAAAGTAAAATAATGCAATATTTCAAGGAGCTCTTCCTAGGCAAAGTGGAGAACACAGAGCCCGCAATAAAGGTGCTATCAGCTAGAGGCTGGGGGAGAGCTCACTGCCCAGCCCTCAGCATTAAAATCGTAATGAAGCGAGCACAGCAAAACTCATGTGGTTAGCGCCACATCATAACTTGAGGAGAAGGTTTGTAAGATTCAAGGTCAGGAGCTGAGGATAATCTTCCTGGGTTCCAATCACCAAGAATCAAAATGGTCATGCAACTTAGGGTAATTGATTAAACCTCAGGTCCTCTTTGGGAAATAGATAATTTAAGCACCTATCTGAAAGAGTTGCAATGAGCATGAGATGAAATAATCCCTAGAAAGCAGTTGGGAAAACACCTGACCTCAATAAGTGCCCCTAAAAGTAACAATTGCATCACCATAAACCCTCTGAAGTACACAGAGAGTAGCTTATTTTAGCACAGTTCTCCTGCCCTCATAGGCTTCATTGGTGGCCTGTGTTGTCCGATCCCATTCCCACGTTCCCATCCCAAATTATGGCTATTGTCTCCTTGTGGGAACAGTTATCATAAATCCCTTAACCTCGTATGAAAATATTGTGTGTAGAATGTACATGTTTCTTAGGAAATGTTCACATTTTTAGTGAGATTTTACCGGCATGGACGGCCCCAGAAAGGCGACGAATTGCTACTCGAGATGAAGTGGGATGGGATGTTTAAGGGAATGTAGCAACAAGAAACTTGACTCCCATCCTGGCTTCACTAGTGGCGTGACTGATCTGAGCATGTCTCCCCATCTTTACAGTGAGGATAATAATGGTACCTTAACAGCATCATTAACGGTGAAGGATCCTGCAACAGTCAAAGAGATTCTGTATGAAATGGCACTCTGTAATTGTAAAAACTTTCTGTATATTAGCCCCAGCTATTACTGAGCGACTTCTCAAACCATCTCCCTCAACACCTGAGAGTACAGTAAGCTGGTCAGGAGGCTACCCCGCTCATGACTTATGGCCCTGCCGTGCCTGCAAAGATTAGAATGGTTGAGGAGTGTATCAAGATGGAAACAGCAGGGGGAAGGACTGATGAAAAAGAAATGCTGCATACGCAGTAGCAGATGAATGACGGCAGCTCCGGCTTGGCTGCTGTGGGCTGCCATACTTTGATCTCTAGACAGATGTCTGAGGCAGACGTGCCTCGTGTGTCTCCAGCCAGCAGTTCTTTCTCTTCAGCAACACGTTTCCAGGCAGCCTTGCTGTCGTGCTTCCATTTATCAACAACAAAAAAATGAGGGGAATGCAGAAATCAGAAGTCAAAAGATTCTGCCTCTTTAATTAAAATAGGTCAAACCAAAGAAGCACAGAGAGGGGGAAGAAAAACAGTCTCCACAAGCAGATCAGGATGTGAGCCTGACTTTGGACCTAGATGTTTCCACGCTGTAATAAGTGGATTGTCAGGAAGCCAAGAGTGGATAGCTGCGGAGCAAGCGAAAAACGAGACTAGGAGGTGTGATAACAGTTCTCTATCCATAGCGCTTTCGTCTCCTAGTACACTTGCGCATCAAATGCATTTGCCAGCAGCTTTCCTGCCTTTCAAGTGGGAATCTAACTGGAAGACTGAAAAAAGGGAGCCATCGGAAGGCTAGAATTTATGCACATGCCAGTAGGATGAGAGTGGGACAGCCCTATGCCGAGCGCACAAAGAAAGCTTCAGAATTTTTAAAGAGGTGTTAGCATCTTCATCAAGTGCTTGAACAATTCATTCCAATCAACTAGTCTTTCCCAGTTCCTTTTGAATTTAAAAAAGAAAAGTGTAGTGTCTCTCTATTTCTCTCTCTCTCTCATCTCTTTCAAATCAGAAACAAGGATATTAAATCAGTTCCTGAAGAAATGACATAGGAAAGCTATTTGAGACTCCAATAATTCTCAATAATATGAAAAACTAGAATGACGTTGGCTGTTTCCTGTCTCCGTGAGATGAAACCATTGTCCATGTTAGCCCAGGACCATATTTAACGCATTTCCTTGTCCTTGCATTTGCGCAGATTTTCTTCCTTTTGAGCTTTCCTGCTGGAACGGTGCCAGTAATGAGGGGGAACATCCTTGTCTCTCGTAACTGTCAGAGATGACACAGAGAGGCAAAATGAAGGTGGGAGGTGCTGTTTTGTTTCTAATTAACAAGGTTTCTCAAGTATTTGTGTAAAGAAAAGAAGTCGACATTCAAAAGGTTAGAATCTATTGCCCTTTTCAATGTTTTCTTTTAAGAAAAAAGATAGATTTTTTTATGTAAGGGAAATACTGTGTGTGCAATTCAACAGAAATGATAGGGACAGCTAGAAATGAAATGTAAAAAAAAAATATTAAATCATCCAGGTACCATAAGGCAATGCATAGCTAGCTAAAGGTGCCTTATCACTTTATATTATACCTTCTCTTTCTGAATAACTACTATTATATAATATGAATCATTAATGTTTAATAATAGAAATAACCACAGTCAGATGCCAAACCAAGCAGAAAGGATCTGCGCTTTGAAAAAAGAACTCTTTTAATGTACATGCCACATGTAAACAATCAGGGCTTGAGCTCTGAAAGGAATCCTGCAGTGAAGAGCTATTGAGAAAAAGCAGTTCTGAGCAAAAGACGGGGCAGGGGGACTTAGTTACAAGTCTGGTTCTTGCCCAGTTGAAGCAAGTGACACCATGAAAGTATGTCTAGACCTAACCCTGTGTGTGTGTGAACACCACTGTACACAGACACTCTATCTGGTTGCCTAGTAGCAGCTGGCAGAATTCAATATGTGGTGTGTCTGTCCATCAAAAATACCCACCAAAGTACCTAATGAGGAGAGAGCTCTGTATTTACACATTTTAAGGGAAGACAAAAATCAGACTTTCTGACTCATTATTTACCCAAAAGAGAAAAAGAAAAACATAACAAGAAAAATATCTCTATAGTATAACATAGCAAAAATAGAATGCATTATTAATATATATTGCAAAGTGCAATGTACTCTAAAGGGCTGCCCATGATAGCGTTCAATGAGCAACATGAACAGAGAAAGGATATACTTGGGATGAAGATGTAGTTTCAATCCCCTATACCTTCCTCCAAAAGGAGAGTTTTTAGCAGAAAAGGGATGGATGGAGAAGATGTAGAGAATTTACAAGTGAATGGAATGTGTTGTTCAGAGGAACTGTATCAGAAGGTAATCAGCTACAAGTATCAGAAAAATGGAACTGACAGAAATTCAGAGTGATGGAAATTTCTTTTTCTCACATAACAAGATGTCTGGAGATCAGCCACTGGTATTAATTCCGCAGTCTCTAAAGATAAGAGCTGAAGTTTCTGTGATTTCTTTGGTGCTCCCTCTTGGTCACAAGGTGGCACTTGCAGCTCCAGTCATCACAGCTTTGTTCAAGGTCAAAAATAAAAAGAACAAAAGAAAAAAGAAAGGAGGAGAGGAAACAAAAGGAGTTGTGAAAGGGGAAATGAGCCCCTTTAATTAGGAAAAAATGAAAGTTTTTCCCAAGCCCCCACTCTTGGTGAAGGCTTCTATTTGTATCTTGTTGGCCAAAACCATTCCTCGTAACCACATAGGGAGTCCGAGAAAGTGAGCCTTGAGTTCTTCCAGTATCCAGAATGGCTGGTAGAAAGAGGTGCAGAACGACTAAGGGTATTCCAAGAGGGGTGTCTGCCACAGTTGGACAGAGGAATGTAAGAAAATACAGGAGATGGTCAGATTAGCTTGAGGGACAAAAACTCTCTGGATGGTATTTTGAAAGACTGTTCCAAAGGACACACACACACACATATGAAAGTGCAAAAGTAAATTGTGGGTAGAAATAATGCCTAGAATTTCTTGTTTACAAAAACATTCACACCCTTATAATAAACTTTCACACTTTTATGCACTGGAAAATTTCCACCCAAGACAGAAAAGCAGCCATCTCTGAAACAGGATATGGCAATAATTCACCATGCTCCGCACAGGGATTCTCTGACACAGGCTAAGCAAGGAAATAGAAACCACTTTCACCAGAGCAAAACTACAAAAACAGTTTGTAAGAATGGACTATATCTGCCTAAAGAATCTCCCACCAGTATTCCACATTTCAGCCTATCTCTTCTCTGGTCTGTTAGCAACCAAGTGACATCTGTTTTTTGCAGCACTGAGGTACTTTGGTTTGTGGATGTTTTCTTTATTCACAGGCACACCCTGCTGGATACCTGTTACCAGGGCCGTGTTACCTTGAACAAGGAGGGAAACAGGTGGTTCTAATCTCTGCTTACTCCATGTCAATGGAGTCTTTGTGTCTCCTCCCAATACTGTGATTTGAAGAGCGTTACTCTGATCTGAATGGTGACCAGTCTGAGGGTTAGAGGGGTAAAGTCACCTGACTGAGAAGGAGGGCATCACAGAGGAGCCACTTGGCCCCAGACCAAACCAGTCAGACTGTAGGGCACCAAGACACCGTACGGACTTTGGAATTCCACGGGCCTTGCCGAGTTCTCTGTGACGGAGCATAACTGCTGGATTGTGTTAGAAGCTAGATATGTGAATGAAACTAATCCTACTCCAGTCACAAAGAGGAAAAAGGGAAATGATAAACACTGAAATGTTTTCTAGCTTTGAGAACATCAGGACAATTTGATTGAAGCCATTCTGGTCATCTACAAGCCTTTTTGTGGTTTACAGAAAGTCAACAAGCTCTTGGACAAACCAAGGTGTGTTGGGATGTTTCTAAATTGACAGCACTCAGAGGCAACGCTGTCCTCCGGGAAGCGTGAGAGCTTTAAATCAAACAATCCTGGGTACAATTCTTAGTCCTGCCTACTGCTAGTCAGTGTCCTCAGAGGAGTTGCTGGGTCTTCTTTTCTCTCTGTACAGGAAGGATCATAATGTCTGCCCAGCAGAGATAATGTGTGACAATTGTCTCACATGGTGCCCAATATGTGGCCAGTGCTCTGTGGAGGACAGTCACGGGCAGTGAGGTAAGAGCCCTCTGTTAGCAGCCCTCTTTTAGCACCACGCGATGGACAGTCCAGGACAGTCTCCACGTGATGACACTCCAGGACAGGGCACTCCCAATAACCACAAAGTGAAATAATAAAAACGAGGTCAGCTGGACAGTTCCTGGGCCTCTGCCTCTACAGAACAGGGAAATCCAGGGCTCATCGCTACCAAATAAGAAGCACAGACTAATAATGGAGTCAGGAGTGTTGGAGCACATGGGGAATGAGATAAAGATGTCAAAGATTAGAACTGTTTAGAAAATGGAAAGATGAGGGGAAGCTCAAAACAAGTGGCAAGGGAGGCATAAAGATGACCAGAAAGAAGAAAAGATGAACCAAAAGATATAAATGCCCATAATTAAAGACGGTGAAGTTTAAAAAAAATTGTAAAGCCCTTTGAATTTCAGAAGTTTCTGTTACTTCCCAGCAGTAGAGCAGACTCCGCGATGATCACTAGGAGATGGGTGAAGAAGCAGCGCAAGCTTGGTGGTGGAAACCCAGAGCAAAGCCGGAGATATGCCAGACTGAGAGCAAATGGAAGGTTCCAGCAAGCTTTGGAGGGTGAGGATTTAGAACAAAGTTTCTCAACCTCAGCACTCATGACACGTAGGGCCAGTTTATTCTTCTTTGTTCGTGCATTGTGTAATAAATATTTAGCCACATCCCAGCCTCTGCCCACTGAATACCAGAAGCGCCTCCCAGCCCCCCAAGTCATGACACCCAGTCAAAGCTGAGTCTCCAGACATCACCAAAGGTGTTGTGTGTGAGGGGGGACACAGCAAAATCAGTTGAAAAATCACTACTTCACTTTAGAATGAGAATCACTTTACTTTAGAGACCTGTGCATGTTCTGAACCACAAGGAAGGAAATATATAAATAGTTTCAGTGTCTTGTCAAGCTTTTCTGTTTCACATCAATATAGAGGGGGAAATGCCAAGATTTCAAATGGTAAACAGAAGAAGAAAAATAGCAGTGACTGTCAAGTCAGGGGAATCAGCAGTTCTGTATTCTTCTCTGCAATAGTGCAAATAAAGATAACTTTGGAGGAAAGTCGTAGACTGCATTTAATTTTATATCATTTCAAGATCTGGCCAAATAAAAATATATTTTTTCTATTTATAAAACAGAACATTTTATTTTTTTCTTTTTTAATTATTTAATACAAACAAATGTTTGAAATATTCTTGATAATGTTTGTAAATTGACTGAAATATAGTTTCTCAGCATGAAGACTTTGCTTTTTTTTTTTTAATTTTTTTTATTTATTATTAAATCATAGCTGTCTACATTAAGGCAATCATGGGGCACCATACACTGGTTTTATATACCATTTGACTTATTTTCATCACATTTTCTAATAGTTTGAAAAAAATTTTCTGGCCAACAATTTTGAAAGAAATTGAAAGGCTTACAGTACACTTACTATATAGATACAAAGAAGAAATCCCTATGACAAGAAGTTTTTATAGCTCTGGCTTGTCTTTTGGCTTCTTTAGACTTAATGCATTTGGAGTTTTTCAATTGTTGCCTACCTCCCAGCTTTCTTTCATTATGAAAGCTTTAGCATTCAGTCATGAAATATTGCACCCCCGTTGCTCCTATTTTTAAACAGATTCTGCCGAGTTGATCTCAGTATAGTTTAATGTTTTAGGCAGAAGTTCAAGAAAAAAAAAATAATTCTACCCCATCTCTTTACTTAGTCACGTATTAAGGAAATATAATTTATAATAAACATCTGCTTTCCAGTAATAGCTTAACAGAAGGCAAAGAAAATTGGATGCGAGAAATGACACACACTCGTGTATATATGTAATTAAAGCTTTAAAGAATAGCTGAAGGATTTTTTTCAAACCAGTCCAAGAATTAATGATACCCAAATCAGTGTCTGGTCCTATAAAAGTGCTATCTTAAATACGTTGGGCTTGTTCAGTAGGTAACACCTGATAAGGTCTCCCAGTTTATAAACAGCTTGCCAGGGTAAAGGTAGATGACACTCCAGAGAAACGAAACAACTGCTTCAGTCAGAGGGGGGAAATTCAATAAAATTGATTATTTGGCATTGTGAACACACTTCACCAGAAAAGGTGATCACATTTAATTTTCACTTTCCAGTTGTTTGCCTGAAATTGCTTTGATAAGAACTCACAGGAAATTACTACAGAGATTGTTCTGTGTTATCTTTACACAAAAATATATAATGCTTATATTTTCTTCTGCCTCTTCTAAAATATGTCCTTGAAGAAATAATGGGTATTTGAAAAAGTCATTGCTGGATTTCCCGGAAAAGCCCCCAAAGATAAGGACTTTAATTTTTAAAATAAGCCATTAGGTTAATCTCAATGAACTCTGGCATAGAGCGTGTGTTGGAAGTGAGGTCATAGTCTTAAATTAATTATACAATAAGCTGTTTATTTTGGTTTAGTTCCATGACTATGGATTGTAGCTTCACCTCAGGCCAGTCTACAGATGTTAATTCAAGAGGGACTGCTCTAATGGAAACAGATCAACTCTAACACACGCTCATTACTAGAAAAAGATCTCAAAGTTTATACACTCAGCCTGAAAGATGACCCGTCAATCAGTATGTATTATTTTTGTGGTTAGTCAATAATTCCACCTTCATTAAACAATAAGTTTGCCATTCTGAATCACAACAAACCAAGGAAAATTCTACCATTGGCTCAAACCCAACCTAAGATTACTAGTTACAAAGTATCTGTGCTTCTCTGTAAATTAGCAATGCCAATCTGTAGACATGGCTAAACTACAGACAGTTGCTCTCCACTTTTTTAAAACTCTAGGTAAACAGTGTTTGAAGTGCCATTTGTTTGAACAATGACTCAGATTATAGGGTTCCACCTGGAAAAAAAGTTATGATAAGGTAGGACAGTACAACATCCCTACACTACTGAATGAAGTTTCAAATGACCAACAAAACCTTCAGTGAAAACAGTGAAAATCAGCATTTCATTCCATACTATAAACACTATTAAAGCAAAAACCTAGCACCTGAAAATTGGAGTCTTAAAAGAAAGTTGAAGTGAGGTTTGTGTTACTGATGCTCAAACAATGCCTAATGTTTTGAATGCTGCAAAAGGATAATGGTAAAAAACAGAAAAGCTTTTACTGCTGAGAAAACATCTTGCAGATGACTTCATTTTTGTTGTTAATTAATTTTTCAAAACAAAGGTGCCCATGTTATCGCACCTCAGAGGTCTCGCAGTGGCCCACTCTTTAAGCCACTCTCATGAAAGTGAGACTAAGTAACAGGAGCACAGTCTGTCCATTCAGTTTACCCCAATTTACTACATTTACATCTTTAATGTTAACTATAATTGATGTTTAAAATATTTAACTCTAGGCACTGTAAGAATCTGAAAAGTCGATTTGTGTTTCATATACCTTGTTTACTAAAGCATAAAATTAGAAAATACATTTTCAAAAAAATTATTCAAAAGGTATGATTAAAGCAAAGAAGCAGAAGTTGGGATGATAGACGGGTAGTCAGATGGCTTATATTCAGCCATGCCGGAAAACTGAGCTGTGACCAAATATTTACACTTCTATTACAGAACTCTTTTTAGTCAAGCTGGCCAAATTTGCTCTTTGTCAGCAGTTCTCAACCTGTGAGAAGGTGTGTGTCTGTGTGTGTGTGGTGGTGGGCCTGGGGGAAAGCAGGGGGCTATTGAAGAGAACACATCTTCTCATACAGATTCTGACTCTCTTAGAGGGTCAGGGGATCCAGGACTGACCTTCTATATATTAGTAACCCAGGTGATGGTGGTGCAAATGGTCCATGAACAATACTTGAAAAAACATTGTAGCCTTCTGCTTAATTCTTGTGAAACTTTGCTTTATATCTTATATTGTCTTTCTAACCACTCTCAGGAGTGCATACTCTGTTCATAAAAGGCTCCTCCTCACTTCTTACCATTTCCTTTGAGTATCTTTCCAGTCTCTGCTCCCAGATCTTTTTTTGTGCCGTTATTTCATTCCATAGGACTTGATGCCTTGGACCAACCTTTGCTTCCTAAATAAGTTTACCTGACACAGGGACTCCAGCTTCCCCTGAAAATGCAATTTTCTGCAGGACACACACAGTTCTTTCTGTTCTTCTAGCATTTCTGCTATCAAAAGTTTAGGACATTCTTATTTTGGAAAAAAAGCAGAGAGGCATAATATAAAGAACCCGGGATTTGGAGTCAGGAGACCTAACTTTGCATGCCAGTGCTGCTAATTCTGGCTTAGGGTGTTGGAAAAGTCATTTTTAAGCTCTGGGTCTCAATGTCTTCATCTGTAAAATGAATAAAACAAGATCGTCTTAGGGCTTTAGTTAGGGTTCAAGTTAGAGTTCCATGAAATACTGTCTGTGAAAAGGCCTTTAGAAACTAATTTCCTATAGGGCATATTAGACTACTAGACAAAATTTTGAATATTTTTGCTGAGCAAGAAGACAAACCTGCCAGGAGTCATTTTGAAATCCTCACTCCTATGAAATAAGGTATGGAACATCTGGTTTATTTCTTATGAAGGCTAAAAAAGTATAACCCCTTTGCAGTAATTTGGTTCTTTAGATGCCAATAATACTAACTCTTCAGTGATCCAGCAATGAGTTGTTCTGGGTGTGTTCCATTTTTGCATGTCCTTCCCTTCATCTTTACTCGGGAGCTGCCCCCTGCTAACTACATCTCACGGGCTCCCTTGCTGGCTGCTTTCTGAGTGCAGCTGACCACCAGAGGCACCATCAGGAGACGGAGGAGGGAAAGAGCATGGGCAGGCTATTTCTTTCCCATTCGTTCCATTTTCATATTATGTCTCTGGTGGCAACTGTGTCCACCCACTATGACAGCAGGCCTGCCACTGTCTCAGGATGCCTGGGTTCCAGGCATGCTTCCTCTCGCCAGCCCCTCAGCCCTAGGTGTGATAGCGCTTCCTACTTTTAGTTTCTGGGTGGAGCACCTCACTATCCTTTGTGCAGTTCTCTGATTCCAGCCCGCATCTCTGTAAGTACTTTTTTTTTATTAAAGTCTTAACCTAACCATTTGGAATGAATTTTGTTTCCTGCCAAGACTCTGATTGATATACCAATACGGTAGGTCAACAACATACATGGAATCTTTGAAACGGGACATGAATTTGAGTTCCCTTTTATGATTAGGGTTTTGTGTTGTTGTAGATTATTTTACAGTCTCCTATTCTTTATCAAGAGCAGGCATTAATGCTAATGTTGAATCTTTTGCCTGCAGTAGCATGGTAAAAACGATTATTGCCCTAAAGCTAAATAGAAGCAAACAAATTTTCTCTCCTGATAAATCTCTCTGAAGTTTTTTGTTACCATGGGGTACTTTGGCTCTGAAGGATTTTTCCTTTTCTTTTCTTTCTTTCTTTTTCTTTGTCTAATTTAAATGATGCATAGAGCTTTTCTAGTTGAGGAGTAGTATTGTTTCCTGTTTTTAAGGTGAGGTGAGAAATAGTTTCATGTTTTTCAATATATGTTTATAAGTTTTTAATGTGAATTAAACTCCCTCAATATTTTTTATGGAGAAAAAATTCATAAAGAAGTGATTAACATTGGAAAATAGGCTATCTCAATTATACAGCAACTTTTTCCCAATGGTTTTCTTAATATTTATATATTAACATCAAAGCAGCTCAATACAATTTATGCAATATGGAGTCATTATTGTGAAAAAGATCTATGAAAATAGTATCTCCATCCCACAGACAGACTCCCATGCCTTAATGGCTCAGAGGGTGCCCAGCACAGGATTACAAGATGGGCCAGAGGCTGTGTCATGGTCTCCCAGCCGGGTTAAGTAATACACATTTCATAAAAGAGCCAAGTAAATAGTTACAGACACAAGAAAGTCTCTCTGGAGTAAAGGTGCAGTCAAGCAATTATTAAAATATGGATTCTGAAAGATTCGCTTTTCTCCTTTTCTCTAGGCTTACCCTTTTAATAAGAACAAAAGTAAATCAAACGTGTGTGCACAAAGACACAGAATACATTCTAATAACTTCAGGGACTCTGTTTTAATCGACTAAAGGGATATATTTCGAGTGGAGAAATGACATCTTGAGACCCCTTCATTCTACCTGGGTGTTACGGCTGATATGGGCCTGTGTCGGGCAAGCTAAGAACAATGCGTGCCATTCTGATGCCTGGATATTATAGGTGCAGCAATAACTAGTTTGCAGAGCTCCAAAGAACAGAAACGATTTCCACCTTAATAACCCCTGTGGCATTTTTCAATTTTCCAGGCTGCCAGTCAAATGAATGCATGTCTGGGAAGCAGAAGAGACAAGAAAAGGAAAAGATTAACCTCCGAGATCCATGATATAAACTCCATTGGCTAAAATTGATCATGTGTTAGAAAACAAACAAAGATAGCAATAGCCCTGTCTATAAACATGGAGCACAAATGTTAGAACAAAGATTCTAGGAGAGAAACTGGGATCTTAGCATGGCCTGGCTGAAATGATCTTGGAATGCTAATCGTTCTTATTTTCTTCTTCCTCAACCCAGCAGTCTCCTCCTGATCTTCACACTAATTAGCCCAAGAGATGGTTTTTAAAAGACCTGCATTGCCTTTCCAAACCAGAAAGGGTGGCAGAACACACAGACCGGCCACTGCCTAAATAAATTATTGGATCTCAACTGAAGCAAGCAAGCAGAACTCTGTCTGAGACCCGCCCCGCCTCATACTCCTTCTGCAGCCTTCTCCAGGCTTCCCTTATCCATCGGGAAATTAGAACACTGTCCGCCAGGAGGTGCAGAACCTCTAATTACAGATGCCTCTAAAAGAGCTAAGATTACTTCTATTGCCAAAAGGGCACAATGCAAATGATATGCAGAGAGGATTTGCTCTGAAGAAGAAGGAACTGTGCAGATGGCTCACTGTGCTTTAACTCGCTGCTTTTCCATTTCCAGGTACTGAACACTTTCAAGTTTGCTTTCAAAATGTCTCTTCAGCCTCCATTTTTCCACCCAGTGCTCCCCTGTGAACCTTTGTGCAAGTACTGGGAGTTCTGAAAACAAGACAAGCAATTACTCATTTCCGGAGTAAGGGTCCTTGAAAGCAAGGATGAAAACTGAGAGGCAATCTGTTTATTCTGTCTGAAATCACCAGTACCAGCCCTGGAGTTTGGGATAAGACCACCACAACACTGCCAATGGGCTGCTGACTTCACGGGCTGCTTAACCCAATGTGACTGCTTTTTTTTTCTTTTTGTAGAGACAGAGTCTTACTTTATGGCCCTCGGTAGAGTGCCGTGGCCTCACACAGCTCACGGCAACCTCCAACTCCTCGGCTTAAGCGATTCTCTTGCCTCAGCCTCCCGAGTAGCTGGGACTACAGGCGCCCGCCACAACGCCCGGCTATTTTTTGGTTGCAGTTTGGCCGGGGCCGGGTTTGAACCTGCCACCCTTGGTATATGGGGCTGGCGCCCTACTGACTGAGCCACAGGTGCTGCCCGTGACTCCTTTTTATTAATTCATCTACCTACCTACACGTTTATTGATTCAGAGAATATTTACTATGATATCGTGCAGATGATTGATACTAGAGTGAAATAAAAGATAAATGCACTCTAAAACATACATTTTGCTACAGAGAATGTGTCCCTACCTTAACTCATTTCTAGTCTGGAAACTCAAAGTCCCCAACCTAGTCTCCTTTTCCCGTCCATGGACCCCACCAATCTACTCTTCACACTGCCCCCCACCAGGTGATACTTTCAATGACGTTTGCTATTTAAAACCATCACAATCTTCTCTTTATCCCAAAATAAAAATCAATTTGCCTGAGATGGTGCTCAAGGCCATGTAGGCCTTGGACTAACCTTATTCTTCAGTCTTATTTTCCATCATACTTCCCTTTTGCACTCAATTTCTTTCATTCTGATCTCATTTTTTAAGTAAACTTTTAATATGGAATAATTTTAGATTTACAGAAAAGTTGCATCGGTAGTGGAGAGTTCCCGTATACCCCTAGCCCACTTTTAGTTTCCCCTACATTATCATCTTCCATTACTCTGATATGTTTGTCAAAACTCAGGAACCAAGATCAGTACATTACTTAGTAACTAAACTTTGTACAATATTCACCAATGTTTCCATTAGTGTCTATTTTCCATTCCTGGATCTAATCACCTTGGCCTTCTTTTAAATCTGTATCCCACCACAGGGTCGTCGTGTGTGCCATTGCATTGCTGAAAACTCTCTCCTTCACCCTGTCTCCCCACCCTGACCCCCGTCCTCTTGGCTGTGTGGTTTCTGCTCATTCTTCAGATCTCTGTCTGAAGGTCAGTTCCTGAGAGGAGCCTCTCTGAAGTCTGAGTCTAATGCTGGTTCCTTTGCTAGGTGCCTTCATGCAACTGTTTGCCTTTCCTTCATAGCACTTTTCTCGATCCATAATTACATTGTCATGGTGTGATTATTAAATTATTACCTCTGTTTACAACTAGACTCTAAGGGCCATGAAAGCAGAAATCTGGTCTGTTTTTGTTAATCATTATATCCCCCAAGACCCGATGTGGTATGTGGCATATGGTAGGTACTCAAGGAACATGTAGAATAAAAGAATGAATGTATTAATGAAACATAAGATTTAAATGACAATGGGGGAAGCACATAATACAACATCAAAATTAATTGTACAGAGGATAAGTATCACAGGGCTTCAGAAAAGGAAAAGATCAAAGAGAGTAGCAGAGTTACGGGAAGACTGGATGGAAATGGGGAGTTGGACTTGACCTCGCAGACCTTTTACTCATGCAATTAACAATTATTGAGTATCTACTAAGCGCCAAGCCCTTGAAGTGTTTCGTTTTAAGCAAAATGATACCATCATTGTGACACGCAATGGAGCAAGATGGTGCATGGATTCAAGAACTGAGAAATTGAAAAAATGGTGAAGATAATAATCTGCCTAATAAATACTGAGGCCTTGAACTAACACAGAAGTGGTGCAGACAATAAAAAAGCACTGAAGGCTGGGTGCTCATGGCTCAGTGGTCAGGATGCCAGATACATGCTCTGGAGCTGGTGGGTCTGAACCCGGCCCGGGCCTGCTAAACAAACAAAAAAAAAAGAAAAAAATAGCTGGGCTTTGTGGTGGGCGCCTATAGTCCCAGCTAGTAGGGAGGCAGAAGCAAGAGAATAACTTGAGCCCAAGAGTTTGGGGTTGCTGTGAGCTATGATGCCACGGCACTCTTCCAAGGGTAACAAAGTGAGACTCTGTCTCAATAAAAAAAAGAAAAAAAAAGTACTGAAGATTGATTCAGTAAGGACTAGAAAATACCAAATAATACAATAGGAAATTCCCAGTAGGGGAAACAGCAACAAAAACATGTTAAGAGATAAACACTAGCATGAATACTTAGGAAGCACTCAGAAAGTTCCCAGGTTGAAGTAAAGGGCTCATGATGGAAGCAAGGGAATGGAGACCTATATACATGAATTCTGTTTTTCAGAAGTCTAGGAAATTAGACTTTATTCTATTAGTGATGAGTCATTAAACAATAATGACATGATGAAAGTGAGATACAGGAGGGAGAAGAGAATCTAGACAAAGGGAAGGTACGCGGAGAAGCTGCTGCAGAAATCCAAGCACCTGCTTCAGCGTGTTAGCATTAGAAATACAGAGGAGATGACATGCCTCTGACACTTTTTTGAAGGAAGCTCAACTCAAAACGTTAGCATTCACTGCAATATCTACTTTGTCCTTAATTCTTGCAGTTGACCTGCTCTTCTTTACGGAGAAAATGTCCTGGAAGACTAACAGATTTTTGAATATCCATAACTATTTGCTGAGAATTCTTTAGATCACAAGTATGTAAAGTACACACACACAAAGTTCATATGATCCTCCTTTGGAATATCTTTTTCACTCTTGTCAACTTTCAAGAGAAGATAATATATGTAATATACGTCTGTGGTCATCGTCCTCCAAGACGGCCCCCAAAGATCTCCATCACCCACTGGCATTCACACAGTGTGGTCCCCTCCCATGCTGCCCAGGTTGGGCTGTGAGACTAATCTCATCCAGCAGAAGTGAGAGCTTCCCACTTCCCAGAGTAGGCTGTAAAAGGCTGCAGCCTCCATCTTGGCTTTCTCTCTGGGGGAAGCCAGCTGCTGTGTCATGAGCTCATTCAGCAGCCCGTGTAGAGACGCATGTGGCGGGGAAGGGAGGCCTCTGGACATCAGCCAGGGAGGAGCTGAAGCCTGCCAACCACCACATGAGTGAGTTTAGAAATGGATTTTTCAGCCCCAGTCAAGCCTTGATATGCCTGCAGCTATTGCCAATGGCTTGAGCAGGACTGATACAGGGTTTCCCCTCTCAGGGCTGGGAGCCAGAACCACCCATCTCAGTGCTCCCCTTTTTCTGCCCCTCTGAAACTGTGTGAGATAATCAGTGTTTGTTGTTTCAAGCTGCTAAATTTTGAGAGTGATTTGTTACACAGCAATATATAACTAAAACAACATCATACTACTGAACATGACAAAATATGTAGGAAATCATGTTTTCATCTTTGTCCAAGCTGCTGAGAAGAACAAACTGAATATTATTCTTGATTTGGGTTTTGGGGGCTTTTTCCATCTAGAGTTGTTGGTTTTCCCTCCTTTTCCCCTCACCCTTTCCTCTATGTTGTGGTTCCCACAGTTTATGCTTTGCCCACTGATTTTGATCTTATTCTACCTACCCATTTATATAAAGCTCCTAAAGACCTTTTTTTTTTGGGGGGGGGGAGAATAGATGAGGGAAAAGACAACAAAATAAAAACCGGAAACATTAGATAGGATTCCAGCTATCATCAGAAAGATCACAATCTCATTAGGGTGAAAGGGGGAGCAAGTGATATATCACAGCCTCTTTGTGGAGTTCAACTAACTAGTAATTGCTATTAGAAGTCAAAGAAGAGGTACACCAGGAAAGTTGTGTTTTAGGTCAAGTTCCCCAGAAGCAGAACTAGAAATAGGATTTGCATTATAAAGGTGCTCTTAAAATAAACTGCTTAGAAAATGAGGAAAGAGGAACAGGGAAGGGGAAGAAGCCAAGCCAGAGTAAATATCTCCTAATCTACAGAAGGCATTAAAGTCTGATCCTCCATGGGAAATTTGCAAAGAAATTAATGCCCCAGAGATTATCCTAAGGTGGAGGAAATGAGCTTCCAAACTCCCGCATCAGTCACCCATTGGCCCGGGGTGTCATGGGCGGAAATGAGATTTCAGGCACTCCAGCTGTCCACAGGGCTCTCTAGACATGGAAGCAAAATGGCTGCAGTAGCCTGAGCAATTTCTTCTAAGAAAGTTCCAGGTGCCTGTGGTCAGAGGGAAAAGCACACTGAAGCCCGGAGAATGCACAAAAATAGTAAAAGGGCCTGAGGACATCTGGGTAAAGTACTAAGGTCTGTTCCGTCAGGAAAAGTTTCACTGGAGGAGCTAGCTCTTCACCTGTACTGAGCCTTGCAAGACAGGCGGAACCGGTACAGACTTGGAGGAGAAAGTATTTCACGGACTCTGCAATGAGAAGACTAACAAAACTAGCAGAATCCCCCAGTTACTCCAGAATGATGGGAAATTGTAACCAAGACTCAATTCTATTTCTAATCCCAACGAGGGATCTTGAACTCATCTCTTATTGGGTTATTAAACACATTCATTTGTCTTTAAAAAGGACGAAGCAAAAGGTTAAAAAAAAAAAAAAGTGTTACATTTCTCCCAAACCTCAGCAATGCTATTTTTCATCCACTGTGATTCTAAACTACAGATACTGCATAAAACCCTGGCCTTAAGCCTGAACAAAGAGAAAACCTGGTGGAAAGAGGACAAGACCCACCTAAGGGTTTTATGATGTCCTATTTGTCCAATTCTATTATTATCCTTATCCCTGGGTTGCTAAAATTTGGAAGCCATTTCAAATGCAAACTATTTAATAATCTCTCTCTCTCTCTGGTAGAATTTATCACCAACAAGCAAAGTGCAGTAATAGCTTTTCCTCCTATGCACACTTTAGGATAAAGTCTAACTTTATCTGAAGTTGGGCATGAAGGCATAAATCATTAAGCCCCTGCTTGCCTGACCCAGAGCCTATCTTTCAGAAAAATCAGGCGTCCAGGGGCTGCCATTCACAGAAGCTCTATTTTCTGGCTCTCCATCAGGACTGCAGACATCTCTCCCCAAGGATTCATCAACCGCCAAACAAAGAGGAAGGCAGGTCAACGACACCATAATCTACAGCTTCAGCAACTTCTGAAGTTCCTGACCAAAAAAAAGGAAAAAAGTGAGAGAGAGAGAGAGTGTGTGTGAGAGAGAGAAAAAAACACAATCTCAAAGGAACTTGGACAAAAACGGTCTCAGAATTCACAGTTCACACTCTGGAAAGGAGACTTCAGAGCCCTATAACATGGCAAGTTCCTGGTGTCAGATAATGGGCTTCAAGTCATCTAGATAGGTACTGATCTTTATTGTTTTGTTAGCTTGTGTCTAGTTTTGTGTGCTTTCCATTTCTTATCATTTTGACAAAAGGATTTCTTCATGATGTCTTTTATCACATAATCGTGACTCATGTATGGATAAACCTAACTGAAAGAGGCCCATTGATAGAATACAGGCTCTGGTCTTCAACTGAATATTCCTCAGGTACTCTTGAACTTTGGCACCACCAATTTATACCACAATATGATGGAATTCCAACCTAGAACAGGAATCCTGGCATTTAGGATTACTGCTGTTACAGGTGAGAAAGCTGAGTTTCAGAGAGGTTAAATAAACCTGCATTGGGCCAAGCAAAGCCCAGGCCACTGTTTTCCTATCTAAAGCTTTTCTACTGACACCAAAGTTCAACTAAAAAGGTTAAAGACAAATTTAAACTCCAAAGTAATGCTGTATAAAATTTAAAGATTCTTTTGAAGATGAGACACAACACAATGAAACTCAAATAGATGAAAGGCAGAGCTCTTTATTACTTACAACTCCAAAAGAGAGAAGGCTGACAGGCAGTGCCACATAGGGGGTTGGACAGGAGCAGCAGAACGGCAAGCTAGAGATGTTAGAGATGAGGTTAGCTGACTGGCTTCCTGTGGATTGGCTAATTTGAATAATTCCTCCCACTCAGACTCAGGGCAGAAGGGCTTACCTGGTGATTAAGGCAGATGCAGAGAAGCCCAGGCTTGTGGCAAGTTGATAGGGAAAGGGTTAGAATATGGATTTAGCCTCATATGAAAAGAACCAACCATCCTTTAACTATTGCTTAAAAACTGGGTGTAGGATCATCTTTCCAAATTAGATTACAAGTGGTTATGAAGAAATAGAAACTCGGAGAAGTAGATGTGGAAAAAACAAACAGACAATAAATCAATACAGTTAATCAAAAGACCTGGGGTTGAGTCCTTCTGCCACTCATTTACTCTACAATTTCAGGCAAGTTATTTAATTTCCTTTGTACCTCAGGCTTTTCATCTGTGAATCGGGAATTCATATAACTCACCTCATAGGATTATTGTGGAGATTAAATATATAAATGTATAATAATGAATATACATATTTTATACTTTTATATAAAATATAAAGTTGTAAATAAAGGAATTTTTACCATGATCACAGTTATCATACAAATGTAATGATATCAAGATACTTGTCAAGGACCATGTTCTTGTCACTATGGATACGCATACACCTTCTCGTTCTCAGGGAGTGTCTTTTACCTACCAAATAGGCAGAGCTATAAATTGTGAGTTCCTGATATAATACATCAAGATAGCTCCTTCCAAAGTGTTATGTTCTATTGCCTCAAAATAATAAACTGCCCAGACAATATCATGTATCACATTAGAGGTAGATTATTCCATGAAACTCCCAAGGAGAAATTCACAGCTCACAGACAAAAACTAGGGTTCATCCTTTGTTACCTCATCCTTCCCTGTAAAGTCCTGAGTTTTACAGAATATGAAAAATCTTAAGTCATAATAATCAGAAAAAGATATGATTCATAAAAACACTTCCAAATTCTTAGAAACACAACACTTTAAAATGATCAGGAGTAAAAGCAAGATAAAAATAAATCATTCTGTACTTAAAACTATTTTGGGGGGCAAAGATTTATAAGGGAGATCAAGACATGGGAGTCTGAATATAAAGCATTTAGAATTCCCTTCCAGATGCTCAGAAGTTGTCATTTTTCAGTTCATGCATCTCAGGAAGCACAGTTCTTTTGATGTTAACAAAAGAGGCTCAAATCGGCCTCAGCCCTGATTCTTGATCAAAAAGGTGTCTTCCCTCATCAGAAATAGGTGGTCTAGAGATGACTTCCCCAGGAAGGGAGGGGCCTATCAGTTACAGCCCTTACTTCTCAAACGTGTCTGCAAAGAACTTTTCAGGGAGAACTCAAAAGCTCCCAAGACACAGAGATTTTCTCTTGTATTTTTTCTCCACAGAAACAAGACACGGGTGAATTATTCAGCTACATGTTTTTTCAAAGCATTATAGTGTATATTTTTTAAATGCTTACACTTGAACCGCAATAGCCTTCATGGTTCAGTTCCAGAAAAGTATCACATGTCATGAAGCCCAACCCAAACAAAAATTTCCTTCCATTGCTCATAAATCCCAAATATTTAGAGTGTTCATTTACAAGCATTTAAAATCTCCCATAATGTGTTTTCTTAGAAATGCTGTTACCTTGAAATTCCTTGGAGCCTCTTATGATTCTGCTCCAAGTGCAACTCATGCTACTAATCTACCTACCAAGGTCTCCCCTCCTATGTCAGTGGCCAAAACTATGTCATTTATTCACCATAAGTCAGTCACTGTTGAGGGGATATAGACCACCACACTTGGCTTAGACAAGTTGGGATTTATTGCTGAACTAAATGGAAAAGAGTGAACACTGAACACGTCCAGTTCTAAAATAGCCTTTATTTGGGAACCCAACAGGGTCTGTTAGCACTGCCATTTCTTGAGTACTGTACATACGGAGCATTTTAAATGCAATATTTTCATCAATCTTCAAATACCCATAAGATATTATTACTATCCTCATCATACATATGAGAAAAATGGTTGCAGAAAGAATCAGTAATATGCCCAATGGATCAGTAATACACCCACTTTTTATGGTGGAGCCAGAAACCATGGCTAAGTTCGTCTGATTCTAAAGTCCTTGCAATTACCCAGTGTGCTAAACTTTGGCATGAAAACTTCAGTGGCGGTTATTTCTGTTGAATTATCATAATGAGTTGCTGTTGAATCATCGATTTTTTTTCCCTTGGAAGGCAAATAATAGATGAAAGACACTGACCTGAGACACTGTTTAGTTATTCTCAAACCAACTTACCTACCTTGGGATGGTTCAACAAATGGACATACAGAGAGACAACCAGAGGCTTGCCATGGAGAGCTGAAATAATAGGGCCATTAGGATGAGATACCAAAATATCATTGATTTACTGAGGAAAATGTGCCTGCTCTGATTGTCACACACTGATACTACAGATGGACCCAGCTCAGCTGAGGCACGCTCTGTGCTTCAGCTGTTTACTTAAGCAGCACCAGGGTTCTTGGAGAGAGTTGCTATGCCAACCAGCCCAGGGACTATATATACATTCATGACCAGGGCTTATTCTTAGGGCTTTGTTCCCTCTCTTTCAAAAGTTTGAATCTCTTTTTACTAAACTGCTTGGATTCAGGCATTATAGCCTCTGCTAGTTAGGCAGCTTCCTTCTCTTCCCTTTCAGCGGGTGAAAAACCCAAGTGGAGGTTCGCAGGCTATGCTGAGCAACCTTTTGACGTCACGGTTTTATAGTCAGGAACCAGACTGTTTCTATTTGCTCCAGCCTCTAAAGATCTGGTGTTTAGATGATAAAAGGCAGGGCTTTTGTCATCTATTATTCACTGTCACATGTGCACATTATCACAGAAGATCTCAGAGAAGAAAGTCAAGAGGGCTTTGGGGTGCCATGATTAGCGTGCTTTTTAAATTTCTTTACCACGTTTTTAATGGAACACATTTCAGAACAGCATCAGCCAACAAACTTGGCCAATCAATCCACCTCTGGTCTCCTGCTAGAGCTTCATTTAAATAAACCTGTAATGTTGAAAGCTGAAGAGAGAAAGCTCTTTAATTACCTTTTCTCCTGTTTATGTTACTTTGATGGCTTTTGTTCAAATGCATCTGAATTTTCAGTCTGTTTATTTTATAATTATTGGATGACTACATGCTGCACTGCCATTTCAATTAGATTTTGATGACTGATAAAACCATTGTTGACAGGGAGCGCGCAAATGAATTTGGGGAAACCAGATTAGTGATGTATGTGTTGTTGCATTTAAATAAAACAAAATGTCCTGGCAGCAATGTGATCGAATCTGAACTTTTTTTTTTTTATAAAGAAAGAAAAGGCAGCTCTGTAAGAAATCATGGTTTCAACAGAGAAGCCGTTTCCTGTTGAGACATCGTTTTAAATCCTCAAGTGTGCAGCCACTTCTTCTTCAAACAGATTATAAAACCAGAAAACAATCATATAATCTCTTCTAACAAGAGGTTTTCAGCTAGACAGATTGCTTTAAAGGAGAAAGACATAGAAAGAAAATCAAGATCTAAATACTGATAAGGCATGCTAAATCCATTTGAATTGATAAGGTAGAGAAAGCATGGTGATAAAGCTTAAGAGGTTAAGGCTTATGTTCACCCAAAAGATCAATACCTAGGGAAGAAGAAAACTTGGAAACATTTCCATCTCCAATTAACCACTGAAATATGGCAGATGAGACAGAATGGGAACAGACAGGCTATTTCCCTAGGAACAGACCCTGTTCAAGTAGGGCTGGGGCTTGCTTTGTTATCGATGTAACAACTGTGTGAATGACAATGTTTAAGTGCTAAAATATTTGCAAAAGGGAATAGAAATCTGCTGTTTCTTCCAAGTCATTAAAGCAAACCCAGATAGTTGAAACAAAACAGAATCATGTGTAATTAGCAAACTGACTAGAAACTCACATCCACACAGCGTGCCCTTCTGTGTGGACTGTAATCGGTACTATTCATACACTTTCTCACATCACAGCCCCCACAGAGTGGCCTCCCAGTTTGGCAGAAATAGTCCATACAGCTGGCCAAGGGCAGATCTGGGGTAAGGACCCAGGACTTACCCAATGTCTGTGCCCCTGACCATGTGGTTATGGCAGCTCAGCCAGTCTGATTTCATCTGTTCAATATTCTCTTACTAAATCTGTCTACACCTGCTGCTTCTTGCCTCCCTCATTCAGCTGAATCAGAAGTCTTCTCCAGAAAAGCTCAGGTAGGGTTGACAGTGAGCATTAGCAACTCCCATATATAGGTTTAAGAACAGCCTTGAGGGTAAATGCCTTAGAGAAAAAAAGTCAGAACTCTTTGATATACTCCTCATCTTCAATTCAGATGCTTGTTGTAATAGAATAATTTCACATAACAACTCTACATATAATGTTTTTTTATGCCAGGTATTTTTGTAAGCACTTTACAGACAATGACTCATTCAATTATTATAATAACCCTCCAAAGTAGGTACTATTATTTCCATCATCCCCCTCTTACAGGAAGGAACAAGAGAGATTGAGGTCTTGTAGTTATTAAGTAGAAGAGCCAGATTCAGATCTAGGCACCCTTTGTTCAGAGTTTTCACTCCTGGCTGACAATATTTATCAATGGCAATGGGGGTAACTGAGTGTGCATATTATCGTGTATCATATACATCTAAATGATTGCACCCACTTGCACATCTTTGGTCTATAGAACAATGAAACAAAACTGATTTTCTACTATCTGTTGTTTTTCATGATAGTGATAGTTGGTGTGATAAACATTTGTTTCTAATTATTATTGAATGTTATAGAATTACTAACACAGTAGAACCTCCATCATTGACCACCTCCTACATTGACCAGCTCCTTAAATTGACTGGATGGGTAAACTCAATGGAAGATTTTCCATTGGAAATTTTCATGAAGGGGTGTACTCAATGGAAGATTTACCTCTCTATATTGACCACATCTGTAAGTTGTATCTTGACCATTTGGATTATAATACACAATATTAATTTAGCCTCTATAACTTGAGCAATTGAGTCCACTTTACACCAAGGAGTAGAAGGTGTGAGCTTGACCCCTTAGTTGTATTATATTTTCATGTTTTATTATTATCATATATTGGATTAGGCCTGACATCCTATTATTTGTCACATGTTGCAGAAGATTTTTTCAATGTGAAGGACTGGTCTGAATTATAGGTACATCTTACAATGACTGAAAATTTTTACAGTTAATCAAGACATTATGGCCCAAAACAAAGAGCTGATATTGAAGGAAAAGGATTATCTTCTACATTTTCTGAAAAGTAGCAGCCCGAGAAAGACTGCGGAACATTTTGGTAGTAGCAAAACCACAACCAGCAACCAGCATTTACATCCAAAAATGTAAACATGATTACTTGGAGAGATATGGTTAGAAAAGCAGAGACGACCTACAGAGAGGAAAAGGAAGAAAACTTTCCTCAGTGGAGTCAATGAAGCCATGTTAAGCTGGTTCAAACAAATGAGAGTAGTTAATGCCAGAATCCCTGGGCCGATGATCCATGAAGTTGCTAAAAAATCCGCACAGCAATTTAGGGTGGCAGATATCCAAGAATCAAATGATTGGCTCCAGACATTCAAACTGTGATGTGAGATTTCTCAGAGTTCTATGTGGTGAACACAATGAAGTTCGAGTGGAAGTTGTTGAAAAGTTCATTAAAAAGTTCCTGGACTTTCATGCCTGTAATCCTAGCACTCTTGGGAGGCCAAGGTGGGTGAATTGCCAGAGCTCACAGATTTGAGACCAGCCTGAGCCAAAGTGAAACTCCTGTCTCTAAAAATAGCCAGGCATTATGGCAGGCACCTGTAGTCCCAGCTACTTGCAAGATTGAGGCAAGAGAATCACTTGAGCCCAAGAGTTTGAGGTTGCTGTGAGCTATGACACCATGGCACTCTACTAAAGGGCAACAAGGTGAGACTCTGTCTCCAAAAAAAAAAAAAAAGTTCCTGGGTGTGCCTTTGGCTCAAGGAGTAGGGTGCTGGACACATATACCAGGGGTGGTGGGTTCAAGCCTGGCCCCCACCAAAAACTATATAAAAAAAAAAAAGTTCCTGGACTTTTCCAGAGCCTTCAAATATGATCATTTCTTTAACACTAACAAGTAGAGACTCTTTTTCAAGCAATGAACTGATAGGAGCCTCAGCATGAAGAGTAACAAATATAAGCATGGAAAACTTTCCAAAGAACATTTCACAGTTCTATTTTGCACTATCTCCACCAGAGAGGTTGGTGACTGGGAAATCACCAAAGCCACATGTATTCAACAACTTGAAGCCTGAAAACATCCTTGTCATTTGGAAATCAAACAAATGTGCATGGGTGACTGGTGTCCTCTTTGAGGAGAGGGGAAAGGGTATCAACCAAGTAATGAAGAAGAAGAAATGGTCTCTTCTACTAATAGCGGACAACTGTCCGGGCCACCCCAAATTGAATTATCTCACAAACGTGACAATGAAATTTCTGCCTCCAAACACAATTTCAAAAATCCAACCTTTTGAGCAAGGCCTCATCAAAACATGATTTCAAGAGAGACTTTACCTAACAAATGCAATCAGTGTAACCTGGCTTATTGTACCCTCAATGAATCCTCAACAATCAAAAAATAAAAATTAAAATGTACAACCATTCCCAGCTCCTGCAGTGGGTCATTACTAAAACACAAACCTGTGGTCTGCCTGTGGAAGAAACTTCATCTGCCACGTCAATTAACACTCTGGATGCTGTCCTCTGAATCAGTTCTTCTTGGAACTAAGTTTAGCCAGAAATGATACAAAAGTGTTTTGAGAAAGTTGGATTTGTCACAAGCCAAGAGCATGATGTTTTGGTCCCATCAGGCAGTCCATGGCAGAATTTGAAGAAATAAATTTTGAAGGTTTTCCTCTAAGGGATGATAAGGTTGCACCCTGTAATGAACCTGACCCAGAGGCAATTTTCCAAACAACATTGACTGAAGTAAAAATCAGCCTAAAAGTGGATAAAGCAGTTGATGAAGTGGAATAAACAAGTGAGGATGACATAGAAATTACAGAGACTCCAAAAGCAGAGGATGTCGGGCAACCGACAATACAGTTGAAGTCGTTTGCTGTGGAAAACTTCCCAGGTATGCTGTGCGGTATAGCCAGCACTGAGAGTGTAATAAGAAATGAAAACAGACCAACATTAACTCTTTTTTCTTCAGAAAAAAGATTAAACCTTGAGAAAACAGTAAACATATTGATTTTATATGATACATATATTTATGTATGATTTTACTGTGTTTTGGGTATGCGTGATTTTATATGATATTTTCTAACAAAAGCTGTACAAGAAAGTAAAGTACATGTACATATGAGTACAGCAGACCTAGTTCCTTATGATAACCACCTTATATGTTGACCAGTTTGTTATGTTCCCTTGGATGATCCACTTACAGAGGCTCTACTGTATCTCTATGTGCCAAATGTATAAATAAAGTATTTACACCTTATTTCCCAGATCAATTACTACGTTCACTGCTTTCGTGAACACTCTGTAAAAATCCCATCTATTTCTAAAACTTTCCATATCTACTTTTCAAATGTGAACAGCATTTCATTTGGTCCTCACAGCAAGTTCATGCAGGTGCTATTTCCTCAGAGTGGAGGACAAATGACCAAGCTTGGAGACCTCAAAGACAATAGTCACAGGAAGAAGAAAGAAGATGATGGGACCAATGACTAAAAGTCAAGCTGGCTTGGCCGTACCAACCAGCAAACAAATTTCATGTATTGCTCAAGATCCCAGAGAGGCTGAGCAGAGGACTCTTAGCTGAGAAATCATAAACTCTGGGTTTTGAATACCATATAACAGGCTATTAGGAGTTACATAAGAAGGAAAAGCCAAACTCTCCGAACATATAGGGCTTACAGTTGGAAAAAGGAACAGATACATACACCACAATGTAAATAGGAACAAGAGCTCCCATAGTCCCATCCTGTCTCCCCAGAAAAGCCTTGGAAAAAGTGACTGTCCTCTAGTTTTCTTGTTGTTTTTGTTTTTGTATCCCTCCACTTCAGCAGACTGGTAAGGAAATTATTACCATTATTCTGGAAAAATAAATAAATAGCATAATGAAGTCATCAGTAAGATGTTTGAAATGAATCAAAGTACTTTATTTTGATGAATACAATAATGCTGAAGTTTGAAGAGCTGTTGTAACCCAATTGCTGCTGAAAGTTAGAAATCATTTGAAAATGAGTTACAGAGTTTGAGAGGACATGTTCATTGGCAGAAAAGTATAAGGTGTTAGTAATTGTAAGGGACGAACACTTGTTTTATATTAAGGCAGAGGTGGGGGATAGGAAGGTTTAAAAATAATAAATATTTTGTTTTGAACATAAAGATAACTTTTTTATGATCTTGGCTGTATATTTTTATACTGTTGATTGCTTATTCATCTGCTTTCACCTTGACACTTTTCCCACCCCATCCTACTCCTAAATAAACATCACACATTTCCCATAACAAAACAAAATAAATCCAGATGGATTGGGTTAGGGCGCATGTGTGAGAGTTGTCTAGGAAAAACAGAGAGTTGGCTTTTATCAACATGTTACAGTAGAACTAGGCAGACATGCCACCAAAAGCACTCAGAAACAGAGCCCAGGGTTTCTTTCAGGGGTCAGGCTAAAATAGCTGCTTTTCTGCTTTAATTTCAGTAACATATGATAGTTTACCTCAACATGGCCTAAAGATGAATTATGATGCAGAACCTAAGAAAATATATAGGAAGTTACAAATATCAGAATTTTTTTAGTACAGATGAAGTTTTCAGTCTTATTATTAAGCAGGTGCATGGCCTGGAGACAGAATGCCAATTTCTCTGCATGTCTATTTTTTCATCTGTAAAACATAGGGTTGAATTGAGGAGAAGTATGAATTCCAAGGAGGTCAGCTGAAATTCTGATTCTAGGCACTTTTGAGATGCACAAAGGGTCTGCAACACACTGTATCACACTGGTGTGATTCACTCAAGCTACTCTCTTATCATGTGACAAAGGAATTCTGCCCAGGAAACAACAGTACTGTCTAATAAACATAGATCTTGCTGTGTTTTTTTACTGACATTTTAGTTCTTTTTTAAAAACCTGCTTTCTCCTTCTCGCCAAATACAGTACTTTCTTCACATTGAATTTTGAGAAGGAAAAAAGGAAATGTTCAGAAAGAAGAAAGATAGCTTATATCTTATTTCCAGTCAGTTTCATCTTGTAAGTCTTATATTCATTTACCATGGCATACTGATGATTGAACTGCAAAATATCTAGGAAAAATTCAAATCACTTCCCTTTTCTCCCCTGCTATGTACAGCTCTTCTGTTAGAGTAGATGAGAAACGGAGAAGGGAAGAGAGAGAGAGAAAAGAAGAGAAAAGGAATGAGACAAGAAGAGAAGAGGAATATTCTCTCCGGGTTTCAAACTGCTGTAATCAAAAAGAAAGGCCTTACAAACATTCTTCCCTCTAAGCCTTTGGAGTCTGAAGTCTGGCCCTTCTTGCGAGCATGTTTCTTGCCCCCACTCCTTTCCTCTAATTGCTCTGTCCACAGCTTCACCCCCCTAATCTCCCTGCACAGCTCCATTTTCTGTGCTTGTGCTGCCCTCAGCGTCTCTGTGATTGCTCCGGCCTCCTTGGCTTTCTTCAAGCTCCCTCTGCTCCTCTGTTATCCTTCTCTTCTATTTCCTAACCCTTTCTGCGCCCTCCTCTGCTCTCCCAGCCCTTCTGATCTCTCTGGCATCTGTAGCTTTCCCTGTGATCACTCTCCTTCATTTTTGTCTGTGATTTCTCTGCCCTCTCTGGCTTTCTCAGCTTTCTTTAGAAGTCAGAAAACCTCAAAAGGTTCAGAGATTAATTTCAGTTTAGATAAGCACCCAAACTTGTGAGTGCTGATGCCCATTCTTTACTGAAACTCTTTGCATCTAAAATCTCACTGGGAAGATGGGCCTTATAAAAATTCAAGTACTTGGAGTTTTATCAAGAGAATAATTTCCCCTCAAACACTGGCCTTTCTGCTTCTTGCTTTCCATAAGACCAAAAGAAGATGGCCATTGTTTACTGGAATAGTTTATCTTCTTTTACCTGATGTGACCTATACAAGAAAAGGAAACCCAGGACACAGAGAAGGAATGCAATCAAGTCTTCATTCATTCATTCCCCCCTCAGTAAAAACTTACTGATACCTATTCTATGCTAGAAATATAGTAAGCTGAACTTGACTTTAATCTCTATTAAATAAGCATAGATTTCTTTCTATAAATACACTTTATAGACTTTATCCAGTTTGTGTGACCTTATACTAGATAGGACATGAATAAACATTACTTCGTAAGTCTCTCTACCACCCTTGTTTCAATTTAAAGATTAAATATTCTTATTTACTCCCTATAACCTTACAATATATTCTTTAAATTATTTCTATCACAAAACAGCTTAGATGCTTTTTTTTGGAGATAGTCTCATGCTATCGCCCTCGGTAGAGTACTATGGCATCACAGCTCACAGCAACCTCCAACTCCTGGGCTCAGGCGATTCTCTTCCCTCAGCCTCCCGAATAGCTGGGACTACAGGCACTCGCCACAACACCTGGCTATTTTTTGTTGCAGTTTGGCCAGGCCGAGTTTGAACCCTGCAGCCCCGTGGATGGTTAATTTACATTTGTTCTACTGTCATTGAAAACATTGTCATTTGTTCTAGAATAGTAGTTTCAAACTAACATTTTGTTTTTGTTTTTTTATTTCAGATTAATATGAGGGTACAAACAATTAGTTTACAATGTTTGCATTTGTTAGGTAAAGTGCCTGCTGCAGTTGTGTCCTGCGCTCAGGAGATGTGCCATATAACCTTACGTTGTGCCCATTGGGTGAGCGCATACCAATCTCCCTCCCTCCTCCTTTCTCCCCTTCCCTCCTTCCCTCTCTACTCTGCATCCTACCCCCTCCTTCCAACTTGAATTGAATTAAGTTTTTCTCTTGTATGGACATGAATTAGCTCCTCTATGGGCTTCATATTAAAATTGATTACACTGGATTCTTGTTTCTCCATTCTTATGATACTTTACTAAGAAAAATGTGTTTCAACTCTATCCAGCTTAATACAGTTTTATGCCCGGCAGGAGAATGCCATAGTACCCTAGTAGGGGAGGTAGGTCCAGTTTTAGAGGGTCTCTCCCATGGAGTGTAGTGGGAGGAACTTTGAACTCTGCCTGTTTGTTTGTGGGGCACTCCGAGCCATTCTCAGGGGGGAGGGGACTCCTGTCAGCTTGGTGATGGATTTTGTACCTTTTGTTTGTATCCTTGGGGTCGCAGCTCGCCTCAGCGGGGTTGATGTGCGTTCTTCAACCTTCTCTCTTGGTGCAGCTCAAATCCACCAGGTTACTTACTAAAGGTCTGTCCTTTAACTCTCCTTCTGGAAGGGAGCCTCTGTGGAAAGCTGGCTTCAGTCAGCCATCTTGTCTCCGCCCCCCTATTCAGCTTAACACAAAAGATGTAAAGTCTCCATCTTTTTATGGCTGAATAGTACTCCATGGTAGTCATATATCACAGTTTTGTTAATCCATTCCTGAGTTGATGGGTATTTAGGTTATTTCCACATCTTGATGATTGTAAATTGAGCTACAATAAACAATCTAGTAAAAATGTCCTTTTGATAAAATGATTCTTTTTCTTCTGGGTAGATGCCTTGTTGTAGGACTGCAGGATCAAATAGAAGGTGTATTTTGAGTTCTTTGAGGATTCTCCATACTTCTTTCCAAAGTTTGCAGTCCCACCAACAGTGTAACAGAACACCCTTCTTTCTACATCCAGTGTCTGCAGCTTTGGGAGTTTATGATTTGAGCTGTTCTCACGGGGATAACGTTATATGCTCAAGTGCTTTTAAATCAAAAGTTTTCACAGACAACTTTTCCAGGTCAAGTACAACCACCAGTGTTCTGAGTCTATACCACAAAAAAATGAAGATTAAAAGACAATTCTTTTTTTTCTTTTTTTATTGTTGGGGATTCATTGAGGGTACAATGAGCCAGGTTACACTGATTGCATTTGTTAGGTAAAGTCCGTCTTGCGATCATATCTTGCCCCCAGAAGGTGTGGCACACACCAAGGCCCCACCTCTCTCCCTCCTTCCCTCTCTGCTTAATTTTTTCACACAATTATTTGGCACAATTCTTTGTTTAACCTCTGTTTTTATATTTTACAGGAAAATTTAAAAAATGAATCTCTGTAATCAAATTCAAGGGAAATTCAATAATCTAAAAATAGTTGAAATGTTGAGCAAAAGGTTAAGCCCTGTCCTCTATCCCACTAATATTTGGTCATTTGCTCGTATATCTTCTTTTGGTATAAGAATCTCAAACTGGTGGTACATGGGCCATGTCTAAAGACGTGTTTTATTTTCCTGAAAAATATTTTTAAAATCTGAATATGAATGCTCTAGACAGTCTGGCAATCTACACTTTGCCATGCTTTCTAGTAATATCAAGTGTCATATTTGTTCTACTTCACACATTTATGTTACTAACATAGTTCTATGGGCATTTCAGTTTCTGATTCCTAAGTTGAATGTATCACACCCAAGTAGAAGGTAGCATATGGAGAGACATGAACTTTTAATGATAACTGAAAACATACTACCAATAGTTTTGAAAGAAATGTAGTAAGAAAATGCAAACTTTAAGTCTCACTTTTCACATCTCCTATGATTGGATGAACAAGCTAAACTAAAGGAAAGAGCCATTCTATTTCTTAATAATTTCCAGAAGAGCTTTCTGCAGTGTGTAGATGAGTGAGCCTGTATACTTAGAAAAGTTCTGTTTTCTAATAGATACAAACAGGGATCTGTACTTTCTTCCAAGAATGAGGCTGGTGATTTGCCAGTGCTAAGTTTTGTTCAAGGATTAGGAAAATAATACTTATAAATAATTCCTTAAACAAAATTGCATAGATGACAAGGCTATCTTTTATGGTATGATGAGGTCATCCCTAAGTATAAAAGGGCAGTGAGATTATAAGAATTTGTTCCCTTCTTTAATTCCAGCAATATACTGCCTACATAGGAAGTGTAACCAACAACTACAAAACTTTTCAGAAAATCAAGGGGCCAGGAATGAATCACATCTAGAATGGATATGTTAACTCTTTATATACTCTTTTTGGTCACCTCTCTTAAATTCTATATCAGCTTCTTAAATTGCATATCTGTGTTAAAGGAAAGAAAGGTGGTTTCTTGTAAAAGATTAACCTTTCCCAGACAAGATTTAGTCTTCACCCTCAGCTCCTGGAAAATAAGCTGTAAGCCCGGGCGGCGCCTGTGGCTCAGTGAGTAGGGCGCCGGCCCCATTTGCCGAGGGTGGCGGGTTCAAACCCAGCCCCGGCCAAACTGCAACAAAAAAAATAGCTGGGCGTTGTGGCGGGCGCCTGTAGTCCCAGCTGCTCAGGAGGCTGAGGCAAGAGAATCGCGTAAGCCCAAGAGTTAGAGGTTGCTGTGAGCCGTGTGACGCCACGGCACTCTACCGAGGGCGGTACAGTGAGACTCTGTCTCTACAAAAAAAAAAAGAAAGAAAGAAAAGAAAAAGAAAATAAGCTGTAAGCCCTTGGAATATTATGTTGATTAGAATCGTATCCAGTTTACAAAAAGTGTGTTTTTTACCTGGGGAACTTGGGCAATGCCAGATAATCTAAGCTAAAAATGTGACTGATGGTGGGGAGATGTGGTCCATTGTGATATTGGCCCAACCTCTGCAGGGGCTGGAGACTACAGTCAGTCATGCAGTGGTCAACCAGGTCTGTGTAACTGAACCCAAATAAAACTCCGCACACTGAGGTTCACTATGCCTCCTTGGTTGGCACTACTCCACGTGTATTGTAATCCATGGTTACTGAGTGAGATATATGTTGTCCACACAACTCCACTAAGAGAAGACAAGTTGAAACTCCAGGGTCCTACTGGACCCTGCCCTGTTCTCCTCTTTCCTCTGCTGATTTTAATCTGCATCCTTCTGCCATAATATCACAAACAGTAAGCATAACAGCTTTTCTGAGTTATGTGAGTCCTTTCAATGAATTAATAAACCTGAACAATAGGTATCTCTCAGGAGGCATCTCAGTAAATCACAGATGGTTTCAGAAGTGAGAGTGCTCTTGGGGACTCCTGAAATTGCAGGTGGATCTCTGTGGAATGTGGAAATAAGAGGGAGAATCTGCAATTCTCCAAAAATTCTGCAGTGACTTCCTAAGGGCTCTATTCCTACAGAAGCCATGTGTCGTCAAAAATCAGTCTCTTTGGCTAGGCACAGCGGCTCACGTCTTTAATCCCAGTCCCTGGTGAGGCTTCAGCCAAAGGATCACTTGTGGCCAGAAGTTTTAGACCAGCCTGGGCAACTTAGTGAGACTCCATTTCTATTTAACAAATAAAATATGCCCCATGATCATAGCAATGTACACAGATATGATTAAAATAGCCAGGCCTGGTGTTGAGCACCTCCCAGAACTTTGGGAAACCAAGGGAGGAAGACCCCTTGAGCCTAGGAATTTAAGATTACAGTGAGCTATGGTCAGGCAACAACATTCCAGCCTAGACAACAGAGCACAGCCCTCTCTCTAAAAACAGACTCCATAGACTTCCAGCTCTTATCCAGTAAACAGAAAGTGTCTGGGACTTCCCGGGAAAGGTTGTCTGAGCTTCCAAGAAACACTTCCTGTTTGCTTCATCATCTTTCCAACATGGGCCTCACAGACTGAAAGAAGGGAAAACTAGCCAGCTCATATTTCTTTCATTCTCAGAGTCTTATTCAGAATTTTTTTTCTAAAACTGCTTCTCAATATCATCTCATTAAGGAAATAGATAATTATGATATTAACATCTTGCTTCCAAACACTTAGTGCAGTCACAAGCATTTAGCTTCACACTTAAAAGAAATGGGGATCAACATACCTGACACTTATTATTCAAACGCAAATCTCATAGTGATGCTGAAAACTCAGTTTCTTTTCATTTTCCACTACAAAGAACAGATGGCATTTTCAGTGAACTGATCTCAAACTGCCTGTGGGACTGGAGGAAAAACACAGGTATGTGTATAGATCCATCTTAGAAAGTAACAAATTATATTTGGAAAAATGTGCAGCTAGACTAATTCCGCCCATGACACTAAAACAGTAGAAAGCTTTTCCAGCACCTGTGACTATCTTCCTTGTCACAAGTTTCCAAGCTCTAGAGCAGAAACACGGGCTGCCCAATGGCACACACCCAAGGTTTCCTCTCTTCCAGTACTTCTTCCATACAATAGTCTCAGGGTACGACAAATGGGGAGCCCTGCACAGAAGCCAGGGTCACCTACTGTGCCTATTCCTACTACATACTGAAGGATTACCAAGACCTAGACATTATGCTGAACTCTCTACATAATTTGCCTCCTTTAATCTTTACAACAGCCCTGAAGGGAGGAGGTATTATTAAAGCTATTTCCATTTCACAGAGATAAGAACTCTGAAGTTTAGACAGGTTGAAGAACCTGCCCACAATCATAAATCTAGTAATAGTCAAATCTGCATTCCTACCTAGCTCTGTCCACCTGAAAACATTTTTTTTTAATCCCTGCACATTCAGTGTTCTGGCTAATCATCCTATATATCATTAACGGATTGCTAAATTTTCAAAGAATTAAAGTATAGTAAAATGCCCCTAAGACCAAATGTACTAAAATTCTATAGAATATAATCAGATTTTCCTTGGATGCTTCAGAGGATGCTATAAGCCCTTGTAAAGTCTCAGGTGCATCGTCCTGCAGAAGAGGGATTGTGCTAATGAAGTGTAGGTCAGAAGAATAACAGATAAATCAGCTTCCACTTACATATAATCACTATCCTAATTCTCATAAATACTTTTGCAGAGTTCATGATGTAGTGATCTAGTAACTTTTTTTCAATTGGAGTTAACAAATCTTCATCTAGTGCCTTCCTTGTGCCAAGCCCCATGGTAAGCCGTGGGCAGCAGTAATAAGGATGATTTAATGCCTGTCCTTAAACAGGACACATTTTGACTTTGGAACACTACATTATTTCCCTTGCAATAGAATTCCCCTGTCAATATTTAATTGGTTGTAAGTGGAATATTAACAGCAGCAGATCTACATTTTTGAAAAGATCACAATTGGTATGTCCACTGATGTAAAGTGACTAAATACTATTTTTTCTTTTCTCTTCTCCTTGAGGCTCTCTTTTCAAATGAGCCGTGGCTACCTTCACACAAACCATTTGTTGTGGTGGTTTATACTGTTACCCCACATCCCTTGCTGTGCATATATTCACAGGGATCTTATAAAAATCTCTCTGATGACTCCTGGGAGGGAAGGGAAACAGGGAACAAAGGCGGAAGGAAGTGAGGAAAGGAGCTTAACCTTCCCTTTGGCAGATGTCTGGGAAAAGGAGACTCTTTATGAAATCACTGGATCAAAGAGAAGTAAGAAGTTTCTAGGCTGCCAGTCACAAAGCCACCAAAAACTCACTTTTAATGAAAAAAGAAACTGTTAACTCCTGCACTGTTGTAAAATACTAACCAAAGACACCTTCCCTGCTAAGTGCCATTCATTTCAAGAGTGAAATGCTGGAACAGAGAAAAATGCCCAGGGCAACTGGGAACCTGAGAAGGAGGGAAGTCTGTGGTTCAACTGGCCCAGTAGGGGAGGGAAGGCAGCTCTTTCCTTGACAGCTACCCCATTTAACTACTGTGCAGTCAGCCCTACTTGGCGCCAGTGAAAATTCAGCCTTCCAGCAGATTCCCTGCCATCTGCCTTTGACTCCCAGCCCACACTCATGCACCTTGAATGCTTAAAATCTGCAGTGTTCCCAGGGCCTGCCTTTTGGGGGGCAATTAGAACATCCATGGAAAGAAAATCTTTACTTTGCCACTTGGCTTAGGTTTTCAAAATTAGCAGAAATTCTGGAAGAACATATTCAGATAAATACTATTTCTTGATTTTTCTCCTTCACCTTCATCCTTTTTTAGTACCCATAGCCAGCAGCCATGGAAACTGAGGGAGTGACACATGGCCATAGGGAAGGCTCCAGTCTCCAGAAAATCAGCAGAGACATTATTCAACTGACAAGGAAGAAAAGGGAGAAATTAAAACAGAAACAAAGTAAGTTCAGTTTTGGGCCCCAGGGCTCCACCAGGTATCTGTCATTTTATTCCCTCGGAAATATGAATAGATTCCAGATGGGAACATATTCATTTTTTCTATTGTCCCTTTACTTTATTTGAATTTTTGTGGTTACTGTTTGAAAGTTTCCTTGTACAGGACTAAGAAAGAAGCTAAGACAATTGCTCAAAATCTATGGAAGGTTGTAGGAAAATTTTAGCATTTAGTCATTTAAAGGTATGTTGCAGGAAAACCTGCTCTTCCAAAATGTGGCCATCTTTCACAAGGAAAAGAAAAAAAACACGCATGACTAGGATAGGGAGCAAGCAAAAGATGACTTCCTGGGTGGCACCCATGGCTCAATGGGTAGGGTGCTGGTTCCATATACCGAGGGTGGTCCGTTCAAACCCAGCCCCAGCCAAATTGCAACGAAAGAAATACCCAGGAGTTGTGGCAGGTGCCTGTAGTCCCAGCTACTCAGGAGGCTGAGGCAGGAGAATCACCTGAGCCCTGGAGCTGGAGGTTGCTGTGAGCTGTGTGATGACTTCCTAATCCATTTAGTCCTAGCTGTGACTGAAGCTAAATGACTTGGTCACCCATCCACTCCAGATCCTGTGAGTGCCTAAAAAATGGGGAAAATCTCTTAGTATCTGTACAGTTAGAAAAGTCCCCTCAACAGTAGTATGAACATTAGAAATAACTTTTTAATGTCAGAGTAGTTTTGTCCTCTGCATGTTCCTTTTCCACCTCACTCTCTGATAATTTCTGTCTAGTTCTCCTTGTTGAATGATCCCTGTAGAACTGGATTAATAAACTCTCTAAACCTCTTCAATTGAGATCCACATTAATTGGATTCATATCTCTACCCATTTTTCTAGGCACACGCTTAAAGAGGTCATCAACTCAGATATAAATAATGCCTCTCAACAACTGTGCTTTCTCAATGTAGGATTTAAAAATATACTCCAGCTGAAACAAAAGTTTCCTAGTGAGAATAGGAAGTGACCTACTTTCAACCAAAAACAGTCTTCCCATACTACACCTGTGTTCTAAAGGCAGCTTAATAATTTCTCAAAAACATTTGAAAATTCAATATAAGATATTGTATAGATTCTTAACATGGATTTCAATCATTTCCATTCACAGTTAAACTTTGTTAAGTAGGTGGCTAGGAAGAGCTCTCCTGGGAAGAACAAGGCAGGAGCCCCCAGGGTCCCATCTTGGTGCCTCCCACCTTAATTTTGCCCCAGTGATTGCTTACATCTGGGAGGAGGGTACATCCTACCAATCTGCCAATTAGAACCTAGCTGGCCAACTGCAAAAGGATGGAGAAGGCTATCTAGCCTAACAAGAGGTATAATAGAGTCTTGAAGGTGACCTAGAAACGGCCTTCAGACTAATTACCAAGCCTCTTTGACTCCTTTGCCTACTTGCTGTGGCAATAGAGGTCCATTCACTGTCTATGGCAAGCACATCTTGCTTTGTAAACTTTCTTACTCTATAAACCTATCTTTCTCTTCCTTAATCAACATTGTTTCATATTTGCTTAAAAAAAATGAGTAATTACGATGTGATCCACACACCCCACCACCACCACCACCACCAATCTGCTCTCAGAAGGGCTCATGGGAGATCCACATGCACAGTAAGCTCTGGTTCCAAGGTGACCTCCGAACCATGAGGTGGGCCTGACCCGGGTGGTATAGAAGAGAACCACCAGTCATAACCCTTGACTCTCTGTCCATTCCTTGTTGCAATAGGGGCCTCTTCACTGTCTAAGCCAAGCTATCTTGCTCTCTAAGTCTGTCTCTTGTTCTGATTCTATAAGCCTATCTTTCTCTTGCTCAATAAACTTTGTTTCATGCTTGCCTTACCTTGGCAACTGTGGTCATTTTTTGACCAATAGCACTCCAAGAACCAAGGACCCAGGCAGCTGCCTGAAACCCTGACATTTTAAGACCAACAGAAACTTTACCAACAGATTAACTTTACCATCCATTATTCATCTTCTTTTTTTGGAGATAGGAAGTGTTTAGTTACATTAAGAATTTCTACTCTGACAATCAAGACCAAAAAGGGCAAACAAGGCAACTTTTTTTTTAACTGCAAACTGAAAGATACTAAGTATATGATTTATATATATTAAGTCTCAGTTTAGAGTCCTGGAACAGGAGAATGATGTTTTCTTAGTCTCTAGTTCCCTGCTGCATTTGTTGGGATCCTCTCACCAGCAGCCTCCAGAAGCTGCAAGTGAGTTCCACGGAAGGGCCTGATGCTTTAAACTCAGTAAGTTTCTTTGAGGTAAAAATTTGCACAAGGGTTCCAATTAGAACTTAAGGCTGATTACTTGAATTAATTGACCTCCTGTCTGAATCCTAGCTTTCCTCCTCACGGATCAATGCTTCTTTACTAGGGAATTGACTGTGGGAGCATTTCATTGGGTCTTCCTCTGAGGTCTTCTTTCCATGGCTTTTGGGGAAGCTCCAACAGCTTTGCTTTAGCAAACAGAGCACACGGCTATGAGCATGGGCTCCGGAGCCACCCGCTCTGATTTATAACCCAATAGTACCACTTTCCCCTTCAATCTGCTGAAGTGGTGATTGATAACTCTTCGGCAGACTGATAACTCTTTCAAAGCCTCAGTGTTTTTATACATTAAATGTAAACATATCTACCAGCCTTAAAGAGATGCTTTGAGCTTTAAATTGAGTAATCTGTATAAACTATCACAATAGTGTAGCAAGCACTCAAAATATGGATTATAAGTTATTACTGTTATTTATGAGTATAAATGATGTAAATATATTAAATCTTAGTTTTCTTCTCATTCACTGGAGTCGCCTAAAAATTTTTTTCTTAAGAGAGGGTCTTGCAATGTTGCCCAGGCTGGAGCACAGTGACTATACACAGATGAGAACATAGCACACTACAGCCTGAATACCTGTGCTCAAGCAATGAACTTGCCTCAGCTTTGTAACATAGCTGGAAATATACGTGTGTACTACCATACCTAGCTCATTAGGATTTAACACAAAAAATTATAATATAATCTAACTTGAAAAATCTTTCTAAAGTGACATCGTTTCTGTAGCAGACACTGTTAGTGTCCTGTTGATACCCTTTTTGTGTGTCCTAAGCCACTTACTGCACACAAAAATCTGCAACTCCCTGCCTGTGAGGTTTGCATCTGGATGTAGGAGCACTCTGCACCTTCACAGTCAGGGTCAGCTGGAAGTCTGGAAAGCTAATTCTTTTCAAAATACCAACCAATGACAAATAAGAAATAGGTAAATAAATATCATCACTTCCTTGGCCATCAATTGAAGTAAGTGAGTTGTGTTTCTCAATATCTCCCAGAGTTCCGTAGAGGGGCTGCCCTCCAGATGTCCTCAGAGATAACTATCTCACAACACCTCCTTCCGTTTCCTAATTCACTTCTCCCTCCCCCACAGTTTCCTGGGATGACCTCCCAGTACAATAGTTACAGTTGAATCCTTATCTCACAGCCAGCTTCTGAGGAATCCAAACCAAGACACCACTTCTCAATAAGTCCATTGTAGCCACATTTTTTACTCAATGAATATGACCCAAAAAATGTTTCTTTTTCGTTAAGGATCTAACAAAATAATTGACTTGGTTTAGAGTCCATATGGATAAATAAATGAATGCATGTACATATCTTAGAGTTGCAGTGGCTGTGGGGGTGGGGGATCAGCAGTGTGGTTCTGCCTCCACACTTCTCTTTCCAGAAGTTTCTCCATTCCTCTGAGAGATTCAGTTAGAATGTAGGTACTAGATCTTCCTCTTCCTTTCCCTTCTTGAAAAAAACTCTCCTCAAGAGCCAATAGCTAAGGTCAAGGCAGATAGCCAACCCTGCCATGGGAAGGAAAAGGGCATAGCAGCAGGTGGGGCAACAAAACGTTAGGAAGGTGAGGAGAGCTGAGGGGCTAAGTAGCAAGAATGGCATGTTGAGACCTGAGCAGAGCATACCTGGTGTGCAGATCGCAGTCTCTAAATATTGTCTGTTAACAAAAGCAGTCAGCATTGCTTCCTGCATTGGGGATAGGAACTTAGAACATCTTCTTGTGTCAGGATAAGAGAAAGTGCTCAATGAGTAATGGGGATATGTCAAATGTCATCTTGAGGGAATTCCTACTGGTCAAATCTGGGACTAGTAAGCAACAAAAATAAGTAATAATAGTAAAAAGAATGATTGAATACAATAGAAATGGCAATTCCAAATGATTTTAATTAATGATTGATGAAAAACAGAGTAGCTTGACATAAATCCACCACAAAAGGCACTAATTTTGCTGCAGAAAAGGCTGAAGATACCACCTTACTCAAGGGATCAAACTAAATGTTACTAACAACAGGACAAATCCCAGTAGTGACCCATCACTTGACAGGATACAGTAAGAAATTGCACTGCTGTGACATTCTGCAGAAGATTTATAACCTAAAAGTAATCATGAGAAAACATCCATAACACAAAAAACAAAGGGATATTCCACAAAATAACTGAATTTCAAAAGTGTTAAGGTCATAAATTTTTAAAAAGAACTGAGAAGGGGAGGTGGAGCAAGATGGCAGCCGAGTAACAGCTTCCTTGCATCCGGGCACCGTGAGTCTGGGATATAGGACTCCAGGCATCTCTGGCTGGTGGGATCTGCCTATCATCACCCCTGAGAGGATACAGGGAGTCAGTGAGAGACTTCTGGACCCCAAGAGGAGGACTAAAACAGTGGAAAACCGGCAAGTGGTCGCGTGTGTTCAATCCGTCTAAACCCGCCCACAACTGTAAGTTCAGTAGCAGCGAGACTGCAAACCAGAAAGGCCTTACCTGTGAACAATTTTGGTGTCTTTGGACTTGGCACTCAGCTGAACTGCCTTGGGGAGAGCCTGAGCGGGAGTGCGGAGAATTTTGGCCTTTGTCTAGGGCCCCAGTCTGAGCCGCTGAGCCAGACGGAGCTAATAGTGTTTGGCTCTGGGTCACAGGCAGACATTGTGAGCGATCTGCCCCGGCAAGCTCCGCCCTCAGGGTCCCAGAGCTAGAATTGGGTGGGAGCTGGTAACCCAGCGACCAAGTAGCCTAAGGGCGGGGTCTGAGCCGCCTTGCAGCCCTAACCCTCAGGGGCAGAGGGAGACCAGTTTTGACACAAGGGTAAGTGGATAGCCACTTCAGCAGTGATTCCAGCGACAAGCACTTCCCTGAGAAAGCTTCTGCTCAGTAAGTGAACTAGTTCAAAGTGCCTTTTAAGTGGGCTGAAGAGAGATTTAGGGTGTCTACCTGGTGGGGTTTGAGAAACTAGCAGCCTCCAGTATCAGAACTGTGATTAACATCTCATATCCCAGAAGACCACGTGTTGCCCAGACAATATTCAATAACATATACATACTGCTTTGTTTTTGGTTGTGTTTTTTTTTTTTTTGGTTTGGTTGTTTTTTTGTTTATTTTGATGTTTTGTTTTTTAAGTTCAACCTTTTCCATACAGATCCTTTTTCTTTCTCTATTTTTCTAGTTTAATTATAATTTCACATTACCGCCTATTTCAATAATTAGAACTTCATTTTTGTTACTGTTTCTACCGCTATTATTTGGTTTTCCACCCAATTTTATCCCAGAAAGTTTTCTATTTCCTTGTTTTGGTTTGATTTATAGCATTTTTGTCTTTCCTCTCTACTTGGTGGAGGTGGGGTACTGTGTCTGATCAGGTTAGCAAAGAGCTGCTGACCTCAAGGGAACCACCCAAATGGGCACCCCCAGAAGGTGGTTTTTTTTTTAAGGTTGTAACAAACTACCCTACTGTACACCTATATTGCTTTGTCTCCCTCTTTCGGTGCCTCTCTTCTTTTTGTCAATATTCCTTTTACCCACCCCCTCTCCTTTCTCTATTTTTCTTTTTTTTTTTCTTACCACTTGGTCCTCCTTTCTTTCATCCCTTTTTTGCTCTTCAACCTTCTCACCCTTCTGGTCCTGTAACCCTTAGTCCACAGGCACGAGAACTTAAAGAGCAAGACGAAGTGAAAGGAAAATTAGGGCAAGGAAACAGGTAAAAGAAATCACTCATGAGGAAGAATCAGCAGAAAACTCCAGGCAACATGAAGAACCAGTCCAGAACAACCCCGCCAAGGGACCATGAGGTAGCTACTGCAGAGGATTCCACCTATACAGAAATGTTAGGAATGACAGAAAGGGAATTTAGAATACACATGTTAAAAACAATGAAAGAAATGATGGAAACAATGAAGGAAACTGCTAATAAAGTGGAAAATAACCAAAAGGTAATCCAAAAACAGAATCAAATCAGAGATGAACGATATGAAGAATATAAAAAGGATATAGCAGACCTGAAGGAAATGAAACAGTCAATCAGGGAACTTAAAGATGCAATGGAAAGTATCAGCAACAGGTTAGACCATGCAGAAGAAAGAATTTCAGAGGTAGAAGACAAAGTTTTTGAGATAACTCAGATAGTAAAAGAGGCAGAAAAGAAGAGAGAGAAAGCAGAACGTTCACTGTCAGAATTATGGGACTTTATGAAGCGTTCTAACATACGAGTTATAGGAATTCCAGAAGGGGAAGAAGAATGCCCCAGAGGAATGGAAGCCATACTAGAGAATATTACAAAAGAAAATTTCCCAAATATCACCAAAGATTCTGACACACTGCTTTCAGAGGGATATCGCACCCCAGGTCGCCTCAACTCTAACCGAGCTTCTCCAAGACACATTGTGATGAACCTGTCCAAAGTCAAGACAAAAGAAAAGATTCTGCAAGCTGCCAGGAGTAAGTGCCAGTTGACCTACAGGGGCAAATCCATCAGAGTGACCACAGACTTCTCTAATGAAACTTTCCAAGCAAGAAGACAATGGTCATCTACCTTTAATCTACTTAAACAGAACAATTTCCAGCCCAGAATTCTGTACCCTGCTGAGCTAAGCTAAGCTTTGATGGAGAAATCAAATCATTTACGGATATACAAACATTGAGGAAATTCGCCACAACAAGACCAGCTCTACAAGAAATACTTCAACCTATTCTGCACACTGACCACCACAATGGATCAGCAGCAAAGTAAGAACTCAGAAATTAAAGGACAGAACCAAACCTCCACACTGATGCAAAAGATAAAACTAAGCAATGGACTCTCACAAAATAAGACGAATAGAATACTACCACACTTATCAATTATCTCAATAAATGTTAATGGCTTGAATTCCCCACTCAAGAGACATAGATTGGCTGACTGGATTAAAAAACACAAGCCATCCATTTCCTGTCTGTAAGAAATACACCTGGCTTCAAAAGACAAATTAAAGCTCTGAGTCAAGGGTTGGAAGACAATTTTTCAGGCAAATGGAATTCAGAAGAAAAGAGGAGTTGCGATCTTATTTTCAGATACATGTGGATTTAAAGCAACTAAAGTCAAAAAAGACAAAGATGGTCACTTTAGATTGGTCAAGGGAAAAATACAACAAGAAGACATTTCAATTCTAAATATCTATGCACCCAATTTAAATGCTCCCGGATTCTTGAAACAGACCTTACCCAGTCTGAGCAATATGATATCTGATAATACCATAATAACAGGGGACCTTAACACTCCTCTTACAGAGCTGGACAGATCCTCTATACAGAAATTAAACAAGGATATAAGAGACTTAAATGAGACCCTAGAAGAACTGTGCTTGATAGACACATATAGAACACTCCATCCCAAAGATAAAGAATATACATTCTTCTCATCACCCCATGGAACATTCTCCAAAATTGATCATATCCTGGGACACAAAACAAATATCAACAGAATCAAAAGAATTGAAATTTTACCTTGTATCTTCTCAGACCATAAGGCACTAAAGGTGGAACTCAACTCTAACAAAAATGCTCCACCCCACCCAAAGGCATGGAAACTAAACAATCTTCTGTTGAATAACAGATGGGTGAAGGAAGAAATAAAACAGGAAATCATTAACTTCCTTGAGCATAACAACAATGAAGACACAAGCTACCAAAACCTGTGGGATACTGCAAAAGCAGTTTTGAGAGGAAAATTCATCGCTTTAGATGCCTACATTCGAAAAACAGAAAGAGAGCACATCAACAATCTCACAAGAGATCTTATGGAATTGGAAAAAGAAGAACAATCTAAGCCTAAACTCAGTAGAAGAAAAGAAATATCCAAAATCAAATAAGAGATCAATGAAATTGAAAACAAAAGAATCATTCAGAAAATTAATGAAACAAGGAGTTGGTTTTTTGAAAAAATAAATAAAATAGATAAACCATTGGCCAGACTAACGAGGAATAGAAAAGTCAAATCTCTAGTAACCTCAATCAGAAATGATAAAGGGGAAATAACAATTGATCCCACAGAGATACAAGAGATCATCTCTGAATACTACCAGAAACTCTATGCCCAGAAATTTGACAATGTGAAAGAAATGGATCAATATTTGGAATCACACCCTCTCCCTAGACTCAGCCAGGAAGAAATAGAGCTCCTGAACAGACCAATTTCAAGCACTGAGATCAAAGAAACAATAAAAAAGCTTCCAACCAAAAAATGCCCTGGTCCAGATGGCTTCACTCCAGAATTGTATCAAACCTTCAAGGAACAGCTTATTCCTGTACTGCAGAAATTATTCCAAAAAATTGAGGAAGAAGGAATCTTCCCCAACACATTCTATGAAGCAAACATCACCCTGATACCAAAACCAGGAAAAGACCCAAACAAAAAGGAGAATTTCAGACCAATCTCACTCATGAACATAGACGCAAAAATTCTCAACAAAATCCTAGCCAATAGATTACAGCTTATCATCAAAAAAGTCATTCATCATGATCAAGTAGGCTTCATCCCAGGGATGCAAGGCTGGTTTCACATACGGAAGTCTATAAACGTTATCCACCATATTAACAGAGGCAAAAATAAAGATCACATGATGCTCTCAATAGATGCAGAAAAAGCATTTGATAAAATCCAGCATCCTTTTCTAATTAGAACACTGAAGAGTATAGGCATAGGTGGCACATTTCTAAAACTGATTGAAGCTATCTATGACAAACCCACAGCCAATATTTTACTGAATGGAGTAAAACTCAAAGCTTCTCCTCTTAGAACTGGAACCAGACAAGGTTGTCCTCTGTCACCTTTACTATTCAACGTAGTGCTGGAAGTTCTAGCCAATACAATTAGGCAAGACAAGGAAATAAAGGGAATCCAAATGGGAGCAGAGGAGGTCAAACTCTCCCTCTTTGCTGACGACATGATCTTATACTTAGAGAACCCCAAAGACTCAACCACAAGACTCCTAGAAGTCATCGAAAAATACAGTAATGTTTCAGGATATAAAATCAATGTCCACAAGTCAGTAGCCTTTGTATACACCAGTAACAGTCCAGATGAGAAGCTAATTAAGGACACAACTCCCTTCACCATAGTCTCAAAGAAAATGAAATACCTAGGAATATACCTAATGAAGGAGGTGAAGGACCTCTATAAAGAAAACTATGAAATCCTCAGAAAGGAAATAGCAGAGGATATTAACAAATGGAAGAACATACCATGCTCATGGATGGGAAGAATCAACATTGTTAAAATATCTATACTTCCCAAAGCAATCTACCTATTCAATGCCATTCCTATCAAAATACCAACATCGTACTTTCAAGATTTGGAAAAAATGATTCTGCATTTTGTATGGAACCGGAAAAAACCCTGTATAGCTAAGGCAGTTCTCTGTAACAAAAATAAAGCTGGGGGCATCAGCATACCAGATTTTAGTCTGTACTACAAAGCCATAGTGCTCAAGACAGCATGGTACTGGCACAAAAAAGAGACAAAGACACTTGGAATCGAACTGAAAACCAAGAAATGAAACTAACATTTTACAACCACCTAATCTTTGATAAACCAAACAAGAACATACCTTGGGGGAAAGACTCCCTATTCAATAAATGGTGTTGGGAGAACTGGATGTCTACATGTAAAAGACTGAAACTGGACCCACACCTTTCCCCACTCACAAAAATTGATTCAAGATGGATAAAGGACTGAAATTTAAGGCAGGAAACAATAAAAATCCTCCAAGAAAGCATAGGAAAAACACTGGAAGATATTGGCCTGGGGAAAGACTTCATGAAGAAGACTGCCATGGCAATTGCAACAACAACAAAAATAAACAAATGGGACTTCATTAAACTGAAAAGCTTCTGTACAGCTAAGGAGACAATAACCAAAGCAAAGAGACAACCTACACAATGGGAAAGGATATTTGCATATTTTCGATCAGACAAAAGCTTGATAACTAGGATCTAATACAGAACTCAAATTAATCCACATGAAAAAAGCCAACAATCCCTTATATCAATGGGAAAGAGACATGAATAGAACTTTCTCTAAAGACGACAGACGAATGGCTAACAAACACATGAAAAAATGTTCATCATCTCTATATATTAGAGAAATGCAAATCAAAACAACCCTGAGATATCATCTAACCCCAGTGAGAATGGCCCACATCACAAAATCTCAAAACTGCAGATGCTGGCGTGGATGTGGAGAGAAGGGAACACTTTTACACTGCTGGTGGGACTGCAAACTAGTACAACCTTTCTGGAAGGAAGTATGGAGAAACCTCAAAGCACTCAAGCTAGACCTCCCATTTGATCCTGCAATCCCATTACTGGGCATCTACCCAGAAGGAAAGAAATCCTTTTATCATAAGGACACTTGTACTAGACTGTTTATTGCAGCTCAATTTACAATCGCCAAAATGTGGAAACAGCCTAAATGCCCACCAACCCATGAATGGATTAACAAGCTGTGGTATATGTATACCATGGAATACTATTCAGCCATTAAAAAAAATGGAGACTTTACATCCTTCGTATTAACCTGGATGGACGTGGAAGACATTATTCTTAGTAAAGCATCACAAGAATGGAGAAGCATGAATCCTATGTACTCAATTTCGATATGAGGACAATTATGGTTATGGGGGGGGAACAGAAAGAGGGAAGGAGGGAGGTGGGTGGGGCTTTGGTGTGTGTCACACTTTATGGGGGCAAGACATGATTGCAAGAGGGACTTTACCTAACAATTGCAATCAGTGTAACCTGGCTTATTGTACCCTCAATGAATCCCCAACAATAAAAAAAAAAAAAAAAAGAAAGGAAAAAAAAAAAAGAACTGAGAAAATTTTCTAGACAGAAGGCTAAGAGATGTGACAAAAAAGTACAAGAGTTGATTCTGTCCTAGAATCTTCCTGTAATGGACATTTGGGGGAAACTTAAAGTCTGAGGACTAGATGGTAGCAATGCCTATAAACGTAATATCCTGATTTTGATGAATATAACTTGGTTATATAGGAGGAAGTCCTTTTGTATAAGAAATATACACAAAAGTATCATGCTGGCCAGCCTCAAGCAGTGCAGAAAAATAGATATATTTGCAGTGTTCTTAAAATGTGTTCTGCATATTTAAATGTTTTTCAACTTAACATTTTTAAAATATACATAGGGACAGGTAACCAGAGAAAATACCTACATATCCTGACATTTGGAGATTGCCCAAGGAAAAATCAGATAGCACCAGAAGACTCCAGTCAATAAGCTCTATCAATAGACACTAGTTCCATGGAGGAGTTCCCACTGCCTCACAATGAGGTATGGACGGTCAAACAGTGATCATCATATGATCACTGAGCACCGCTTTCAAGATGCCAAAACATACAATGCGAACAATGTAACCTAATCTTGTATGCCCTCATTTTAACCGGAATAAAAACCAAAAATTAAAAAAGACACCAAAAGAAAAAGCAAAAGGCAAAATGATTTAAAAGAAAAACACACATCAGAAAAAGAGAGCCTTCGTTTGTTTATAAAATAATATTTTTGGAGAATGTACAGTGTTGCCCCAAAGTCTGCACATGCAATAGTTGATGCTTTTTCAATGGACACTTCTATTCGCAACACAAATTTAAGTTTTCCCACGTTATCCTATCTGTAATCTCCCATGTTGAAAGTTCAGATTTACAAAAATGAGCCCTGATAGTTACTTTTAAGTGATTTGAGGGAAGTAAAAATCAGGAATCAAATCCAAGTTGTATTTTAGTAGCTAAGCTTCAGAATCGGACAAACTTGGGTTTCTGTTATATCTATCAATCATCCCGGACGTTCTTCTCCTGACTCCTGTGTCCTCATCTGCAAAATGAGTATAATAAGACCTCCCTTGTAGTACTCCTATGAAGATTAAATAAGATGAGTTATACCTGTGCCTAGCACATAGAAAATACTCATGAAGTGTTGGCATTGATAGCAATATTATAATTCATCTTACTGAATAATAGCTTCTATCTAATTTCAAGATTCAAGTCTTCCTTCAGAAAGAGGCCCATCTTCATCTCAACCCAGCTCTGTTGAGAAATGTTGATAACAAGAGTATCTTCAAGTCCATTTGCTCTATTTTGATACCCATACCACTAACTAGGGACTATGCATTTCTTCTTAGTTATTTGACTGTTATCTCTCAACATCAAATTCATTTTTCTATATCCCCTTCTCTATGGCTGAAACTCTTTTTTTATTATTATTATTATATCGTAGCTGTGTACATTAATGGGATCATGGGGACTATACACTGGTTTTATAGACCATTTTACACATTTTCATCACATTGGTTAAAATAGCCTTCCTGGCATTTTCTTAGTTATTGTGTTAAGACATTTATATTCTACATTTGCTAAGTTTCACATGTACCCTTGAAACTCTTAAAACCTTATTTCTCCATTGCAGCGGCTGCCTGTTAGGCGCTAGGGGTCGCTAGAGGGAGACTGCAAGGCTAACGGTGGGGAGGACCAGCAGGGCCGTTCTTCCTGTTTGCATTCCTTTCCTATTTTGGCTTTATGTTCTTGCTTTGGTTTTCTATTCCTGTGTCACTTTTGCAGACCTTCTTAACCCTGGAAGCACCAATTTATTCCGGCATAGTGGTTAATTTTACTTGGAAATTCTTCCAACACTTTTAAGACCATCCTCATCTCACTTCTCAGGTTTCCCAGCTCTGTGAGCCTCTCCAAGCCGCTCATCATTAATGACTCCAACCTTTTCCCTCTTCCTCCAAAACTAGGGTTGTACTTATTGTTCTCTTTATACTTTTTCATTTCCTTATTTCCTAGGTAAAAAATTCTTTATTTTAAATTCTGTCTCTTAAATGACAGCTATGCATTATTTACCTCCTGAGTAATCTTTGGTGGAGACAAGTTGTATATCCTTTTTAGATTCCTCTTTAAACTCTCTTCCAGGGTCCCCTCAGGGATAATCTTACGTCCTAAGCTTAGTCAGTTCTTCTCCATCCTGTTAGATATAGGCATTTCTCAGATAAGTTTGATCACTATGATTGTTTAGGCTAACCTTGGCTCTCTTTTAAAGAAATTCTTGTCACTGCATCTGTTCTTTTCCTTTCATGTCTGCTGGCGCCTTAGAGAACAGACAGGTCTGCTCTATCTGGATGCTGCCAACCTTTACTTCTCACAAACCAGTGGAACACCCATAAAATGTTGCCAAGTCAAGCACGTACCATTGTTAAAACAAAAGGTAACAGACAAAAGTAGATGGAACTATACTTACCATACCCATATAACTTACTCTACCTCTCTTCCATTTCTCCCATCTTCAGGCCACCCTAAAAAGTTCACCAGCATTAATGAATCAACCCTAAACTCCCGAGTTAGATGCCGGGTATCATTAGGATGGCTTCAGCCAAAAACTGACAACAGCTTATAGGCTTAGACTGACATTTTCATTTTGTAGCTCTTGTTTTGACAGCAAACTCAAGTGCTTTCAGTATGTCCCTTGTGTGTGTTTTAGTAGGAACTAGGAACAGCCTTTAGGAATAGAACTACTTGGGAAAGGGATGCCTGAGAAGGTGGCCTGCAGGTTCACCAGCCTCACAGCAAACATGCAGGAATGTGGAACACTGAGGAAAGGTGGACAGGGAGCCTGAAGCTTCATAAAACTTGGCAACAGGCAAGAGAGAATCCCTTTAGAAATGAAAATGCTTCTTGGATAGGCTCGAAGTGCTCCTCAGCCCAGTTACATGATGTCAAGAGCTACCAGGCATCCTCAGGAGGCTTTGAGGGCCAGGAAATCTTCATTCTTCAACCCTGAGGGTTGCTGTGCTTCTACAATAGGAGGCCATCTGTGCACAATAAATTGCATACTTTACCTGCATTAAAGGAACTTGAGTACTTTGCTTCTCTCAGCGGGCATTTCCATCAGCTGGATATTGTCACCCTTTTGACAGCCACAAATATCCACCAGATAAATTTCTACAAAAGAACTTTTTTAAAATGCTTGTTAAATAAGTATCTTCCAGTAAATAACTACCTTCCATATGAAACAGCTACAATCCTTAGTTGATTGTATAGTCACTCTTCTGGTTTGATTATGTCACCTACAAGGAAAATGATCTGTGTCTAATTTATAGAATTTGAAGAGATGGTTCAGGCTATTTCTGTATGATCCTAAAAATTCAGCTAAAAATAGAAAACTTAGCCAAATAGCTGCATTTTTGGTCAACATGACATCAAACACCTAGATATTTAAAAATACTCGGGTTATTGACAAACCTTATAGATTAACCTAAGAAACAAAGTTAGGAAGTGTAAAGCATATTTGTGTGTTTTTTGCATTCCAGCTGAATTTTTACTTGGCTAATGATGATTTTGCTTAAATGATAAACATCATGTTTGAGGTTTTTCTCTTCTAAGATGATTTAATACTATATTATCCTTATTTTTGATATGTTTGACATGACTTTTAAATATATTTACCAACATTCATTTTATTTCAATGTTTTTTGATTCTAAGTTCCACTCTTGCCATTTACTCTATCTTAGCTGTTTTAAGATTAGTATATGGCATGATGCAATTTTTTTCACTCTTTCTTTCTTGAGAATTTATGCCATTAACTTAGTTTGATTTCCTACTTAACACTAAGCTTCTTTGATTTCAAAAATCTACAAAAATATTGAGTGTGAAATGAGAGACATAACCAAAAGAAAGTTTACGTTACCTGATGTCAGAAAAAAATAAAAATGTGATGAATTGCGATAGGGAGTAGACTGCCTATTTGAATTCATCAGTGGCATACATTCTGAGCTTCACATGTGGCATATTACAAGATATGTTAAAATTTTTACTTCCTTCCATGAAATGAAATGTTTACTATGCATATGTTACTGACACAAGTAGCGTATTCATACTTGAATGTGAAGAATATGCTTCTCTTGATGAATCATCTGGGGGCGGTAGACGTAAGTAGCAATGTATTTATTTTTGTATAAATGTTCTTTAACTCACATCACTGGCAAAACTTCACATTCAGCCTCATTCTATATCCTGCCTTAAGAAAAATAACTTGTTTTTGTCAGTTCAGCTGCTAGGGAAAAAAACATAGACTGAGCAGCTTAAAAATCCGAAATTCCTTTCTGTTCTGGAGGCTGGGAATTCCAAGATCAAGGTGCCAGCATACTCAGTGCCTGGTGAGGGCTGGCCTCTTAGTCTGAGATGGCCATCTTCTCATTGTAACCTTCCATGCAGAGGGCAGAGATAGAGAAAGCAAGCTCTGTCAGATCTCTCGTGAAAGCACTCATCCCATCATAAGCTCTCCATTTTCCAAGATACCATAGGTCCTACCTCCATATACCATTATGCTGAAGATTAAGGTCCCAACATATAAATAGAGGAAGAGGAACAAACATTCAGATTATAGAATAATTCTTACATAAAAATAAATAAACATATACACTCAATAGTGGTTCTTTCTTTTTTTTTTTTTCTTTTGAAATTTGCATTTTATTCTTTTCAAGAATGGCATCTTTGAGTTTACATTTTGGTGATAGTGTATTTTTTTCCCCATCTCAGTTCCCTGAAATTTTGAGAACTCTTCTGTTTCTTTAAAGTAATTTGAATGCTTGTCTTGATTCATAATATTTTTCCAGATCTCAAATATTTGTACCTCCGGTTTTAAGCAAGAACAGCTGAAAAATTTGAGAACTCACTCAGTGAAATATAAACAAAGGATGCCAGCCCCATATGTCGGAGGTGGCAGGTTCAAACCCAGCCCCAGCCAAAAAAAAAAAGAAAGGTAGAAAAAAAATAGTGGTTATTTCTATGTATATTTCCTTGGAATTCATCATATTCTATAGAAAGGAATTTAAATGCATCCCCTAAGGCATAAGTTGCAGCTCATTTCAAAAGTCCATTGCAACTTGCCTCTCCCAAGCATGCCCAGATGCCCTTAGAATAAAATCCAAACTCCTTTACCCTACGCAATAAGGCCCTGCCTGATCTGTCCCTACCTTTGATTTCATCTCTTCCTATTCTCTTATTTAAAATATTCAGTCATACCAATCTTTATGTAGATTATTTTTTCAGATTCATTTTGCCCTCAGGAATTGCATTTGCTGTTCACTGTGTCTAGAGAGTTGTTGCTCCTAAGTCTTTTCTCATCATTCATAACTTACTTCAAATGCCACTTTCTCATGGTTAGGTCTTCCCTAAACATCCATACTGTATTCCATTGCCTGGGATCGTAGCATTTATTTGTATCTGAAATCAATTGTTTACTTGTCTGCCACCACAGGATGGGTCCCTGGATAGTCCCATAATCCCCGAGGCTTTTGCAACTCGGCCCATTCCAGGCTCCTAGTTTGTTCTCTTGTTCTCTGGGACTAGAGCCTGTCCATAAATCCTGAGCTGGTTTCTTTGGCTCTGATTCGTTTTTTTTTTTTCTCCTACCAACCTGCTCTGCCTCAAAACTGGATTCAGCTCCCTGTACTCTTATGCCTTGTTTCCTTTAGGCCTTCCTAAAACTTCTCAGCTTTCAAAGACTCTTGCTGTCCTATCTACACTCACTGGGTTAAAATCTGGGGTCAGGACCTAAGAACTTTGAATGAACACTGACCCCCTTAAGAAAAAGGATAAATATGAAAACTGTTCTCTTTCTCCCCGATGGTCCTTGAGTTAGCAAGTTTTTTGACTCCCCAGAGTTTCTGGATATTTTCAGGAACATCAGCTCTGAAAATAAGTAATTTCCACTGATCCTACCAGGACACTATAATATGATTCAGGAAGCTTAATGTAGGCACAGCCTGGAGGGGTGGTTAGTTGCAGGAGTCTGGAGTCAAAATCTAAGTTCAAATCCTAGCTAAGCCATTTACCAGCCATTTGAGCCTGGAGACACTACTCAACCTCTCTGAGCCTCAGCCTCCTAACTACATAATAAAGGTCATAAAATAAGGAAACAATAAGGTTATAATAAAGAAAGATTAAATAAGGTAATGGAAAATCTTCAGATATATACTGGATGCATTCACACATTGCTTCTGGAGGTGAAGAAAGACGCAACCCTATAGAGGGGAATTTGCACTATGTACCAAAACTACATATGCACTTAACCTATTGGCCCAGGATGGCACCTCCTCCTAGAGTTATGCCCACAAGTACAACACAGACACAAGATTGTTTGTTAAGCTATTTGTAATAACTAATAATATTGGGGAAAGCCCAAATGCCCAGCCACAGAAGGTATGTGTATATATATGACAAAAAATAAATATATGTATATATACAACACAGAGGTAAACACATATAGACATACGTATTATATATTTATGCCTATATATTAATATGTTCTTTTTTTGATTATTTTTGAAAAATAAAATATAGGAAGAAAACACCAGAAACTAATAAAAATAGTTAACCATGAGAGATGGATGAAAATTTGGAGAAAGATAGAACCAGGTATAAAATTTCTGAGTAGGCTTTTTAAATGTAGTTTTGCCTTTTGAAACAAGTCAACATACATACTCAACATTTTAATTTATATTAAAAAGGTTTTACCAAAGACTAACTCTAAAACTGAAATCAAATGGAAGTAAATGAACCTAACTACTAACACCTATCTATTAACTATTTTACCAAAGACTATTTTATCAAAGACTAACTCTAAAACTGAAATCAAATGGAAGTAAATGAACCTAACTATTAACACCTTGAGGAGGGAGGAGACAAGATGGCTGACTGAAGCCGGCTTTCCACAGAGGCTCCCATCCAGAAGGAGAGTTAAAGGACAAAAATTCAGCAAGTAACCTTGTTTCCTTTAGGCCTTAAGAAAAAGGATAAATATGAAAACTGTTCTCAGTGGATTTGAGCTGCACTAAGAGAGAAGGTTGAAGAATGCACATCAACCCCACTGAGGCAAGCTGCGACCACAAGGATACAAACAAAAGGTACGAAATCCATCACCAAGCAGACAGGAGTCCCCTCCCCCATGAGAATGGCTCGGAGTGCCCCACAAACAATCAGGCAGAGTTCAAAGTTCCTCCCACTACACTCCACGGGAGAGACCCTCTAAAAACTGGACCTACTTCCCCTACTAGGGTACCACGGCGTCCTCCTACCAGGCATAAAACTGTATAAAACTGTATATAGTCTCTACCTGGAATTCTGAGCTCACAGTGCTCCCTTCCACTCACAGTGAGGTCTGGAGGACAGTCCCCCAGGAGTTCAGAGTCTTGGGTGATTTCTCGAGGGGTGTGGATGGTGCCTGGACTGCAGCTGGTTGGTGCTGGCTCTGGGGCACGGGAGTGAGGAGAGGATGGTCGGCAGAGAGGAGACCGCACCGGAGCTGCGGTTTCCTGAGGCACAGTGCAACAGCCATCTTTTGGCAACAATACGGCCAGGCATAAAACTGTGTAAAAATGTGTGTGTTCTCTGCCTGCAATCCTGGGCTCCCAGAGCTCCCCTCCACTCTCGCTCCAAGGTCTGGAGGCCTGTCCCCCAGGAGTCCAGACTCTTTGAAGATTGCTCGAGGGGTGTAGACATTGCCAGGACTGCAGCTGGTCAGAGCAGACTCTGCGGCGTGGGAGCAGAGAGAGGACAGTTGGCCAGAAGGGAGCTACACCGGAGCAGCGGTTCCCTGAGGCATAAAACAGCAACCCTCTTTTGCTAGCAATATGGCTCACTACCAAATATTTGAAGCCACACCCACTGTCTCCCTGGGCAACCAGAGACTGAGTATAGGATTTGCCTGAGGCAACACCAACTTGCAAACCGGGGAAACTCCCAGGGTGGGGCTGACCCAGAGGTCCACTTTACTAAACCTAAGATGCACCTGGACCTGGGGGGATCGTCAGCCTATAGATAATACAAGAGCAAAGACAAGCTGATTTGGAACTCAATTCAGCTTCTCTTCTGCAGGGGAACCGCAAAGTTGTTCTGTTCTGTTCTGTCAGTAACATTAATCAGGGGCGAGACTGGACCTGACTGAAAACCCCCCAACCTTCATCAAGCGCCCGAGGTTGCCAGGGCTCACCTCCTCCTGCTAGAGAGAGGCAGAGCACAGCGACTGGGCACACTTCCTTGTGATTCAGGCAGGTGCAAACTCCTGGAGTACTGCCTCACTACAGGCAACTGGGTCAGCCAACTGCAGGGCTAACAGTGACTAGGTGTGACAGTGGTGCAAGGTGGGAAAGGAGGCATCAACCTTCCCAGACTGATTTATTGGCTGGGTGGCTCCTCCTGACTCCACACAGCACTAGAGCAAGCCATACCAGAATAGTCACCAGACCCCTGTGATCCAGTTCCCAGAGACCTCTTAAACTCTCTCACCCAAGACAGGTGCAGACTGAGACAATTGATTTGGACCTTTTGAATTGAACCAATCGCCTGAGGACAAATCAGGTGGTGCCCTGGGTGCACGGTGGTAAGAAGGTTTGATTTTCCTTTTCCAATTGTTTACCTGGGGGAGGGAGTGGGGTGACTTAATTGCTGATATTTCTCTACAGCTGAGACTTCAATCCAGAGTATCTGTTTCACTAGGATGGAACAGAAACCAACTGAAAACAAGACAGAAGCACTTAGCCCCACCACACCACACAGGGCCCCAGTTTCTCAGGCCACAACACTATACAGGCCCTGATGGAGAAATTAAATACTTTAATGACATTCATATGTTGAAGATATTTGCCATAACCAAACCAGCTCTTCAAGATATTCTCAGACCTATCCTCCATAATGACCAACCCAATCCTATACCACAAAAGTAAACTCACTCAGAAATGTCGGATCAAACTCCAATTTCCACACTAGTAAAAGGATTAAAAATGTCCACTGGACTTTTGAAAAACTCGATACCCAAAATTTCACTAGACTTATCAATATTCTCCATTAATGTGAATGGCTTAAACTGTCCTCTAAAGAGGCATAGGTTAGCTGACTGGATACAAAAACTCAGGCCAGATATTTGTTGCATACAAGAGTCACATCTTAACTTAAAAGACAAATACAGACTCAGGGTGAAAGGATGGTCATCCATATTTCAGGCAAATGGTAATCAGAAAAAAGCAGGTGTTGCGATTTTATTTGCAGATACAATAGGTTTTAAACCAACAAAAGTAAGGAAGGACAAGAATGGTCACTTCATATTTGTTAAGGGTAATACTCAATATGATGAGATCTCAATTATTAATATCTATGCACCCAACCAGAATGCACCTCAGTTTATAATAGAAACTCTAACAGACATGAGCAACTTGATTTCCTCCAGCTCCGTAATCGTTGGAGATTTCAACACTCCTTTGGCAGTGTTGGATCAATCCTCCAACAAGAAACTGAGCAAAGAAATCTTAGATTTAAACCTAACCATCCAACATTTGGATTTAGCAGACATCTACAGAACATTTCATCCCAACAAAAGTGAATGCACAAACTTCTCATCAGCCCACGGAACTTGCCAAAATTGATCACATCTTAGGTCACAAGTCTAACCTCAGTAAATTTAAAGGAATAGAAATTATTCCATGCATCTTCTCAGACCACCATGGAATAAAACTTGAACTGAGTAACAACAGGAATCTGCATACTCATACAAAAACATGGAAGTTAAATAACCTGATGCAAATAATAGCTGGGTCAGAGATGAGATTAAGAAAGAAATCACCAATTTTTTGGAACGAAACGACAATGAAGACATGAACTATCAGAACCTCTGGGACACTGCAAAGGCAGTTCTAAGAAGGAAATTTATTGCACTGCAAGCCTTCCTCAATAGAATGGAAATAGAGGAAGTTAACAACTTAATGGGACATCTCAAGCAACTGGAAAAGGAAGAACATTCCAACCCAAAACCCAGTAGAAGAAAAGAAATAACCAAAATTAGAGCGGAATTAAATGAAATTGAAAACAAAAGAATAATACAACAGATCAATAAATCAAAAAGCTCGTTTCTCAAAAAGGTCAATAAAATAGATAAACCTTTGGCCAACCTAATCAGGAAAAAAAGAGTAAAATCTCTAATCTCATCAATCAGAAATGACAAAGACGAAATAACAACAGAAATCCAAAAAATCCTTAATGAATATTACAAGAAACTTTATTCTCAGAAATATGAAAATCTGAACGAAATTGAATAATACTTGGAAGCATGTCACCTTTCAACACTTAGCTAGAATCAAGTGGAAATGTTAAATAGGCCCATATCAAGTTCGGAAATAGCATCAACCATACAAAACCTCCCTAAAAAGAAAAGCCCGGGACCAGATGGTTTCATGTCAGAATTCTACCAAACCTTTAAAGAGGAATTAGTACCTATATTACTAAACCCGTTCCAAAAGGTAGAAAAAGAAGGAAGACTACCCAATACGTTCTATGAAGCAAATATCACCCTGATCTCCAAACCAGGAAAAGACCCAACAAGGAAAGAAAATAATAGACCAATATCACTAATGAATATAGATGCAAAAATATTCAACAAGATCCTAACAAACAGAATCCAGCAATACATCAAACAAATTATACATCATGACCAAGTTGGTTTTATCCCAGGGTCTCAAGGCTGGTTCAATATACGTAAATCTATAAATGTAATCCAGCACACAAACAAATTAAAAAACAAAGATCATATGATTCTCTCAATTGATGCAGAAAAATCTTTTGATAATATCCAGCATCCCTTCATGATCAGAACACTGAAGAAAATTGGTATAGAAGGGACATTTCTTAAACTGATAGAGACCATCTACAGCGAACCCACAGCCAATATCATATTGAATGGAGTTAAATTGGAATCATTTCCACTCAGATCAGGAACCAGACAAGGCTGCCCATTGTCTGCATTGCTTTTTAACACCGTAATGGAAGTTTTAGCCACTGCAATTAGGGAAGAAAAGGCAATCAAGGGTATCCATATAGGGTCAGAAGAGATCAAACTTTCGATCTTCGCAGAAGATATAATTGTATATCTGGAAAACACCAGGGACTCTACTACAAAACTCTTAGAAGTGATCAAGAAATACAGCAGTGTCTCAGGTTACAAAATCAACATTCATAAATCAGTAGCCTTTATATATACCAACAATAGTCAAGTTGAAAAAACAGTTAAGGACTCTATCCCATTCACAGTAGTGCCAAAGAAGATGAAATATTTGGGAATTTATCTAACAAAGGACATGAAAGATCTCTATAAAGAGAACTAGGAAACTCCAAGAAAAGAAATAGCTGAAAATGTTAACAAATGGAAAAACATACCATGCTCATGGCTGGGAAGAATCAACAGTGTTAAAATATGCATACTACCCAAAGCAATATATAATTTCAACGCAATCCCTATTAAAGCTCCACTGTCAGACTTTAAAGATCTTGAAAAAACAATACTTCGTTTTATATGGAATCAGAAAAAAACCTCGAATAGCCAAGACATTACTCAGAAATAAAAACAAAGCAGGAGGAATTATGCTATCAGACCTCAGACTATACTACAAATCAATAGTGATCAAAACAGCATGGTATTGGCACAAAAGCAGAGAAGTAGATGTCTGGAACAGAATAGAGAATCAAGAGATGAATCCAGCTACTTACTGTTATTTAATTTTTGACAAGCCAATTAAAAACATTCCGTGGGGAAAAGATTCCCTATTTAATAAATGGTGCTGGGTGAACTGGCTGGCAACCTGTAGAAGACTGAAACTGGACCCACACCTTTCACCATTAACTAAGATAGACTCTCACTGGATTAAAGATTTAAACTTAAGACATGAAACTATAAAAATACTAGAGGAGAGTGCAGGGAAAACCCTTGAAGAAATTGGTCTGGGCGAGTACTTCATGAGGAGGACCCCCAGGCAATTGAAGCAGCTTCAAAAATACACTACTGGGACTTGATCAAACTAAAAGCATAGCCAAGAACACAGTAAGTAAAGCAAGCAAACAGCCCTCAGAATGGGAGAAGATATTTGCAGGTTATGTCTCCGACAAAGGTTTAATAACCAGAATCCACAGAGAACTCAAATGCATTAGCAAGAAAAGAACAAGGGATCCCATCGCAGGCTGGGCATGGGATTTGAAGAGAAACTTATCTGAAGAAGATAGGCCCACGGCCTTCAGACATATGAAAAAATGCTCATCATCTTAAATCATCAGAGAAATGCAGATCAAAACTACTTTGTGATATCATCTAACTCCAGTGAGACTAGCCTATATCACAAAACCCCAAAACCAGAGATGTTGGCGCGGATGTGGAGAAAAGGGAACACTTTTGCACTGCTGGTGGAAATGCAAATTAATACGTTCCTTTTGGAAAGAGATATGGAGAACACTTAGAGATCTAAAAATAGATCTGCCATTCAATCCTGTAATCCCTCTACTGGGTATATACCCAGAAGACCAAAAATCACATCATAACAAAGATATTTGTACCAGAATGTTTATTGCAGCCCTATTCATAATTGCTAAGTCATTGAAGAAGCCCAAGTGCCCATCGATCCACGAATGGATTAATAAATTGTGGTATATGTACACCATGGAATCTTATGCAGCCTTAAAGAAAGATGGAGACTTTACCTCTTTCATGTTTACATGGATGGAGCTGGAACATATTCTTCTTAGTAAAGTATCTCAAGAATGGAAGAAAAGGTACCCAATATACTCAGCCCTACTATGAAACTAATTTAGGGCTTTCACATGAAAGCTATAACCCAGTTACAACCTAAGAATAGGGGAAGGGGGAAAGAGAGGGGGGAGGTGGGTAGAGGGAGAGTGATTGGTGGGATTACACCAGGGGTGCATCTTACAAGGGTATATGTGAAACTTGGTAAATGTGGAATGTAAGTGTCTTGGCATAGTAACTGAGAGAATGCCAGGAAGGCTATGTTAACCAGTGTGATGAAAGTGTGTCAAATGGTCTGTGAAGCTAGTGAATGATGCCCCATGATCATATCAATGTACACAGCTATGATTTAATTAAAAAAAAAAACACCTTGATAATATAACCACAAACAAAAAAGAAATAATTCAATGGGTTTTGAATACAGTCATCTAACTGAACATTCTTGGTGGCATGGTATCAGACAAGATCAAATTATGGAACTTTCTATAGGACAACTATCCTATAATCCTCAAAAATATTAATGGTGCAAATGACAAGGTCTCTATCTCTGTTTTGGAGAGATCAAAAAGATGAGACACCTAAATACAATGTGTGATACTTCCTTCAATCTTGGATTTAACAGAATATTAAAGGACATTACTAGAACTATCCAGGAGAATTTGAAAACAGACTATATCTTACAAATTGCCAAACGTTAAATATTTTAAATACAACGACAGGGTAATATCTTTGTTCTTAGATATATGTTCAAGTATTTTGAGAAGAAGTACCATGATACTTAAGTACTTAAACTTTCAGTAAAAAGCAAAAGACAGAGTGTGTGTGGACACACGTGTTAAAGCAAATGTACAAAGTGTTTATTCTTTACTCTCTCAACTATTCTGTAGACTTAATATTTTTTGAAATAAAAACTTGGAGAGATAACTCCCTAAAACAAACAAACTAAAAAAAAAGAAAAAACAAAAACTATTTCTTCTTAGCTGATACTATCTCTGATTCCCCCAATCTGGGAGCCTGTAAGAAGGAAACCTGGAATAAATACATATGGGTGATAAATAGGAAGCAAATCATGTATTGGGATCTATTTTCAGCCTACTGAAGAGTGTCAGTTGATAATTTTACTTATTCATTTCCCATAGGATTTGCCCAAACAAATAAAACTGCCTCCAACTTTCAAAAAGGAAATGATACTGTCTCCAAGCTTCCCTGGAAAGAAGCAGTTAAATCTTATCCTCATTTCACCTCCTTCTTACTTAGTGATGTGCCTTGGCAGAAACTCAAGGGGAGTATCATTGCAGCCAGCCTCTGGAAAAAAGGCAGACAACTCTGCCTCCCACTTTTGTGAATTACGCCGGGGAACACTCCGCTGCTTCCAACCTGCCCATCTCAATTGTGGTGACAAAGCACCAGGCCAAGAGGCAGATCCCTGGGTATTCGGGTCTATATTATTTCAGATTTTAAACACTGAAAGCAAGACAGAAAGCTCTTCTCTCAGATCAGGGAGTGGGGAAGTATAATTTAAAATAGATTCACTAACCTTATCTGGGGGCCTTTAAAGATCTACAGGCTCTTCCTTTTAAATTCCTGATACACAATTGACCTAACAAAACACCTTTAGACACTTCTAAATTATATGCTTTAAAAAAAATCTTTTTCCCAGATATATAATATTTGCCTCACAAGATGATGAAACGACAATTTGCCCCTGGTCTTCTATTTTCCTTTCTTTCGAGCCTTAAAAGCCTGTTTCATTTCTATTACAGGATTGTGTCCATGTATAGACAGACATCCTTTGTAACTGGTTAAAAGCTACAGAAAAGCTCTATTGAAACAAAATGCTGCTCATATCCTGAACCATGCCAGGAGGAATAAATCACACAAAAGCACCTAAAGAAAACTGTTTTATAGTTACTACTATGTTACATTAGCTGACAAGGGAGAAATGATTACATTTATAGATTTTTTTTCCTTTTATAGAGGCAGAATCTATATGTACTTGAAGAATTGTGTATTATCACCACTGGAATTTGAATTCAGCTAATGAGAGCTAACAGCAAAAGGAAGACTTCTTACAAAGCTGCTTCATCTTGGGCCATAAAACTAGGCTGCTTGGCTTCCCTTTGGGGCCATAGCTCTGATCTGCAAATGTATTTCAAGATTCCACTATTATATCAATAAAAAATATTAAAACGTACATCTCTTAAAACAGGCATCCTAAGGTAATGATAGAAGTGGAAGCTGCTAATACCAAATTATCATTATTAAATAATATCTTGTATTTGCATTGTATAGATACTTCTGTGCTCAAAGCATAGTCACATACATAATCTCAATTAATCCTGGGAACCCTAAAAGGTAGACGGTCAATCTGTCCATTAAGGTTCTTACAGCAACTGAACAAAACATGGTTATTCTCAATGCTGCAATTTATGTCCACTACTTATCAGACTGAAAACTTTGAGTTGAGAGGGAAAATCAGAGGCAAGAGAGAGAACGTGCATTACTCAGTTCAGTCACTTACCAGCTGTGTGACCCTGGGCAACCATCCTAACTTCTCTGAGCCTCAATTTTCTCAACTTCAGAACAAAGAAAATAATATATACCTCATTAGAATGTTGGGATGGTTAAATAAATTTAGAAAAAATAACTTAGCACTCAAAAAATTATGGCAATTTATTGATCTACTCATTTAACAGATATTTTAGTATTTTTGATAGTTGGCAGATGAGAAGATACAGGTCCAGAGACAACAAGAAAAGTATTAAGACTGGAAGGATGGCAAATATTCACGTAAACCAACACAATGTAATGTGATGCTAAGGAAAACAGGCCAAGGCAACCATGTACAGTTGTGAAGGTTTTATACTGCACAACCGAGAGGGCAGTATTTATGTTGTGGTATATGTGACTGAACTGATGGCATCTCTGTAAAATGGGTAATGCACAGCCTTGGAAGTCACACGCAGCAGCCCTGCTGGTAACAGAGAAAGGTTAGTAAAAGCTTCAGAGGTAATATTTAATCTAGGTCATTCTAGAAAAAGGAAAAACTTCATACAAATGAGTGAAATGAACACAGAAATGCAAGGACATCATTGCCATAGTAGAAGGAATACATGATGTCCATATTATGAAATACAATATTGAGAAAATGGTGACAGACCACATGGCAAAGGGCCTCAGACATCATGCCCTTGATTCTCAAAACAATGAAGGGCATCGGGGCAGTTAGGTGCTTGCTGCCTTAGCAAACCTCCTCCACTTCCCACCAGCCTCCATTTTTCATCTGAGATTTACATGGTTCTAGGGATTGTTCAAACAGAATAAAACCCAAAAACCCAAGAATGAAACTTGCCTAAAGTCTACTATGTTGGGATCTTCAGTTATAGGAATGTTATTGACCAAACTCTGTCTCCCAGCATTCCTAAGTTGAAGTCTTAACCCCCAGTACCTCAGAATGTGACTGTATTGGAACCTAGGGTCTGTAATTAAAAGGAGTGATTAATTTAAATTAAAGCCATTAGAGCTATGGTCCATTCTGACTGGTGACCATGGGAGGACAGTGGGAAGGCAGCCATCTACAAGCTGAGGGGAGAGACCACAGAGGAAACCAAACTTGCTGACCTCTTGATCATGGGCTTCCAGCTGCCATACTTGTGAGAAAATGAACTTCTGTTATTTGAGTCACCTGGTCTGTGGTATTTGTTATGGTAGCCCTAGCAAACCAATAAGTGAACAAGTAAAATTCTATTATTATTTAAGCCAGTTTAAGATTTATTTAAGCAATTATTCCAATTGATTTCAATGAAAATATTTTACCTGATACAGGTGTCAATGAAAGACTCTCAGCAAAAAAGTAGTATAATTGTACATTTTAGGAAAATATTACTGGCAGCAACTGGGAAAAGAAAAAGGCCAAAAGTCAGTGTAATAGTCTACTGCCAGAGTCCAAGCAAAAAGGGAAAACAAAAAAAAAATGAGCTATATATCCTGACCCACAAAAAAAGATATTAAGGCATTTGAATGGGTAAAACTAACTTGCAAAATAATTTGGATTATATGATCTCATTTTTATTTTTAAAATCCTCATTATTTTTCTGCCTATATGCATTTTGCTTTTAACCTTACATACTGCCACTCTTTTAGGTAAAATCTAAAGTCACCCTTTTAGGTAAAATTCTAACTCATTTTATTTAAAATTTAACCCATAATTTTTTGTGGACTTCTCCTCCCCAGAGTGATCTTCCTTCTTTGAACTCCTAATAATCTCACTCTTTAGATCAGGGGTCCTCAGACTTTTTAAACAGGGAGCCAGTTCACTGTCCCTCAGACAGTTGGAGGGCCGGACTATAGTTTAAAAAAAAAAAAAACTATGAACAAATTCCTATGCACACTGCACATATCTTATTTTGAAGTAAAAAAAACAAAACGGGAACAAATACAATCACACCGCCTCATGTGGCCCACGGCTGTAGTTTGAGGACCCCTGCACAGTTTTCCTACTGTACTTAAGATTAACTTTCACGTATTTCTACCTTCCAATTTGTTATACAAGATCAGACAATTAAGTTTATGAACTCATCCTAAAAGTACTCCCCCGGGGACCAAAACCAGTGCCTAGTCCACCCGTCAAAGCAATTATGAAACTTTTCTTCAGGAATGGCCATAAAGGCTATTCTTGTACAAGATCTGGCAATTAAGTTTGCAAACTCATCCTAGAAAAATTGCTACATACCTCATTGCTGAATATCACCATGATGACCAGATAACCAAGGGGAATACTTCAAAGGTAACCATAGTGATAGTCAGTAATGCTGTACATAGCACTTTTTCTAGGATGAGCTCATGAATTTATTGTCCAACCTCATATACTCCAAGAGTTCTGGTTTATTCTTTTCTGTAGTCCCACTACAACAAGGTCGGTACTTTGTACAGAGCAACTTTTCAAATATTCTCTGGTTCTAATATTCTATTTTTTTTTTTTACTGAATTACTTTGCCCCCCAGTTCCCGCCAAAGGGAAGGTTAAAGTGTCTGTCACGCAGGGCTCAACTCTCTTGGGTTCCAGGGTTAGCTCTGCTTCTCTTTTATCAAATGGCCTTGGGAAAGTCTCAACTTCTCTGGGTCTGTTTCTATGTCTAAAACACTCACAGAAATATTTGGAGGGGTCAAGATTAAGAATTAAGATAGTTCCTGTGTCTCTGGACACAAAAGGAAAAAGTAGGCTCATACAGGAAGATAACATCAAAGAGGAAATAGTGTGTCAGAGGGAAAGTAGTTAAAGTAACATTCTAGAGGAAGTGAAACCCATAGATCCAATCTTTATTTTTTTTTTTATTTTTTTTTTATTTTTGGCCGGGGCTGGGCTTGAACCCGCCACCTCCGGCATATGGGACCGGCGCCCTACCCGTTGAGCCACAGGCGCCGCCCAGATCCAATCTTTAAATGAATAGAACAAGTGTCACAAACTGTTTTGATGCTGCTGAGTCAATGATTGTTAAGGTGGTTCAATAAATGTTCACTGAGTATCTGTATTTCTGAAGCACTGTGGTAGACACAGAGAAAACAGTTATGGCAAGAAAAGTACATTTCCTGGCTTCATGAAGCTTAAGTTCCAGCAAGAGATGAAAACATGTCATCTGTGTAATGGTCACACTATAAAATACATTTTTTACAAACTACAACGTGAATAGTGCCCTGAATAAGAAATATGTTTGTGACCTCCCAAAATTCCTGAGCTGAGGCTCCAACCCCCAATGTGATCATATATGAAGAAAGGGTGATTGTGGAGGTAATGAAGGTTAAAAGAGGTCATAAGGGTGGGGCCCTGGTCCTGTAGGATTAGTATCCTTGTGAGAAGAGACATGGGAGAATTCTCTCTCCACCTTGTGAGGACACAGCAAGAAGGTGGCCATCAACAAGCCTGGAAGAAAATCTTCATCAAAAACCAACCTGGCCTTGATCTGGTACTTCTAGTTTCAGAACTGTGAGAAAATTAATTTCTGTTTTTTAAGTCACCTGGCCTATGGCATTTTGTCATGGCACCCCAAGTAAACTAATATAATGGGGCACCTCACCCTTAGGGATTCTTAGATGCACCTCAAAATAAAATGAAATTTAAAATTAAGTCCAAAGAATGTGTGAGAGTTAGCAGGTCAAAAGGAAAAGCAGGAGGTGTATAAGGGAAAATGCTGAGTGAAAATGGGTTTCCAGACAAAGAGAAGACAAGAAAGTGGAGAAGGGGCGTGACACCTTCAGGAGCCTCACTGGGTGGACTGTGAAGTTGAGGGCACAGTCTATAAAAAGTTGAGCAGGGACAGGGTCACAAAGGGTCTTTTATAAGTCCTCATAAGGAGTTTGTGTATTACCCTGAGATCAATAAAAATGCTATAATACTCTTAAGATATTGAAATTAATAACTAGAATCATTGTTTAATGTAAAACAAATTGCATGCCGTCTGAAAGGAAATACCCACTTTTGTAGCTTTTCAAACATTTGCTCAGCACCACATGGTTGGCACCCAGTTACATTTGTTTAATAAATGACTGGTTTAAGCCTTTTCTGAGGATATTATGATTCTCATCTTACCATCGCAGCATACTTATGGTTTCAAACCAGAGGTTTTAAAAATGATCTCTTATTGATATGTTTTAAAAGCCTTTCTCTGTTGCAATCCATGTAATAACCCTACCCTAGAATCCCGGTCTCCAGCCAAGCTGCCTCCTAACACTCAGCCCCTGCATCTGTTATCGCCACAATGTGCAACACAGCGCTCTCAAGACTCGGGAAGACTGAGTTTAAATCCCCCACACCCTGGCCTCCAGAACAATTCTGTGTATTCTGCCACCTCCTACACGCTGCTGATCCTTGGATGGGTATCACCACTGCAGTTTTACATTTTTTATCCTTCCAGAAAATAATAGCTAAACATCAAAGCATGAAATAATGTTTTGTTCAGGGATCTGTCGAGCATGTCAGGTAAAAGTCTCTTGTTTTGGCCCTCAAATTGTTTTCTGAGATCCCATAATAGCATTGCACCATGTTTGGTCTTCAGGTAAACAAACTTGGAAAACAAGAGTTGATGGACCCTGACGGCCAGTTTCTTAGGTTTGTCTTCCCAGCAAGCTAAGCATAGAAGATAGTTCCACCTTGACCTCAGGGTCTTCTCCCTACCGTCTAGGCCCTCCCATGGTGCTATAAACTCACGTCTGTCTAGAGTCTACTGCTTGCTGTAAACACCTTAGTCTCAGCATTTGAGAAAGATAGCTGGCTTTTAGAAATCTTCTAGCTCTCTTAGAAACACTTTTGCATACTATCCACTTCTTTAATGTGTATCCAATACATGGAAAAGAGCTCAGTGTGATCAAACTAGGAAGTACAGCCATAAGTCAGACATGGTGCTCATGCCTATAATCCTAGCAGTTTGGGAGGCCAAGACAGGTGGATTGCTTGAGCTCAGGAGTTCAAGACCAGCCTGAGCAAGAACGAGACCCAGTCTCTACTGAAAATAGAAAAATCAGCCAAGTGTTGTGGTGGGGGCCTATAGTCCCAGCCACTTGGGAGACTGAGGCAAGAGGATCGTTTAAGCCCAGGAGTTTGAAGTTGCTGTGAGCTATGATGCCATGGCACCCTACTCAGTGCAACAGAGTGAAACTCTCTCTCAAAAAAAAAGAAAAAAAGGAAAGGAAAGGGTAACACCATATCCCAATCACGTAATTGACAATAAACAAATGCCCAGCCCAACCTGGCACCCTTACTGACTGCCCCTGGCAGCAAGACATCATTGGGAGGAGAGAGATTTTTGGAATCAATATTCTTCGAACATCCTATTCAGAAATGCCAGACTTAGAACTCAACAATTGAATCTTTCTAAAGAAAAAACAAGCCTTCCAAATTACCTTAAGTAAAGAACTGTGTTTACTGTGGTTTAAATCGGTCCCTTCAAAAACAGCAGTGTTGGAAGGTGGGGCCTAATGGGAGGTGTTTAGTTGTGAAGGCTCTAACCCCATAAATGGGTTAATGCCAATTATAACAGGATTTGAGGCTGTGAGTCTGCGCACACCTTCTCTTTCCCTAACTTCCTCACCCTCTCGCTCTCTCTCTCTCTCTGTCCCCCCCCACCCCAGTCTCGCCTTGTTTTACCCTCTCACCTTCAGCTGTAAGATGACACAGCAAGAAGGCCCTTACTGGCACCTGTATGTGGGACTTTCTATGGTATTCTGTAATAGCAACACAAAACAAGGACAGCATTATTCAACTGAGCTGAAACTCTGGAGAAAATCAAGACTACAGGCCTACAGGACCAGCACACCTGCATTCTTTGCCACTCTTTGCATAAGGACTGGACTTGTTGGATCTGCTTCATATAGAAGGAATTTTAAATGCCAACCCCACCAGAATCATCATCTCCAGAGTTTCTTTCTGCGAGTATCCTCCCTGGCACTTTCCACTAACCCAGCTTTCAGCCCCTCTGCCACCAAAATAACAGGGTCTTTATTAATCACCTCTACATTCTGACTTTTACTTGTCTGCTTATGTGCTATAGATAATGTTCACAGAGCACAGGCTCTGAGAAAGATTTGCATGCAGATTTATCGGGGAATGTGGTCAGGAGGGGCAAGGAAGTGAAGAAAATGGGCTTGGGATAGGGGAAGAAGTTGAGCTGGTACATAGTCACAGCAGAATCTATGCCTACAGGAGACTCTGAAGCTGGCACGTTTCTTCAGAATTACACACAATTAAGGCAAAGCGGCCAAGGGTTCATAGTTTCGAATCTAAAGGCAATTAGGTGAGGGCTGTTCTAGGAAAGGATTATAAACTGGGGAGGGGCTGAGCTGTGGGCCCACAGCTGCCACACTCCCAGAACCTGAGTAGTAGGGGTCCCCCCCACCAGCCCTCCTCACTCTAATAATGTGAGAAACAGTTTAGGGTGATTTAAATACCTTTCTGCCCAGTCCATTTAGTTTAATATCCCCTGTTACTCCTCCTTCCTCTCCAATACCAGCACTATGCTGGGACCACACCCCAAGGGGCTGTGGCCTCCACTTGCCAAAAGTGTCAGGTGAAGACAGACAGCTGAGGCCTGGGGTCTGCAGATTTGAAGTTTTGCAGTGTTTTGATAGATTTTGATAGGTTTAAATACATTGTGTAACTTTTTTTTTAAAAAAAAGAAGAGAATTTTATTTTATTTTTTTCTTTTTAAAGAAGGGAATTTTAAATAGTTGTTTGATTTCTCTTGCTGGCTTTTAATTGCAAATGCACAGTATTTCAGCTACATTTAGGTTTGCTCAATTTTTGTCCACCATCCAAGAAACCTTACAGCCATTGTTTCTATGGGAAAATGTATATTGGGTTCCAAACATTCAGCTCGAGAGAAGTTTTGGAACAGTGCCCAGGTGGGGACTACTACACAGGTAATGGCTAAAATGAGCACATTACAATTGTCAAACCCTTCAGACACACATTGGGAGAGTAAAAGCCCATTAAGAGCTGAAGTTGCCTTTTAACTGTGACTTGCTTAAACTGATGCCATGGGGCCAAAATATTGTTCTCATCAATTTTTTTTTCCCCCAGCAAATACATCCAGTACCACATATGCACTCTAACACAAGGTAGGCTGTTGCAAGAGATCACACATTTTAATGGAATCACACTTCATTTCTGGAACAAGTGCATCTTGCCCAAGCAGCTCAGCTGTCATTACAAACAGGATCTAGTCACTGCTCCCTTCTATCCCTAGCATTATCCCTGTTTTACTGAAAAGGAAGCTGGCATGAGGTGCTGGAGTGACTGGAGCCCCAAAGTAGGGATCAGGACTGCAGCAGCTGGTGAAAGCAAAACTTTCCGCAGCTTTTGCACAGGGATTCCTGGCTCCTCACTCCAGCCGGGATTCCCTCCCAGCTGTGGGGTCTGAAATATCCCTTTACGTCTCCTTGGCTCCTTTCGCCTGTGAAACAAGCAAAAACCAGCCTGTCCCGGGAAAATGCAGCTTTCATTCACTGATCAAAGAAGAAACACCACCACCGCTCAAGGGGGACACATGACTCCACAGACTTTGCCAGGAAGGCTTTATTTTCCTCCCCAAAGGGGGCGAGCATTTCTCAGGTTCCAGCCTCTCTGATTCTTCTGACAGCCATATTAATAATCCCAACAGCTCCCCCCTGGCATAGTTGCACCACCAAGTCAAGCCCCATGTAGGAAAGGTGCCCAGTGCAATAATGCTGGCTAAATAAGTACAGTTCATTACCTCCCAACAGTCAAGGAGTTTAAAAGCCGTCAATTCATCCCATGTGAGGAAGATTATGTGATTTACATGTTAAAGTGCCCCTGCGGTTTGCTTTGCATAGCAAAGACTTCAGAGGCATGGAAACAAAGCTTCGGCGTGCATGACAAGAGGACTATTAGCATAGCGCTCTCAGATTTTCAGACGGGCAGCCTGGCAAACAATCCCGCACCTTCACCACACGCGCGTGGAGTTTATAGGATTTGACAAATTTCTTGTCTACAGTGAGGAAAGAGGTTAGGGAGTTGGAGTGTGGAATGAGGTTTACTAGAAAGGCTGTCTTCTTAAGCACAGTAATTAGTCTCTCCTTGTAGGGCTTCTTCCCTCTGCCCATGATTTTTTTTTCTTCTTCTGATAGTCATTTCTCTGCCAGATAATATTGGAAGGACCCCCACGCAACCATTTCTAAGCACTGAAGTCAAGTCTTAGCGGAGGACGACCACACACACACCCATGTAACCCTACGGAAACCTCACAGGGCCTGTTAAAGACCTTCCAACTTCTATCACAAAAGCATTCTGGGCTTAAGCTGGTGGGCTGGCCTCTGGCAAAATTATGAAATTAGTTGAGTTTTACTTTTGTCATCCCCTTCCAGTTCTTTTTAATTTCTTTTCTTTTCTTTTTCTTTTTTTAAGAGATGGGGTTGCCCAGGCTGGAGTGAGTAGCATGATAATAGGTCACTGCGGCCTTAAACTCTTGGGTTCCAGGGACCCTTCCAACTCTTCCAGTGAGTGAGACCACAGGCACATGCCAGCACACCTGGCTAATTTTTTTCATTATTTTAAAGACAGGGTTTGGCTGGGTTGCCCAGGCTGCCAGTTGGCTGCTGAATGGCCCCTCAGCCATTTCTCTGACCCCTTTGATTTAGCTTGTAGAAGGAGAGGAGCCGACAGGAACCATCACAGATCAGGCCATGTTGCAGGTCACACTTGCTCTTTTGAAAAGTTCCTCAGGGGTCCAGGTTGGAGAGGAAAGGTTGTGCCTTGAGCACAGAACCAGAGAAAATGGTGTCCTCACATGTCCTTGCAGGGCCTTCCCATCAGGCCAGGGCGGGTATGAGTTGCTCTTCTGCACTTACTTAACTGCTTCCACTCCTCGAATGCCCAAGAGAGTTGAGGCTTTACAGTTACACAAATGAATAAAAGAGGGACTGGGAGCTTCCTGATGTCAGGAAACAAAATTATAATGGAGTGTGTTTAGTGCTACAGTGGTGTGCTAGAGAATTAAGAAGGAGCAGTAAGCCAGCAACCAACTGGGTGGTCAGAGGAGGACAGCATTTCACCGGAGGAGATGCCTAAGCAGGGGTAAAGAAAACAGGCTGAGCATCCTCAAGGTAAGTAAGACTGGAGAGGGCCATGAAATCCCTGGCCAACCTTACACCTTGGCCAACCTTTTGACTCTTGGCAGAAATGTTTACCATCCCCTCCATCATTCCAGCTCCTCCCACAACACTTAGCCACTTAAGTTATGCTTGAGCAGGTGAAAGTTTTAAAGGAACATTTTGGCTCTCAAATGCATCCTATTCTTTCCTGATTATGTGGCAGCCCTGATATTATTCCTTAATTATTCCAAGGGCAGTTTCTGCTTTCAGTGCATTTTTCTCTAAATCTACTCCCTAAAACACACACATACACCCCAAATTATGTCTCGTTTGTATCCTATTTCTTCATTCATGTAATGTTGATCACACAGCATCTAATGAAAAGAACACTGGTTAGGAAGTTTGGAGAGTTGAGTCAGATGAAGATTCTCTTTTTAACCAAACTCTAATTGAGGTTCTTCTGAACTCTCTTTTCAACGAGGACCTGACAGCTGGCTTTGGTGTTAGTCTCTCCATTGTTCATTTTCAACCCGAATCCTGTTATGTCAGTTTGGCCAGAATCTTCCCTCCTCAGTATAGGATCATCCTCAATAACAGATCAAATTCTTCCTCCTCTGCCATCTCCCAGATGATGTCTGATCACTCTGGCTTGCCTTTAGCACTAATCCTATTAGGTCAGTGCTATGTATGGCTCGATGTTTGTCCCCTCCAAATCTCATGTTGAAATTTGAACCCCATCATTGGAGGTGGGGCCTGGTAGGAGCTATTTGGGTCATGGGAGCAGACCCCTCACGAGTGACTTGGTGCCATTCTGTTGAAAAGAGGTTTGTGACACACACCGCCTTCCTTTCTCCACTGCTGTAATTAGGAGCTTCCTGAAGTCCTGCCCAGAAGCAGATGCTGGTACCATGCTTCTTGTGCAGCCTGCACCACTGTGAGCCAAATAAACCTCTTTTATTCGTTTCAAGGCACCCAGCCTCAGGTATTCCTTTAAAGCAACATAAACCAGATAAAACAGTCAGTTTAGTCAGAATGCCTCTGCACGCCACCACACCCAAAGTTTCCTCAGTAACGTTCCACCCACTGACCTCCATCCACCTTGCTCCTTAGCTATAAATTCTCACTCTTCCTTTTTGTGTGTAGAGTTGAGCCCAGTCTCTGCCGTATTGCAAAACCTTATTGCAGTGGTCCCAACAACTATTATGATAGTCTTGAATAAAATCTGCTTTACCATTCTTTAACAAATATCATGGATAATTTTTCAATAACAAGTCCTGACTTGGCTGCACTGGTTACCTGGGTAAGTCACTTAATTCCTCTGCAACTCCGTTTTCTTCTAATATGGAAAGCAAACCTCTCAGAGCATTTTCAGCCCTATTGTAAGAGAAGTTAATAAGATGGTCTAATGCACAGTAATGCCAAACAAACTGAACCACAGGAATATGGGGGCTGAAGGCCAAGGCGAATGTCCCAGAAATCCCACCTTACGTATTTAATCACCTGTCACTTTAAAAGTTTGTCACTTACCAGCCTGGAGCCAGTTTCTAAGTCTTTAAAACAAGGATATCAACAAAGGTATCTTTTAGGGCTGTTGTGAGAGTTAAATATAGAGCTCCATGTGAAAAGCACTTTGCAAATTATAAATGCAACACACTGTTACTAATGTGTTAACTCAGACGTGATTGAAATTCCAAGTACTGACAGCAGGACGCTGTGCAGCATTCCTTTCATCCTTTGGTTTTCCGTGTGGGGGTGGGAGAGGTTTTTGCCCACCAGGAGATATCTGGCGATGTCTGGGGACATTTTTGATTGTTATAACTAACTGGGAACAGGGGAGAGGTGCTACTGGATGGCAGCCAGGGATGCTGCAAGTGCCCTAGTCCTACTCAGTGGGAAACGTAATACTCAAAAATCATCCTAAATGATGGCTGTTTTCCCAGGGAAAAAAGACAGGATCGGTGAGTATGGACCACCTGTACTTACATCTCACAAACACCTAGAACCCAAAGGGTTTCTATTTCCCCATGATAAAACTCCAGCCAGTCGCAATTTCCCTCAGAGATTTTACCACCAAGCTCTTGGCGACAGGGATTTGGATGGAGGTTATTCTGTGACCACAAAGTTCCATAAAGGCATGTGCAGAAAGATCATGGTGTGTGCTAATAACTCCAAAAAACTTGTGCTTTTTTTATTGAGGCATGGAGAGGCATACCAAATCTCTAAAATATCCATTGTGTATAATTAGGCAATGGAAGTTGGGGATATTTAACATATGAAGAGTAACATGATGAATCATCTGTACTATGGAGTTAAATTCATTGGTTCGGTGTATACTGTATTTCTAAGCACACAGTAAGGATAGAGCTGTGGACTGCATTCTTTCTAAAAATCTACTAATCTAAAGGTCTGCTAGGAACAATCAATATAAGGGACTACATCTCTTTTACAATCAAAATTACTTTTATTTACTACTTTTAAAAATGTTTGATCACTAGCTCATGTTACACATTTTGAAGCGTGAGTATTTCTACTTGGATATCAGTTGAATACACAACCCAGGTTGAACAGTCAATGTAATTTGACAGGTTGTCCCCACTTGTTCACTGCCTTAGATGGAGAAAAAGAAATTCTGACACAAAAAAAATCTTAATTTTTGTTTTAAATAAAAATGCTTCTATTTAAAAGAAAAAAGTATTAAACATATTCCATAATCTCAGTAGGTGGATATTACAATGAATGGGGAAACAAGATTGTGAGGGATAAGGAAACTTGGAAAGTAGGATAGGGCTCACACCCTTTAACCTATTTAAGTTCATGCTAAAAATTCTGAAAATACAACAGCTGCCCTTTCTCTGCTTTCTCCTTAAACCTGATGTTCATGTTATGCCCAATTTTGAATAGCAGAGACTTGGTAGTCGATTGTACTGCAATGCTTGACCATTTTGTCTTGGTTTGTCATGTTCATACCAGATTTCCAGCCTTGAACCTGGTGTAAAGGTCTCTGAATCCTGACATCGCTGACCTGGACTGCGAGTTGTTTCCTTTACCCTCTTGAAATGTTAGTGGGGGGCGGTGCCTGTGGCTCAGTGGGTAAGGTGCCAGCCCCATATACCGAGGGTGGCGGGTTCAAACCCGGCCCCGGCCAAACTGCAACCGAAAAATAGCCGAGCGTTGTGGCGGGCGCCTGTAGTCCCAGCTACTCCGGAGGCTGAGGCAAGAGAATCGCTTAAGCCCAGGAGTTGGAGGTTGCTGTGAGCCGTGTGAGGCCACGGCACTCTACCGAGGGCCATAAAGTGAGACTCTGTCTCTACAAAAAAAAAAAAAAAGAAAGAAATGTTAGTGGGGGCACTGGCACTGACTCTGTCTACTGAGATGAGAGCCTCGTCGTAGTGAAATAGTGCAGGAGAGGTGAAACCCTTGTAAAACAGAGCTGAGGCCTAATGGTTCTAAGGGGAACAGAGGTCACTGCTCCTGAGAGCTCAGTGTGGTAGCGTTGACAATACCAACAGAAACCCTGGTTTTGTAGCTCATTGATAATTGTAGTCTCTTTGTGAAGAAGCGGCTGATTAAGGTATATGCAGATAACATTCCAGATTTTTTCTGTGTCTGAGCATAAGCTTCGCACTTTTGAAAATGGCATGAAATCTGTCATGTCACCAGGGTGCCATTTTTGAAATTATTCCGACAGTAAACTAAGTGGCACCTCACAGGATTTACCCCATGTATAAAAACTGTTCTCATAATTAAAGGACAAAAACATTTGATAAAACCCTAAGAATAATTTCGGTTCTAGGAAAATCCATCAATATTTGGGGGCTGCTTCTTTTCCATGTACTTCCTCTAGGACCTAAGTGAACTCTGAAATTTTCTAATTAACAGTTTACTATAAGAAATTCAGAAAAGGTATTATTCTCCTTCCACCACTTAACATGCACACAGACACATATGTACTTTGCAGAGCTCACTTTTGAGGATTCTGGTTCAGGACAATCCCAGCTTCCAAAAGAGCTTTCTGATTGGAGTCAGTAAAAGGAACAAAGAGCGGACTAGCACAAGAAATGCCATCTCCAAATTTGTAGATTATTTTCACTTAGGATGTGATCTGTAAGTTTAGACAGGAATAGCTACAGGCAGAAGGGAACACTGTTTATCTTCTTTGACTTGAATGTGTTTAATATGGGAGAGAGTTTTTCAGAAGTGCCTGGGTTAGAGAATCTTAAGTAAATGGCCAAAAAGCTTTCCCTGAGAAAGCAGTAGCTGTCCCTTGCAGGGTCACCTTAATTGGGTGGCATTGCTTATACACTTGGCACAAAAGGGCCTCAAAGCCTTCTGGGATATTGATCCCCTAGAATTACAAAGAACTAAAGGGGGGGATCATCTGAGTAAAAACAGTGTTTGTTTATTCAAAAATATTCCCAGAGGCTATACACACTTTCACGAAGTATAAACTAAACATTTTTTTTAATCACATAATGAGGAAATTGGGCTAGTCACGCTGTAAGGGCATGGGCAGCTGAGGCAAAGGAAGCTCACTAAGACCCAGACAAGTACTGATGAGAGCCTCGGGCATAGTTTGTGCTGTGGCTTAGAAAATGCAGAGTTCTGGGGGAAAGACGCAGCACACATTCCTGTGGTGTGTGTCTCAGGATGGAAGAAAAACACGGTCTCTGAGACCACAGCATCTGGGAGCCCAATGCCTTACTTTAGCTTAGGTTTTTACATTGAAAATAATTACCAATATGCCACAAAAGTGCTTGGAAATTAAATTAAACAAGCCTCATAAACATGGAAAAGGCAAAAAGCTATATAATTTCTTACTTGTGTCCTCTTTACTAGTATCTCATCCTACCTGGTTCCCTGTGTTCCCGAAACCTAAAATTTTCATATAGATCAGAACGAAGTCTTTTTTGTGGTCACTAAAGAATCCCTTTAATGATAAATATTCTGACATACTAAGATAGGTTTGTTGGCTTCCCCAAGTCTCTACCCCAAAATGAAGTCTGTGTTTAGAGTAGCCTGGTGAAAGGTTTAAAGTCAACCAATGCTTAATAAGTTTTTCAGGTTTATCTGAGAAAAGCTGCCTCTCTACCCTTGTCTTTTCATGTACCGTATTTTTCCAGGTAAGGGACACCATATCTGAAAAATCCATTTTAAAAATAAGCAAAGTGCCGAGGGAGGCCGATTTATCTTTGACTCGTTCCTAATATGTGTTGTCTTCCAGTCGTGATATTGGCCAGCCTTCAAATGGAGGACAGTCACCTAGGAGAGAAAAAAATCCATCTTTCAGTTGTCCCAGAAGGTTCTTTCTCCACATGAGTGATTCTGTGAGTCATTTGTATCCCATTGACTATAACCCTATTATCTTGATTGGGAACAGATGTTGGTATGTTGTGAAAAGCTAACATTCATCTCAGAAATTTCATTTAGATCACTGTACATGAACACCTAGAGGTAAACACAGGACGGAGATATTAGAAAGTAAGAATATGGAGAAATTCAGAAATAGCTTATTTTTGCTGTGTGCTTTATCTTGTGGAAGTAGAAGCAACAAACATTGCCAAAAATTGATTGGGAATGAATTAGAAAATTCTATGACCTAAATAAAATGATAAATTATGAGAAAATAAAACTTTTTTTCCATACCTTGCAGAATTATATTTTCCTGGTGGTATCTGTTTTGTTACGTAGCATTGCCATGGTTTGAATGTGTCCCCAAAGGTCATGAGTCAGAAGCTTAAACCCCAAGGAAGCCATGGTGAGAGATGGGAACAGGTGATTAGATCACAAGGACTCTGCCCATAGGATACATTAACACTCTTATTGTCAGAGTGAGTTTGTGACTATGAGATTGTGTTTTTATAAAAGCATGTTCAACCCTCTCTTGCTTTTCCACTTTCCACCTTGGGATGAGGCAACAAGATCATCCCAGGTGGAATATCATCCCTGGGTGATACCCAGACGTGAGCCCCTCAACCTTGGACTTTAGACTTCACAGTCTCAAGAACTATATAAATCTCTTTTGTTTATAAATTATCATGTGTGTGCTATCCTGTTATAGCAACACAAAATAAACGAATGCAAGTGTTATATAAGTTCTGAATGACACTTTGTATTAATCAACATCATTTATTTTAGATACATTTTTGGTTCAATTCTAGGATCATGAACATGCGCAGTTTTATGGGAAAGTATAATCTGATATACTGCCCAATAGTGACTAACAATGCCAATGCTTTGTGAAGTTAAAACAAATAAAGGGATAAATTTTTAAGTTATAATTTAAATGAATAGTAATGCCTAAAACATACTGACCAATATCAGGAGCTTGTCGCAAAGCTCTAGACAAGGGCTATGTTATCAGACTGTGGTGTTTGATGTCCATCTAACATCAGGAAAAATTAATAAGGCCCCAAAAGGAACAGGGTATGACATTATTCAAAAAAGATGTATGAATCTAGGTATCAAAATCTTGAATGCATTAGTAGTGGAACATCTGAGAATGGGAATTTTGAAACAAGCTCTAGTATGAAAAGGGTCCTTGGAAAAACCCAAGATCTCTCATTTTGTGCAGGAGTCATTTGTTACTGGAGCCTCAGAGATACATCACAAATTTACCAGTGGTACGAATTCAGGTGGCGCCCCCTACAATCATTTTGATTTTTGAGCTCCTAAGGAAAGATTTCAACATTTGGAATAAGTATAAAATAATCAAGAGAAACTCTATATCTGCTAGTAGGATTGTCCCATACTGTAATTGGTATGAGCTAATGATAATTCAAATAATGATTAAAAGTATTTTTCCTCATCTGCTCTTAGTAAAGATTTTTCCAGTAAAAGTACTTATGTAGCATGAGAATCAGAGCCATAATTATGCGGCAGAGAATTAAGTCAGAGATGTTGGATTTTTTAGAATTAAAAAGAGATATGTGATTCAACTTATTTGTTTTACAGATGTAAAAAGACCCTCAAATGTGGGGATGCTGAATGTTTTCTCCAAGAAGAAGTTAGTGGGAGGCTGTTAAACTGGAGATGGAAGACTCCGGAATTGTATTGCCTGGATGTGTGGGTAGCTATAGTAATAGTAATATTACTGTATGTCACCAGAGCAAGTCCTTATTCTAAGTTTCAATTTCTTTATCTGTAAAATAGATGTACTGTAATAGTAAAGACAGGTGTATCAAAATGTCAATGTAAGCAGGAATTCATTAAATTCAAGGAATAAATACTTCTTTTCAATCTAAATAGGGGTGTCCAACCTTTTGGCTTGTGTCACAATGGAAAAAGAAAAGTTTTCTTGGGCCAAACACTAGTGAAAGCTGATGAGCCAAAAAAAAAAAAGATCTATGCATAATTTTCATGGTATCTGCCACCACATAGGTAAGCACGACATCCTCGCGTAATCTGCACGTGGCCACAGGTTGGACACCGTGACTGGGTGTCTGTTGGCCCTTAAAAGATGTGAGGAATAGGGGCACTGATACCCATTTATTTGAAAATTCATATACAACTTTTGGCTCCACTGTCACTTAACTACTGATAATTTACTGTTGACCAGGAAGCTTTGCTGATAACATAAGCAGCTGACTAACACGTATTTTTTCTGTTGTATGTATTATATTCTGTACTCTTACAATAGAGTAAGCTAGAGAAAAGAAAAGGTTATCAAGAAAATCATAAGGAAGAGAAAATATAAATATATCTACTATTAATTAAGTGGAAGTGAGTCATCCCAAAGGTTGTCACTGTCTTTAGGGTTAAGTTGGCTGAAAGGGAAGAAGAGGAGGGGTTGGTCTTGGTGTTTCAGGGGTGGCAGCCGCAGGCAAAGAATGTGGAATGGGAGGCAGGCAGGAGAGGCAGGTACACTTGGCATAACTTTTATTGAAAAATCTGCATATAAGCAGACCCCAGCAGTTCAAACCCATGTTGTTCAGGAGTCAACTATAAAGGCAGTTCCTGAGTGACAAACATCCAACTTACATACAACTCGCACTTCTAAATGGAGACTATTACAGTAAGTCCTCGAGTTACAAACATCTGGCTGACATAGGACTCACACTTAGAAACAAAGGCTATTACAGGTAATAGGTAAATGTACCTGTTCCAGCTTACATACAAATTGAACTTAAGAACAAACCTACTGAACCTATCTTGCTCACAACCTAGGGACTGCTTGCATATTCCTACATAGGAGAGAGTGCCCAAAACATGTATACATATTTTAAGAAAGGAGAAAGTGTATTAAAATTAAAGCACTCAGTATATACCAATAACAAAAGATGAATACAAGTCAGGTTGAACATCTCTGGTAATTGCAGAAATCAAATATGACTTAAGTAGTACAAATTTAATACAATTTTTTCCTTTCTTAAAATTTGTGCACATTTTTTTGACACCCAGTGTGATATGCTTATATACATACTCACACGTATACAAAAACCCATTTTATGTAAAGTCAACCCCTTTTTTTGAGTACAGCCATCTGATTGTGTTTCTGCTCATGTTTCTTCATACAGAACATACCCATAAATGTTCTTTTCCCTTAAACTGGAGAAAAAAATTAAGTACAAATATAAGTCAGTAAGTACAGAATTCTCTTTTTTAAAAAATATATACCTCATCTCATTATAGAATTCTTTTAGAATTTTTTTCCCCACTTTGTCCCCACTTCCCTGCTACCATTTCCAGCTTCTCGTAACCATCATTCTACACCCTATTTCCATGAGATCTAATGCTTTTAATATTTATCTCCCACATAATTTTTCCCCAATTCCATCTATGTTGTTGCAAATCACAAAATTTCTTTTTTTGTAGTTACATAATGTTCCATTGTCTATATGTACCCCAATTTTTGCATTTATTCATCTGTTGATGGACACTTACAATGATTTCATATCTTGGCTATTGTGAACAGTGCTGCAATAAACAAACATAGGAGTGCAGATATCTTTTCTGATATCTGAAGGGAATATACTGATTCCCCTTCCTTTAGATATATAACCAGCACCTAGTGGTGGTATACCATATGTAGTCCTTTTATTTACTTATTTTTTATTTTTTTAAAATTAAATAATAGCTGTGTACATTAATGTAATCATGAGGTATAATGTGCTGGTTTTATATACAATTTGAAATATATTCATCAAACCGGTTAACATAGCCTTCGTGGCATTTTCTTAGTTATTGTGTTGAGACATGTATATTCTACATTTAGTAAATTTCACATGTACCCTTGTAAGATGAACATAGGTGTGGTAGTTCTTTTATTTTTTGAGGAAACTCTGTACCATTCTCCATAGTGGTTGCACTAATTTACATTCCCACCAACAGGATTTGAAGGTTTCTTTCTCTTTACATCCTTGCCAGCATTTATTATTGCCTTTTTTTTTTTTTTTTTTTTTTTTGTTGCCCCTGGTAGAGTGCTCTGGCATTACAGCTCACAGCAACCTCAAACTCTTGGGCCCAAGTCATTCTCTTCTCTCAGCCTCCCAAAAAGCTGGGACTACAGATGCCCACTACAACACCTGGAAGTCTTGCCCTGGTTCAGGCTGGTCTCAAACTCATGAGCTCAGACAATGCACCCACCTTGGCCTTCCAGAGTGCTAGGATTACAGACATGAGTCACTGCATCCGGCTATTATTGCCTTTTTGATAAGAGACACTTTAACAGTGGTGAGATGATTGCATTTCTCAGAAAACTAATGATGTTGAACATTTTTTTATATATCTGTTGGACATTTGTATGTCCACTTTTGAGAACTATCTATTCAGATTCTTTGCCCATTTTCATTGGATTTACCTGACTTTTTTCCTATTGAGTTTTTGGAGCTCTTTCTATATTCTATTTTTACATTATACCCACATACACACATATATATTCTAACAGTTATTAGCCCTTTGTCAGATGGGTAGTTTGCAGATATTTTCTTCATTCTATGGGTTGTATCTCCCCTTTGTTGTACAAAAGCATTTTAGTTTGATGTGATCCCATTTCTCCAATTTTGCTTTGGTTGCTTGTGCTTTGAGGTATTGCTCAAAAAATAATTGCCCAGAACAATGTCTTGAAGTATTCCCCAATGTTTTCTTCTAGTAGTTTCATAGTTTCAGATTTTAGGGATTTAATTTTTGTGTATAATGAGAAATAAGAATTTAGTTTTATTCTTCTGCATATGTATATTCTGTATTCCCAGCACCATTCTTTGAAGAGACTGTTCTTTACCGACTGTATGTTCTTGGTATTGTTATTAAAGATAAATTCACTATATGTGAATTTACTTCTAGGTTATCTGTTCTGTTCCATTGGTCTATGTGTCTGTTTTTATGCTAGTACCATGCTCTTTTGGTTACTACAGCTCTGTAGCATAATTTGAAGTCAGGTAATGTGATTCTTCCAGTTTAGTTCTTTTTGTTTAGGATGACTATTCTGGGTCTTTGAGGTCCCATATAAATTTTAAAATTTATTTAAAATTATTTTTGCTGTTTCTGTGGAGAATGTCATTGGTATTTTGATGGGGATGACATTGAATCTGTATATTGCTTTGGGCAGTCTGTACTTTTTTTTTTTTTATTTTTTGGCCGGGGCTAGATTTGAACCTGCCACCTCCAGCATATGGGACCCGTGCCCTACTCCTTGAGCCACAGGCGCTGCCCTGGGCAGTCTGTACTTTTTAACAAGATTTATTCTTCCAGTCCACGAGCATGGAATATGTCTCCTTTTTTTTTTTTTTTTTTTTTTTTGTCCTCTTCAATTTATTTCGTTATTTTTTCATAGTTTTAATTATACATATCTTCCATTTCTTTGCTTAGGTTTACATTTGATTTGTAGGTATTGTAAATGGAATAACTTTCTTAGTTTCTTTTTCAGATTGTTTACTATTTGCATAAGAAATGCTATTGATTTTTGTACGTTGATTTTTTTATCATGTAACTTTTTTGAATTTATTAGTTCTAATAGTTATTTGTGGAATCTTTAGTTTTTCTAGGTATAATAAGTCATATTGTCTGTAAACAAGGATAATTTGACTTCTTCCTTTATAATTTGGATGTCCTATCTTTCTTTCTCTGATCTGATTGCTCTAACATGTTGAGGTAAGTTTTTTCTATACCTGTTTTTGTTTTTTGTTTTTTTTTTTTTTTTGAGAGTTTTTATCTTGGAGGTTGTTGAATTTTACTGAAAGTTTTTTCATTCAATTGAAAATGGTCATATGGTTTTTGTCCTTATTCTATGGATATGATGTATCACATTGATTAATGAACATATGTTGAATCATCCTTGCATCCCTGGGGTAAATTCCACTTGATCAGGATGATTAATCTTTCCAATGTGTTGTTGAATTCAGTTTGCTAGTATTTTGTTGAGAATTTTTGCATCTATCTTAATCAGAAATATTGACCTATAGTTTTCTTTTTTTGTTGTGCCTCTCTGGTTTGGGTATCACAGTAATATAGGAGTCCTAGGGTGAGTATGGGAATATTCCCTCCTCCTTGATTTTTGGGAATAATTGAAGTAGAATTGGTGTTAATTCTTCTTTGAATGGTTGGTAGGATTCAGCAATGAAGCCATTGGATCCTGGGCTTTTCTTTGATGGGAGACATTATTACTGCTTCTATCTCATTAAAAGGTTTATTTATGTTTTTGATATTCTTTTAGATCATTATCATTTCCACATTTGTAGTTGTCTCACATTGTCTTTGTTGAGGCAGCTGTAAAAAAAATAACTGGACAGCTTACAAACAATAGAAATATATTTTTCATAATTCTGGAGCCTGAGAAGTCCAAGATCAAAAAGGCACCAGCAGATTTTGTCCCTCATCAGTAACAATTTTCTAGTTCATAACCAGCACCTTCTAGTTCTGTCCTCACATAGTGTGTGAGGCGCAAGGCAGCTCTCTGGAGCCTTTTGTATAAAGGAACTAATCCCATTCATGATGGCTACCTCCTCATGACCTAATCATTTCCCAGGGGCCACATCTCTTCACACCAACAAAATGGTCATTAGGTTTCCAAATATGACTTTGGAGGGAACATAAACTTTTAGACGATAGCATACCTGTACTTAATTCAACAGTATTTTTTAAAATAAATTATATTGCTCAAATTCTTCCAATATATTCAACTTAGTTGTTATCAAAACAGTCTTAATTCTAATAAAATTCTTACTTTATTGAATTGTGTTATATTAAATAAAAACATGCAACTGCATTAATAAATACAATGGTATAGTAAGATTGGGTTCAAATAGCCCTAACTTTTGATAACATGCATCTCAACTTTTGGGAGCAAAACTGATCAGCTTCCTGGAAACAGGCCCACTCTCTGGAGCTGTCAATGTACTGTAAGGATGGCAGTGTGCTTTACAGATGGAATGAAGAAAGCCAAGTAATCTTTTAAATTCAAGTGGTTAGGGAAATTTCTACTGAAAGCTCAGAGAACAATGCCAACACATATAAAGCACTGAACAAATGTTAGCTATTAATATACAAGTTTAGAGCTCATTTTTCCTGACTTCTTGTCAAGAGATAGATACTTGTAAATTGATAGTGTTCTGTGTTCTACACATTTATTTTGTATTGACATCTATAAGAAACTTTTACCCACTTTTAGTTGCATTAGTAAAAATTTCCAGTGGATTAAATGATATGTGCTATGTTTGTTACAACAGTAAAGCCTGACAATCAATTCTAGAATTATGCTAAATATAATATCTATGAAATAAGAAAAATAATTTTTAATAGTTGAGCTCTCTTTCTTCTTCCAAATTAAGATGCATATAGTTTAAAAGTCAAATACTGTATTACATTGATTCTAAGATGCACATTTTCCCACATTTTAATATCATTGAAATCTGAATGCCATCTTACTGTCCATGACATCTTATAATTACAGTAGACGAGGTGGTAATCATAACACAGTGACAGTGCCTGCACATTTACACTCCATAAAAGTACCAAAATGAAAATTCAAAAGTGACAGGAACTTGGAAGAAAATCATAGAATCAATAGTGTATCACTCTGTAGAGGAATACTGCATCATCAATGATCTCAATAGCACAGAGAGCACTGTTGTATGGAAAAGCACAAGCATCAACAACTTTGAGTTGAAGTAATTCAGGAGAATTTGACTTTTAAGAATACCTCATCCAACTCATTTCACTTATATTTTGTTTTTCATTTATGGACAAGAATGATGTATGATTAAAAATACTATGCCAAAATAAAAGGTCTCTTTTATTAACATCATGTAAAAATTACAGTGATTTCTGACAATGATTCAGTAACTGATACCAAAGTAGTACTCCTGTCAAGCATAATAGTGGGTTGAATATATGAAGCAACTCTATTCAGGTGCTTGACAACAAGCAATGCAAGACTGTGATCTATGATTCCTGAGAAGAATAAGTCATGATGTGGGCCTCACAATTGTCTTACTGTCTGACCAGGGGACAGATTTCTGACTACAGCTCAGTGAGCTGGAGTTCAAGCAGATAGATTGTGGGTTCATTCAACTGAGAAGGCAGAGATCAGAGTTGGAGCAGATGAAGCAGCTGGTATCTATAGAGCAGGACCCCAGAGTAGAAAGCAGTACAGAGAGGGGACACCAACAGTTTGTAATAAGGTTCTTCCTAAGTCTTTGGCCAACAACTGTGCTATGCATGAATCAGAATGAGATTATATAAGGCTTACAAGGGAGCAGCTGCCAAAAGGTTCAACATGGAAAGGAGATATTAGTGGTCAAGCCTTGCCTATTAAAATGCTGTTAACATGATAGATATCCCAGAGACAACAGTAGGCAGCAGCTTAAGAGTCAGGGTCATACCTTATTCCATACCTGCCCAATAAAGCCAAAAACAAACCCTGACAAGATGTTCAGGAAGACAGAGTTTAGAGGTTTAGTCCTATAAAGTAGAAGGAGTCTAGAAAATACCTTAGTTTCTCCAACTTTTTACCCTAATAAAGTATATAACTAAGGTTAAGGTTTCACAATACAAGGTGATTAGATAATAATTGAACTATGTACTAGCAGTTTAAAACAAATTTAACATTATTCAGAGTCTCTACAATACATGGCCAAAACAATTTCCAAAATGAAAAATAAGCTAGAGTATTATAGCTTGTTTAACAAGCTATAGTAATATAGAGTATTATACCATCTGATCTCAAGACTTACTACAAAGTTACAGTAATCAAGACAATGTGATAATGGTGTACTGATAGGCAAATAGAGAGAGAGTGAACTAGAGAGGGTTCAAGATGGTGAACTAAAAGCAGCCTGCACTGGCTGCCCTCAAGAAGAGAATCAAAGGTTGTAGGTAATATTTCAAGCAAGGATGGACTATCTCAGAGTGAGTACTGTGAATCATCAGAAGCAACTGAAGACACCCAAAATGGGAGAGAGGCAGTATGAACCATTTGGCAAGACTGAAAGGTACCTGAGGAAAGCATCTATGTGCCAGTAAGGGTTGGGAATAGACCCCCAGTGCACTGTACTCCCCCAATAGGTACTGAAATCTGAACCATGAGGGGGCTCCCTTCTGCAGCTGGCCTCCAAACTGATCAGGGAGTTGCTTGGAGACTGCAGCAGCATTAGACAAGAAGGTGGGCACAGTGGTGTCCCATCAGCTTCTGGTCCCAAGTCATGGCAACAAACACAAATCTGTGCACTCATCAGTCTACAGAGGGGTCAACTCCACTGCAGCCACCTTTCCATTACCCCTCCCAAGTCACAGAGGGAGTGGAGAGAGCAGTTCCTCTCACACACACTGTGACTGGTTGCCATGCACTCCTCCAACACCTCCATCAGCTGTTTCTAGGGATCCAAGTACAAAAGGCACCAACTGACCCTTACTATCTTCTGCCACAATCTTGCTACCTCAATAATACCACGATTGCCACCTGCTAACCTACAAAGGAAAACCCATCAGGCTAACAACAGACTTCTCAGTGGAGACCTTAAAAGTTAGAAGAGATTTTGGCTCCATTTTAAGTCTCCTTAAACAGAACAACTGCCAGCTAAAATTTTGTATCCGCAAAACTAAGTTTCATAAATGATAGAGAAATAAAGATTTTTCCAGACAAGCAAACACTAAGGGAATTTGTCACTACCAGACCTGCCCTACAGAAAATGCTCAAAAATATCTCATACATACAAAAGTATAATAGACACCAATAGGTGTGTAAACACCCCAAAATTTGAGCTCAAAGCTCTTATGAAACAGTAGCACAAAAGGAAAAAATAAGATATCATCCAAGATGATGAACAGAGCAGCCTCAATGTGAGTGATCTGAATGCCCCCACTTAAAAGACATAGACTGTCTGAATGTATGAAAAAAACACAATCCAAGTATCTATTGTATCCAGGAAGCACATCTAACCCGCATGGCTACATATAGACTCAAGGTAAAGGGATGGAAAAAAATACTCCATATAATTTAAAGTAAGAGTAACCATTCTCATTAAAGATAAAATAGACTTTAAATCAATAATGGGAAAAGATGGTCGTCATATAATAGTAAAGGAAGCAATTCACTAAGAAAAATAACAATCTTAAATACATATGCACCTTACAGAGGTTTCTAGATTCATACAGCAAATTCTGTGAGATCTAAGCAAAGAAATGAACAGTAGCATCATAATAGCTGGGGACATTGACACCCACTTACAGAACTGGACAGAACATGAAAGCAGAAATGAATAAAGAAATAATGGACTTTAACATGACCTTGGATCAAATGGACCTAACAGACATTTACAGAATATTCTAGACAAAAGCTACAAAATAAACATTTTTCTCATCAACACATGGGACATTTTCTAATACTGATCACATATTATGCCACAAAATAAATATCAGCAAATTAAAAAAAAAATAGAACCCTAACATGTATCTTCTCAGACCACAGTGAAATAAAATGAACAATAAATTCCAAGAGGAACTCCAAATTCTATACAAAGTTATAGAAATCAAACTTCCTATTGCTGAATGATCCTTGGTCTAATGAAATTAACGGAAATTAAAATATTCTGTGAACTGAATGGCAAAGGGACACAAGCTTTCAAAATCTGTGGTGAGCAGGAAAATCAGTCTTTTAAAATTAAGTTTAATTTTGTTAATTAAAAATGAATAAAATACATAAATGTAAGTAATGAAACCATGAAAATTCTAGAAGAAAATGTAGGAAAAACTCTTCCACTTATTGGCTTAGGCCAAGAATTAATATTAAGACCACAAAAGCAATTATAACAACAAATGGGACTTGATTAAATTAAAAAGTTTCTGCACAGCAAAGGAAATAATCAACAGAGTGAATAAGCCGCCTACAAAATGGGAGAAAATATTTTCAAACTGTATATCTCATAAAGGAATAATAGGCAGAATCTACAAAGAACAAACTAGCAAGGAAAAAACAGAACCCCATAAAGAAGTTGGGCAAAAGGCATGAACAGAAGTTTTTTTAAGAAGATAGAGAAATGGCCTATAAACATAAAAAAAAAAAATTAAACATCACTAATCATCAGTGAAATGCAAATTAAAACTATAATGAGATACTACCTTATCCCTTTAATAATGGCCATTATTTAAAAGTCAAAGAACAATAGATGCTGGTGTGGATGCAGAAAGATAGGAATGCTTATACACTGTTGATGGGACTGTAAATTAATACAACCTCTATGGAAAATGCATGGAGGTTTCTCAAAGAACTAAAAGTAGACCTACTATTCAATCCAGCAGTCCCATTGATATGTATCTACCCAAAGGAAAAGAATTCAGTTTATCTAAAAGACACCTGCCCTTTATCGCAATTCAACTTATAATTGCAAAACTGTGGAACCAACCTCAGTCCCCATCAATTTATGAGTTGGTAAAGAAAATGTGGTACATATACACACCATGAAGCACTGCTCAGCTATAAAAAGGGAATGAAATAATATTTGTGGAACTAGGATGGAACTGGAGACCATTACCTTATTGAAGTGTCTCAGGAATGGAAAACCAAACACCATATGTTCTCACTTGTAAGCGGGAGCTAAGAAATAAGGGTGCAAAGACATATCAAGAACATGGGAAACCAAGAAGGGGGCAGCTGCGAGGGGAGTTGTGATATAAAAACTTACCTATTGCGTATAGTAGACCTTATTGTTTTATTGAACACACCAAAAGCCCTGACTTAGGCATTATGTAAGGTTATCTATGTAACGAAAACGTTAATGCACCGCCATTTTGAAATAAAACCAAGATAAAAAACAGATCATGATAGACAAAATAGAGTCCAAAATACAATCACACATATGTAATCAACTGATTTTTGACAAAAGCTCCAATGTAATCTAATAAATACATTCATTTCATCAATTGGTGCTAAGGCCTCTAGATATATATGGCATAGAAAAAAATGAATCTTGGCCCCTCTTTCACATCTTACGCAATTAATTTTATATCAATCATATCTAAATATAAAAGTGAAAGTAATAAAATCCTACAAGAAAATACATATAAAAATCTTTGTAAACTTGATACAGGCCAAGATTTCTTAAACAGAATGCAAAAAGTACTAACCGTAAAGTGAAAGTTGGTTACGTTGGACTTTGTCCACATTTAAAAAAATCTCTGACAGGTTAAGGAAACAAAACCAAATTTTCACAAATGCAGAGTAATATTTTATCTTTAAAGCTCCATATTTTGTGCATCATAATTTTTATATTAAATTTGATATTTTAAAATCAAAATTTGATCTTTATAGCTTAGTGACTACGGTAAGTTTTCCATATACTTCAATTTATATTTATTTAGAAACAAGATCTATCAAAATATTTCCAAAATTATTATGTTATTTAATCTATATTAACATTTGTCAAATAACCTAGAGACCATTTATTTAATTATTCTGCTTTTTTTTTTAAGGGTCTGAAATCTTTGGTAATGACTTACAGGATAGCTATGTGAAGTTCACTAGGCTGAGTTATAAAATTTGCAAATGTGTGACACCTGACAATCTATGGCCCGATTCATGACAAAAGATACTAGAAGTTGCTGGGTTACTTGAATAAAAAGGAAATTGTTTCCACCCCATTGATTTGTGGAGGTGTATTTTCTTCGCATGAGGGATACTAGAGAAATTTTGAGAGATTCAGTTTATTTTTTTCTATTGCTACAGAAATCATGAAAGATGTGTTATCTTTACTTCTCAGTCCAGCAATAAGATGTAAATTTCAACAGTGTGAGCTAGGCTCAGAGGGTGGAGGTCAGTTGCTCTCAGACTGCAGTTCACTGGACTAGAATAGGGAGAAAAGTGGAAATAGGGACAAGGAAGAATAAAGGTGCAGGGGCATGGCTAACAGACTGAAAACCAAAGAAACAAACCACAGTAAGAGGGTCTGGAGTACAGAGCAAGAGGGCAGAAGCAGCAGCTTTGTAAATCCTCAGATCTGAGAGTGGATGAATACCCTCATGTATTCAGTAGTAACCCAACTACTGACCCTGCATTAGTACACTTGGATACTTTGTCTAGGGGGAGAGATTGTTTTCATTTTGTTGGGATCACAGCATACATTTACTAAGAGAGAGCAGTAATTGTATAACAAAAAATAATTTGTATTCATAAACTGTCTCCCTACAGACATAAGACATTATTTAGATTAGTTCAGATTAAGAAAATTATCTTCTTATTTCCTCTTACTGACCGAACACAGGACAATATTCAGCATCTTCTAGCGTTGTTGGAACATGTGTTTGTTATAATCTATGTGTACAATGTGAAAGTAACTGCCATAAGGCAAGGTATAAAGAGGCCTGCTCATTCTTAAAATGATTCCTTGTTCTATTCTACCAGCTGAGGCTGCCAGCCACCTGCCAATTGTGATATATTTCATGATATGGACATAGGGAGCTAGACAAAGATCACCAATTAATTTCCTTTCCAATGAATGACAAAACGTATCATGAAACAGAATCATTTAAACCAGTGACCACTGGGTCTTGGCTTCTACCCCAGAAGCAACAGTCATTTCCTTTCTGATGACTGTTCTAAACTTGGAATGAAGCCAACAGCTCCTCCTGGCATGACCACAGCTGTTTAAGCCAGGTCTTCACAGAGGGCTCCCTGGGAGAATGTGGATGAGGTTTGAAAGAGATAGGAGAGCTTATCCAATACAAGCCTCCAACTTACAGATGAGGTAACCCAGGCCCATAGACACTAATTAACTTTCACAGAATCAGTGAAATAATTATCATACAATTACCATTCATTCCTAGTAAATACATATGTTATTCACACATTTTTCCAGCTATTTTTCAAAGATACCTTTTTTACTTGCCTTACCCAAAGAATGCAATTTTAGGAAAATTATATATTCACCCAAATTATATCACTAGTTTGCAGTTATGTGTTTGAGTTTAAGGAGATTAAGATACAGTATGACCTCTGTAAATTGACCACCTAAGGGACTGTAACAACCTGGTCAACATCTGGAGGTAGTCAACATAAGGAATGCAGCCTACTGTACTGGTATATATACATGTGGTGCATGTCTGATCAATGAAAATTATGTCAACTTATGGAGGTGATCATCTATGGAGGTTCTAATTTATTTTAAACTTCAAGGGAAAAGTGGGTAATAATTGTATTAAAATATTTGAGTGTTGGGTGGCACCTGTGGCTCAGTCAGTAAGGCGCTGGCCCCATATACCGAGGGTGGTAGGTTCAAACCTGGCCCCGGCTGAATTGCAACCAAAAAAATAGCCGGGCGTTGTGGTGGGCGCCTGTAGTCCCAGCTACTCGGGAGACTGAGGCAAGAGAATCACTTAAGCCCAGGAGTTGGATGTTGCTGTGAGATGTGTGATGCCACAGCACTCTACCCAGGGCCATAAAGTGAGACTCTGTCTCTACAAAAAACAAACAAACAAACAAAAAAACAACAAAAAAAAATATTTAAAAAAAAATATTTGAGTGTTGAGGCGGAGAGAAGATGGCTGACTGAAGTCAGCTTTCCACAGAGGCTCCTGTCCAGAAGGAGAGTTAAAGGACAGACATTTAGCAAGTAACCGGGTGGATTTGAGCTGCACCAAAAGAGAAGGATGAAGAACGCACATCAACCCCGCTGAGGCAAGCTATGACCCCAAGGATACAAATAAAAGGTACAAAATTCATCACCAAGAAGACGGAGGTCCCCTCCCCCATGAGAACAGCTCGGAGTGCCCCACAAACAAATGAGAAGAGTTCAAAGGTCCTCCCACTACACTCCACAGGAGAGATCCTCTAAAAACTGGACCTACCTCCCCTACTAGGGTGCCACAGCGTTCTCCTGCCAGGCATAAAACTGTATAAAACTGTATACATTCTCTACCTGCAAGTTTGAGCTCCCAGCACTCCCTTCCACTCTCACTCTGAGGTCTGGAGGCCTGTCCCCCAGGAGTCCAGATTCTTGGGTGATTTCTCGAGGGGTGTGGACAGAGCCTAAACTGCAGCTAGTCAGAGCTAACTCTGGGGCACGGGAGTGAGGAGAGGATGGTCGGCTGAGAGGGAACTACACCGGAGTGGCAGTGCCTTGAGGCGCAGAGCAGCACCCATCTTTCAGCAACAATAGGGCTCACTCCTGGATATTCCAAAGCCACACCCCCTGTATCCCTGGGCAACCAGAGGAGGCTGGACATCTACTCAGGTGGCAACCACTACAGAACAGATCTGGGATGAAAATTCAGGCCCCATGAGTAAAGGGTTTCCCTGAAGCGGTACTGGCCTGGGTGGAGCGCCAGGACTAGAAACGCATGCGCAGAGCCAGGAAGTTCCCAGGGCGGGGCTGACCCAGAGGACCGCTTAACTGAGCCTAAGACGCACCCAGCCCTCAGGGGATTGTCAGCCTATAGACAAAGGAAGAAAGGAGGCTAGAACTGACAGGTAACTGAATACAAACCTGCAGGAGCAAAGACAAGGCCTGAGGCCCAGGCTCTGGGAACTCAAAACAGCTTCTCTTCTGCAGGGGAATTTAGCAGGGACAGAAATAAATTCCCACAAAGTTGTTCTGTTCTGTTCTGTCAGTAACATCAATCAGGGACAGGGCTGGAACTGAGTGAACACCCCCCCAGCCTCCATCAAGCGCCCGAGGTTCTCAGGCCTCACCTCCCCCTGCTAGATAGAGGCAGAGCGCAGTGGCCTGACTGAGCAGAAATAGATTTCCTGTGATTCGGGCAGGTGCAAAACCCTGGAGTATCTATTCACTACAGGCAACTGGGTCAAAGTCCTGCAGGACTATCAGTGACTAGGTGTGACAGAGGTGCAAGGTGGGGAAGGAGGCATCAACCTTCTCAGACTGATCTATTTGCTGGGTGGGTCCTCCTGACTCCACAGAGCACTGGAGCAAGCCATATCAGAGTAGTCACCAGACCCCTGCAATTCAGTTGCCAGAGACCTTTTAAACTGTCCCACCTGAGACAGGTGCTGACTGAGACAATTGATTTAGGACCTTTTGAACTGAGCTAATCGCCTGAAGACTATTCAGGTGGTGCCCTGGGTGTGCGGTTGTACAAAAGTTTGATTTTGCTTTTCCAATTGTTGCCTGGGGGCGGTGGGGTGACTTAACTGCTGGTATTTCTCCACAGCTGAGACTTCAACACAGAGTAACTGTTTCACTAGGGTTGAACAGAGACCAGCTGAAAACAAGACAAACCACTTAGCCCAACCACACCAAACAGGTCCCCAGTTTTGAAGGCCATAGCACTGTACAGGTCCTTGACAAACCTCCAGGGGAAAAATCAAATGGTATAAAACAATCATAAGGCAGAATCAGCGGAAAAACTCTGGTAACATGAATAACCAGAATAGATCAACTCCTCCAAGGAAAGATATGACAGATGTAACTGAAGATCCCATTCACAAACAGGTGGTTGAGATGTCAGAAATCGAATTCAGAATTTGGATCACAAACAAGATTAATAAAATGGAGGAAAATTGGGAATTAGAAACTCAAGCAGCAATTCAAAAGTCAGAATTAGAAATTCGAGGAGAAATTCAAAAGTTGTCTCAAGAATTTAACAAATTTAAAGACAAAACCACCAAAGATTTTGATGCACTGAAGCAAGAACTTGCAGCCCTCAAAGATCTGAAAAATACAGTAGAATCCCTCAGTAACACGGTGGAGAAAGCATAAGAAAAGATTTCTGACATTGAAGACAAAGCCTTTGAATGCTCCAAAACTCTCAAAGAGGAAGAGAAATGGAGAGCAAAAATGGATCATTCTCTCAGAGAGCTCTGGGATAATTCAAAGAAGGCTAATATCCACCTCATGAAATCTTTGAAAGGGATGAAGTGGCCTCGCTAGGCACAAAGGCCCTTCTACATGAAATTACGAAAGAGAATTTTCCAGACATGCCAAGAGATTCTGAAAATTCAGATTGCAGACAGTTTCAGAACCCCAGCACAACTCAATCCCAATAAGACACCCCCCAGGCATATTATAATTAACTTCACTAAAGTTAATATGAAGGAGAAAATTCTGAAAGCAGCCAGATGTAAGAAATCCATTAACTACAAAGGAAAGAACATTAGAATGACTGCAGATCACTGAAACTTTTCAAGCCAGAAGAGGATGGTCATCAACTTTTAATCTCCTAAAGCAAAATAACTTTCAACTCCAGATCCTGTATAAAGCTAAACTGAGTTTCATTTATGATGGAGAAATGAAATACTTTAATGACATTCATATGGTGAAGAAATTTGCCATAACAAAATCAGCTCTTCAGGATATTCTCAGACCTATCCTCCAAAATGACCAGCCCAATCCTCAACCACAAAAGTAAACTCACTCAGATTCTTTTGATCAAACTCCAACTTCCACAGTGGCAAAAGTATTAAAAATGTCCACTGGACTTTTGAAAAACTCGATACCCAAAATTTTACCAGACTTATCAATATTCTCCATTAATGTGAACGGCTTAAACTGTCCTCTAAAGGGGCACAGGTTAGCTGACTGGATACAAAAACTCAGGCCAGATATTTGCTGCATACAAGAGTCACATCCTACCTTAAAAGACAAATATAGACTCAGGGTGAAAGGATGGTCATCCATATTTCAGGCAAATGGTAATCAGAAAAAAGCAGGTGTTGCAATTTTATTTGCAGATACAATAGGCTTTTAACCAACAAAAGTAAGGAAGGATAAGAATGGCCACTTCATATTTGTTAAGGGTAATACTCAATATGATGAGATTTCAATTATTAATATCTATGCACCCAACCAGAGTGCAGCTCAATTTACAAGAGAAACTCTAACAGACATGAGCAACTTGATTTCCTCCAGTTCCATAATCGTCGGAGATTTCAACACTCCTTTGGCAGTGTTGGATCGATCTTCCAATAAGAAGCTGAGCAAAGAAATCTTAGATTTAAACCTAACCATCCAACACTTGGATTTAGCAGACATTTACAGAACATTTCATCCCAACAAAAGTGAATACACATACTTCTCATCAGCCCATGGAACTTACTCCATAATCGATCACAGCTTAGGTCACAAGTCTAACCTCAGTAAATTTAAAGGAATAGAAATCATTCTTTGCATCTTCTCGGACTACCATGGAATAAAACTTGAGCTGAGTAACAACAGGAATCTGCATACTCATACAAAAACATGGAAGTTAAATAACCTTATGCTGAATGATAGCTAGGTCAGAGATGAGATTAAGAAGGAAATTGCCAAATTTTGGGAACAAAACAACAAAGAAGACACAAATTATCAGAACCACTGGGATACCACAAAGGCAGTCCTAACAGGGAAATATATAGCACTGCAAGCCTTCCTCAAGAGAATGGAAAGAGAGGAAGTTAACAACTTAAAGGGACATCTCAAGCAACTGGAAAAGGAAGAACATTCCAACCCCAAACCCAGTGGAAGAAAAGAAATAACCAAATTAGAGCAGAATTAAATGAAATTGAAAAGAAAAGAATTATACAACAGATCAATAAATCAAAAAGTTGTTTTTTTCAAAAGGTCAATAAAATAGATATACCTTTGGCTAACCTACCCAGGAAAAAAAGAGTAAAATCTGTAATCTCATCCATCAGAAATGAAAAGACGAAATAACAACAGACTCCTCAGAAATTAAAAAAATCCTTAATGAATATTACAAGAAACTTTATTCTCAGAAATATGAAAATCTGAAGGAAATTGACCAATACTTGGAAGCACGTCACCTTCCAAAACTTAGTCAGAATCAAGTGGAAATGTTGAACAGGCCCATATCAAGTTCGGAAATAGCATCAACCATACAAAACCTCCCTAAAAAGAAAATCCCGGGACCAGATGGCTTCACATCAGAATTCTACCAAACCTTTAAAGAGGAATTAGTACCTATATTACTCAACCTGTTCCAAAATGTACAAAAAAAAAGACTACCTAACATGTTCTATGAAGCAAACATCACCCTGATCCCCAAACCAGGAAAAGACCCAACAAGAAAAGAAAATTATAGACCAATATCACTAATGAATATAGATGCAAAAATATTTAACAAGATCCTAACAAACAGAATCCAGCAACACATCAAACAAATTATACATCATGACCAAGTCGGTTTTATCCCAGGGTCTCAAGGCTGGTTCAATATATATGAATCTATAAGTATAATTTAGCACAGAAACAAATTAAAAAACAAAGACCATATGATTCTCTCAATTGATGCAGAAAAAGCTTTTGTTAATATCCAGCATCCCTTCATGATCAGAACACTTAAGAAAATTGGTATAGAAGGGACATTTCTTAAACTGATAGAGGCCATCTACAGCAAACCCACAGCCAATATCGTATTGAATGGAGTTAAATTGAAATCATTTCCACTCAGATCAGGAACCAGACAAGGCTGCCCATTGTCTCCACTGCTCTTTAACATTGTAATGGAAGTTTTAGCCACCGCAGTTAGGGAAGAAAAGGCGATCAAGGGTATCCATATAGGGTCAGAAAAGATCAAACTTTTGCTTTTCGCAGATGATATGATTGTGTATCTGGAAAACACCAGGGATTCTACTACAAAACTCTTAGAAGTGATCAAGGAATATAGCAGCGTCTCAGGTTACAAAATCAACATTCATAAATTGGTAGCCTTTATGTATACCAACAATTGTCAAGCTGAAAAAACATTTAAGGACTCTATTTCATTCACAGTAGTGCCAAAGAAGATGAAATATTTGGGAGTTTATCTAACAAAGGATGTGAAAGATCTCTATAAAGAGAACTATGAAACTCTAAGAAAAGAAATAGCTGAAAATGTTAACAAATGGAAAAACATACCATGCTCATGGCTCAGAAGAATCAACATTGTTAAAATGTCCATATTACCCAAAGCAATATATAATTTTAATGCAATTCCTAATAAAGCTCCACTGTTATACTTTAAAGATCTTGAAAAAATAATACTTCATTTTATATGGAATCAGAAAAAATCTCAAATAGCCAAGACATTACTCAGAAATAAAAACAAAGCAGGAGGAATCATGCTACCAGACCTCAGACTATGCTATAAATCGATAGTGATCAAAACAGCATTGTACTGGCACAAAAACAGAGAAGTAGATGTCTGGAACAGAATAGATAACCAAGAGATGAATCCAGCTACTTACTGTTATTTGATCTTTGACAAGCCAATTCAAAATATTCAGTGGGGAAAAGATTCCCTATTTAACAAATGGTGCTGGGTGAACTGGCTGGCAACCTGTAGAAGACTGAAACTGGACCCACATCTTTCACCATTAACTAAGATAGACTCTCACTGGATTAAAGAATTAAACTTAAGACATGAAACTATAAAAATACTAGAGGAGAGTGCAGGGAAAACCCTTGAAGAAATCAGGCTGGGTGAGTATTTTATGAGGAGGACCCCCCGGTCAATTGAAGCAGCTTCAAAAGTACACTACTGAGACCTGGTCAAACTAAAAGCTTCTGCACAGCCAAGAACACAGTAAGTAAGGCAAGCAGACAGCCCTCAGAATGGAAGAAGATATTTGCAGGTTATTTTCTCGACAAAGGTTTAATAACCAGAATCCACAGAGAACTCAAACGTATAAGCAAGAAAAGAACAAGTGATCCCATCGCAGGCTGGGCAAGGGACTTGAAGAGAAACTTCTCTGAAGAAGACAGGTGCACGGCCTACAGACGTATGAAAAAATGCTCATCATCTTTAATCATCAGAGAAATGCAATTCAAAACTACTTTGAGATATCATCTAACTCCGGTAAGATTAGCCCATATCACAAAATCCCAAGACCAGAGATGTTGGTGTGGATGTGGAGAAAAGGGAACACTTCTACACTGCTGGTGGGAATGCAAATTAATACATTCCTTTTGGAAAGATGTTTGGAGAACACTTAGAGATCTTAGTGTTCTATAGATAGATCTGCCATTCAATCCTATAATTCCTCTACTAGGCATATACCCAGAAGACGAAGAATCAGATCATAACAAAGATATTTGTACCAGAATGTTTATTGCAGTCCAATTCATAATTGCTAAGTCATGGAAAAAGCCCAAGTGCCCATCGATCCACGAGTAGATTAATAAATTGTGGTATATGTACACCATGGAATATTATGCAGCCTTAAAGAAAGATGGAGACTTTACCTCTTTCATGTTTACATGGATGGAGCTGGAACATATTCTTCTCAGTAAAGTATCTCAAGAATGGAAGAAAAAGTATCCAATGTACTCAGCTCTACTATGAAACTCATTTATGGCTTTCACAGGAAAGCTATAACCCAGTTATAACCTAAGAATAGGGGGAAGGGGGAAAGGGAGGGGAGTTGGGGGGGAGGTGAAGGGGGGCAGAGGGAGGGTGATTGGTGGGATTACACCTACGGTGCATCTTACAAGGGTATATGTGAAAATAAATGTAGAATGTAAATGTCTTAACACAATAACTAAGAAAATGCCAGGAAGGCTATGTTAAGCAGTGTGATGAAAATATGTCAAATGGTCTATAAAACCAGTGTATGGTGCCCCATGATCGCATTAATGTACACAGCTTTAATAAAAGAAAAAAAAAAGTTGAGTGTTGGGTGGCACCTGTGATTCAAGGAGTAGGGTGCTGGCCCCATATACCAGAGGTGGGGGGTTTAAACCCATCCCTGGCCAAAAACTTTTTTTTTTTTTGAGTGTTTTTAAAACACAAGATTCTAGGCTATGTTTTCAGGAGGTTCTAGTGAAGATGCAAACAACGTAAGTGACTCAGGTATCAGATATGTATTGCAACAAAAACAAAATAAAACAAAAATGAAACTGAGCTGGTTGAAACCAACCATTTATGACCTTTCAAGATTCTGTGGGTTTACTAGGCTGTTCTTTTGCTGGTCTCACCTAGACTCTGTGGCTTCAGTAAGCTGGTGGCTTGGCTGGTGCTGGATGCTCTAAGGGCCTGGGACCTTCACACATCTGGGGCTTAACTGGGGTGTCTAAATTGGTGTAACAGAGAAGACTGGGCCTCTTGCTGCCTGGTCTTTCATTCTGGGCTCCTTCTAGTTGTGGCAGAAGAAAGGACAATGCTACATGTCTCCTGAGGCTCCCACAGCTTTAAATCTACCATGTTCTATTGGTCAATAGAAGTCAAAGGCTAGCCTAGATCCAAGTGATAGGGAAATAGGCTTCATCTCCTTATGGGAAGAGCTGTGAAAGCTTTTTGACTTTTTAATCCATTGCTTTCCCATGTCTTGGGAACTTAGAATCTAGTTGTAGAAAAATATTATAAATATAAGAGTAACCATAAGGCAAAGCGTTATTGAGTGCTAAAGTATGCCAAATAATTCTAATGCCTTTATATGTAGTGTCTATCCTAACATCCATTATAATCCTATGAATTATCATTAATGAAGGATAGATTTTATTATTAGAGATGAGGCAATTGGGCTACATAAAATGTTAGGTAACTGGTCGAAGGTCACACATGCTGACTGTCAGTGTTGGAGCAGAATTCAGGCCCAAGCAATTGAATTCCAAACTCTTGAACATCACACTTTATAAAATATACAGTGAAGATATTGTACAAACTTTCTATTGCTAATAATAAGTGTTTTGTCTCGCAAAACTGTAGATCAGAAGTTTATGTTGACTCCTGTGGTTTGTCCACTTCATATTTCACAAATGTGAAATCAAAGCTGAGTTTTATAGGAGGATCTGGGAAGAATCCACTGCCAAGTTCATCTGGTTTACAGGCAAAATTAAGTTCCTTGCATTTGAAGGACTGAGGACCCATTGTCTTGTTGGCTGTTAACTAGTGCTACCTTTGATTCCCAGAGGTCTGTATGTGGAGGTAGGGGTGTGTGTGTGTGTGTGTGTGTGTGTGTGTGTGTGTGTGTGTGTGTGTGTGTGTGTGTGTGTGTGTGTATAAAAGCCAGCAACGATGCATCAAATTTTTCTCCCTGTTGGAATCTCTCACATTTTACCTGCTACTGCCTCTCTCCTTCCTCTTCCTTTGACTGCAGACAGAGAATTTTTTTTCTGCTTTTAAGGACTCATGATATCAATTGGAACCACCCAGATAATCCAGGATAAACTCCTTTGCTCCACAGTCTATAACACTAATTACACCTGAAAATTCCTATTACCCCATCATGTAGCACATCATAATTTCCAGGGATTAAGGCATGGACATCTTTGCAGGCCAGTCTGTTTACCACAGTTAAGCGTGCTAGTGGAGATCAAAGGAAAAGGAGATCTTGAGAGCTGTGAGGTCAGCAATTATTTATGAAGGTAAAACTGAGTTGGATTTTATGAGATGCATCTGATATCACAAGGTGCTCTTTAAGGAAGACGTCCGTCACTCAGATATCTGGGGGAAGCTATCCCAGATAAGCAACTCAAGAATTACACATGTAAGAATACATAGGAAAGTGTAAGGGATTTTTTATACATGATGGTGATTAGAATAATAAATTCTTAAGTGAAATTGGTGGCGAGATTAATATATTAGAGTTCAGATAAGGTCTGCTGGTGGAGAGTCATAAATAGGAAATACAAGAATTTGGGTTTCTTTCCTACAGGCAACAGGAAATAATAGCAATTTTGAGAGAAGGAGTACAAAATTAAGATGATCTCCTGGGGCAATGAATACATTTGGTGTTAAGGACAGATAGGAGTGAAGACAAGAAGATAGCTAGGTAAGTTAAGGGGCTGTTACCATCATCCAGTTGTGCAGTAATAAGGTCTGTAGAAAGGAATGGAAATTGTCAAGAGATTCAGGGAATGAAAAAACAGCTGGGCTGTGGATTGATTGACGGTTGCACGTGAAAGAGAAAACTGTCATCTTGGAAAAAAAAGAGTGGGAAAGGTGGAATCTGCTATAACGAGGAAGCCTGAGTCAGGTGAAGTATTAGGTGTGATTCCTAGAGAACAGCTCTGCCCTACCACGCTGGAGTCTGTGTCCTGCTTAGCCTTCATGTGCCGCCATCTTCCACTGCAGGGTAAGAAGTGGACTCCTCCACAAAGCAGCCTCCCTGCCGAAATCCCCCTGGTGAAATCTGAACTCTAATGTGTTAATCTCCCTGACTTCAAAAGTCACATCTCTGGGCAGAGAAAAGCAGAGACATTTTTTTCTGCTGAAAATTCCTATTAATATTTGGAGTTATTTTCCAAACCATGGTTTCATTGGTGTTTTTAATTTCTTTTTTCTTTTTCTTTCTTTTTTTTTTTTTTTTTTAAGAGACAGAGTCTCACTTTATCACCCTCAGTAGAGTGCTATGGAGTCACAGCTCACAGCAACCTTCAACTCCTGGGCTTAGGCGATTCTCTTGCCTCAGCCTCCCAAGTAGCTGGGACTACAGGCACCTACTACAACACCCAGCTATTTTTTGGTTGCAGTTTGGCTGGGATCATGTTCAAACCCGCCACCCTCAGTATATGGGGATGGCGGGTTTGAACGCCATGCTTATGGCTCAGTGCGCCCTACCCACTGAGCCATAAGCATCACCCTGTTTTTAATTGCTTAAACTAATGAAAAATTTATAGCTCCACAGTTGCTTCTGAGGATTCTATGTGTTTTGAATATGTTATCTTCTTTCTTTCTTCCCATTTTTTAATGCAATATTTTTATAGACTCAAAATCTTCTGAACTTTAATCTTTGAGGGCATCTCTGCATTTCAGAATCGATATAATAATAATAATAATAATTCCCTGATTGTACAAAATGTTGGATTAAGAGATCACTCTTGAAGCCACTTCTTAATAAACATTCTTTGGCAGGCCTAAGATTTATAGGAGTCCATCATCAAAGCAGCCATGTAAATTGGGACATATTGACAACTTCCCCTCTTAAAGGCAGAAGCAAACAGGATTAATATGCTTAAACCAGAACTCAACAAGGGACTTATTTTGTTTCTCATTTAATAGCTTCTCTTGGGTACTTTATGGACCAGTTCTCTCATCTCAAGTGTCTGATCCCAAGACATAAATTAATTTTAGATGCACCTTTTATCCATCTTGTCTGCTAAGGCAATATTCACTATTTGTTTTGGTTGCCATGGAGATAATTGACTTCCTGCCATGGCAGGAGTCTTGTTTGGGGGTATTAAAGGGGTTTAGATCCTGGGATTCTTTAATTTTCACACAGTGAGTAAAGCCATTTCATCAATGGGACATTTGTATACATCCTCCAGTTGTAATTGGAATGATTTTTTTTTATCACCTTGTGAAACTTCCTCTTTTATTTTTCATCACTTCCTTTTTTATGTTTTAGCCTCTACACTCCAAGGTGCTGACAAAAACCACAGCAAAGGGCAAGCATTTCATTTATTACTGCTTTGTAGAATGCTTGGACACAGTATCTCAGCAGAATATTATCTGGAAAAACAGCTGAAGAATTGAAGAAAATGGGAGATTATAGAACCCTATTCAGGTAGAGGAAGAGGCTACATTTTATCAAAGCAAGAAATATTTTGAATACCAATTTATACAATCAATCTCCCAGTGATCAGCTCGGCTGCTAAAGATTGGGTCTCCCTGGAGTACATATGTACCAGTTCTGATATTTACAAAGGTGATTGTAGGATTCTATAAACTGTTAGAACAGGCAACCTGAAAGCCCTTTTGAAATACAATGAGAAAAAGTAAGAAAGTAGTATAATTTTTAAAAACACTCTTAATAATACATAAATAACAAAATGATAATGTAATATTTTACACACATTTCCTCCTACCTTCCATATTTTGATTACCATTACAGATCATGAAAATTTCCATATCATCCAAAGACCTTTAATGGCATTTTAAAATATAACCATCAGAAACACATTATATTTGTTTCACTTAATTTTTGAAAATCATATGAGTTATGGCATTTCTATACATTAATTTTACAAGCCCAAAACAATTCTATGCCAATTATTCATGGGGCTAATGCTTTTGTTAAAATAATTTTTTATTGTAGTTCAAAAAGCTGTTACCAAAAGAAACAAATTAAATCAATGATCAGAATGAGAATTCTTCAGAGCAATAACAGTGAACAGAACTCTAAAAACCTACTTCAGTCCTTTTAAGTGCACAGCACAAAATCAATTTGCAATGACCCTGAGAATCAGCTTTCTTCACCACATGACAACAAAAGAAATGGGGGATGAAAACAAATTAAAGTAAGTTCTTAAAAGTCTTTCTTGCCTTCCAAAGATTCTAGGATATCTTTGAGCTATGAAACTTTTAAAGGCAGCTTTTTGAATGGTTATCAGTATTGTTGTATGACCTTATAAGTAATGGCTTTTAGGCTGACCCTCAAAGCTCATGATTCAATTTTGGACCTCTTTTTCATTCTCATTATTTGTTTATTCCATAATTTTTTTTCAAGGATGTATAATGGACATAGCACCTTGCTAAACAATGGAAGGAAAGAACAATACTTGATATAACTTAGGCACCAAGGTCAGGATAACACACAGCAGACAATGGGGTGTACGTATTCAGAAGGCAACAAAATGCAAGGGAATCCAAAGTGGAAGGGACTGTTCCACTGCACACTTCCCACACATTAGCTCATTTAACACTGACAGGTGGCACCTGTAGCTCAAGCGGCTAAGGCGCCAGCCACATACACCAGAGATGGTGGGTTCAAATCTGGCCCTGGCCTGCCAAACAACAATGACTACTACAACCAAAACATAGCCAGGCTTTGTGGCAGGTGCCCATAGTCCCAGCTACTTGGGAGGCTGAGGCAAGAGAATCATTTAAGCCCAGGAGTTTGAGGTTGCTGTGAGCTATGATGCCACAGCACTCTACCCAAGGCGATAGCTTGAGGCTCTGTCTGAAAGAAAAAAAAAAAAAAAACACTGACAGTACCCTGAGAAGGGATATCCAAGTATTATCTCCAGTGAACTGGTGAGAAAATTCTGCTTTCAAGCAGAAATGACATAGGGAAGAGCCTGAATTGGACCCTAACTGCCTCTGATTCCTAATGCAAAAGCACTAAGCCTCTGACCTATGATGCTTCCTTAGTTCAAGTAGTATAGTTGGCTTCAGTGATGATATTTAAGCTGGACCAGCAAAGATTTTAATACGTGTAAGAGAAAGACAGGCATACCAGAGAAGGAAAAGTATACACAGAGGCCAGTACATGATTTATTGAGATGGTGGTATAAAGAATAGCTAAGTCTTAACATGCAATCACTATATGCTTGATGCTGTTGTAACTGCTTCCCACATATTAATTTATTTCATCCTCACAATAACATCTTCATTCTCCAATAAAGGGAGGAACTATTATCATTCCCACTATATAAATGAGGAAAGTAAGGCTCGAGAGTAAATGTACCCCAAAGTCAAGCAGCGAATGACAGAGATGGCCCAGGTGACTATGCTCTCCCAACCCCAGTGCACACCTGCCTCCTTGGAGACCCCGCAAAAGGTGCAGGAGGGGTAGGTGTGACAGGGCCAGACAACTAAGTCCAGACAAACATGGCTTGGGGATACAGGGCAGAGGGGCTGTCTTCTGTCATCTGTCTTCTCTAGGCTTTGGGGAGCCTTTTATTTTTTTGAAACAGGGATAAGCTCAGTTCTGCTTTCTGTTTTAGAAAGATCATCCTGGAGCAAGGAGGAGCATGGATTGGAGGGGATAAAGGTTGGAGGCACTTTTCTTTCAATACAAACATATTCCACACACATATGTACTATACACATGCTCTATACATAAACTCGCATACAGCACCCACTCCCCCATACATACACGAGTGCATATACAGACACCCATACATGTCAAATATACACCACACACACTCATATGTTACACACATCGAGCACACACACCACACTCATACATGCACTACATGTGCTCACACCACACACACACATACATATGCATTCAAACATGCTACACCATGCCACACACCTATACAACATACATATTACACATAAACCACACATACACATCATACACACATACACATGAACTCAAAAAGATAATGTTCATTAAGATTTCTTTACATCATGTATTTTCTGTCTCCTGGAACACAGACTGGTCATTACTAGAACCTTGAGCCTACAAGAAAGGAACATCACTCATCTCCTTCACCTTCCATTTCTCATGACTTTTCCTTCTCCAGATTTATGTGGCTCTTTTCTGAGCTCAGGAAGCACGCCAAGGGTGAAGGGACTGTCTTGCGAGGCCTAAAAAGGGGACTTGGGCAGCATTGTCCTCAACTTTTCAGATGATATCCTTGTCATTCTTCTTGATTTAAGAAGAACATCCCTTCTGGATTCCCCGGGTTTATTTGATTTCTTGTTTACAGATTGCCTATTTGAGCCTGAACAAAGTCTGTGTCCAGAACATAACAGTGACCCCACCCTGCCAGAAGATCCCACAGAGCTATGTACAAACTTAATTATGCATTTGCCTTCATTCAAATGTCTAATTTTCTACATTTTTTGCATAACAAATGCACAAGTATAATATTTGATTTTTTTTAAAAAAAATAATGTACCTGTGTCTAAACAAAATGAAAATATGTGTTCTTCAGTCAGAATAACTGCCACCTCGTTGGTAAATTGTATTTATATTGTAATTCATACTTGAAAATTACTTTTAAAGCATCACAAAATTCTTGAGAGCAAAACAACATTTTTGAGTGCACGCAATTTAAGTTTCACTTAGGGACCATGAAAATACATCCTTTAGAACACATGTAGGGCATTTACAGGAAATGTGGTGCATGAGCTATGGAGCCTCTGTTTGGCCTGAATGGAAGATCACATTTCCTATTTTAAGGTCAAATTACATCAGTTTCTTTCCAGTAAAAAAAAAAAGCATCATACTAGAATGTTAATATCTTTAAAACCTCAGAGACTCAATATTGTGATCTCTCGGGATAATTGACTGAAGATGAGACTGATGAGCTGCAGTAGCCATTTAATACCCAGAGTTGTGCTTAAGAGAAAAGGATTTCCAGGAGAAACTGGTTGCAGGGAAAATTCAATCTGGCATTCTTTATTTTCAGAACCTACATTCAGGGTGGAAGAAAAAATCCTCTAACATATACAAATATGAAGCTTTCATCCTTTCTTGTGGTATGGCTGTTTCTAGTTGTTGGATAATTTAGGACCCTGGCCAATTTATGACTATATAAAATCATTTCAATAAAAAAAAAAATACTGAAGCAACTTATTTCCTCTCCCTGCTCCCTTTTTCCCCCTCCTGGTTGGTTTTGTGGTGTTGTTATGTCTACAGAACTGCATGCAAAAAAATCCAGTAAGCATTTAATGAGCCCCTGCTCTGCTAGGTGCAGAATGAGACATAAAATTGTAGGAGACTGCATATTTGCCCTCAGTGAGCCTGAAATCCTGCAGGAAAGGTAAGACACCTCCGGGAATAGCTAAAATACAAAAGCACAGTTGCAGGAATGAATAGGGCTGCAAACTGCCTTCAGAATGCAGAACTGGAGTGAAGGTGCACCAGGCTGCAGGCTAAGAAGGCATGTGCTGAAGTCCGACAGTGGGATATGAAACTCCCATTTCAGGGACGTAAAGTTTAAATCTGTTGAGGGACCTTTTGGCTCCAGCAGCAGATGTTTGAGACCCTATGCTAGAAAAAGGGAGTGTGAATGACTACAGGTGGTTATCATACCAAAATGACAAACAGTGATGAAAACAGCAACAAAATGTCCACAGAAACCTGAGTGGCTTCTTGCACGTTTGTTGGCAAAGTTTCAAATTGACAAAGGTTGCTCATAAATTGTCTTTCAAGTTGATTTCCTTTATCTCTGTGTGCTGGTGAAGTGCTTTAATGAGCATCTCCATCACCTTGGTGGAATTGGGAGTTAGTGTTATTTGTGAAGAACAGGTGAGGTTGTTGCTCAAGGACAGGCTTAGAGTTTCTGCCTGAGCGACACAGCAGTGGACTCGCAAATCTCCTGGTGCGTTTTGGGACAATCACATCAACTATCAAAGCAAGAAGGTTTTCGTCACTGGGAAGTTTTCCAAGTTTTCTGACTTTTGTCGGAGAGTCCTCGAGGCCCTTTCTGAGCACTCATGCACATCTTTCCTTCGCCTGTTGGCACCTGTAACCTGAATTTTCTGCGCGGAATCACATCCACATCTATAATGTCAGAGTCAAATTGGATCAGAGGCATCCCTCACTTCCCATACCTGTGGGGACAGACTCCGCTGTCAATATTTCTGCTGAAGTCTGAGCAGCCCAGAGTCTGTAGGTTAAATAAATACTGAGTAAAATATGCCAACCTGCAGGGGCAGCAGCAATCTCCGTCATTTACAGGACACCTGTTAAGTTCAAGAGCCTTACATTCATTTTTTCTTTAACCGGTAATTGTGGAGGGTTAGCTATTGTTATTTCTCTTGCATAAGCTCCAAAAAGCTAAATAATCTGCCCATAGCCACATGCTCAGCAAGACTTTCTAATCCCAAACCATCATACCTCTCCACTGTGGGATTAGAAATACAGATCATAAGTGAATTGTAAATTCCAATTTCGGCAAGATAAAAACATGGCGATCAACTAGGTAGCAACTATATATTATGCTAATTTTAAGAGAAATTGAACATAAGCCCTTGGGAAAGGCCAGAGCTTACTATAGGTGGTAATAGGTTAAGGAAAGGGGTCTAGTCTGGAACAACATAATCTCATACCCATAATAGGATGCCCTGTCCATAGGAGCTACTATTAGGAAGCATTACTCATTCTCCCCAGACACAATAATATCACAGGCATGAAACTGTCTCACAACGTTAACATGGCACTTGATGATTCATCTGCTCATGCGGCGTGCTTATTGAAGTGTACTGGATGAAAATACGAATCCAAGCATATTATAAATCCACGACTTTTCTCTATGAGCAGTTAATCCAAAATCAGGGATTTCAAGTATAAAAAGAAGCTAAATAAAAAAAGAAAGGACATTTGAAATTACTGTGCTATCCTTTAGAAAATAAATGCTATTTATTCAGAAATTAGTGAGATCTCATAGACTTGAAATGGGTTGACACCAAATTATACGGATAAATAGAAATGAAAAACAAAAAGGTATGTCCCCCAAAATAATAATCTTACTCTCCTACTACTTGGAACTTCGAATGAAATACATCCTAGATTAGGTAAATTGCCCAGCATCTTATGTATAATCCCCTCTCATTTTTGTTCTTTTTTTCCTTAGCAGTGGGCTCGGTGGAGCCATTGTGTTCAGAGTAAGAGAGGTGTTGAGGTTTATGTGGAATGGAATATGATGACAAAAAACAGGAAGCAATTAATTCTTTCATCCATTCATTTCACAAATATCTTTGTATCTACTTTGTACAGTACAGGGAAATGTTGTTAAACAAAGCAGTCGACAATCTGCCTTGGTGGAGCTCACATTCTAAAGAAAGAAAAAGATGACAAAAAAAAAAGATAAATAAATAAAACATAATATGTGTTTAAAAATAAGTGAGTAAGGAGAAAAATAAAACAGAAGGAGATAAGAAGGATCTGGGTATACAATTTCAAAAGAAGTGATTATTTAACATGGGAGCCCACATAATTCATAGAGAGTCTTCAAATCAGTAGAAATATCCTGACCCTGATACAGTAGATTTAGCCAGTTGGTATATTAGTTTCCTGAGACTGCTATAACAAAGACGGGTATTTTAAGCACCAGAAATTTTATTGTCTCACAGTTCTGGAGACTGGAAGTCTGAAATCAGGGTATCAGCAGGCTGGTTACTTCTGAGGGCTGTGAGAGGGAATCTGTTCTGTGCTTCTCTTCCAGCGTCTGGGAGCCTCAGGCTTTCTGCAGATTTTAATAGTGTACTCCCTTGTCTTCCCTCTGTGCAAGTCCATTTCCGTGTCCAGATTTCCTCTTTTTATAAGGTCATGAGTCATATTGAATTACGTTCCCCCCACTGACCTCATCTTAACTTGATCATCATAGAGAGTATTTCCAAACAAAGTCACAAGTACTGGAGATCAGGCTTTCAATATCTTTTGAAGGGACATGATTCAACCCATAACATATGGTTAATAAAAAAATGCTTAAAAAAAAATTAAAAGTCCTGACAATACCACTTGAAGAGAGGAATCATTAAAGGGGCTGATTGCTCTCATCAGGGAATGAGGACGATGCTGGCGTCTATATTTAATAAAGGCTAATTTCAGCCTTCCAAACATCCATAATGAATTATTGAATGCAAGCTGGCAAAAAATATACCTATTGAACACAGATGTTGTCTTCTGTTGCTATTAGATTTGGCTATAAAATAAGAAAGGAATTAGGAATCTCTCAGGGACCAGGGCAACAGAAAATTAGACAGAAAACGGTCTTTTTAGCCCACCTGGAGCAACTCTGCACACTCTGGGCTTATACCTGCACTAGTAGCAGCCCAGAATAGGTTCCCTGGCTCCTTAATAAGCATATTTTCTTTTCACAAAGGGTAGAAAATATTATCAAGCTAAATTTTTCCCTCTGCCAACAAGTTAGGGATAATGTGCACCATGTGGATCAAGCTGATCACATAAATTAAGGCTTTAAAGCATAATATCTGAGCATTTCCCAACTGAACATTACTTTTCTGTATAAATTAAAAATGTCTAAAAGGGGGGTTATTAGAAGGAGACTATCAAAGCTTTTTATTAACACGCTTTCTCTTTTGATCTATATAATTTTCAAAAAGCGTTAGACATATCATGATTTCTAGCACAACTGGAATTTTAAATCTAAGAACCAGAAGAGAAAAATGCAAATAGAAAAGACATGATTTTGAAGCCATGTCTATTTTGAAGCTGCAATTAGTCATTAAGCAGAGGAAATGAATTTCAGTAAAAAGCCTGCTTTATCTAGCACTTCATCAACCAGAAAGCTCCTGAAAAAAAAAAAAAAAAGCATTTCTAATATCTCCCAACACAAATCTTCAATCTATTAACCACAGGACTACAAGAAGGTTGTTATTTGCTTTCGTACTGGTTTGGGGAGGAGAGAGAAAATTACATCTTTGCCTCAGTGAGCTTTTTCAAACAATGGTGATTTACACATCAGTCTCTTGATTATTAAATATTATCTATGTGATTTTTAACTGCATCCAAGAGAAAGAAATTTAAATCACAGAAGATATTTTAGAAATATTAACTACTTTGAATTTACATAAAGCCTTCGAGAAGATCAAAGTCCTTTCCAGGTATGCTTGTGGATCACTGAGCCAGAACAGATCTGAAGTGGTCGTTTATTTCTGAACACTCTCTTCCTGCCTGTCAATATGAAATTTCAAACAGTGGGAGAATTTTCAGGTTCTGTTCTTAAAGAACTCAACCCACGCGAGACGAAAGTGAACCTTTGTTCAATGAGTGAACCTTTGACAATGAGTGAACCTCCATGGACTTGAAAGGTAGACATAGTGAATGTAATGTTCATAAGGGGTCCAGTTTGGTGGCCATAGAAAATGGTAGAAGAATAATCCAAGAACCTTTCCCAGTCTGAATGTGAATTAGGGAGAGGTAAGGGTTATTCTATCACGTTACTGGGCCACAGAATATCCAAAAGATGAAAAGTCATGCATATTAGTTTTCTTGAGTTTCTATAACAAAATATCACAGACTGGGTAGCTTAAATGACAGAAATTATTTTCTCACAGTTTTGGAGAGCAGAAGTCCAAAATCCAGGTGCCAGCTGAGTTGGCTTCCTCTGGGGGCCATAAGGAAACCATGCGCTCCAGGGCTCCTAACTTGGCTTGCAATGGCCACCTTCTCACTGTGTCCTCACATAGTTTTACCTCTGTGCTTATACATCCCTTGTGTCTGTATCTTTCTGTGTGTCCTAATCTCCTCTTCTTATGATAAGGACACTGTCACATTGGAGAGAGCCCCATTCTAACACCCTCATTTTAACTTCATGGCCTCTTTAAAGTCCCTATCTCCAAACACAGTCATATTCTGAGAAACTGGGGCTCAGGGCTTCAATCCAGGAATGGGGCGGTGGTAAGCAAGGCAGGGTGCAGGGACAATTCAATTCATAACATCAAGACAGGTGGGAATCATCTGTTCAATGGTCCTGACTCTGCTGTTCATAAATTTTTCCATATTCTTCCAGCTGAAAGGATGAATGGAGGTTTTTGTCTCACAACTGTAAAACCTTCAACTCTGTGATCTGCCTGGATAGACAAAGAATTGTCAAAACAATGTGGACCACTAAGGTGGCCTGACTCCCTTGAGCACAGGAAGGATGCTGGCCTCTCCCTTCTGCTCTGAATAAAGAGGGAAGGACTATCTAAATGCAGTCTGAATTGTAAGAATCAAAGCTTTGGAAATCTCAAGCTAGAACATGGGATGTACTAGTAGCTTTCAAAGCCTTGCCTAGCACAGAGTCTGCCACAATTAGGGCCTGCAATTTAGAGCTCTCTGAACAGCATCTCTCTTGGTATGTTGGCTGCCCTCACACCCTTCTTGTTTATATCTCTCACCAGACAGCAACCCTGATAACAGCAGGGACTTACACATATTAGCAGGGTTTCTCCAGATCCCAGCATGGTAATCGGTAAATAGCAATCACTCAATTAGAACCTGTTGAGTGAGTGAATCTACCCTCTCCTTTAGAGCAGTCTCAGAGCCAGCACACTCATAGGTAAGACACCTTGAATAATTCCAAAGTCATCACCTTTGGTTTTCTGAGCAATCTAATTCAGATTTTCTGCCCCTTCTAGCTAGGAGGAAGGCAGTTTGATTTTTATCATTACTCATATTTCACTTCTTTCCCTCCCACTGCTCTATACAGTCTGCCTACAATGCTTTTTTATCTACCTAAAGGAGATAACTTTGAATACGATAGGATTCCGTTGATAGGATTTGCTTTGGGTTTGATTCGTCTGCATCCTAATCAGGAAAGAGCCTTCACAAGATGGCAGCGGGCAGTGAGGGCACCTGTGCTGGAGTGATGGTGCTTTTTATGTGTTACATAGTGCAGAGTAGTTCTTATTTCTTCTAATTAAATATCAGGCATTATTCATTTCATTAAATTTCTCAGTAAAGTGATCCAAACACAAAACTGTCCTCCTAATTAGTAAGTGAACGTGTGCTCACTCACATAGTGTGACTGAGAGGAGACGTATGCAGGTGCATTGGTATTGTGGTCCAGGCAAACATGAAGTCTGGCTACCTGCATAGTCCTGTTCCCAGGGCAAGGATTCCTCCACCCTTCACATGTGCCAAGACTCCCTGGGAAGAAGCACATAACAGCATTACCGACATCACCCAACAACAGGGATCTCAGTATCAGCTCTCTCTCTTCCTTCCCTCTCCGCCTTCCTAGAGATGAAGGTCATTTCTCTTTACTAGAAGAGGGTCCCTGACCTGCTCTGTGGGGCGCCAGGGTGGAGAAAGTGAAATAAGCAGCAATATGAAAGATTACACGCTATTACCAAAAGTTTTGTTCTTATTCTCAGATTACATATTATCTAAAGAAAAAACTTAACCAAAAACATCATTTAGTTCCATGAAGCTAAAGGTGTTATACCGCCTCTTTCCTAAAGAGCACCAAGCCTTGAATTTCTCGTGCTAGAAAAGAGCTGATCTTCACGAATCTCTGTCTATTGCTAGACATTAAGAAGAAAGGTGAACTCTGTCCCATCCTCATGAAACACATTTTTATCTTTCCCCCTCACTCCTCCACTGAACTCACTATGTTTTCAAGTACAAGCTACGACTCTGGAGATGGAAAATCTGATACTGTCAGCACAAGCAAAACAAAATGAAAAGAAAAAAATCCTACACCCATCTGGACTTCCATATGCTCCATGTAGCCCAGAGGCTAATATAATTCCTTGAATGTTGGTTATAAAGCAATGTGATATGGATGATTGCTATGCACTGGGCTTATTTGGACAAGTGTTCTTTCTACTCAATAAAGCTTTGAAAGGATTAAAGTACAATCACTCCCAATTATCTGTTCTTCCCTTTTTATCTGAGTTTTGACCATGTCCTACAACCAGTCCCTGTTTTATCCCATTCTCTTTCCCCGTCCACTGGACCAAGCAATGGTGTAGTGAGACAACATGACTTTCAGGGGATATCGAGAAGTTTAATGCGACAAGGACGCTGAGCACAGCCAGCTAGGGGGGCTGTTGAGAGAGCTTTCTAAAGAGATGGGAGCCAGATTATAAACGGCCTTGTGTACTACCGTGTGGATTTTACTGTCTGAGCATCAAGAACCTTTGAGAATAATGTGACAATTTTTATTTTAAAGAAATAATTCTGGTGACAGGATGAACAGCGTGCACAAGAAGAGAAAAAAATACGTGAAGGAGACTAGTGAGATAGCTGTTGTCCAGCAGAGAGATGATAAAAGCCAAAGTCAGACAACTCTGGGAGGGGTGGAGAAGAAGGACCAGGTTCAATTTTCTGGTCAGATTTATACACCAAGAAACTTACTCCCTTCCCTTCAAGAAACAAAGCAACAATAAACTTCCTGAGGAATCTTTCTCTGGATTTTTGCCACCCCTTATGTATGAGGAAGAATATTAAGGAGACTTTTCATGTGCTTGTGAAAGATTACGATTAAAAAAGGGAGAGTCTTAAAATTATACACTTGACTTCTTTATCTAATGAGACAACAGTCCTTAATATTCTAATTTCTCATCTTAACATGTACGTTGTTTCCTTACTATTTTGAATATCCTAGTTTTCTGCATTCTAATTTATTCTCTTATGCTGAATATAAAAACATCCTGATTTTTTCCTTTTCATTTTTTTCTGATGATGCTCAGATTTGCACCTCTGAAAGCTCCAGTAACAGCCTTGACCAGTGTAGCCCTTTAGTACACTTTATGATGAAATTAAAAGTAAATGAATTTCAATGATCAAGTGTAAATGTTTCTAAGTTCACTTGTATGGACATCCTTTAAAGTTAGAGACCTCATAATGGCTTCTGTAACACTTATACTTTTTTTAAAAGGGAGGTTTTACAAGACACTTTTTACCCCTAAAAGTTTAGCCCTTATGTTAAAATCCAGTCAAAACTATTGTTATGCAAAAGAACTCAAGAGACCCATGATTCAGAATGCAGGATTCAGAAGTGAACACAATTATCATAATTTACAAAGATTGAGCTATGCTAACAAAAACTCTCCATTGATCCACGCTCAGGATAACTGTGTGTTGCAAAGATTTTCACCTGTTAGAAAGGCTGACATGGCTCAGCTGAACAGTTTTGTAGGTCAGCAGGTTCAAGGTCGCCCTTTTAAAGCCACTTCAGGAGAGCCCCAGGGGATGATGTGAATTAGATGAATATACTGACCTTAGTGGAGCTGGGGGCACTGGTAGTCAAGGACCCACAGCCAGGGATATAGGAGAGTCAGAATCTTACATATTTGAGTGAAGAAGAGGAAACTGTGTGACATGTTTTAAAAAAATTAACAGCCTCCCTGTCCCCCAGCCCCCTGCAAAGTGGAGGAAATCATTTAATATCCTCCTGAAGTTTCTTGGGAGGCTAGGACACGAATTTACTTCATCAGAGAAGTAGATGTTTCCGATTTCTAGTTGTTTTTCTCTTTGTTTTGAAAATAATCACGGGTTAAAAGACAACTGCATTTGTTGGACCACAATTTGGACCACACATTCCAGTGTAATGAGAAAGACAGCATCGGAAGCCCTCACCTGGTTTCATGATGGGCTGCGCAGAAAGACAAGCTCTCAAGAAGTAAACAAGCTTGTCAGTTCACTAAGGAAGCAGCAGCCAGCTGTCACTCTATTGCACAACACTTAGTTTTTAATTTTATTCTAAAGATAGGAAAACAGGAGTCCAATACCACTTCTCATTTCTCTTAAGTAACACAATAGAACTGAGATTCTCCAAATCACAGAGAAAATGTAATCAGAGTAGCTGAATACGAGGAAAAAAAATACATCAGACAGACGTATACACCAGCTACTCACTCAGGGCCAGGTTTTCAATGGGCCTTCTTAATTGTGTCTGCAGTCTTTAACAGCGGATTCCATTTTCACCAGTATATGCCCACATTTCAAAAGCAAATTGGATACCTGCGTGAACAAGCAGGCAGTTAGGCAGCTAATTACTGTTTGCAATTCAATTACCTAATTACTGTGGGCAAGTGTAGGGTGTTTGTGCAAGCAAACAGTCCCACCCACAAATATTGTAGATTTGATTAAGAAGGCTTAGGTGCAAAGATCCATGTTCACTGCTAGTGTCTAATAGGCTCAATAATTTTCCCCCTGGGCCCAGAAAGGTCCTGGTTAAATACTCTTACAGGATTAGAGTGGAGAAAAGCCTGCCTAAGAGCTTCACTGGCCTCTCTCCCTGCCAGGCTGAAGGCTAACCTAGAACTTTGCATTGCTACTCAAAGTGTGGTCCCTGGACCAGCAACATTAGCTTTCCCTGGGAGCTTGTCTGGAAGACAGAATTTTGGACCCTACCTCAGACCTACAAAATTAGAATTCACATCATTATAAGATACCTAAGTGATTCATAGGCACACCTTTTTGTTTGAGGAGCACCTCCCTAAATTGGTGTTCTTGGTGCAAAGTTAAGTTTAAGTGGGGATTGCCCTTGAAGCTTTTCTTGAAGATGATAGCAAGGCTGGTAAAGGGAGATAACCTACAGTTATCTGACCATAATTACCAAGCTAGATTCCTCAAGAGAAATCCCAAATATTCAACCCTTCAGGAACAAATCCTAAAATGTTAGTAGTAAAGTACTCAGCATGTACCCTAGGAAAGAGCAGAAATGATGTAGCTGGCTACCTTCCTAAAGATCCCACGGATATATCTTTCACACATCATTCCAGAAACATTCTCCACCCATTTAAGTTCCATTTGACTTATGATATTCATCTTCATCTGTGGCTACATGTTCAGCAGCAAAATTATTCTGTGAATGTCTTCAATCAGAACTTTGAGTCCAATTAATCAGTCCAATCTGCCTGCAAAGAATAACAGGATAAGAGGACTCTATCTTGTGGTCTCTGCCCGTTTCTACAGGGACAGACCACACTGATCCATTTACTCAAACTACTGAAAGGCTGGCTGTGCAGCCTCAGGGACAGGCATTTCTATCCCAAATAGACTGCTACAACCACCTCATCAATCTCGTTCACTTTGCATGGTGCTAGAAACTGAGAGCAGTGCCATTTTAGGCAAAATTGTGTAGTTTATCTTCATGATGTAGAAGAAAAGCACCACATAGGAATTAGGGACCTGACCCCACTGCTGCTAACCAGCTATGTGACTTTGGGCAAAGCATTTAAGCATAAGTCTCCTCATCCCTAAAATGAGGGGACTGAATTGGATTGTTTCCTAATTCCCTTCCAGCTCCTGCAATAATTTGTCATCATACTTCCTCACTTGGGCTCTCAGCTTCTAAGTTCACGTCCAGCTGCTAGGAACCACTGCGTGGTATATCTCAAACAGTTTTCCAGTGTGGAACTTCTCAGCTATCTCCTGCCTACAGTTTTCTACTATTAATCTCACCTGATTCAGAATCTACTTCAGCTATTCGTCCCATCAGCAACCTTCCAGAAAGATGTGCCTTAAAGTGTTTAGCAGCTAATTTAAATGTAGTAACCTTACCATGGTGTTTTTCAATTTGACTGGGAAACTTCTTTCCTTGGCATGGAGGACTCAGTTTCTAATGATGAAATTTAAACTTGTTTTCCCAATAAGAAAACCATAAGTTTTCTATGAAATGGAGAGAAAGGCAGGACATAAAGACAAGAAAGTGATGAGCAAATGCCACGTGTTTATTACTGCTTTAAATGAGACCATTTTTGTCTCTGGAGCAACAAGAGATTATTCATTTTCACAGAGGGATATTTTTAGTTTATGTTGCTAACATGCATAGAAAGTGTCTCTACAGAATTGCAACTATTAAGGCGCTCTTGATGTCACTGATCCAACAAGGCTATCACCTATTAGTAAGTTTTATTTTTTGCTAATGAGATACAAATATCTTGTACTTATAGCTAGAAAACTCCTTCTTTTTCCTATACCTAATATGTGAATTCTTTTCATGTGCCTTATTTAAGTCTATCATATTTCATGAGCAGTTTTATCTTTACCTGACCAGTTGAACACCCATCATGTTAATGCTAAATTTCCATGAAGCAGCACAATGCCTTCACTTTGTATTCATTCCTGGTTTCTGTGCTGCTGCTACTGCAACTATAATTTATTAAGATGTGATTGTCTTCAGTAGTGCGACCATCTGTGTTATTAACACAAAAGCAAAACAAAATCTGCTCCTTTTATCTCACTTCAACCTCCCTCCTCCAAAATCTAATGATCATCTTATTTTGACTTGGCCAAGAGGCATGAACTGTCTGCTGATCTTAATAAACCCCCTTTTAAGAACTTCTGAAGTTTATCTTTTCTCTATAGACACAAGAAAAATCACCAAAACTCTGATAATACACATCATAATCAAGTGTGCAGATGTCCACAGCTATTAATTAGCAAAAGTATTAAGATTATCAGAGATTGTTCCTCTGTAGTTTGTATCACTATAGTCTGCTTTGAAATTGTACTTTACTACCTAATATGAGTCTGGAGACACAGGGAAGAAAGCTATACTTCTATAAAGAAACTACCCTTTTTTTTTTTTGTTTTGTTTTTTGAGACAGAGTCTCATGTTATCACCCTCAGTAGAGTGCCTTGGTATAACACAGTTCACAGCAACCACCATTTCCTGGGCTTAGGTGATTCTCTTGCCTCAGTCTCCCAAGTAGCTGGGACCACAGGTGCCTGCCACAACTCCCGGGTATTTTTTTGTTGCAGTTTGGCTGGGGCTGGGTTTGAACCCGCCACCCTTGGTATATGGTTTAGCCCGTGCCCTACCCACTGAGGCATAGGCGCCACCCAAGAAACTACCCTTTTTAATAATTGAAACAATAAGCTACTAATTCTTTTTCTACTATTGGGGAAAAGAAAAAACAAAAAAAAAACAGTGATTTTGGAATAGGTAAGGGGCAAAGTGAAGCCCCTGCACACTCAGAGGCGAGGGAAAGAGCCTGTAAAGAGGTCAGAGAGAGCGCGTATGGAGAAAGGGAAGGTACAAAAGGCGATTTTTACCTGGTTTTTGTTTTGCCTGAATTATAGTGAACTCAGTTGCCAAAGAAAATGGTTATGCCAGCTCATACCTGAGAAGGAGGTAGAAATAGCTTCAAATCAGAGAAGCCATGGGCCATCCCAGACCAAAAAGAATCTCCTTCCTTATGAAAACCTCTGAAGAGTCCACATTGCCTCTCAATAGCTCTCTCCAGAGCCTCCTAAGATCTGTTCATTGATTGAACAATGGTTCCCAGGGAATTCAGCCTATTCACTAACTTGGGATTTCACTCTGATGTCTTCCAATTGAGTACCACTATTTTTCTCAAGGGTTTAGCACCTGTTAGAAGACTAGGAGAGGAGCCAGAGAGTCCACAACAAACAAGCGACATAACAAAATTAATTTTCCTAAGTTTGTGAAGCCAATGGCCTTCAGTAGGACTCCTCCATCCCTGGTGTCAGAGAAACAAACCCTTCGTTTGGGTCAGCCTGTTCTAACCACTCAGTATCAGACAGAAGAGACCTTGACCACAAGCCCCATGTCCATCCCTGCCCCTCTGAAGGTATTATAAAAGAGTTAATGAAAACAGTTGGCATTGCTCTATGTTCTGTTGGTAGTGGGAGGAAAGGTATTTTTATGTTTTGTCTTTAATTTGATTTTTAAGACATACTTGTGAGTTGGCAAGTCATCATATTTACCAGTTAGCAAATGAATACATCAAGGCAATGAGAAATTGAGACTTTATCCACTGATTAGTGTCATTAAACTTTGATCAGCCATTAGGAGACTGTGGAGGTCATATAGAGGCTAACAAAATTGGGATTAGAACCCAAAGGGCCTGAACGTTTAATTTAATTCTCTTTAGCCAAGCCAATCGTTCTCTTCTCAATACTATTCAATTATCTTCGAAAAGAAAAGCTATAGGTTATTAAGTATGAATTTTCCTATTTCCTTAAGTACTAAGTTTGACAGCTGATACCTTTGACATTTCACTTTGACACTTCTTGGTGTGTGTGTGTGTGTGTGTGTGTGTGTGTGTGTGTGTGTGTGTGTGTGAATATACATTCTCATTCTTTCAAATGAAGTTTTGGCTTGTGATTCTCTTTCAAAATTTTTTTATAGCAATTTTTGTGAAACCATAGAAAAGTCAAAAATTCGTGTTATTTTCAAATATGAGTTCCATTATGGAACTGACGCTGCCCAAACAGCTCAAAATATCAATGAAGTGTTTGGGAAGGATGTGGCTAATGAAATCACAGAATACCAATGGTTTAAGAAGTTCAATTCTAGTGATTTTAATCTTGAAAATGAGCCACATGGGTGACCTGAGACCAAGCTGGATAATAATGTGCTTAAAGCTATGGTGGAAGTGAATCTATTCTAACCTACACATGAATTACCAGCAAGATTTTAACAATGTCAGACCATTTGAAACAAATCAGCAAGGCAAAGAAGCTGGATAGATTGGTTTCACATGAACTAAATGAACATCAGAAGAAACATCATCACTATGCTTGCCTTTCTTTGTTGTCACGACATAAAGGTGAACCATATCCATAAAAAGTAGATTTTTTGACCTTCCCCTTAGAGCTCTTGAAAAGGTAGGACTCCCTGTGTTTAACCAACTCCTTATAAGGAAGGTTGAATTGCAATATATCCATCTGACAAGAAATCAAATTCTGCTATCAGCACTTCCAGAGGAATCATGTTTCCACCATACTGTTGATTCAGCTTATTGATGATAGGACTACTTTGTATTTCCGTAAGTGAAGCCTGAGAAACTCAGAAGCTGGGATTCCCGCCCGAACCTCCGTAAAAGCTGCCCCGCGACCACAACCGGCCCCCACCTGGCCTCCATAAGCACTGCGCTGCACAGACCTCTGTAAGAACTGTGCCACAACCGCCATCAGTGCCCGCTCAGACCTCAGTAAGAGCAGCACTGCACCCACTGACTCACGACCCCACATGCCCTGACCAGGAACTGTGGGAGCTGCACAACCCTGCGTCCTTCCTCCAGTACCCTCGCTGCCTCCACACCAGCCCACTTGTCTGGCCAGGGACTCTGATAGCCACATGCCCTCCAGAGCCCTCCCTGCCTCTGCGTGGAGCCCTTCTCCTGGCCAGAGACTGCTGAAGCCTTGGGATCTCTGTGCCAAAGTCACTGAGCACCAGGCACTCCCAGAACTATGTGCACCACCACCCGCCCTGTTGCTGGATCTGGGTGTGTTACACTCTGGAGCTGCTTCCACAACCAGAACTCCCTGGCTGGTCAGCCCCAGAGGAACTACACAGGGTCACTCCCTACAAAGATCCAGCAACAATAGAGTGATCCCACTGGGGTCTAATCTTAGAGAGACACCTCCCCAACTCTGAGGACGGCCAGAGGCAATGGTGAAAAACAATCATGAGGCTAAATCAACAGAAAAACTCTGGCCATATGAATAATCAGAGTAGATCAACTCCTCCAAGGATCAATGGGGCAGACATAGCACAAGATCCCATGCACAAACAAATAGCTGAGATGTCAGAAATCGAATTCAGAATCTGGATAGCAAATAAGATGGAATCAGAATTCCAAGCAGTAAACCAAAAGATATCTCAAGAATTCAACAAATTCAAAGACCAAATGACGAAAGATTTTGACACATTGAGACAAGAAGTTGCAGCCCTCAAAGATCTGAGAAACACAGTAGAATCCCTCAGTAACAGAATGGAGCAAGCAGAAGAAAGGATTTCTGACATTGAAGACAAAGCTTCCGAACACTCCCAAACTCTCAAAGAGGAAGAGAAATGGAGGGCAAAAACAGATCACTCTCTCATAGAACTCTGGGATAATTTGAAGAAAAACAATATCTGTCTTATAGGGATCCTCAAAAGCGATGAAGTGCCTTCACAAGGCACAGACCTCTTCTCCATGAGATTATGAGGAGAATTTTCCAGACAGGACGAGAGATTCTGAAATTCAGATAGCAGACAGTTTCAGAACTCCAGCACGACTCAACCCAAATAAGACATCCCCCAGACACATCATAATCAATTTCACTAAAGTTAATATGAAGGAGAAAATTCTGAAAGCAGCCAGACGAAAGAAAACCATCACCTACAAGGGGAAGAATATTAGAATAACTGCAGATCTCTCTGCAGAAACCTTTCAAGCTAGAAGAGGATGGTCATCAACTTTTAATCTCCTAAAACAAAATAACTTTCAACACAGGATCCTGTACCCAGATAAACTGAATTTCATTTATGACGGAGATATTAAATACTTTAATGACATCCACATGTTAAAGAAATTTGCCATAACTACACCGGTTCTCCAGGATATTCTCAGACCTATCCTTCATAAAGACCAGCATAACCCTCCACCACAAAAGTAAACCCACCCAGAAAATTTTGATCAAATTCCAATTGCCACAGTCACATAAGGATTAAAAATGTCCACTAGACTCTCAAAAGGCTTATCAATATTCTCAATTAATGTGAATGGTTTAAATTGTCCTCTAAAGAGGCACAGGTTGGCTGACTGGATACAAAATCTCAAGCCAGATATCTGCTGTATACAAGAATCACATCTCACATTAAAAGACAAATATAGACTCACGGTGAAGGGATGGTCATCTATACTCCAGGCAAATGGAAAGCAGAAAAAAGCAGGCATTGCAATCTTATTTACAGATGCAGTAGGCTTTAAACCAACTGAAATAAGGAAGGATAAGGATGGATACTTTGTATTTGTTAAAGGTAATACTCAATATGATGAGATTTCAATTATTAATATTTATGCACCCAACCAGAACACACCTCAATTAATAAGAGAAACTCTAACAGACATGAGCAACTTGATTTCCTCGAGTTCCATAGTAGTTGGAGATTTTAACACCCCTTTAGCAGTGCTGGATAGATCCTCTGAAAAGAAGCTAAGTAAAGAAATTCTAGATTTAAACTTAACCATTCAACATCTGGACTTAACAGACTTATACAAAACATTTCATCCCAACAAAACTGAATACACATTCATCTCATCAGCCTACAGAACATACTCCAAAATCGACCACATCCTAGGCCACAAATCTAACCTCAGCAAATTTAAAAAAATAGACATTATTCCTTGCATCTTCTCAGACCATCATGGAATACAAGTTGAACTCAATAACAACAGGAACCTGCATACCCATACAAAAACATGGAAGCTAAACAACCTTATGCTGAAGGATAGATGGGTTATAGATGAGATTAAGAAGGAAATAGCCAAATTTTTGGAACAAAACAACAATGAAGACACGAGTTACCAGAACCTCTGTGATACTACAAAGGCAGTCCTAAGAAGGAAATTTATAGCACTGCAAGCCTTCCTCAAGAAAACAGAAAGAGAGGAAGTTAATGGGACATCTCAAGCAACTGGAGAAGGAAGAACATTCCAACCCCAAACCCAGCAGAAGAAAAGAAATAACCAAGATCAGAGCAGAATTAAATGAAATTGAAAACAAAAGAATTATACAACAGATCACTAAATCCAAAGGTTGGTTTTTTGAAAAGATCAATAAAATAGATAAACCTTTGGCCAACCTAACTAGGAAAAAAAGAGTAAAATCTCTAATTTCATCAATCAGAAATGGTAATGATGAAATAACAACAGACCCCTCAGAAATTCAAAAAATCCTTAATAATACTACAAGAAACTCTACTCTCAGAAATATGAAAATCTGAAAGAAATTGACCAATACCTCAAAGTATGCCACCTACCAAGACTTACCCAGAACAAAGTGGAAATGTTGAACAGGCCTATATCGAGTTCTGAAATAGCATCAACTATACAAAATCTCCCTAAAAAGAAAAGCCCAGGACCAGACGGCTTTACGTCAGAATTCTACCAAACCTTTAAAGAAGAACTAGTATCTATATATATTACTAAACCTCTGCCAAAATATAGAAGAAGAAGGAATATTACCCAACACATTCTACGAAGCAAACATCACCTTGATCCCCAAATCAGGGAAAGACCCAACAAGAAAAGAAAATTATAGACCAATATCACTAATGAATATTGATGCAAAAATACTCAATAAGATCCTAACAAACAGAATGCAACAACACATCAGAAAAATTAGACACCATGACCAAGTGGGATTTATCCCAGGGTCTCAAGGCTGGTTCAATATACGTAAATCTATAAATGTAATTCAGCACACAAACAAACTAAAAAATAAAGACCATATGATTCTCTCAATTGACGCAGAAAAAGCTTTTGATAATATCCAGCATCCCTTCATGATCAGAACACTTAAGAAAATTGGTATAGAAGGGACATTTCTTAAACTAATAGAGGCCATCTACAGCAAACCCACAGCCAATATTGTACTGAATGGAGTTAAATTGAAATCATTTCCACTTAGATCAGGAACCAGGCAAGGTTGTCCATTGTCTCCATTGCTCTTTAATATTGTAATGGAAGTTTTAGCCATTTTGCAATTAGGGAAGAAAAGGTGATCAAGGATACCAACATAGTGTCAGAAAAGATCAAACTTTCACTCTTCACAGATGATATCATTGTATATCTGGAAAACACTAGGGATTCTACTACAAAACTCTTAGAAGTGATCAAGGAATACAGCAATGTCTCAGGCTACAAAATCAACACCCATAAATCTGTAGCCTTTATATATACCAGCAATAACCAAGCCAAACAAACAGTCAAGGACTCTATTCCTTTCACAGTAGTGCCAAAGAAGATGAAATATTTGGGAGTATACCTAACAAAGAACGTGAAAGACCTCTACAAAGAGAACTATGAAACTTTAAGAAAAGAAATAGCTGAAGATGTTAACAAATGGAAAAACATACCATGCTCATGGCTCAGAAGAATCAACATTGTTAAAATGTCTATACTACCCAAAGCAATACATAATTTTAATGCAATTCCTATTAAAGCTCCAGTGTCATATTTTAAAGATCTTGAAAAAATAATACTTCATTTTATATGGAATCAGAAAAAAACCTCGAATAGCCAAGACATTACTCAGCAATAAAAACACAGCAGAAGGAATCACGCTACCAGACCTGAGACTGTACTATAAATCGATAGTGATCAAAACAGCATGCTACTGGCACAAAAACAGAGAAGTGGATGTCTGGAACAGAATAGAGAACCAAGAGATGAATCCAGCTACAAACCATTATTTGATCTTTGACGAGCCAATTAAAAACATTTAGTGGGGAAAAGATTCCCTATTTAACAAATGGTGCTGGGTGAATTGGCTGGCGATCTGTAAAAGACTGAAACTGGACCCGCAGCTTTCAACATTAACTGAGATAGACTCTCACTGGATAAAAGATTTAAACTTAAAACATGAAATTATAAAAATACTTGAAGAAAGTGCAGGGAAAACTCTTGAAGGAATAGGCCTGGGTGAATATTTTATGAGGAGGACTCCCCAGGCAATTGAAGCAGTATCAAAAATACATTACTGGGACCTGATCAAACTAAAAAGCTTCTGCACGGCCAAGAACACAGTAAGTAAAGCAAGCAGACAGCCCTCAGAATGGGAGAAAATATTTGCAGGTTATACCTCCGATAAAGGTTTAATAACCAGAATCCACAGAGAACTCAAACATATTAGCAAGAAAAGAACAAGTGATCCCATTTCAGGGTGGGCAAGGGACTTGAAGAGAAACCTCCCTAAAGAAGACAGACGCTCGGTCTACAAACACATGAATAAAAGCTCATCATTCTTAATCATCAGATAAATGCAAATCAAAACTACTTTGAGATATCACTTAACCCCAGTAAGAGTAGCCCACATAACAAAATCCCAAAACCAGAGATGTTGGCGTGGATGTGGATTAAAGGGCACACTTCTACGCTGCTGGTGGGAATGCACACTAATACATCTGCCATTCAATCCTATAATTCCTTTACTAGGTTTATACCCAGAAGACCAAAAATCACAATATAACAAAGACATCTGTACCAGATGTTTATTGCAGCCCAATTCACAATTGCTAAGTCATGGAAGAAGCCCAAGTGCCCATCGACCCACGAATGGACCAGCAAATTGTGGTACATGTATAACATGGAATACTATGCAGCCTTAAAGAAAGATGGAGACTTTACCTCTTTCATGTTTACATGGATGGAGCTGGAACATATTCTTCTTAGCAAAGTATCTCAGGAATGGAAGAAAAAGTATCCAATGTACTCAGCTCTACTATGAAGCTAAATTATAGCTTTCACATGAAGGCTATAACCCAACTATAGCACAAGAATATGGGGAAAGGGCCAAGAAAGGGGAAGGGAGGGGAGAGATTAGGGCAGAGGGAGGGTAATGGGTGGGGCCACACCTATGGTGCATCTTAGAATGGGTACAGGCGAACCTTACTAAATGCAGAATACAAATGTCTACATACAATAACTAAGAAAATGCCATGAAGGCTATGTTGAACAGTTTGATGAGAATATTTCAGATTGTGTATGAAACCAGCACATTGTGCCCCTTGATTGCACTAATGTACACAGCTATGATTTAACAATTAAAAAAAAAAGTGGATTTTTTTGGCAATTGCAAGCATTCAGCACAATGGTTGGATAAAGATGAAGTGTCAAAACACAGTCCAAATATTCATTAAAGAAAGCTAATGGTAGTCCAACACTGGTGTTATCCACTACGGCTTTGTAAAACCTGTCAATCGTTTGCAGTGGATGTCTACTGCAACCAACTGGATGACATGATGAGGATGGTTGCAATTGAGCAGCCTTGACTGGTCAATAGAGACAGGAAAGTCCTCTTGCAAGACAGCACTCAACCACATGTCACACAAATAATGCTGCTAGAATTATAGAAGCCCAACTTGGAAACTCTGTCATCTACCACTTTCACCAGACCTTACACCAACTAAAACTAACTACCACTACTCCCAGGCCTAAGGCCACTTCCTTCAAGGAAAAATATTCAGTTCTCAACAAGACATGGAATACGTCTTTTGCAATTTCATCACCACCTCTTACTCTCTAGGGTTCTTTGCTACTGGCATAAACAAGCTACTGTTAAGGTGGCAAAATTGTGCCAATAGTTTAGGAACATACTTCAATTAATTGTAGTGCCTCTTGTTTGAGATATAATAAACCAAACTTTCAATTTGAAATTGGACATTTCACATTTAATGATCCAATTCTACTGGCAGGCTGACTAGAAATGAGAACAGCAAGGCTCCTTTTTGCTCATTCTAACCTGTCTTCTGCAGGCTAACATCACCATTCACCTCCCCTTCTGCACTATCCAGGAGGCATCAAATGTCATTGAACATCCACAGCGAGCTCTATGTTTGCAGTGAATGGAGTCATTCTTTCTGGCTACAGGATCTTCATTACAATTGCATGAAGCTTTCTCTGTGGGCCATGTTATGAGAGTATGCTCAGTGCTGGCACCAGGAGAACTGCGTGGTAGAGCCAGCTACAAATGTCATGTCCAGCTTTTATGCACAAAGAAAATGAGAGCTTTAAAAAAAGAAAAATCCAACACCCATTATCACTGTGATTCATCTTCTTCCCATTAGCACCAGGATGTCTCAGATTACATTGTCTGGCCCTCAGGAAAGAGAACTAGGACAAGGTTGAAGGGAAGGGGTTGCCACTGTGGAGTCAGGGCCTCTCCTCTGAGGCTCCAGCTGCAGACAGCCACGCTCCATGCTGACAGTCGAACCAAGGTCTTTCCGAATGATGGCTGCAAATGCCTTTATAAAACAGAATGTGAGCCCTGGAGCCTACTGCTCCTGGCAGGAGTTGAAGAAGGGAACAGTAGGAGCTGCGTGTAATTTTCTTTGTCTGTGGCAGCAGAGCAAGGGAAAGAAGTGTCACAAACATGAGGGAGAGGAAATAAGAGATCTTTATGCTGAGCCACTAAATTCACTAGAGTCTGAAAACCACAGAAAGTAAATTCACATAAAACACCACGGCATTTCACCTGGTATGTTCAGGAACCTTGTGTCCAAGGATTTTTAAATTATAGTTGTCTCATCTGTAGACAGGGAGAGAGATCTCCCCTAATACTTGAGACTAAGCTATGGGGCCCTGGGTGCCTGTATCCGTGAGGGTCCAATCAGAGAAGCAATGTATTACAGAATTTGACCTTACAAAATTGAGAAAGCTGGGAAGCAGGAGCTTGATGTCTGCAGGGCCGGCAGGGGCAGTCCAGAAGGAAAGGAGAATGTAAAATAGAGGGGACAAAGACAAGCTAAAACCCATGGCAGCTTCTCACTGCCTTCTGCAGCAGAAGATAGATTCTTCTTCATGGAGATAGACACACCCGTGCCAAAAGTCAGAGACCTGAGGAGGATGGAGGGGAAGATGGAAGCAATTGCAGGACCAGCTGCTGCCCTGCACCAGTGAGGTGAGCAGGCAGATGAACAAGGGGTGCATGAGCCACAAAAGCACCTCGTGTCCCTGCCCCAACTTTCTAAGGAGAAAAACAATACAGTTGCTATGATAGTTCTTTCCACCAAATGTCTCTTGTGGCAGGGAAGGGAAATGCAACGTAGTCTTGTCACATCAACAGGTTGCAAAGCCACCGCGTGCCTTCAGAATTAACTTCAGGATTGTCCAATGGAAGATGAATGGCACATAGGAGCTGCATTATTTTCCTAAGGTTGCTGCAACAAAGCATCACAATCTGAGTAGTTTAAAACTACAGAAATTTGTTCTTGCATAGTACTAGAGGCTAAAAATCCAAAATCAAAATGTGTGCAGGGCAACACATCCACCAAAGGCCCTTCAGTGCTTAGGGAAGAATCTTTTTGCCTCTTCTAGTTTCTAGTGGTTTCCAGCAGTTATTGGCATTCCTGGCTTATGGCAGCATAGGTCTAGTCCCTGCCTCTCTCTCTACAAGGCCTTCTTCCATGTGACTCTGTGTCTTCTTGTAAAGACACCAGTCATACTCCATTTAGAGCCTGCCCATACCACTTATGACCTCACCTTAATGCAGTTAGTTACATGCACAGACATTTTTGGAAATTAAGCCCTATTCTGAGGTCTTGCATGGACATGAATATTGTGGGGTACACTTTCGAACCCAGTACAATGTCATAAGGAAAATCTAGAAGAGGAAATAAATGAAAACCTCAGAAATAGCTCTGTTCCAAAGAATTATGGCTACAGGAGTATAGTTATAGTACCAGATCTTTTGACACTGGAATACAGGAATATCTATAAGACTCAGAAGCATTTATCTACTGTTTGCTCATTGCACTCATTTATTTCTTCATGGGACAGACCATATTGTTACTCAAAAGAGAAAATCTAGATTCAGAGAGATTAAATAATATACCCAACCTGTACCATCAGAAAGTGGTAGGGCTGGGATTTGAACTCAGGATGCTCAATTTTCACACAGCATCGTCTTTTATTTTTTTATTCGCCATATCATGTAATAAATAATACTTGTCAGAGTGAATATTAACAAACTTCTCCAGGTCATCTGTTACTTATCCTTCCATGCTCATATCTGATATTACATCTTCTCTAAAGACTTCCACACTCTTGGACAAAGTGAATTCCTCCTCTAACTGCTCACATTTTGATCACCGTTCCTCTATTGTACTCATTCATTTGTTTTAGGACATCTATTTGTACATCTGTTTCCTGTCTATGTGTAGCAAACGTATCTTATCATTGCAGTATCCTGAGTAATCAGCCCAGTGCATGGAACACAATAGGAACTCAAATTTTAATTGATTGATGTTCTAAAAAGAAGCTTCATTTTAAAAAAATTTCTGGAGATGTTGTGACTATATGATTCTCCAGTACAATATTTTCAGACTTTAGAGACTGTGGACTATTTATGCCAAGTAAAATACTTCTACCTCAATGCAAATTCTTCTTTCTTTTTCCTTTTCCGAGGAGGTGTACAACAATTAGTTTTTAAAATTTCTGAAAAAGTAGCAGGAAATTTTATGTGTCTATTTTTCCTTTCCTGATAAATAATCTTACTTCCGTAACCAAATTTGATGATTTTTTAAAAACCTGTTAACTACATTAATAAAACATGTTTAAATGTTTTTCATTTGATTTTTGTTTTCAGGTTATTTCCTGGGCTAAAAATCTACTGTAAGGCCAGCTGTCCTTGCTGTTTCTCTGCCTGTGTCTTCTTCATTTTCTGCTAGTTCACCCATATTTCTAGAAGCAGGCCTTTGCCTTCATCAAACTCTCTCAATAACTCCCTAGGAGAATAGATCACCATGACAAAGGAAACTAGGAAAGAAAGGCAAGGCAAGAGTTCTGCGGGGCCATCATCTGATTTTAGGCTCACTGATTTCCCTGAGCTTTTCTCTACATTTTATTCTTACTTGTCCAGCAGCCTTCCATGTGTTCGGGGCTGTGTATTCACAGTAATGGCACCAAAGACAGAAAAGACAATTGATTTTGTTTTCATGGCCAGCTCTTGTAATTTTGAGTAAACAGGACCTAAGACATCACTAGCCATAGACGGAAGCACTTAAGCTTAACTGCTTAATTTGAGCCCTGAATTAAGCCCTTCATAAGACTGTCTCAGAATCCACATTTTAACAAGTTTTTCCATCATTTACGCTTAAATGCTTCCGTCTATGGCTAGTGACGTCCTAGGTCACTGGGTCCTATTTACTCAAAATGTGGTTCACAGGTTTGGTGTCCGTAGCACAGTGGTTACAGCACCAGACACATACACTGAGGGTGGGTTCAAACCCAGCCCAGGCCAGCTAAACAACTGCAACAGAAAAATAGCTGGGCATTGTGGCGGGTGCCTGTAGTCCCAGCCACTTGGAAGGCTGAGGCAAGAGAATTGCTTAAGCCCAAGAGTTTCAGGTTGCTATGTGCTGTGACGCCACAGCACTCTACTGAGGGTGACATAATGAAATTGTTTCTAAACAAAAAATGTGGTTCACAGATGAGAAGCAGCATGACCCAAGAGACTGTTGGAAACACAGACTCTCCAGCCCTTCATATGACTTACTGTCTTGGAATCCACATTTTAACAAGTTTTCTAGCTATTTTTCAAGATAATTCCTAAATATCTATGTTAGTTGATATCTATTTGGAAATCTGAAAGTTAGAAGAAATAACCAGGGATTGGCCTTAAAAGACCTGGACTGGGCAGCGCCTGTGGCTCAGTGAGTAGGGCGCCAGCCCCATATGCTGAGGGTGGCGGGTTCAAACCCTGCCCCAGCCAAACTGCAACAAAAAAATAGCTGGGCATTGTGGCGGGCACCTGTAGTCCCAGCTGCTCGGGAGGCTGAGGCAAGAGAATCACGTAAGCCCAAGAGTTAGAGGTTGCTGTGAGCCGTGTGACGCCACGGCACTCTACCCGAGGGCGGTACAGTGACACTCTGTCTCTACAAAAAAATAAATTAATTAAAAGACCTAGACTGGAGTCCCGCCTCTGCTGTATGTCCACCCAGGTGGCTGCTGGAAAATCACTTGGCATCTCTGACCCTCCACGTCCTCAACTATGTATAAAAACTGTAAAGAGCCTCAAGAGTCTCTTGCATCAGATTCTTAAGTCTTATCCTATAATACTGAACCAGAATTTCTCAGAGATTTACATTTTTATCAAGCTTCTCAGGTAATTTTTAAGCAATTTTTCTTATTTAAGGGTCCCTATAGTCAATTAATACAGGGGAAAAAAAATCCTTTTCTATTTGGACATCAATGCCAGCGAAGTGAGCATCTGTTCTACTAGCTGAGCAAAGAAGAGGAGTAATTTAAATAATCTCTTGGTAAGTTGACATCTGAACTGTATTCTGTCTTCCTTCTTTAGTCCATCATAGATGAAGAAGTGGTGGTAGCTTTTCCTTAACCCGAATCATAGCAGGAGAATTGCTTTATAGGAGAACAACCAAGACTGGCAATCACTCCAAACCATTCTGCCAAGACAAAGGAGCACGGTACCTAGTGGGTTATTGTACTATCAGTGGCTATTCATTGCTCTTCTGATTTGTCTGAGAATCTCAGAAAGGTTTCCAAGGAGGTGTAGCTTCCCACTTTCTACTTCACAAAATGTTCTACACCTGGCAGTTAAATAAAATGCTAAAAGCCAAATGCTTACTTCTGTGCAGGCTTTCTAGATCAAAGATGTCCCTTCAGTGGTCCTGTAAAATTAAGTTAGGAAGCAAAATAATGGAAGTCACCATTGAGCAAGCCTCTCCTCTCTGCTGGGCACCATTCTAGTTATTCTATAGCTACTGATTCAGAAAGTCTCCCCTGCAAACCTAGGAGGCAAAAATTTACTTGTTGAACTTTATAAGAGATGATGAGTATGACTGTTGGACACATTACTTACTGCTTTAATGCATAGGTTTTATTCTGAGGTTCGGTTACCTCATTAAAGTCTCAATAAATAAATAAATCCCTAGAAACTAATATTCTAAGGGTACTTAATTTGCAATTAAGGCATCATTTCATCTCATTTGTAATTCTCAATCTTACAGTATGCAATTTAATTCATGAACTATTGTTGAGGGCAGTGGTTCTCAACCTTCCTAATGCCGTGGCCCTTTAATACAGTTCCTGTGGGTCGCGACCCACAGGTTGAGAACCCCTGGTTTAGGGTTTCTGCTCCTGTTTGGGCCACTGATACACAGGGCAAGGGATGGTCATGCTTGGGCAGACTGTCTTACATTCTGCATTAGAATAAGGCTGGTGCAAATAAATGTGTTGATACCATGTGAAACAGAATAAGAAACATGCTATTAGGAAAGGGCTCTGAGAGTTTCCAAAGAAGGGAGCACTGGTATCTGGCTGAGGGGATGGACAAGGTGAGGGAAGGATCTTATTATGCTAACATGGAAGGTGGAGCACTGTAGGAGAAAGAATAGATCAGAACAACAAAGCCAAGGTGAGGAGGCAGGGAAGTTTCGGGTCCATTCAAACAAACAGGAGGAGCCCCATTTGGTTGATTGCAGCCCAAGGGATATGCAGGAGAAACCTGGGAAAGGACATTATGGAAAGCCTTGAATGTGAAGCCAAGGAATATGTCACATATCCAAAAGGTTTGGGAACAAACGAGCATTTGATTAAAGCTACACTCAAAGATCACTCTAGCAGCTCCTATAGAGTGCTTGGAATAGATAAAGAGACTGGGGCAGGAAAGAGCGCTGTAGCCAAACCAAAGCCAGTGAAAGTAGAATGGGGGGGGGGGTTTGCCCTGTGATGCCTCCTTGGAGCAGAATGTATGCACCTGTCCAGGGCACTGAGCACCAGCAGGGAGGAGGGAATCTGTGTGTTAACTACAAGGTTCATTATCAAGGGAGCCCCCTGTGGTCCTTGATGTCACCCCAAACCACATTTGTACACCAGCTCAGCTCTGTTTCCCAACCACTTTGAATCTGTAAACTTATTTGTAACAGAGGAAGAATGACCTTACATGGCTGTTTTGAGAAGTAACTGAGCAAATCTGTAAAACACATCATCCAGAGTGTTCTTACACCTTGTTTTCCTCTCTTCTTATGTCTTATTACTCAAATCGTGGAACTTGGACTGGCAGCAGCAGCACCTAGAAATGTATTGGCAGTGTAGACCCTTGGGCCCCACCCAGACCTGCTGAATCAGAATCTGTAGGTTTGCCATGATCCGCAAAGATTTCTACGCACATTGAAGTTTGAGAAGTTTGAGCATTCTCTATATGCTTATTTTCCTGAATGTTTCCCATCCAGGTTTGCCTCGCTTCTCTCTGAAGTCTTAGCCTTAACTTCACTCTTCTTCCCTCCGTGTCTCACCCTCCATGAAGACAAGAAGGAAAGTAAAAAAAATAAGGAGGAAAAGATAGTAGAGCCCAGAGGAATGCTCTGTGTCTTAGTCCATTTTGCATTGCTATAAAGGAAATACCTGAAGCTGGGTAATTTGCGGAGAAAAAAGGTTTCACTCACAGTTCTGCAGACTGTATAAGAAGCAGGGCACCAGCATGTGCTTCTGGTGGGGGCTCCCTGAAAATTCCAACTATAGCAAAGGTGAAGCAGATGTGTCACAGGACAAGAGAGGGAGCAAGGCTGGATGCCACATTCTTTTAAACAATCAGCTCTGGCATGAGCTAACAGAACAAGAGCTTTCATTTATTACCACCAAGATGACACAAAGCTGAACATCAAGGATTCACCCCATAACCCAAACCCCTCTGTGAAGCCCCACCTCTAACATTAAGGGTCAAATTTTGACATCAGATTTGAAGGGGACAAATATCCGAACCATATGCCCCCATGACTATAATACATGTATAGCAATGTGGACTATAATACATGTTTAGCAATGTGCATTAAGATATTTTAAGAACAGTTCTAAAATATTGAGCTTCAAAAAGCTTTGAAGAAAAATGACTTCCAAAGACAAATTTGATGACAGTTTTTCTGCTATGTTTGTGGGGGGTGGGATATATCATTATTTTATCAGCATACCTGTAGTTAAGTTTTTAAAATGATGTATAAAAGGAAACAGCATCACTGTAGTGACAGGAGTAATCCAATTTTATAAGGCAACAATCAAGACCTATGGCTGAGAGAGAACCTTTGATTTTGCGGATTAAGGATCAAACTCAGTCCTCAATGTCTTTGCATTTGGCCACCATTCAAACTAAAGCTTTTAGGCTTTTGACATTATGAAGCAACAACATAGCAAAGGATCAAAGGATGGAGAATTCTCTGCAAGCAGGGGTTAGTTTGGGCTCTGCCAACACAGGTATTCTCTGCATAGTATCAGCAAACTCAGGAAGCTGCTATGCCACTGAGCTGGCAGCAAAACAAGACATTTTGATCCCAAGCACAGAGAGGACGGCAGGCTGATTTCTAAGGCCCATGCCCACCCAGAGCCAAAAATGAGAAAACGAGAGGCACAAAACAAATAGCCCTGGATCAACACCTCCAAGGTACATCCCATAGGGACCCAAGTCTATTCACGGTAGTCCTCAAAATACTTTTCAAAATCTCCCTGAAAATACCCTAATGAATCCTCTAACCCTGGGAAGAATCAGCAACTGACAGAACATTGCCTGATTTTATTTCTGTATAAGCAAGTGATGAATATAAGAATTAAAAAGTACATGCAGTTGATTGAGTGGCATGTTGTATTTAGAGTAGTAGTGCAAGCACCACTTTATTTATTTTTTATTTTTTTGGATACAAATGTAGACTTTACGTAACTCTAAATTACAAGTTGTTCTTTAAATAAAATCTGGATGAAAGTCATAGCAATACTAACTTTTTTTTGACTTAGAATACTAATGACATTGCTACAAATTTACCTCTTCAAAACCCTGTGAATAATTTGCAGGTGATTGGATTTAAGCCACTGAACACCACCGACAACCAGTACAGTCCGACGGGTATAGTCTAGGGGACGTGATCTGAAATCCAGAAAGAAAATCAGCACATGTTGCCTTAAAACAGATGGTAAATATCGTAACTGCATTGCCTCACATTTCATTGAACCATATCTGGTATCCTGATCACAGGACCTTGTTGTCATTTCCAACTCATTTTCAGCCATGTTTACTTACTAGCTAAGCTTTTCGGCCCATTTAATATACAGTGAGCAATTATGAGCGTTAGTAAAACACAGTAGACTGTGGCACTGTGTCCTCCATAATAGATCGTTTGTACCTTTGCAAGAGATGTTCAAGTGCTTTTTCAAATGTTGGTCTCAAGGAAGGGCTCATCCAGAACTGAGGATAGTAGGAGTAACTGATCACAGTCTTCCCGCCATTGATGTTGTGGTAGAATTTCTTGCCATGGACCTTCTGCCATTCCTGCAACGTTGCATTCAGTCTTTCCATCAGATAGTACATGATCCCTCTGTTTGTTGAGTCTCCAATGAAGAGAATCTACAAATTAAAGAAAAGTACTTGTCTTCAAATCTGATGTTTACAGGGTATGGGAGATCTTTTAAAATAATTAATTTTGTGAATATTCTTAACTAACTGTTAAATCATTTGAAGGACAGCCTCTCAAATTGTTAGAATAACATTCATCATATTCTCCCACAAACCTGTTCATTTTCCTCTCTTTCTTTTTTTTTTCCTTTTTTTTTTTTTTTATTGTTGGGGATTCATTGAGGGTACAATAAGCCAGGTTACACTGATTGCAATTGTTAGGTAAAGTCCCTCTTGCAATCATGTCTTGCCCCCATAAAGTGTGACACACACCAAGGCCCCACCCACCTCCCTCCTTCCCTCTTTCTGTTTCCCCCCCATAACCTTAATTGTCATTAATTGTCCTCATATCAAAATTGAGTACATAGGATTCATGCTTCTCCATTCTTGTGATGCTTTACTAAGAATAATGTCTTCCACGTCCATCCAGGTTAATACAAAGGATGTAAAGTCTCCATTTTTTTAATGGCTGAATAGTATTCCATGGTATACATAAACCACAGCTTGTTAATCCATTCCTGGGTTGGTGGGCATTTAGGCTGTTTCCACATTTTGGCGATTGTAAATTGAACTGCAATAAACAGTCTAGTACAAGTGTCCTTATGATAAAAGGATTTCTTTCCTTCTGGGTAGATGCCCAGTAATGGGATTGCAGAATCAAATGGGAGGTCTAACTTGAGTGCTTTGAGGTTTCTCCATACTTCCTTCCAGAAAGGTTGTACTAGTTTGCAGTCCCACCAGCAGTGTAAAAGTGTTCCCTTCTCTCCACATCCACACCAGCATCGGCAGTTTTGAGATTTTGTGATGTGGGCCATTCTCACTGGGGTTAGATGATATCTCAGGGTTGTTTTGATTTGCATTTCTCTAATACATAGAGATGATGAACATTTTTTCATGTGTTTGTTAGCCATTCATCTGTCATCTTTAGAGAAAGTTCTATTCATGTCTCTTGCCCATTGATATATGGGATTGTTGGCTTTTTTCATGTGATTAATTTGAGTTCTCTATAGATCCTAGTTATCAAGCTTTTGTCTGATTGAAAATATGCAAATATCCTTTCCCATTGTGTAGGTTGTCTCTTTGCTTTGGTTATTGTCTCCTTAGCTGTACAGAAGCTTTTCAGTTTAATGAAGTCCCATTTGTTTATTTTTGTTGTTGTTGCAATTGCCATGGCAGTCTTCTTCATGAAGTCTTTCCCCAGGCCAATATCTTCCAGTGTTTTTCCTATGCTTTCTTGGAGGATTTTTATTGTTTCCTGCCTTAAATTTCAGTCCTTTATCCATCTTGAATCAATTTTTGTGAGTGGGGAAAGGTGTGGGTCCAGTTTCAGTCTTTTACATGTAGACATCCAGTTCTCCCAACACCATTTATTGAATAGGGAGTCTTTCCCTCAAGGTATGTTCTTGTTTGGTTTATCGTAGATTAGGTGGTTGTAAGATGTTTTTTTCATTTCTTGGTTTTCAATTTGATTCCAAGTGTCTGTGTCTCTGTTTTTGTGCCAGTACCATGCTGTCTTGACCACTATGGCTTTGTAGTACAGACTAAAATCTGGTATGCTGATGCCCCCAGCTTTATTTTTATTACTAAGAACTGCCTTAGCTATATGGGGTTTTTTCCAGTTCCATACAAAACGCAGAATCATTTTTTCCCAAATCTTGAAAGTACGATGTTGGTATTTTGATAGGAATGGCATTGAATAGGTAGATTGCAAGCACCACTTTAACAGAGAGTAAAGAATTAGGATTGTAACACTAATTTTTCCCCAGGGAGTTCTTGAATAAGTTAAAAAATACATTTTGAGTACTCATAATGTTGCCAATAATGATAATAATTAGTTTCCATTTGTTGAGCAGTTACCCTCTTCCAGAGACTGGTTTTATACAGCTACAATCCTTCTGAACCCCCAGAGCAAACTGAATTTGCCATGCAGTATACTGATATCCCTAAAAAGACAAGTAACCCAAGTTATAACAGAAGGAATATCTAAACAAGTAAAAAAAATCATTAATAACAATTTTGCAATATGTACAGACATGTATCTTTTTATATTTTCAATAAATTTAGAAGTTTTCCATGTAGAAATACTATATATTTCTGAAGAATTATTTCTATGTATCTCATATTTTGTGTTGTCATGTTAACTTTAATTCTTTAACTGTTAATGGTATACAATGGATATTTGTATATTGAACTTTAATCCAAAAATAAATAAATAAAAATAGCAATGGAAAAATAAAATGAAATAAATTAAAAACTGTTTCTTCTAAGAGAAAAATCAAACATATACACACACAAAAGAGATTGGTTTTATAAAATGTTACCTTCAGGATAGTAGATAAAATTCCCATCTTACAGATGATGAAACTGAGGCACAGAGAAGTTAAGTATTTCATCCAAGGATAGACAACTGTTAAACGATAAACCTGGCCATCATATTTATGTCTTTCTAACTACAAAGCCCTATTCGTTAATTAATACTGCCTCTGCCAAGGCACCCTACCTTATTGCACTTCAGCTTCCTCATCAGTAAAATAAAGACCTTACCTGTGTGATCTCCCATGTTCTTTTTAGCCCTGACAATCTTTGAATCTCTGTGACCTTAGGTTAACCAGGTTATCCCACATACGAAAACGTAATGATTATTGTTATGTGTCAATCTGGCTAAGCTATGGTGCCCACTTACTTAGTGAAACACTAGTCCAGATAATGTGGTGAAGTGTTTCTTAGATATGGCTCACATTTACAATCAGTTTACTTAAGAATATTACCCTCAATAATGTGGATGGGCCTCATTTAGGCAAAGGTCTTAAAAGCAAAGGCCTTAAGGATTCACAGAGTCAAAGTAATTTTGCCTCAGCTTTTACCTGAGCTTCCAGTATGCCCTAAAGATGTCAGACATCCCAGCAGTATAAGTATATACACATATACACATATACAGAGTGTGCCCCCAAAAATGTATACACAGTTTAAGAAAGGAAAACGTGTATTATAATTGTGACACTCAAGTCACATTTGATGTCTGCAATTATAAGAGATACAAACTATAATATACAAGGTACAAATGTTATCTGTTTATATTGAGTATTACAATTTTAATATAGTTTTTTTCTTTCTTAAAATGTATATATCTTTTTTGGCACCCTCTGTATGCATTTACTTACACACACATATACTATTTGTTCTGTTTTTCTACAGAACCTTGATTGACATAAATATGGTGCAAAGTCATCTATGGATTTTTAATATGGTATTTTATAAACATTTGTCCTATACCAAAACACTAAATAAAGTACCTATTGTTGAAGAGTATCAGCAAGATGGTGGAATAGGATTGTCCTTCCCACAAAAACACCAATTAAACAACACATAATTAATTCCCTCTACGTGGAATCCAGAAACGAGTTAAGAAGCTCTTGCACCCCAGGAGAATGTTAAAACAGCCGTATTTAAGTGAGTAGAAAAATTGGTGCCCCCATTTCATTGTCAGTCTCCCTCACCCACAACCCTTGCATAGCAACACATGATCAAAGGGAAACTCCCATCACCTGGCTCCTTCCTGAGGAGAAGAAGAGAATACCAAACCACATCACCATGTTCTAACTTTGGGTAGGAGGAGAGAGTGAACAGAAGGGACTGGCTTCTGTCTTGACTGTCAGGAAGTGATGATGGAACTCAGTATGTTCTAGATGCCTGAGAGCCACTAAGAACAAAAGAGCTGGGTGGTGAACTAAAGCTGCAGAGTTTCCACAGTATAGTCGACAGAGGTAAACACAGCTCAGTGACCTCTCCTTCCGGAGTAGATAGGACTAGAGTGTGTATCTAATGTTCTATCTTTTTAGCAGGGGATGGAGAGTTGGAGGTTGGGGCTATCCAAGGAACTGATTTCTTTCTTGCCCAATTTGTGATGCTAATTTGAAAGCAGCATAAGAAACTCAGCACATACAAGGAAACCCCATAAGCTATCAACAGGATTTTTCACATGACAGGGGAAAGTAGGGTTTAATATTCAAAGTGTTGAGAGAAAAAGACTGACAACTAAGCACATTACATCCATAAAACTGTCCTTCAAAAATGAAGAAGAGATAAAGACTTTCCTAGATAAATAAAAGTTGAAGGAGTTCATCACCACTAGACCTGCCTTATAAGAAATCCTGAAGGGAATCCTTCAAGTTGAAAGAAAAAGATGCTAAACAATAACACAAAAGCATAAGGGGGTATAAAACATGCTAGTAAAGGTAAATATGTAGGCAAATACAGAATACTATAATACAGTGGCACATAACACTTTTGATTCTGGTATGGAAATTAAAAGACAAAAGTATAAAAAATAACTAACTATAAAGATGTGTTAATGGAGACACAATACTAAAAGAAGTAATTTGTGACATTAATAGCATACATTTTGGGGAACGAGTAAAAGTTCGGAGTTTGTATATGTGATTAAACTTGATTGTCATCAGCTTAAACTAGATTGTTATTGAGTATAAGATGTTTTACTCAAACCTTATGAGTAAATATGAGAAAATACCTGGGTAATAAAATATGCACAAGAGAAAATTAAAAGGGAATCAAAGAACGTCACTACAGAAAAACAACAAAACACAAAGAAAGATAGCCGGAAAGGAAAAGAAGAACAACAGAGCTATCTGCCAGATAAAAAATGATAATATGCAATAGCATGTCTTTTCCTCTTAATAATTACTTCAAATGTAAGATGGATTAGGCTCCCCAATCAAAAAACACAGAGTGGCTGAATATTAAAAAAAAAAAAAAAAAAAGAAAGAAAGAAAGAAAGCAAAGAAAAGATCCATCTCCCTACTATCTACTTTAGATTTAAGGATACAAACAAGCTGAAAATGAAAGGATACAAAAAAGATATTCTGGCTCAGCGCTCATAGCACAGTGGTTACGGTGCCAGCCACATGCTCCAAGGCTGGCAAGTTGGAGCCCAGCATGGAACAGCTAAACAACAATGACAATTGCAACTAAAACATAGCTGGGTGTTGTGGCAGGCACCTATAGTCCCAACTACTTGGGAGGCTGAGGCAAAAGAATCACTTAAGCCCAAGAGTTTGAGGTTGCTGTGAGCTGTGACACTCTATCAGGGGTGACATAGTAAAACTCTGTCACAAAAAAAAAAGATATTCTATGTAAATTGTAGCCAAAAGAGAAGCAAGTGTAGCCATACTTACATGAGGCAAAATAGTCCTTAAGTCAAAAACTATCATAAAGACAAGACAGACATTATAAAATAGTAAAGGGGTCAATTTACCAAAAGAAATAGCAATTATAAATATACATTGCTAAATACACAAAGCAAACATTGACATAACTGAATGGAGAAACAAACAACATAGTTATAGTAGGAGATTTCAATGCCCTACTTTAAATCGTGGATAGAGCATCCAGACAGAAGGAACGATAGGACTTGAACAACACTGTAGACCAAATTGACCTAGCACACATATACAGAACACTCCTCCCAACAGCAGCACAATACACATTTTTCTCAAGCACACACAGAACATTCTCCAGATAGATCATACATTAGTTCACAAGTCATAACAAATTTAAGTATATTAAAATCATACCTACTAAATTTTCTAACCATAAAGGAATGAAACTAGACTTCAATAACAGAAGAAAAATTGAAAATTTCACAAATATGTGGAAATTAAAGTAAATGACACATTCATGAACAACCCATGGGTCAAAGAAAAAAACAAAAGCAAATTAGAAAATATCATAAAACAAATGAAAATAGAAACAAAACATGCCCAAACTTCAGAGATGTAGCAAAAGCAGATCTAAAAGGAAAATTTGCAGTAATAAATGCCTACACTAAAAGTGAAGAAAAAACATCAAATTAACAAACTGAGTCTATACCTCAAGGAGCTATAAAACAAGAAACAAACTAAACACAAAGTTACCAGAAGAAAGGAAATAATAAAGATTGGAACAAAATTAATAAAATAGAGACAAGAAAAATAATAGAAAAATATCAATGAAACTAAGGGTTTCATTTTTTTTGAAAAGATCAACAAAGTTGACAAATTTTTAGCTACATTAAGAAAAAGAAGGAATATCCAAATAAGTAAATAAATAACAAAAAGGGGAACATAACAACTGAGACCACAGAAATACAAAGAATCACTAGAGAGTGTTATAAACAACCATACACCAACAAATTGGAAAGCCTAGAAGAAATGGATAAATTCATGGACACATACAACCTACCAAGATTGAACCATAAATAAATAGGAAACGTCAATAAACCAGTAACAAGTAATGTGATTGGAACTGTAAGAAATTCTCCCCACAAAGGAAAGCCCAGGAGTCGATGGCTTCACTGCTGAGTTCTGCCACACATTTGAAGAACCATATCAATTCTACTCTAACTCTTCAACAACACTGAAGAGGAGAGAATACTTCAAAACTCATTCTTTTTTTTTTTTCAAAACTCATTCTATGAGGCCAACATTACCATGATACTAAAGCCAACAGAAGATACTACAAGACAAGAAAACTACAGGGCATTATATCTAATGAATATAGACGTAAAAATCCTCAACAAAGTACCAGCAAACAAAATTCAACAGCACATTCAAAGCGTCATACACCATGATCAGCTGAGATTTATCCTTGGGGCACAAAGATGGTAGAAAATATACAAATCAATAAGTGTGATATATCATATCAACAAGGACAAAAGCTATACATATAATCATCTCAACAGACTTAGAAAAAAAGCATTTAAAAAATTCAATATCCATTCATGATAAAAACTCTCAACAAATTAGACATAGAAGGAAGATAACTCAATATAATAAAGACCATAGATGACAGGCCCATAGTTAACATTACACTTGGTGGTGAAAAACTGAAAGGTTCTTTTTTTTTTTTTTTTTTTTTTTTGATCAAGAAAAAGTCAAGGATGCTTACTCTGGCCACTTCTTTTCAGCACAGTACTAGAAGTCATAGCCAGAGCAATTAGGCAAGAGAGAAAAATAAAAGGCAGCCAAATCAGAAATAAGAAGTAAAATTATCCCTGTTCATAGATGACATGATCTTATATGTGGAAAATTCTAAGGATTCCACAAAAAAAAAAAAAAAAACTGTTGGAACTAAAAAATGAATTCAGTAAAGTTGTAGGGCTGGGCACAGTGGCTCATGCCTGTAACCCTAGCACTCTGGGAGACCGAGGTGGGTATATTGCTTGAGCTCACAAGTTTGAGACCACCCTGAGCAAAAGCAAGATCTCATCTCTACTAAGAATAGAAAAAAGAAAAAAACTGAGGCAAGAGGATCACTTGACCTCAAGAGTTGGAGGTTTCTGTGAGCTGTGATGCCACAGTACTCTACCCAAGGTGACAGCTTGAGATTCTGTTCCAAAAAAATTTTTTAAAGAAAATTAGAAAAACTATCCCATTTACAATAGCATCAAAAAGAATAAAATATTTGGGAACAAACTCAATCAAGAAGAGAAAAAATCTGTAACCTGAAAACTACAAAAATATTGCTGAAATAAATTAAAGACACAAATAAATTGCAAAATATCCTGTGTGCATGGGTTGAAAGACTTAGTATTGTTAAAATGTCCATCCTACCCAAAGCAATCTACAGATTCAATGCAATCTCTATGAAAATCCCAATGGCATTTTTTATAGAAGTAGAAACAATCCTAAAACTGGTACGAAACCACAAAGAATTCTGGAGCCAAAACAATCTTGAGAAAGAAAAACACAGCTGAAGGTCTTACACTTTCTGATTTCAAAGCATGTAACAAGTTAAATAAATTAAAACAGTATAGTACCAGCATAAAGACAGACATATAGACCAATGGAATAGAACAGAGAGCCCAGAAATAAATCAGCACATATCATAGGTCGCTACAAAAGTTTTGAGATAGACTATGTGATGGTCCATTATTTCATTTCCAAGAAACACGGTCAACAGTGTCCTTTCTGATTCACCCATCCAAGTTTCAACTTGCTTGACTTATCAATGTTGCTTATCCATATTGCTAGGAGGGCTTCATTTGTTTCTATCCTCATGGATTTTCAATTTCTTGATTTTTTTGTATCTCAAAACTTTCATAATGACCACCATACATGGCACATTTGTAATGGGAAAGGATAATTTCTTTATAATTGGAACTAAGAAAACTGGATATCTACATGCAAAAGAAATTGGACCTGTACCTCGCTATACACAAAATCAACCCCAAATGGATTAAAGAAGTAAATATAAGACCTGAAACTATAAAATTCCTAAACAAAAACGTGGGGAGAAATCTTCATGGCACTGGTCTTTGCAGTAATTTCTTGGAGATGACACCAAAAGCATAGGAAACAAAAGCAAAAACAGACAAGTGAGACTGCATCAAATTTAAAAAGTTTCTGCACAGCAAAGGAAACAATCAACAGCATTGAACCACAATCAGTAGAATGGGAGAAAATATTTGCAAACCATATATCCAACAAAGAGTTAATATCCGGAATATATAAGGAACTCCAACAACTCAATAGCAAAAAACATTGACTTTAAAAATGGGCAAAATACTTGAATAGACATTTCTCCAAAGAACACATACAAATGGCAACATACGAAAAGGTACGCAACACCACTAATCATCAGGTAAATGCAAAACCACAATAATATAACACATCACACTTATAAAAAATTTTTGTAAAAACGTGAAAAATAAGTGCTGGCAAGGGTGTGGAGAAATTGGAACCCTTGTTCATTAACATAGGAGTGTAAAATGGTGCAAGTCACTATGGCGATCAGTATAGAGATTTCTCAAAAATCTAAAAATAGGTTTAGATTTCTCCAAAATCTGAAAATAGCTGGGTGCGATAGTTTATGCCTGTAATCCCAGCACTCTGAGAGGCTGAGTCAGGTGGATTGCTTGAGCTCACAAGTTCAGGGCCAGCCTGAGCAAAAAGCGAGACCCTGTCTCTACTAAAAATAGAAAAACTGAGACAAGAGGATTGCTTGAGCCCAAGAGTCAGAGGTTGCTGTGAGCTATGATGCCAAGACACTCAACTCAGGGTGACAGCTTGAGACTCTGTCTCAAAAAAAAATTAATAAAAAAAATAGAATTACCATGTGATCCAGCAATCCTACCCCCGGATATGTATATGATCTTGAAGAGATATATATATATATACCATGTTCATTGCAACATGCAGAAACAACCTCAATGGACCAAAAAAAAAAAAAAAATGGAGTGTGTTTGTGTGTATATGTGTATGTGTATGTATACATGTGTATATTTGTGTGTGTGTATATATATACACATATATTTGTGGATGTATATATAGATATATGTACATACATATACACACACACAATAGAATGTTATCAGCCCTAAGGAAGGAAATTTTGCCATATGCTACAATACGGACGAACCTTGAGGATATTATGCTAAGTAATAAGCCAGTCACAAAAGAACAAATACTGTACAAGTCCATACACACAAGGCATCTACAGTTGTTAAACTCAGCCAACCAGAAAGTAGAATGGTACCCTGTTTCCCCGAAAATAAGACAGTGTCTTATTTTAAGGTGTGCTCCCAAAGATACACTAGGTCTTATTTTCAGGGGACGTCTTATCTTTCCTGTAAGTAGGTCTTATTTTCGGAGGATGTCTTATTTTGGGGGAAACAGGGTAGTTGTCAGGGGCTGGGTTGAGAGAGAAATTAGAAGTTGATTTTCAATGCAGATAAAGTTTGATCATACAAGATGAAAAAGTTCTCAATACCTGCTGAACAACATCGTGCTTATAACTAACATTATTATCACAGATGCTTAAAAACTTGTTAAAAATGTAGATCTCATGTTACATATTTGTACCACAATAAAAAGAAAGTTGATAGTAAGAACCAAATTAGTGGAAGGAATTCTATTAGTTTAACTTTTGCTTTTAGGACAAGGGCCACCAGCCACAATTCAAAACTGCTTGGGGGTTTGTTTTTCAAAGTAGTTTTCACAGTTTTCTATGGCGGCATCCTCCATTACTCTTAGGAGAATTTTTTTTAAGTTATCCTAACTCTGTAATGAAATATCATGTGCTAGTCTGTTTGGAGTTGCTATAAAGGAAATATCCAAGGCTGCATAATTTATAAAGAAAAGAGGTTTCGGGGCGGCGCCTGTGGCTCAGGGGGTAGGGCGCCGGTCCCATATGCCGGAGGTGGCGGGTTCAAACCCAGCCCCGGCCAAATTAAAAAAAAAAAAAAACAAAAAAAAAAAACAAATTTAAAAAAAAAAAAAAAAAAAAAAAAAAAAAAAAAAGAAAAGAGGTTTCTCTGGCTTAGGGTTTTCTGGATTGTACAAGCATGGTGCCAGCATCTGCTTCTGGGGAAGGGTTTCAGGGAGCTTCCCATCGTGGTGAAAGTCGAAGGGGGAGCAAGCGTCTTACATGGCAAGAGAAAACAACCATTTGGGGTGGTGCCTGTGGCTCAAAGGAGTAGGGCACCGGCCCCATATGCCGGAGGTGGCAGGTTCAAATCCAGTCCCAGCCAGAAACTACAAAAAAAAAAACGAAAGAGAAAGAAAGAAAAGAAAAGAACCAGTTCTACAGTGAAGAAATAAAGTGAGAACTCCCTCATTATCGTGGGGAGGGTGCCAAGCCACTCATAAGGAATCTGCCCCTATAACCAAAACATCTCCCACCAAGCCCCACCTTGCACACTGGGGATTAGATTTAACATGAGATTTGGAGGGGCCAAACACACCATATCATATGGCATTTATTTTTTGTCTTAAATGGAAGTATATGATTTTTGATATCAGCCCAGGCCCATGGGATTTTCTGTGTCCCTTTTCTTCCTTGTACATAATTTTTTTTAATGGCTCTGAGATTTTTATCATGCTATAAACTACTAAAATTACTTGGTATTATACAGCAGATTGATGATCCTTAAACTTCATTACAAAATAACCAATTCAGTCTGCAAGGTAGTGATCTTATCAGATTTTATTTTCTCAGCTATACTTTTCACTTTGCTGCTTAGCCCTTGTCTTTCAAAACACATGGAAGTTAAATTCAATTTACCTGTTCTATTCACATGACTATTTATATTTAAAGTTATGTTAATTAAAATTATACAAAATCTAAATTTCATTATCCTACTCATTCCAGCCACATTTCAAGCACCCGAGCTACATGTTGCTAGTGACCGCCATATTGGACCATGCAGATATAGGACATTTTTATCATGACAGGAAATTCTATTAGATGATGCTATTCTAGAGCTTCCTTTTCTCCTCCAAAGCCCTACCCCTTATTAGCATTTTAGGCAGAACACTTAGCCTCTAAATAAATTTCACTTGTCTCATCTGAAAAGTGAAGATAATGCATTTTGGACTCAGGAAAGAAGACTGACCTACATTGTCTTTAAGTCACCTTGATAGCCCCATTTCTGTGAATCCTCCAAGACTTGACCCTTGTTCAGGAAGATAACTCCATTATAATAATGTTTCTCTGGAAAAAAATCTAATTTGAATTACATCATCTCAACTCAGAGCCTCTTTGCTAATAATATACCTACTTAAGTGTAGGAACTGCATTCCAACACTACAAATTCCTTATTGGGTCCAATATGGCAGGTGGTACTTAAAAACGTATCAGTTTTTTCACACCCCAGCAGGCCTCGAAATCACTGTGATAAGAGAACCAGCCTCTCTAAGAAGGGTCACAGCATGCTTATAAGAAGACATCTGGGAAGCAGAACATTTATTTAAAAATTCGAACTGCATAGTCCTGTAAGTAATTAATTGGAGAACATAAGTTGTATTTGAACTAAAATGGAACCTTTGATTACACTTAATGTCCACTGAATGATTAATGTATAAAGTGTTTGCTGTTTACCAAACAAAAGATTTGTCTTTTTTTTTTATATACCATCTGAAAAATCTTGTTTAAAACACTTATTTTCAGAGATGTGATCATTTCTTTGGCACTTACTGGACTGTTAAATTGAATTCATGCTGTCCCTCCACGTTTTCCTGCCTACTCAGGAAGTATGAAAATGGGAACTGATGAGGGAGGCCTAGACATGTTTCCACATTCACTGTGTTTGTGTTTTTAATGCAAGTCATCCCCGCACGCAGATCTACCACCTCCTGAACGAAGATAAATGGTGAACAGTATGCTTTGCTGCTTGGGCAATTTCCCCTCCGTATCTGAAACAGAATACATTTCCTGACTTGGGATATTATTCACTTTTATCACAAACCTTATTGAGATCATCATGTTATATCAGAAACCATGTAAAATACACAGATATGTTTGAATGACAATAATTCCAAACACAAGATACAATAGCAAATCGTTTTCCCACTACTGTTCAAGTGCCTATCTTGGCTCTAGGTTTTCCTGAACGGGGAAAATGAATTGGGGCAGGGGTAGGTGATTCTTTCCATCCTTTCAGTAACCTTCCTGGCCTTTAATTGTGCCAATTCTGTTGTGTTATTTTTGCCTCATGAGGAGCCAAAAGTTATTAAGCACATCCAGGAACCAGTGGTTTTTATCCTGGGACTCATCAATCTTCAAAGAGAAAAGCAAAATTATATAAATATATGCTTTTTTCTTTTTTCTTGGGAGAAGATTAATAGATTTCATGAGATTTTGAAAGCAGTCTATGATCTGGAGAAGATTAAAAGTCACAATTTTGGGCAGGCTCAGTGGCTCACATCTGTAATCCTAGCAGTCTGGGAAGCTACGGCAGGAGGATCACTGGAGGTCAGGAGTGCAAAATTAGCCAGAGTAAGAGCAAGACCCTATCTCTACTAAAATTAGAAAAATTCTCTGGGAGCAGTGGTGTGGGCCTATAGTCCAGCTACTTGGGAGGCTAAGTTAGGAAGATTGCTTGAGCCCAGGTGTTTGAGATTGCAGTGAGCTTTGATTATCCCATTGCATCATTCCAATCAGGGTGAAAGAGCAAGACCCTACCTCAAAAAAAAAAAAAAATCTCAGTTTTGATGGATACATAACAGAATGCAATTAAGTCACTGATGACATTACTGTTTCTGCCATTAGTGGGGGCAGTAAGCGGATATAACACAGTAGCCAGAGCTCTGAAACAAAGAGCAGAACATGGATGCTTAAGTCAAGAGTCTTCTCACCTTCAGATTTTAATGTGATCAATAAACACTGGTGATATGCTTTAAGTCCTATGATAGAGCGATTTACAATGAGAAACATATACTTGGTCTTTATTCTGGCACATAGCTCCTAAAATCTTATAATTTCCTAAATCATAAGAACCATGGGAGGATCTTTGGTTATAATGTTTAATCTTTTGTCCCGGGTTTCTGAAATAGCTCCAGAGCCATGGTAAAAAAAGTATCTCTTGATGTTCATATCAAACCCCTTTCAATCACACGTGAGTTTCTATTAATTTGGTGATTTTCAGAAAGCCTCTAGATAACTACCCGATGGGACCTGGTTGAATAAACCACATGATTAGAGGGTTAAAAGTTTCAACCCCAGTCCCTGGGCCAAGGGCAAGAGACTGAAGCCAGAGTTGACCATCAGTGGTCCATGACTTGCCTGTCATGCCTATATAATTAAGCCTCCATAAAAATTCAAAAGAATGGGTTCAGAGAACTGCTGGATCCGTGAACACATGGAGTTGTTGGGAGGGTGGCATGCCCCAAGAAGGCCCAGAAGCTCGGCACCCCTTCCATCAAATCTTGCCCTATGCATCTCTTCCATTTAGCTATTCCTGAGGTGTATCCATTATAATAAACTGGTAAATATATGTAAATGTTTCTGAGTTTTATGAGCCATTCTAGCAAACTATCAAACCAAAGGAGGGAGTCATAGGAATCTCTGATTTATAGCCAACTGGTCAGAAGCACAGGTGACAGTGTGCACTTGTGAGTGGCATCTGGAGTGCGGGCAGTCTTGTGGGACTGAACCCTTAACCTGTGGCATCTGACACTGTCTCCAGGCAAATAGTGTCAGAATTGAGTTAAATCGTTGGACATCCAGTTGGTATCCACAGAGAACTGAAGAATTGCTTGGTGTGCAAAACCTACACATCTGGTATCGGAAGTCAAGTATTGAGAGTAGCAGTGGAGTAGAGGAAAAAACAGCTTTCCTTTGGCTGGCGGAGAGAAGGAAACAGCTTCCCATTCAGTTCCAAAAGATTGGCTGGGAACATGCCAGAGCTCTGATTACAATAACTCCCATCATTGTCATGTACCTACATGCAAAGCATGTTCTGTTTAAGGTTAAGAATCCTTCAAAGTGGATTTGATTTACTCCATTAACTGATGAGAAAGCTAAGGCTTAAACTGACGACTCTATTCAAGATAATGAAGTTAATACTTTGTAGTACCAAAATTAAAACCCAGGTCAACTCCGATTCACAAAGCTTGTTCATTAATATTGCCCACGTAGGAATATTTTCCAGGTTCTAGGAATGGACCTTTAATTCTCTTAACATCCCACCTAAAACTGGAAAAATGGCACAAATCATGATTCTTCTAGCAGGGCAATAGAAGGCTAATTTTAGAAGTCTAATGAGAAGGGATTAAGGTGTGCCCTGTTAGACAGTCAACACAAGCTCTCATTAGCAACAATGAAGAAACAGCTTGTGTGGTGGGTAAAGGCGGGAGCCCTCTGCTTCCTTTTGTGTTTCACAGCTGGGCTGCCCCTTTAAGAAGCTTAGCCGACATAGTCACATTCATAGATCCTCTAAATCAAAAACCTTTTTAAAAATCACCCAGGAGTGATCCCTAACTACCAAGGAGTAAGACATCCTTTCAGAAGAGAACACTGAAGAGGTTTATCTGAATGTCAGTGAGTTTCAGCTATTCAAGAGAAATCCATCTAGAAAAGTGATTTTGTACAATTGTTGGGTTTTATTGAATTCCAGCAAACTTTTATTTACACATGCTCTATGCAGGAACTGTGCAAAATGCTGCAGAAGAGGTTACAATGTCTAAAATGAGATGGTTGTCTCCCACAGTGGTTGATAGTTCATTGGCAGAGACAGATACACAGATACCTGAAGTCTGGCACATGGCAATAAGGTGGAAAATTGGCTTCCAGCCAAAGTAGCGCAAGAGGAGAACAAGAGAGGCAGACAGTGAATCTGATGGTTGACGGGGATAGAGACAAATCGGAGAACAGTTTATGGAGAGTGTGAGCTCTGTGGATGAAGGCAGGTAAGACCTTGATGGGCACTGCCACCCCAGAAGAACAGAAGCAGAAGTCATGTATGTATGTGGGAAAACAACAGTGGCCCGGGAAGCCCAGACACTGCAGTGATGGTGAAGAGTGAAGGACTCAAAGGCAGTAAGCCTGGGAAAGTGGGTTGGAAGTGAAGTGTGCATAGATACATCATTGTTGGACCCTTCTCAAAAGTGCAGCCAAAGGATGAGCCCCATAAACACCTGGAAGCCTGGTAAACAAGCCCAGGCCCCACCCTGCACCAGTTGCTTCAGAATCTGCATTCACAAGAATGTGAAGGTTTGAGAAACACTGCTGCAGACAGTGGGGAGCCATCAAGGGTTTCCGGAAGACAGGAGTACTCTGCTCTTAGCTGTTCTCCAGAAATGCAAGTTCGTGGAGCCTCCAGGAGGGCACACAGAACGGCCTTTTGATGAGAAGTTATTCAACCACCAAAATCTTGATAAAAATATGAATAGTCCTCTTTTGGAATGATGACTATTAAATGATACCCATATAATCACAGCTTCATCATATTTGGCTGTAAGGTAATTAGGATATTAATTTTTTAAATGCAATTCATTCATTGATAGAGAGGATGAGGAAGTAAAACCAGGTTGCTGCCCAAAATAACATATTTTTTTACTTCAGTTCGCTATCTGGAATCAATGTAGCCATGCTGTTTGATTTTAGATGGTTCAATTTTTTTTTAATACTGTCTGAACTCTGACAGTGAAGGACCCTGTAATATAAGATAAGATTGATCAGGCAGGTTCAGCACCCTAATTCCAGAATACTCTCTAGCAACATCTACACCTTCCTCCATTCCCCCAAACACCCATTTAGAGATAGCCAGGATAATTTTCTTCATTTCCTGCCCAGACAGCTGTGGAATGTTGTAATTCATTGTTAGACAGCTGCAGCAATCCTCCTTAGAAGAGTATATATCTTGTCAAGGATATGGTTATTCTCAAATTTTGAGTTTATTTTTCAAACAGTGATGCACCCACCAGATGTAGAAATAGTCTAGCCTGAGAAACCTCAAAGGGAGCCTGACTCTAACACTCACATCCCTTCTTGGAGATCAGTGCTACAAATACCCTCAGCAGGTTGTGTGTAATCTTCACTGCTTCAGCAAACAGTCCAGCCCACGCTGGTGCAAAAGTCCTCTGAACTCCTGAAAATGACTCCTTCCTAGCTGAGCAAAGCTTAACCCTCTCTTACACACAGATAAGAAAATGCAGCTTGTCTAGAAGGTGAAGAAGAACCAATTTTAATCCTCAGTTACTGCCTCCCTCCACATCCACTGCACAGCCTTGCTATCTTCTGATCTGCAGAGAGGAGAGCAGAAAGAAGATTAAAATCTCTCTCCACTGTGTGTGTGTGTGTGTGTGTGTGTGTAGCTATGCGGGAGGGAGACACAAATAACTGCATACAAATTGAAAACTACCTCAGATGACAGTGAGGGAGTCAAGACTTGGAAGACTCCAGGGAGCAGCCTGATTAGAGTAGGAGTGACAATGGCTGGGCTAAGAGGTTAGAATATTTAAATTATTTGGGAAATTTTGGATATTAGATCTAAGAAGGTTCATTACTATGCCATGTCCTATAAGTCAGATATCACAAACCCCAAACAAGGCAAATGTAAAGGAAGCTTTTCTACTCTTAAATGGCTTCTTCTGCTTTGGTAATAACCTCTTATATGGTACTATTTTAATTTTTAAAAGCACCTTGGAGTTAGCAAAATAGATGTAGAGGCAATTAAAGTCCCTCCAGTTTCTTTTGTGAAATTGGTGTTTAATACCTATTTGGGGAGTTTCTCCCAATTAAAAAAAATTCCATTTTTCCCCATTTCTATTTCAGAATCCCTCATAATCATTAAATTTTGTTTGACAAGTTCAAATAAAGCTATTTTATAACCTCATAAAATTAGTCACAAAACTCTCTTTCCTGAGGTAGAGGGTAGACAGGATCTTTGTCCAGTGGCAGAGCCCAGAGGTCCACAGACGCTAGGCAGCAAAGGTCAACTGGCCTCACATAGTCAACAAACCTATTTGTGTAATTTGAATACCTGTAACCTATCAGGCACCTTCCTAGACAGAGGCTGCAGTAAGACAAGATGTAAGCAAATTTATGTGGGAAACAATCAAGGAAAAGGTAATCATAACTCAGGTTCATCAACATAAAAGGCAGCTGCCCACTAGGGTCAGGAACATCTTTCTGGCCAATTGGGGAAAAATGTCTTCCCAAGAGTTAGTTGTTCTTAGAAGTTACTTCTGTTGAGGGGTTTTGGTAGTGAGACATGGACATGCTTAATCAAGGTTAAGCTATAGTCCCTGATGAAGTGATGAGGGACTACAGTCAAGTCTATAGCTTGACCAAAGAATTGAAATAGAATTCTCCTGGATACATACATGAGAGTTATCCCAGCACCATACGCCAAATTCAAAGAGGTTTAAATCCTGAGTCAGATGAACTCTTTGGCTCCTTCAGAAAGTCTCTGTGGACCAAGTATGCTGCTGTAGGCAGACGATAGTTGGTCTAGAGGGAAAGCCTTGCCAGTCAGGAACGCATCACCATCAAGCAGCTTAGAACAAACAGGGACTCCACAGTTAGAATCCTTCTTCTCCCATTTACTAGGTACATGTCATTCAGCTCAACCTCTCTCTGTTACAGTTTCCTTGTCTGGGAAATGGGGATCATAATAACACCCACCTCATTGGGTTGCTATGAGGATCAAATGAGTTGCCACTTTTATAGACTTTAGAAGTTCTGAGCCCTTGGTAAGTGCTTTGAAAGGATTATGTTAAATAAAGGTCAGTACCATGAGGACCCTAATCCAATGTCCATCAAGATGGGGTAGCTGCAGCATGATTTATTCCAATTAATACCTGCTTTTTATATGGATGGGTTAACCTTTAGAATGGGTGAAGAGATCATCTGAATTACACCACCCCAACAAAAAAAGATCCCCTCTGACTATATCAAAATAAAAATATTTCTAGCGTCACCTTTCCTAGATGAGTCACCTTCCCTAGATGGTATAACCCAGATGGGCTATAATGAAGAGAATACATTTGACCAAAAGACTCTTGCCATGGAGGGGCCCATCACCTCTCTTCATGAATAGACAAAAGATATTCAAGAAAAGAAAGAAGCAATCTCATAATAAATGAGTCGAAACCTCAAGATTTCATAAGAAATTAATATTACACTCCAGCCATATCCTTTAATATGTCCCTTTTCATAAATGCAACATTGAATTTAATTACATTAATTGGATATTTTTGCCTTAACTCAGATTGTAAAATTAACTTTCATGAATCTTCTGTTTTTCCTATTGTTCTCCACAAAAGTTAGCAAACAACCCTACTTCTAAAGTCCATTTAAAAAAAGAGAGAGAGGAGGTGGAGCAAGATGGCAGCCGAGTAATAGCTTCCTTGCCTCTGGGCACCATGAGTCTGGGGAGATAGGACTCCAGGCATCTCTGGCTGGTGGGATCTGCCTATCATCACCCCTGAGAGGATGCAGGGAGTCAGCGAGAGACTTCTGAACCCCAAGAGGAGGACTAAAACAGTGGAAAACCGGCAAGTGGTCGCATGTGTTCAATCTGACTAAACCCACCCGCAACTGTAAGTTCAGTAGGAGGGAGACTGCAAACCAGAAAGGCCTTACCTGTGAACAGTTTTGGTGTCTTTGGACTTGGCACTCAGCTGAACTGCCTTGGGGAGAGCCTGAGCAGGAGTGCAGAGAACTTTGGCCTTTGTCTAGGGCCCCAGTCTGAGCCGCTGAGCCAGACGGAGCTAATAGTGTTTGGCTCTGGGTCACAGGCAGCCATTGTGAGCGATCTGCCCCAGCAAGCTCCACCCTCAGGGTCGCAGAGCTAGAATTGGGTGGGAGCTGGTAACCCAGCGACCAAGTAGCCTAAGGGCGGGGTCAGAGCCGCCTTGGAGCCCTAACCCTCGGGGGCAGATGGAGACAAGTTCTGGCACACAGGGTAAGTGGATAGCCACTTCAGCAGTGATTCCAGCGACAAGTACTTCCCTGGGAAAGCTTCTGCTCAGCAAGTGAACAAGTTCAAAGTCCTTTTAAGTGGGCTGAAGAAAGATTTAGAGTGTCTACCTGCTGGGGTTTGAGAAACTAGCAGCCTCCAGTCATATCAGAACTGTGATTAACATCTCATACCCCAGAAGACCACGTGTTGCCCAGACAATATTCAATAACATATACATACTGCTTTGTTTTTGGTTGTGTGTTTTTTTTTTTTGGTTTGGTTGTTTTTTTATTTTGATGTTGTTTTGTTTTTTAAGTTCAACCTTTTCCATACAGATCCTTTTTCTTTCTCTATTTTTCTGGTTTAATTATAATTTCCCATTGCTGCCTATTTCAATAATTAGAACTTCATTTTTGTTAGTGTTTCTACCGCTATTATTTGGTTTTCCACCCAATTTTATCCCGGAAAGTTTTCTATTTCCTAGTTTTGGTTTGATTTATACCATTTTTGTCTTTCCTCTCTACTTGGTGGAGGTGGGGTACTGTGTCTGATCAGGTTAGCAAAGAGCTGCTGACCTCAAGGGAACCACCCAAATGGGCAACCCCAGAAGGTGGGGTTTTTTTTAAGGTTGTATCAAACTACCCTACTGTACACCTATATTGCTCTGTCTCCCTCTTTCTGTGCCTCTCTTCTTTTTGTCAATATTCCTTTTAACCACCCCCTCTCCTTTCTCTATTATTCTTTTTTTTTTTCTCTTACCACTTGGTCCTCCTTTCTTTCATCCCTTTTTTGCTCTTCAACCTTCTCACCCTTCTGATCCTGTAACCCTTAGTCAACAGGCACGAGAACTTAAAGAGCAAGACGAAGTAAAAGGAAAATTAGGGCAAGGAAACAGATAAAAGAAATCACTCATGAGGAAGAATCAGCAGAAAACTCCAGGCAACATGAAGAACCAGTCCAGAACAACCCCGCCAAGGGACCATGAGGTAGCTACTGCAGAGGATTCCACCTATACAGAAATGTTAGGAATGACAGAAAGGGAATTTAGAATACACATGTTGAAAACAATGAAAGAAATGATGGAAACAATGAAGGAAACTGCTAATAAAGTGGAAAATAACCAAAAGGAAATTCAAAAAAAAAATCAAATAAGAGATGCACTATATGAAGAATATAAAAAGGATATAGCAGAGCTGAAAAAATTGAAACAGTCAATTAGGGAACTTAAAGATGCAATGGAAAGTATCAGCAACAGGTTAGACCATGCAGAAGAAAGAATTTCAGAGGTAGAAGACAAAGTTCTTGAGATAACTCTGATAGTAAAAGAGGCAGAAAAGAAGAGAGAGAAAGCAAAACGTTCACTGTCAGAATTATGGGACTTTATGAAGCGTTCCAACATACGAGTTATAGGAATTCCAGAAGGGGAAGAAGAATGCCCCAGAGGAATGGAAGTCATACTACAGAATATTATAAAAGAAAATTTCCCAAATATCACCAAAGATTCTGACAAACTGCTTTCAGAGGGCTACCGGACCCCAGGTCACCTCAACTCTAACCGAGCTTCGCCAAGACGCATTGTGATGACCTCTCCAAAGTCAAGACAAAAGAAAAGATTCTGCAAGCTGCCAGGAGTAAGTGCCAGTTGACCTACAGGGGCAAATCCATCAGAGTGACCGCACACTTCTCTAATGAAACTTTCCAAGCAAGAAGACAATGGTCATCTACCTTTAATCTACTTAAACAGAACAATTTCCAGCCCAGAATTCTGTACCCTGCTAAGCTAAGCTTCAAAATTGATGGAGAAATCAAATCATTTACGGATATACAAACATTGAGGAAATTCACCACAACAAGACAAGCTCTACAGGAAATACTTCAACCTGTTCTGCACACTGACCACAACAATGGATCAGCAGCAAAGTAAGAACTCAGAAATTAAAGGACAGAACCTAACCTCCACACTGATGCAAAAGATAAAACTAAGCAATGGACTCTCACAAAATAAGACGAATAGAATACTACCACACTTATCAATTATCTCAATAAATGTTAATGGCTTGAAATCCCCACTGAAGAGACATAGATTGGTTGACTAGATTAAAAAACACAAGCCATCCATTTGCTGTCTGCAAGGAACACACGTGGCTTCAAAAGACAAATTAAAGCTCTGAGTCAAGGGTTGGAAGACAATTTTTCAGGCAAATGGAATTCAGAAGAAAAGAGGAGTTGTGATCTTATTTTCAGATACATGTGGATTTAAAGCAACTAAAATCAAAAAAGACAAAGATGGTCACTTTATATTGGTCAAGGGAAAAATACAACAAGAAGACATTTCAATTCTAAATATTTATGCACCCAATTTAAATGCTCCCAGATTCTTGAAACAGAACTTACTCAGTCTGCGCAATATGATATCTGATAATACCATAATAACAGGGGACCTGAACACTCCTCTTACAGAGCTGGACAGATCCTCTAAACAGAAATTAAACAAAGATATAAGAGATTTAAATGAGACCCTAGAACAACTGTGCTTGATAGACGATAATAGAACACTCCATCCCAAAGATAAAGAATATACATTCTTCTCATCACCCCATGGAACATTCTCCAAAATTGATCATATCCTGGGACACAAAACAAATATCAACAGAATCAAAAGAATTGAAATTTTACCTTGTATCTTCTCAGACCATAAGGCACTAAAGGTGGAACTCAACTCTAACAAAAATGCTCGACTCCACCCAAAGGCATAGAAATTAAATAATCTTATGTTGAATAACAGATGGGTGCAGGAAGAAATAAAAGAGGAAATCATTAACTTCCTTGACCATAACAACAATGAAGACACAAGCTACCAAAATCTGTGGGATAATGTAAAAGCAGTTTTGAGAGGAAAATTCGTCGCTTTAGATGCCTACATTCGAAAAACAGAAAGAGAACACATCAACAATCTCACAGGAGATCTTACGGAATTGGAAAAAGAAGAACAATCTAAGCCTAAACTCAGTAGAAGAAAAGAAATATCCAAAATCAAATCAGAGATCAATGAAATTGAAAACAAAAGAATCATTCAGAAAATTAATGAAAAAAGGAGTTGGTTTTCTGAAAAAATAAATAAAATAGATAAACCATTGGCCAGACTAACAAGGAATAGAAAAGTAAAATCTCGGGCGGCGCCTGTGGCTCAAGGAGTAGGGCGCCGGTCCCATATGCCAGAGGTGGTGGGTTCAAACCCAGCCCCGGCCCAAAAAAAAAAAAAAAGAAAAGAAAAGTAAAATCTCTAGTAACCTCAATCAGAAATGATAAAGGGGAAATAACAACTGATCCCACAGAGATATAAGACATAATCTCTGAATACTACCAGAAACTCTATGCCCAGAAATTTGACAATGTGAAAGAAATGGATCAATACTTGGAATCAGACCCTCTCCCTAGACTTAGCCAGGAAGAAATAGACCTCCTGAACAGACCAATTTAAAGCACTGAGATCAAAGAAACAATAAAAAATCTTCCAACCAAAAAATGCCCTTGTCCAAATGGCTTCACTCCAGAATTCTATCAAACCTTCAAGGAAGAGCTTATTCCTGTACTGCAGAAATTATTCCAAAAAATTGAGGAAGAAGGAATCTTCCCCAACACATTCTATGAACCAAACATCACCCTGACACCAAAACCAGGAAAAGACCCAACCAAAAGGAGACTTTCAGACCAATCTCACTCATGAATATAGATGGAATAATTCTCAACAAAATCCTAGCCAATAGATTACAGCTTATCATTAAAAAAGTTATTCATCATGATCAAGTAGGCTTCATCTCAGGGATGCAAGGCTGGTTTAACATACGCAAGTCTATAAATGTTATCCACCATATTAACAGAGGCAAAAATAAAGATCACATGATCCTTTCAATAGATGCAGAAAAAGCATTTGATAAAATCCAGCATCCTTTTCTAATTAGAACACTGAAGAGTATAGGCATAGGTGGCACATTTCTAAAACTGATTGAAGCTATCTATGACAAACCCACAGCCAATATTTTACTGAATGGAGTAAAACTGAAAGCTTTTCCTCTTAGAACTGGAACCAGACAAGGTTGTCCTCTGTCACCTTTACTATTCAACATAGTGCTGGAAGTTCTAGCCATTGCAATTTGGCAAGACAAGGAAATGAAGGGAATCCAAATGGGAACAGAGGAGGTCAAACTCTCCCTCTTTGCTGACGACATGATCTTATACTTAGAGAACCCCAAAGACTCAACCACAAGACTCCTGGAAGTCACCAAAAAATACAGTAATGTTTCAGGATATAAAATCAATGTGCACAAGTCAGTAGCCTTTGTGTACACCAATAACATTCAAGATGAGAAGCTAATTAAGGACACAACTCCCTTCACCATAGTCTCAAAGAAAATGAAATACCTAGGAATATACCTAACGAAGGAGGTGAAGGACCTCTATAAAGAAAAATATGAAATCCTCAGAAAGGAAATAGCAGAGGATATTAACAAATGGAAGAACTTACCATGCTCATGGATGGGAAGAATCAACATTGTTAAAATGTCTATACTTCCCAAAGCAATCTACCTAATCAATGCCATTCCTATCAAAATATCAACATCGTACTTTCAAGATTTGGAAAAAATGATTCTGCATTTTGTATGGAACCAGAAAAAACCCCGTATAGCTAAGGCAGTTCTCTGTAACAAAAATAAAGCTGGGGACATCAGCATACCAGATTTTAGTCTGTACTACAAAGTCATAGTGATCAAGACAGCATGGTACTGGCACAAAAACAGAGACATAGACACTTGGAATCGAATTGAAAACCAAGAAATGAAACCAACATTTTCCAACCACCTAATCTTCGATAAACCAAACAAGAACATACCTTGGGGGAAAGACTCCCTATTCAATAAATGATGTTGGGAGAACTGGATGTCTACATGTAGAAGACTGAAACTGGACCCACACCTTTCCCCACTCACAAAAATTGATTCAAGATGGATAAAGTACTGAAATTTAAGGCATGAAACAATAAAAATCCTCAAAGAAAGCATAGGAAAAACACTGGAAGATATTGGCCTGGGGAAAGACTTCATGAAGAAGACTGCCATGGCAATTGCAACAACAACAATAATAAGCAAATGGGACTTCATTAAACTGAAAAGCTTCTGTACAGCTAAGGAGACAATAACCAAAGCAAAGAGACAACCTACACAATGGGAAAGGATATTTGCATATTTTCAATCAGACAAAAGCTTGATAACTAGGATTTATAGAGAACTCAAATTAATCCACATGAAAAAAGCCAACAATCCCATATATCAATGGGCAAGAGACATGAATAGAACTTTCTCTAAAGACGACAGATAAATGGCTAACAAACACTTGAAAAAATGTTCATCATCTCTATATATTAGAGAAATGCAAATCAAAACAACCCTGAGATATCATCTAACCCCAGTGAGAATGGCCCACATCACAAAATCTCAAAACTGCTGATGCTGGCGTGGATGTGGAGAGAAGGGAACACTTACACTGCTGGTGGGACTGCAAACTAGTACAACCTTTCTGGAAGGAAATATGGAGAAACCTCAAAGCACTCAAGCTAGACCTCCCATTTGATCTTGCAATCCCATTACTGGGCATCTACCCAGAAGGAAAAAAATCCTTTTATCATAAGGACACTTGTACTAGACTGTTTATTGCAGCTCAATTTACAATCGCCAAAATGTGGAAACAGCCTAAATGCCCACCAACCCAGGAATGGATTAACAAGCTGTGGTATATGTATACCATGGAATACTATTCAGCCATTAAAAAAAAATGGAGACTTTACATCCTTCGTATTAACCTGGATGGACGTGGAAGACATTATTCTTAGTAAAGCATCACAAGAATGGAGAAGCATGAATCCTATGTACTCAATTTTGATATGAGGACAATTAATGACAATTGTGGTTATGGGGGGGAAGCAGAAAGAGGGAAGGAGGGAGGGGGGTTGGGCCTTGGTTTGTTTCACACTTTATGGTGGCAAGACATGATTGCAAGAGGGACTTTACCTAACAATTGCAATCAGTGTAACCTGGCTTATTGTGCCCTCAATGAATCCCCAACAATAGAAAAAAAAAAAGAGAGAGAAAAAGACACCCCCTGTCTCCCTGGGCAAGACACCCTCTGTCTCCCTGGGCAACCAGAGGAGGCCGGGCATCTATTCAGGTGGCAACCACCACAGAACAGGTATGGGACGGAAACGCAGGCCCCCTGACACTTCAACCCAGAGTAACTGTTTCACTAGGATGGAACAGAAACCAGCTGAAAACAAGACAGAACCACTTAGCCCCACCACCGAAACAGGGCCATAGCACTGTACGGGTCCTCAACAAAGCTCCAGGGGAATAATCAAATGGTGTAAAACAATCACGGGGCAGAATCAGCAGAAAAACTATGGTAACATGAATAACCAGAATAGATCAACCCCCCAAGGAAAGATGCGGCAGATGTAACTGAAGATCCCATTCATAAACAGCTGACCGAGATGTCAGAAATCGAATTCAGAATTTGGATTGCAAACAAGATTAATAAAATGGAGGAAAATTTGGAATTAGAATTTCGAACACCAATTCAAAAGTCGGATTTACAAATTCGAGGAGAAATTCAAAAGTTGTCTCAAGAATTTAACAAATTTAAAGACAAGACCCCCAAGGATTTTGACACACTGAAGCAAGAATTTTTAGCCCTCAAAGATCTGAAAAATACAGTAGAATCCCTCAGTAACAGAGTGGATTAAGCAGAAGAAAGGATTTCTGACATTGAAGATAAAGCCTTTGAATGCTCCCAGACTCTCAAAGAGGAAGAGAAACGGAGAGCAAAAAAGGATCATTCTCTTAGATAGCTCTGGGGTAATTCGAAGAAGACTAATATCTGCCTCATTGGAATCCCTGAGAGTGATGAAGCAGCCTCGCTAGGCACAGAGGCCCTTCTCCATGAAATTATGAAAGAGAATTTTCCAGACATGCAAAGAGATTCTGAAATTCAGATAGCAGACATTTTCAGAAACCCAGCAAGACTCAATCCGAATAAGACATCCCCCAGGCACATCATAATTAACTTCAGTAAAGATAATATGAAGGAGAAAATTCTGAAAGCAGACAGACTTAAAAAACCCATTACCAAAAAGGGAAGAATGTTAGAATGACTGCAAATCTCTCTGATGAAACTTTACAAGCCAGAAGAGGGTGGTCATCAACTTTTAATCTCCTAAAGCAAAATAACTTTCAACCCCGGATCCTGTATCCAGCTAAACTGAGTTTCATTTATAATGGAGAAATTAAATACTTTAATGACATTCATATGATGAAGAAATTTGCCATAACCAAACCAGCTCTTCAGGATATTTTCAGACCTATCCTCCATGATGACCAGCCCAATCCCCTACCACAAAAGTAAACCCACTCAGAAACTTTTGATAAAACTCCAACTTCCACACTGGCAAAAGGATTAAAAATGTTCACTGGACTTTCAAAAAACTCAATACACCAAATTTTACCAGACTTATCAATATTCTCCATTAATGTGAACGGCTTAAACTGTCCTCTAAAGAGGCACAGGTTAGTTGACTGAATACAAAAACTCAAGCCAGATATTTGCTGCACGAAAGAGTCACATCTTACCTTAAAAGACAAATACAGACTCAGGGTGAAAGGATGGTCATCCATATTTCAGGCAAATGGTAATCAGAAAAAAGCAGCTGTTTCAATTTTATTTGAAGATACAATAGGCTTTAAACCAACAAAAGTAAGGAAGGATAAGAATGGCCACTTCATATTTGTTAAGGGTATGATGAGATTTCAATTATTAATATCTATGCACCCAACTGGAATGCGCCTCAATTTATAAGAGAAACTCTAACAGACATGAGCAACTTGATTTCTTCCAGCTCCATAATCGTCGGAGATTTCAACACTCCTTTGGCAGTGTTGGATTGATCCTCCAATAAGAAGCTGAGAACATATTGAGACAAGATGGCTGACTGAAGCCAGCTTTCCACAGAGGCTCCCATCCGGAAGGAGAGTTAAAGGACAAACATTCAGCAAGTAACCTGGTGGATTCGAGCTGCACTAAGAGAGAAGGTTGAAGAACGCACATCAACCCCGCTGAGGCGAGCTGCGACCACAAGGATACAAACAAAAGGTACAAAATCCATCACCAAGCGGACGGGAGTCCCCTCCCCCATGAGAATGGCTCAGAGTGCCCCACAAACAATCGGGCAGAGTTCAAAGGTCCTCCCACTACATTCCACGGGAGAGACCCTCTAAAAACTGGACCTACCTCCCCTACTAGGGTGCCACGGCGTCCTCCTGCCAGGCATAAAACTGTATAAAATTGTATACGTCTCTACCTTGAATTCTGAGCTCCCAGCGCTGCTCTCCACGCACACTCAGGTCTGAAGGCCAGTCCCCCAGGAGTTCAAAGTCTTGGGTGATTTCTCGAGGGTTGTGGATGGTGCCTAAACTGCAGCTGGTTGGCGCCAATTCTGGGGCATGGGAGTGAGGAGAGGACAGTCGGCGGAGAGGGGACTGTGCCGGAGTGGCGGTTCCCTGAGGCACAGTGCGACAGCTGTATTTTGGCGACAATATGGCCAGGCATAAAACTGTGTAAAACTGTGTGTGTTCTCTGCCTGCAACCCTGGGCTCCCAGTGCTCCTCTCTGCTCTCGCTTCAAGTTCTGGAGTCCTGTCCCCCAGGATTCCAGACTCATGGGTGATTGCTCGAGGGGTGTAGACAGTGCCAGGGCTGCAGCCGGTCGGTGCGGACTCTGGGGTGTGGGAACAGAGAAAGGATGGTTGGCTGGAAGAGAGCTGCACCGGAGCAGCGGTTTCCTGAGGCATAAAACAGCAGCCCTCTTTTGAGAGCTATACGGCTCACTACCAAATATTCTGATGCCACAACCCCTGTTTCCCTGGGCAACCAGAGACTGAGTATAGGATTTGCCTGAGGCAACACAAACTTGCAAACCGGGGAAACTCCCAGGGTGGGGCTGACCCAGAGGTCCGCTTTACTGAACCTAAGACGCGCCTGGCCATCAGGGGATTGTCAGCCTATAGACAATACAAAAGCAAAGACAAGCTGATTTGGAACTCAATTCAGCTTCTCTTCTGCAGGGGAACCACAAAGTTGTCCTGTTCTGTTCTGTCAGTAACATTAATCAGGGGCGAGACTGGACCTGAGTGAAAACCCCCAAACTTCATCAAGTGCCCGAGGTTGTCAGGTCACCTCCTCCTGCTAGAGAGAAGAGGAGCGCAGCAGCCTGGCAGACATCCTTGTGATTCAGGCAGGTGCAAACTCCTGGAGTACCAGTTCACTACAGGCAACTGGGTCAGCCAACTGCAGGGCTATCAGTGACTAGGTGTGACAGTGGTGCAAGGTGGGGAAGGAGGCATCAACCTTTCCAGACTGATCTATTGGCTGGGTGGCTGCTCCTGACTCCACGCAGCACTGGAGCTAGCCACACCAGAGTAGTCACCAGACCCCTGTGATCCAGTTCCCAGAGACCTCTTAAACTCTCTCACCCGAGACAGGTGCAGACTGAGACAATTGATTTGGACCTTTTGAACTGAACCAATCACCTGAGGAAAAATCAGGTGGTGTCCAGGGTGCACGGTGGTAGGAAGGTTTGATTTTCTTTTTCCAATTGTCTGCCTGTGGCGGGCGGGGTAACATAATTGCTGATATTCCTCCACAGCTGAGACTTCAATCCAGAGTATCTGTTTCACTAAGGTGGAAGAGAAACCAGCTGAAAACAAGACAGAACTACTTAGCCCCACCACATAGAGCCCCATTTCTCAGGCCACAACAATGTACAGGCCTTCGACAAAGCCCCAGGGGAAAAATTAAAGGCAGTAAAACAACCAAGGGGCGGAATCAGCAAAAAAGCTCTGGCAACATGAATAAACAGAATAGATCAACCCCCCCCAAGAAAAGATATGGCAGATGTAATTGGAGATCCCATTCATAAACAACTGGCTGAGATGACAAAAATAAAATTCAGATTTGGATTGCAGACAAGATTAATAAAGTGGAATTAGGAATTCAAGGAGAAATTCAAACGTTGTCTCAAGAATTTAACGAATTTGAAGACAAAACCACCAAAGACTTAGACACACTGAAGCAAGAATTAGCGGCCCCCAAAGATACGAAAAATACAGTACAATCCCTCAGCAACAAAATGGAACAAACAGAAGAAAGGATTTCTGACATTGAAGATAAAGACTTTGAATGCTCCCAAACTCGCAAAGACAAAGGAAAATGGAGAGCAAAAACGGATCATTCTCTCAGAGAGCTCTGGGATAATTCAAAGAAGGCTAATATCCGAATCATTGGAGTTCCTGAAACAGATGAAGTGACCTCCATGAGCACAGAGGCCATTCTGCATGAAATTATGAAAGAGAATTTTCCAGACATGCCCAGAGATACTGAAATTCAGATAGCGGACAGCTTCAGAACCCTAGCACGACTCAACCCCAATAAGACATCATCCAGGCATATCATAATTAACTTCACTAAACTTAATATGAAGGAGGTAATCCTCAAAGCTACCAGGAGAATGAAAACCATTACCTTCAAAGGGAAGAATATTTGAATGACTGCAGATCTCTCTGCTGAAACTTTTCAAGCCAGAAGAGGGTGGTCATCGACTTTTAATCTCCTAAAGCAAAATAACTTTCAACCCCAGATCTTGTATCCAGGTAAACTGAGTTTAATTTATGATGGAGAAATTAAACACTTTAATGACATTCATAACTTGAAGAAATTTGCCATAACCAAACCAGCTCTTCAGGATATTCTCAGACCTATTCTTCATAATGACCAACCCAATCCTATACCACAAAAGTAAACTCACTCAGAAACTTCAGATCAAACTCCAATTTCCACACTGGTGAAAGGATTAAAAATGTCCCCTGAACTTCTGAAAAACTCGATACCCAAAATTTCACCAGACCTATCAATATTCTCCATTAATATGAATGGCTTAAAATGTCCTCTAAAGAGACATGGGTTAGCTGACTGGATACAAAAACTCAGGCCAGGTATTTCCTGCATACAAGAGTCACAACTTAACTTAAAAGACAAATACGGACTCAGGGTGAAAGGATGGTCGTCCATATTTCAGGCAAATGGTAATCAGAAAAAAGCAGGTGTTGCAATTTTATTTGCAGATACAACAGGCTTTAAAAAAACAAAAGTAAGGAAGGATAAGAATGGTCATTTCATATTTGTTAAGGGTAACACTCAATATGAGATTTCAATTATTAATATCTATGCACCCCAACCAGAATGCACCTCAATTTATAAGAGAAATTCTAACAGACATGAGCAACTTGATTTCCTCGAGTTCCATAATAGTCGGAGATTTCAACACTCCTTTGGCAGTGTTGGATCGATCCTCCAACAAGAAGCTGAGCAAAGAAATCTTAAATTTAAACCTCACCATCCAACATGTGGATTTAGCAGACATCTACAGAACATTTCATCCCAACAAAACTGAATACACATACTTATCAGCCCACAGAACTTACTCCAAAATCGATCACTGTAGGATAATATTTAAAAATAAACATATACTTCATCAAGCACACAAAGTAAATTCAGTGTGAGTTTAAAATGACATGCTTTTCTTCCAGAGGCTTAAGAGGCTTGGACCCCCCTGGGTTACTCACAGAGTTAGGCTTTTGGAGTTACGTATTTCTTAGGCCTTTTCTCTGAAGCAGTACACCCCATGAAGCCTGAGGTCAAAAGGCATGCCACCCTTCCTCAGAGATACGGGCCAGAGGGTTGACATATGTTAACAACATATTGTCAGAAGTCTATAGGTGCTCTGCCCTGAAGGAAGGTCACAGGCATTACTTCATACTGAGCAAACTGAGTGAATGCTTGAAGATATTCAATTCCCCTGTGGCTATTTTCGTCTTTGTGATCTCCTTTTAGCTACCTGCCCAAAAATTAGTCACTGTTTAGAAGAACAGTTTTACTACACAAGTGGTTGCACTGATATGATAAATATTTACTTTCAAGTTCAATTACAGATATATAAAAAAGAACATAAGATGATAAAACTAATAGATAATGGATTAGGTGTGTACGAGACTGGAAGACTATAAAACTAAAACTTGGAATAAAGAATTTTGCTAGGTGCCATCCCACGGTGTATAGTCTGTTTCTTGACTTAATAATTACAGGAACAAGTTTACACCTACAGCAAAGCTGCCGCTCGTTCACATCTCCCGTCACGCAACAATCACATCTTAGGTCACAAGTCTGACCTCAGTAAATTTAAATGAACAGAAATTTTTCCATGCATCTTCTCGGACCACCATGGAATAAAACTTGAGCTGAGTAACAACAGGAATCTGCATGCTCATACAAAAACATGGAAGTTAAATAACCTTATGCTGAATGATAGCTGGGTCACAGATGAGATTAAGAAAGAAATCACCAATTTTTTGGAACAAAATGACGATGAAGACACGAACTATCAGAACCTCTGGAACACAGCAAAGGCAGTCCTTAGAGGAAAATTTATAGCACTGCAAGCCTTCCTCAAGAGAACGAAAAGAGAGGAAGTTAACAACTTAATAGGACATCTCAAGCAATAAAAAAAGGAAGAACATTCCAACACCAAACCTAGTAAAAGAAAAGAAATAGCCAAAATCAGAGCAGAACTCAATGAAATTGAAAACAAAAGAATAATACAACAGATCAATAAATCAAAAAGCTGGTTTTTCGAAAAGTTCAATTACATAGATAAACTGTTGGCCAAACTAATCAGAAAAAAAGAGTAAAATCTCTAATCTCATCAATCAGAAACGACAAAGACGAAATAACAACAGACTCCTCAGAAATCAAAAAAAATCCTTAATGAATATTACAAGAAACCTTATTCTCAGAAATATGAAAATCTGAAGGAAATGGACCAATACTTGGAAGCACGTCACCTTCCAAGACTTAGCCAGAATCAAGTGGAAATGTTGAAAAAGCCCATATCAAGTTCGGAAATAGCATCAACTATACAAAACCTCCCTAAAAAGAAAAGCCCAGGACCAGATGGTTTCACATCAGAATTCTACCAAACCTAAAAGAGGAATTAGTACCAATATTACTCAACCTGTTCCAAAAGGTAGAAAAAGAAGGAAGACTACCCAACTTGTTCTATGAAGCAAACATCACGCTGATCCCCAAACCAGGAAAAGACCCAACAAGAAAAGAAAATTATAGATCAATATCACTAATGAATACATATGCAAAAATATTCAGCAAGATACTAACAAACAGAATCCAGCAACATATCAAACAAATTATACATCATGACAAAGTTGGTTTTATCCCAGGGTCTCAAAGCTGGTTCAATATATGTGAATCTATAAATGTAATCCAGCACATAAACAAATTAAAAAACAAAGATCATATGATTCTCTCAATCGATGCAGAAAAAGATTTTGATAATATCCAGCATCCTTCATGATCAGAACACTTAAGAAAATCGGTATAGAAGGGACATTTCTTAAACTGATAAAGACCATCTACAGCAAACCCATAGCCAATAACATATTGAATGGAGTTAAATTGGAATCATTTCCACTCAGATCAGGAATCAGACAAGGCTGCCCATTGTCTAAATTGCATTTTTAACATTGTAATGGAAGTTTTAGCCACCGCAATTAGGGAAGAAAAGGCGATCAAGGGTATCCATATAGGGTCAGAAGAGATCAAACTTTCGATCTTCACAGATGATATGATTGTATATCTGGAAAACACTAGGGACTCTACGACAAAACTCTAAGAATTGATAAAGGAATACAGCAATGTCTCAGGTTACAAAATCAATATTCATAAATCGGTAAACTTTATATATACCAACAATAGGCAAGTTGAAAAAACAGTTAAGGACTCTATCCCATTCAGTAGTGCCAAAAAAGATGAAATATTTTGGAATTTATCTAACAAAGGACGTGAAAGATCTCTATAAAGAGAACTAGGAAACTCTAAGAAAAGAAATAGCTGAAAATGTTAACAAATGGAAAAACATACCATGCTCATGGCTGGGAAGAATCAACATTGTTAAAATGTCCATACTACCCAAAGCAATATACAATTTCAATGCAATCCCTATTAAAGCTCCACCTTCATACTTTAAAGATCTTGAAAAAACAATACTTTGTTTTTTATGGAATCAGAAAAATCCTCGAATAGCCAAGATATTACTGAGAAATAAAAACAAAGCAGGAGGAATTACGCTACCAGACCTCAGATTATACTACAAATCGATCGTGATCAAAACAGCATCATACTGGCACAAAAACAGAGAAGTAGATGTCTGGAACAGAATAAAGAACCAAGAGATGAATCCAGCTACTTACCATTATTTAATCTTTGACAAGCCAATTAAAAACATTCAGTGGGGAAAAGATTCCCTATTTAACAAATGGTGCTGGGTGAACTGGCTGGCAACCTGTAGAAGACTGAAACTGGACCCACACCTTTCACCATTAACTAAGATAGACTCTCACTGGATCAAAGATTTCAACTTAAGACATGAAACTATAAAAATACTAGAGGAGAGTGCAGGGAAAACCCTTGAAGAAATCGGGCTGGGCGAGTATTTCATGAGGAGGACCCCCGGGCAATTGAAGCAGCTTCAAAAATACACTACTGGGACTTGATCAAACTAAAAAGCTTCTGCACAGCCAAGAACACAGTAAGTAAAGCAAGCAAACAGCTCTCAGAATGGGAGAAGATATTTGCAGGTTGTCTCCGACAAAGGTTTAATAACCAGAATCCACAGAGAACTCAAACACATTAGCAAAAATAAAACAAGGGATCCCATCGCAGGCTGGGCAAGGGATTTGAAGAGAAACTTCTCTGAAGAAGACAGGCATGTGGCCTTCAGACATATGAAAAAATGCTCATCATCTTTAATCATCAGAGAAATGCAAATCAAAACTACTTTGAGATACCATCTAACTCCAGTGAGACTAGCCTATATCACAAAACCCCAAGACCAGAGATGTTGGTGCGGATGTGGAGAAAAGGGAACACTTTGCACTGCTAGTGGGAATGCAAATTAATACATTCCTTTTGGAAAGAGATATGGAGAACATTAGAGATCTAAAAATAGATCTGCCATTCAATCCTGTATTCCCTCTACTGGGCATATACCCAGAAGACCAAAAAGCACATCATAACAAAGATATTTGTACCAGAATGTTTATTGCAGCCCAATTCATAATTGCTAAGTCATGGAAGAAGCCCAAGTGCCCATCGATCCACGAATGGATTAATAAATTGTGGTATATGTACACCATGGAATATTATGCAGCCTTAAAGAAAGATGGAGACTTTACCTCTTTCATGTTTAGATGGATGGAGCTGGAACATATTCTTCTTAGTAAAGTATCTCAAGAATGGAAGAAAAAGTACCCAATGTACTCAGCCCTACTATGAAACTAATTTAGGGCTTTCACATGAAAGCTATAACCCAGTTACAACCTAAGAATAGAGGGAAGGAGGAAAGGGAGAGGAGGGAGGGGAGAGGTGCGTAGAGGGAAGCAGATTGGTGGGATTACACCAGCGGTGCATCTTACAAGTGTATATGTGAAGCTTGGTAAACGGTCTGTGAGGCTAGTGAATGATGCCCCATGCAATGTACACAGCTATGATTTAAGAAAAAATGTATATGTGAAACTTGGTAAACGGTCTGTGAAGCTAGTGAATGATGCCCATGCAATGTACACAGCTATGATTTAAGAAAAAAAAAAAAAAAAGAAAGAAAGTTCAAAAAAAAAAAAAAGATTAAAACTTAAGACATGAAACTATAAAAATACTAGAGGAGAGTGCAGGGAAAACCCTTGAAGAAATCGGTCTGGGAGAGCATTTTATGAGGAGGACCCCCCGGGCAATTGAAGCAGCTTCAAAAGTACACTACTGGGACTTGATCAAACTAAAAGCACAGCCAAGAACACAGTAAGTAAAGCAAGCAAACAGCCCTCAGAATGGGAGAAGGTATTTGCAGGTTATGTCTCCGAAAATGTTTTAATAACCAGATCCACAGAGAACTCAAACGCATTAGCAAGAATAGAACAAGAGATCCCATTGCAGGCTGGGCAAGGGATTTGAAGAGAAAATTCTCTGAAGAAGACAGGCGCACAGCCTTCAGACATATGAAAAAATGTTCATCATCTTTAATCATCAGAGAAATGCAAATCAAACTACTTTGAGATACCACATAACTCCAGTGAGACTAGCCTATATCACAAAACCACAATACCAGAGATGTTGGCGTGGATGTGGAGAAAAGGGAACAGTTTTGCACTGCTGGTGGGAATGCAATTAAATTAATTTCTTAATTAATTTAAATTAATAAATTGTGGTATATGTACACCATGGAATATTATGCAGCCTTAAAGAAAGATGGAGACTTTACCTCTTTCATGTTTACATGGATGGAGCTGTAACATATTCTTTTTTTTTTTATTATTATTGTTGAGGTTTCATTGAGAGTACAATAAGCCAGGTTACACTGATTGCAATTGTTAGGTAAAGTCCCTCTTGCAATCATGTCTTGCCCCCATAAAGTGTGACACACACCAAGGCCCCACCCACCTCCCTCCTTCCCTTCTTCTGCTTCCCCCCCATAACCTTAATTGTCATTAATTGTCCTCATATCAAAATTGAGTACATAGGATTCATGCTTCTCCATTCTTGTGATGCTTTACTAAGAATAATGTCTTCCACGTCCATTCAGGTTAATACAAAGGATGTAAAGTCTCCATTTTTTTTAATGGCTGAATAGTATTCCATGGTATACGTATACCACAGCTTGTTAATCCATTCCTGGGTTGGTGGGCATTTAGGCTGTTTCCACATTTTGGCGATTGTAAATTGAGCTGCAATAAACAGTCTAGTACAAGTGTCCTTATGATAAAAGGATTTTTTTCCTTCTGGGTAGATGCCCAGTAATGGGATTGCAAGATCAAATGGGAGGTCTAGCTTGAGTGCTTTGAGGTTTCTCCATACTTCCTTCCAGAAAGGTTGTACTAGTTTGCAGTCCCACCAGCAGTGTAAAAGTGTTCCCTTCTCTCCACATCCACGCCAGCATCTGCAGTTTTGAGATTTTGTGATGTGGGCCATTCTCACTGGGGTTAGATGATATCTCAGGGTTGTTTTGATTTGCATTTCTCTAATATATAGAGATGATGAACATTTTTCATGTGTTTGTTAGCCATTAATCTGTCATCTTTAGAGAAGGTTCTATTCATGTCTCTTACCCATTGATATACGGGATTGTTGGCTTTTTTCATATGGATTAATTTGAGTTCTCTATAGATCCTAGTTATCAAGCTTTTGTTTGATTGAAAATATGCAAATATCCTTTCCCATTGTGTAGGTTGTCTCTTTGCTTTGGTTATTGTCTCCTTAGCTGTACAGAAGCTTTTCAGTTTGATGAAGTCCCATTTGTTTATTTTTGTTGTGGTTGCAATTGCCATGGCAGTCTTCTTCATGAAGTCTTTCCCCAGGCCAATATCTTCCAGTGTTTTTCCTATGCTTTCTTGGAGGATTTTTATTGTTTCATGCCTTAAATTTAAGTTCTTTATCCATCTTGAATCAATTTTTGTGAGTGGGGAAAGGTGTGGGTCCAGTTTCAGTCTTTTACATGTAGACATACAGTTCTCCCAACACCATTTATTGAATAGGGAGTCTTTCCCCCAAGGTATGTTCCTGTTTGGTTTATCAAAGATTAGGTGGTTGTAAGATGTTAGTTTCATTTCTTGGTTTTCAATTTGATTCCAAGCGTCTAGGTCTCTGTTTTTGTGCCAGTACCATGCTGTCTTGATCACTATGGCTTTGTAGTACAGACTAAAATCTGGTATGCTGATGCCCCCAGCTTTATTTTTATTACTAGGATCTGCCTTAGCTATACGGAGTTTTTTCCGGTTCCATACAAAACGCAGAATCATTTTTTCCAAATCTTGAAAGTACGATGTTGGTATTTTGATAGGAATGGCATTGAATAGGTAGATTGCTTTAGAAAGTATAGACATTTTAACAATGTTGATTCTTCCCATCCATGAGCATGGTATGTTCTTCCATTTGTTAATATCCTCTGCTATTTCCTTTCTGAGGATTTCATATTTTTTTTATAGAGGTCCTTCACCTCCTTCGTTAGGTATATTCCTAGGTATTTCATTTTCTTTGAGACTATGGTGAAGGGAGTTGTGTCCTTAATTAGCTTCTCATCTTGACTGTTATTGGTGTATACAAAGGCTACTGACTTGTGGACATTGATTTTATATCCTGAAACATTACTGTATTTTTTGATGACTTCTAGGAGTCTTGTGGTTGAGTCTTTGGGGTTCTCTAAGTATAAGATCATGTCGTCAACAAAGAGGGAGAGTTTGACCTCCTCTGCTCCCATTTGGATTCCCTTTATTTCCTTGTCTTGCCTAATTGTATTGTCTAGAACTTCCAGCACTACGTTGAATAGTAAAGGTGACAGAGGACAACCTTGTCTGGTTCCAGTTCTAAGAGGAAAAGCTTTCAGTTTTACTCCATTCAGTAAAATATTGGCTGTGGGTTTGTCATAGATAGTTTCAATCAGTTTTAGAAATGTGCCACCTATGCCTTACTCTTCAGTGTTCTAATTAGAAAAGGATGCTGGATTTTATCAAATGCTTTTTCTGCATCTATTGAGAGGATCATGTGATCTTTATTTTTGCCTCTGTTAATATGGTGGATAGCATTTATGGACTTGCGTATGTTAAACCAGCCTTGCATCCCTGGGATAAAGCCTACTTGATCATGGTGAATGACTTTTTTGATGATAAGCTGTAATCTATTGGCTAGGATTTTGTTGAGAATTATTCCATCTATATTCATGAGTGAGATTGGTCTGAAAGTCTCCTTTTGGTTGGGTCTTTTCCTGGTTTTGGTATCAGGTTGATGTTTGATTCATAGAATGTGTTGGGGAAGATTCCTTCTTCCTCAATTTTTTGGAATAATTTCTGTAGTACAGGAATAAGCTCTTCCTTGAAGGTTTGATAGAATTCTGGAGTGAAGCCATCTGGACCAGGACATTTTTTGGTTGGAAGCTTTTTTATTGTTTCTTTGATCTCAGTGCTTGAAATTGGTATGTTCAGGAGCTCTATTTCTTCCTGGCTGAGTCTAGGGAGAGGGTGTGATTCCAAATATTTATCCATTTCCTTCACATTGTCAAATTTCTAGGCATAGAGTTTCTGGTAGTATTCAGAGATGATCTCTTGTATCTCTGTGGGATCAGTTGTTATTTCCCCTTTATCATTTCTGATTGAGTTTACTAGAGATTTTACTTTTCTGTTCCTTGTTAGTCTGGCCAATGGTTTATCTGTTTTATTAATTTTTTCAAAAAACAACTCCTTGTTTCATTAATTTTCTGAATGATTCTTTTGTTTTCAATTTCATTGATCTCTGATTTGATTTTGGATATTTCTTTTCTTCTACTGAGTTTAGGCTTAGATTGTTCTTCTTTTTCCAATTCCATAAGATCTCTTGTGAGATTGTTGATGTGCTCTCTCTCTGTTTTTCGAACGTAGGCATCTAAAGCGATGAATTTTCCTCTCAAAACTGCTTTTGCAGTATCCCACAGGTTTTGGTAGCTTGTGTCTTCATTGTTGTTATGCTCAAGGAAGTTAATGATTTCCTGTTTTATTTCTTCCTGCACCCATCTGTTATTCAACAGAAGATTGTTTAGTTTCCATGCCTTTGGGTGGGGTTGAGCATTTTTGTTAGAGTTGAGTTCCACCTTTAGTGCCTTATGGTCTGAGAAGATACAAGGTAAAATTTCAATTCTTTTGATTCTGTTGATATTTGTTTTGTGTCCCAGGATATGATCAATTTTGGAGAATGTTCCATGGAGTGATGAGAAGAATGTATATTCTTTATCTTTGGGGTGGAATGTTCTATATGCGTCTATCAAGCATAGTTGTTCTAGGGTCTCATTTAAATCTCTTATATCTTTAATTTCTGTTTAGAGGATTTGTCTAGCTCTGTAAGAGGAGTGTTAAAGTCCCCTGTGATTATGGTATTATCAGATATCATATTGCTCAGACTGAGTAAGGTCTGTTTCAAGAATCTGGGAGCATTTAAATTGGGTGCATAAATATTTAGAATTGAATTGTCTTCTTGTTGTATTTTTCCCTTGACCTATGTAAAGTGACCATCTTTGTCTTTTTTGACTTTAGTTGCTTTAAATCCACATGTATCTGAAAATAAGATTGCAACTCCTCTTTTCTTCTGAATTCCATTTGCCTGAAAAATTGTCTTCCAACGCTTGACTCAGAGCTTTAATTTGTCTTTTGAAGCCAGGTGTGTTTCTTGCAGACAGCAAATGGATGGCTTGTGTTTTTTAATCTAGTCAACCAATCTATGTCTCTTCAGTGGGGAATTCAAGCCATTAACATTTATTGAGATAATTGATAAGTGTGGTAGTATTCTATTGATCTTATTTTGTGAGAGTCCATTGCTTAGTTTTATCTTTTGCATCAGTGTGGAGGTTAGGTTCTGTCCTTTAATTTCTGAGTTCTTACTTTGCTGCTGATCCATTGTGGTGGTCAGTGTGCAGAACAGGTTGAAGTATTTCCTGTAGAGCTGGTCTTGTTGTGGTGAATTTCCTCAATGTTTGTATATCCATAAATGATTTGATTTCTCCGTCAATTTTTAAGCTTAGCTTAGCAGGGTACAGAATTCTGGGCTGGAAATTGTTCTGTTTAAGTAGATTAAAGTTAGATGACCATTGTCTTCTTGCTTGGAAAGTTTCATTAGAGAAGTCTGCAGTCACTCTGATGGATTTGCCCCTGTAAGTCAACTGGCGCTTACTCCTGGCAGCTTGCAGAATCTTTTCTTTTGTCTTGACTTTGGACAGGTTCATCACAATGTGTCTTGGAGAAGCTCAGTTAGAGTTGAAGTGACCTGGGGTGTGATTCCTCTGAAAGCAGTGTGTCAGAATATTTGGTGATATTTGGGAAATTTTCTTTTATAATATTCTCTAGTATGGCTTCCATTCCTCTGGGGCATTCTTCTTCCCCTTCTGGAATTCCTATAACTCGTATATTGGAACGCTTCATAAAGTCTCATAATTCTGACAGTGAATGTTCTGCTTTCTCTCTCTTCTTTTCTGCCTCTTTTACTATCTGAGTTATCTCAAAAACTTTGTCTTCTACCTCTGAAATTCTTTCTTCTGCATGGTCTAACCTGTTGCTGATACTTTCCATTGCATCTTTAAGTTCCCTAATTGACTGTTTCAATTCCTTCAGCTCTGCTATATCCTTTTTATATTCTTCAGATTGTTCATCTCTTATTTGAGTCTGTTTTTGTATTTCCTTTTGGTTATTTTCCACTTTAATAGCAGTTTCCTTCATTGTTTCCATCATTTCTTTCATTGTTTTCAAAGGAATTCTAAATTTAGAATTCAAGGGAATTCTAAATTCCCTTTCTGTCATTCCTAACATTTCTTTATAGGTGGAATCCTCTGCAGTAGCTACCTCATGGTCCCTTGGCGGTGTTGTTCTGGACTGGTTCTTCATGTTGTCTGGAGTTTTCTCTAATTCTTCGTCATGAGTGATTTCTTTTACCTGTTTCCTTGCCCTAATTTTCCTTTCACTTCCTCTTGCTCTTGAAGTTCTCGTGCCTGTGGACTAAGGGTTACAGGACCAGAAGGGTGAGAAGGTTGAAGAGCAAAAAAGGGATGAAAGAAAGGAGGACTGAGTGATAAGAAAAAAAAAAAAGAAAAATAGAGATAGGGGAGGGGATGGGTAAAAGGAGTATTGACAAAAAGAAGAGAGGCATAGAAAGAGGGAGACAGAGCAGTATAAGTGTACAGTAGGGTACTTTGACAGAACCTTAAAAATACCCCACCTTCTGGGGGTGCCAAGTTGGGTGGTTCCCTTGAGGTCAGCAGCTCTTTGCTAACCTGATCAGACACAGTACCCCACCTCCACCAAGCAGAGAGGAAAGACAAAAATGCTATAAATCAAACTAAAACAGGCAAACAGAAAACTTTATGGGATAAAATTGGGTGAAAAACAAAATAATAGCGGTAGAAACACTAGCAAAAATGAAGTTCTAGTTATTGAAAAAGGCAGCAATGGGAAATTATAATTAAACTAAAAAAATTGAGAAAGAAAAAGGATCTGTTTGGAAAAGGTTGAAATTAAAAAAACAAAACAATATCAACATCAAAATAAAAAAAAAAAACACAACCAAAAACAAAGCAGTATGTATATGTTATTGAATATTGTCTGGGCAACACGTGGTGCTCTGGGGTATGAGATGTTAATCACAGTTCTGATATGACTGGAGGCTGCTGATTTCTCAAACCCCAGCAGGTAGCCACCCTAAATCTCTCTTTAGCCCACTTAAAAGGCACTTTGAACTTGTAAACTTGCTGAGCAGAAGCTTTCCCAGGAAAGTGCTTGTCGCTGGAATCACTGCTGAAGTGGCTATCCACTTACCCAGTGTGCCAAAACCGGTCTCACTCTGCCCCTAAGGGTTAGGGCTGCAAGGCGGCTCAGACCCCACCCTTAGGCTACTTGGTGGCTGGGTTACCAGCTCCCACCCGATTCTAGCTCTGCGATCCGGGGCGGAGGGCGGAGCTTGCCGGGGCAGATCGCTCACAATTGCTCCCTGTGAGGCCCTAGACAACGGCCAAAGTTCTCCACACTCCCGCTCAGGCTCTCCCCAAGGCAGTTCAACTGAGTGCCAAGTCCAAAGACACCAAAACAGTTCACAGGTAGGGCCTTTCTGGTTTGTAGTCTCGCTGCTACTGAACTTACACTTGTGGTTGGGTTTAGACTGATTGAACACACGTGACCACTTGCCGTTTTTTCACTGTTTTAGTCCTCCCTCTTGGGGTCCAGAAGTCTCTCGCTGACTCCCTGTATCCTCAGAGGGGTGATGATAGGCAGATCCCACCAGCCAGAGATGCCTGAAGTCCCATCTCCCCAGACTCATAGTGCCCAGATGCAAGGAAGCTGTTACTCGGCCGCCATCTTGCTCCTCCTCTGGAACATATTCTTCTTAGTAAAGTATCTCAAGAATGGAAGAAAAAGTATCCAACGTACTCAGCCCTATTATGAAACTAATTTTTGGCTTTCATATGAAAGCTATAACCCAGTTATAACCTAAGAATATGGGGAATGGGGAGAGGGAGGGGAAGGAGGAGGGATGATGGGTGGGATTACACCTGCGGTGCATCTTACTAGGGTACATGTGAAACTTAGTAAATGTAGAATATAATTGTCTTAACACAATAACTAAGAAACTGCCAGGAAGGCTTTATTAACTAGTGTGATGAAAATGTGTCGGCGGGGCGGAGGCAAGATGGCGAACTGAAGCCAGCTTTCCACAGAGGCTCCCATCCTGAAGCGAGTTAAGGGACGAAAATTTAGCAAGTAACCTGATAGATTTAAGCAGCACCAAGAGAGAAAGTTGAAGAACACACATCAACCCCGCTGAGGAGAGCTGTGACCACAAGGACACAAACAAAAGGTATAAAACCCACCATCAAGCAGACGGGAGTCCCCCCTCCCCCACCTGATTGGCTTAAGAACCCCACAAACAAACACGCAGAAATCAAAGGCCCTCCCACTATACTTCACGGGAGAAACCTACTAAAATCTGGACCCTCCTCCCTTACTAGGGTGCCTAGGCATTCTTCTGTCAGACATAAAACTATATAAAACTGTAAATATCCTTTGCTGGCAACTCTGAGCTCCCAGCACTTCCCTCCACTCTCTCTGAGGTCTAAAAGCCTGTCCCCCAGGAGTTCAGATTCTTGGGTGCCTTCTAGAGGGGAGAGGACAGTCCCCGAGCTGCGGCTGGTCAGCGCTGATTCTGGGGCACGAGAGAGAGGTGAGGACAGTCAGCGGAGGGCGACCCTCACCAGGGCGGTGCTTCCCTGAGGCATGGTGCAGCAGCCCTCCTTGGGCAACAATACAACCAGGCATAAAACTGAGCGGAACTGTGTGGCCTCGCTACCAGCAGCTCTGGGCTCCTGGCTCTGGGCTCCTGGCACTCCCCCCGCCCTCACTCTTTGGTCTGGGGACCTGAGTGCCTGCCGTGTGGCCAGGCAAGGAGCTGGGTCAAACTGAGTCTGTTCCCTGTCAGCAGCTCTGAGCTCCAGCTGCTCCCACCACCCCACCCTCACTCTGAAGCCTGAAGGCTTGAGCTGTGGCGCTGCGGCCGGGTGAGAGACCAGGAGGGACCTGAGTGTGCTCCCTGCCAACGGTTCTGGGCTCCTGGCACTCCCCCCGCCCTCGCTCTGTGGTCTGGAGACCTGAGCACCTGCCGTGTGGCCAGGCAAGGAACTGGGTCGAACTGAGTCTGTTCGCTGCCAGTGGCTCTGGGCTCCAGCTGCTCCCCCCACCCCGCCCTCACTCTGAAGCCTGAAGGCTTGAGCTGGGTGAGAGACTCTGGGCTCTGGGCTCCCGGCGTTCCCTCCGCCCTCACTCTGTGATCTGGAGACCTGAGCACCTGCCGGGCGGATGTGGAGAATAGGGAACACTTTTGCACTGCTGGTGGGAATGCAAATTAATACATCCCTTTTGGAAAGAGATATGGAGAACACTTCGAGATCTAAAAATAGATCTGCCATTCAATCCTGTAATTCCTCTGCTGGGCATATACCCAGAAGACCAAAAATCACATCATAACAAAGAAATTTGTAGCAGAATGTTTATTGCAGCCCTATTCTTAACTGCTTAGTCATGGAAAAAACCGAAGTGCCCATTGATCTACAAATGGATTAATAAATTGTGGTATATGTACACCATGGAATACTATGCAGCCTTGAAGAAAGATGGAGACTTTACCTCTTTCATGTTTACATGGATGGAGCTGGAACATATTCTTCTCAGTAAAGTATCTCGAGAATGGAAGAAAAAGTATCCAATGTACTCACCCCTACTATGAAACTAATTTAGGACCTTCACATGAAAGCTATAACCCAGTTACAACCTAAGAATAGGGGGAAGGTGGAAAGGGTGGAGAGGGAGGGGGGAGGTGCGTAGAGGGAGGGGCATTGAAAGGATCACACCTGTGGTGCATCTTACAAGGGTATATGTGAGGTTTGGTAAATGTGGAATGTAAATGTCTTAGCAAAGTAACTAAGAAAATGCCAGGAGGGCTATGTCAACTAATGTGATGAAAATGTGTCAAATGGTCTATGAACCAAGTGTATGGTGCCCCATGATCATATTGATGTACACAGCTATGATTTAATAAAAAAAAGTAATAAAAAAAAAGAAAGAGTAAAATCATGCAGAGGGAGAACAAAGAAATTTACGTTAGATTAAAAATAAAAGTTTTGTATTCATAAAAAAAAAAGAAAATGTGTCAAACTGTTTATAAAAAGCAATGTATGGTGCCCCATGATCGCATTAATGCATACAGATATGATTTAATATTAATAAAATAAAATAAAATTAACAGCAACAACAACAAAAAAAAAGAATGGAAGAAAAAGTATCCATTGTACTCAGCCCTACTATGAAACTAACTATAGCTTTCACATGAAAGCTATAACCCAGTTATAACCTAAGAATAGGGGGAAGGGGGAAAGAGAGGGGAGGGAGGGGGGAGGTGGTCAGAGGGAGGGTAATTGGTGGGATTATACCTGTGGTGCATCTTACAAGGGTTTATGTGAAATTTAGTAAATGTAGAATGTAAATGTCTTAACACAATAACTAAGAAAATCCCAGGAAGGCTATGTTAACCAGTGTGATGAAAATGTGTCAAACGGTCTATAAAACCAGTGTATGGTGCCCCATGATCACATTAATATACATAGCTATGATTTAGTAAAAAACAAATAATAATAAATAAATAAATAAATAAATAAAACAAAATATATTTTAAAGATAGCCATTCATTTCGGGAATCATAATAAAGTTATATGTAAATGACAATGCCAAAAAAAAAAAAGGAAGAAAATTACACTTAGCCATACACATTACCCCCATATTGACAGACTTCTACAAAACTAATTTCCCCATCCTCTTATCAGAGGTCTGTACTGAAGCAGCAAGTACACAGAAACTATTTATAAGCTGCACAGGGCCAAGTAAATGCCAGGAAGCAAAATTGGCTGCCTTTAAGATTTAACACAGACTTTCCAAGTCCCAGAGCTATTTCTTTTTCAAAATTTTAATAATTAGTCATTTTCTTAAGCTATGACCAAAAAAAAAAAAAAAAAGTAAAGGACCAAAGCTTCCTAGGACTACACAAGGATTGTATTATCCTACTTTGTCAGGTAGCTTAATAAGTGTTCCGCTGAGAGAGTCAGGAGCTGCAGCCCCCTCCCAGACTCATTGCAGATGAAAACTCCTTTGATAAGCACTGGAGTCCCTGACCTGCAAGTTAACACTCCCTGTTTTTCCAGATGGCCGTTCTCCTGAGTACAGGCTGACAATCACGTCAAACGGGGCTAGGACCTGACCACAAGCCTCATTTTCAGTTGTGAGTAAAATCAGGACTTGAAGCCAGGTCTCTGAAGATCAGACACAGTGACATGAACTCCACAGTCCCCTAATAAATCACAGCTGAAGTTAGCGTTCAGGAGAGCAAATGCTACACGATGCCGCTGGCAAGATGAATTCCACTGCAGCTTTACTTGTCTCCCTTTGCCTTAGCTGAAAACTTTCAAAGAAGTTTAATCAGAGTTTTCAGAACTCCATGTTGATCCTTTGTTTAAAAGCAGGGGGTGGGGGTTGTTGTTCTTTTGGGAAATCATCTTACAGATGGCCTCAGGGGGGAAATTATATATTTTATATTTATTTTGAGAGTTGTGGTCTCTCAGAGGACCAAAGTTTAGAGGAAAAACCAGATTCGCATCTAGGAATTCTGGGCTAAGGATGAACAAAAGTCACATAAAGAACACAAGTCATTTTTGAAGTATTTTTAACATTTTATATTTTCTATCGAGAAATGATGGAAATAAACAATAATGTCTGAAAATGATGATTTACCTTCTGAATTCAGCTTCAGTGGAGCAGGTGGTATTTAAGAAAGCATCACCAGTAAAAATCAAAACATCACAGCAATATTGATATTTTACTTCTATGTTCTTCTTAACAGTTTTTAAATGGGCCAAATGGTGTGAATTCAGCATTTAAGCCTGCAAAGTACAAATATTTTTTTTTTCTGATTCTTAATGCAAAGAAGTGTACTCACAAAGTAAAATCAATTTGTCAGCCTTGCGTGTACATGACATTTCTCATTTCCCCACTTACTGAGGAGAAACACAGACACTGTATACTGCTGAATGAAGTGACATTTACAGAATGGTGGGTTTTTTTCCATTTACCACCTTAGTCACATTTAAAATTTTTATTTCAAATATTATACAAATAAGCCTTCTCTACATATTTAAAATCAAACCCACAAAATGCCTTGCAAGGAAGCAAAATTGTCATCAACTGAAAGCTTCCTTGCATCCCTGTTGTCAAAATGATATATATAATGGCATCGAAGATCTGAATAAGTAGAAAATTCAAGCTCTCTGGATAATATTTTAAAAATTTATCCAGGTTTTCATTTGCCCTAAACAGACTTCTTTCAATACCAAAGTCAGACTTTTTGGACCTAGCCCATCCTTCATTTCCTAAACACATTTTTGTAAGTTAATTTACAATTTCTCATCATAAAAGAATCAAGTTTTTCTCTTGAAAGGAATACCTGGTCATTGAAGACCAATAGGAAATATATTTTCTATGTTTAGAATGTACTTTTACTCATGTCCTGATGTGTGAAAAGTGGGATTTGTAGAAATACAGAGCTTGCCCCTACTATTTAGCACTTTTTCTAAGTAGCTTCATAATCCTAAGTAAACCCATTGCTCAGCTTCCCTGATGTGAAATGACAACCAACACCCCAACCCATCCGATTTCCAAGTGTTTTATGCTGTGAGAAGTGAGAGTCTTGTTTAACATCAGGTCCATTTAACATCAATGCCAGCCCTGACCATTATTTCATTTGGTTCATGAACAAAGACCTGTGATATAGGTCATCTTGCTGCCATTTTCTAGTTGAAAGAACTGCAACTCAGACAGGTACAGAGAAGATAAGTTTATGAATCTATCAGGAAGTTAAATCTAAGTGGTCTGCAATTCAAAATGTGGGTTCTAGTCACTGAGTCTTTATGCTTCTGTTTTGTTTTTTTTTCTAGCCACAAACAGAATATAGTGAGTAAGCTTTGAAGCTTGGGTTCAAATCCCACCTCTGATCCTTCCCAGCTGCAGCACGTTGATAAAAGTGTTGAACCACCAAGTGAGATAAGGCTAGAGATGTGCATGTCGCATAAGATGAGAAAGATTAGAAAGTGTGGGAAGTACTGTATCTCATGCAGTAAAGTGGTCAATAAATATTGGTGGCTGCCATTATATTATTATATTTTCAAGGAAAGTTCTAATCATCTGGATTCAATTATAATATCCAGTTTCCTAGTTTGGGGATGTCTGCCTTCATGTGTAGAAAATTCTGTTAAACTCCAGCAGGAAGTCAGAGCAAGATGTAAAACCTTTACTTACCAGAGATGTGTTGAAAACAGTATCATTCTGAGCAATAGGACACTAAAAAAGAAAATGACAATTGTCTTCACAAAAGTAATAATAATAGCAAAATTTTCATGCCATTGTAATTATTTACAGAGTAATTATTTACAGACCATGGCTTTGACACTGAAGGAGTGTTCTTCAAGTGCTATTATTCAGTATGCAAGCAGAAGCTGCTTTGAGACTTTACTTAAATACAAAATGCAGGAGAACTCCTTAGCTGAACAAGCCTCCCTCCCATCTTATACCTCTAGCAGCCCCGAAGGACATGCCTATACACAACAGGACTATAGATGCTGTTCCAAATGCTCGTTTTCTCATTTTCACTTGGATTCATGTTGCATGGTAAGAGAGAGCGTGATATATTTGAGGTCAAATTCACTAAACATTTATGGACTGCCTTCTCAGTGGAAGATATTTTTCAGACAAAGAACTTGGGGCTTTCATGATTTTGAATTATAAGTGACTCCAGGGAAACCCCACACTATCTCTAGTGTTTGCTCACTGAAATAGAATTGAATCTGCAGGATGTGTTGTACCAGTCAACTATTGCCCTGTAGTAAGCCATGCCAAACCACAGCCATGCATTCTCTCCTGTGCCTTCTTGCTGCTCAGAATCAGTTGATCTGGGTGGTGCTAAGCTGGATTCAGCTCCAAGGCTTCAGGCTGGTTTAGGGCTAGTCCTTGTGTCTTTTGTTCTCCTGAAATTAACAGTCTAGTTGGAACTTGCTCTTTTTTTGACAAATAGCAGATGTGCATGTAGGCAAGGCCAACATGCAAACACATTTGGGGCATCTGTGCCAAATGTCATTAGTCAAAGCAAAACGCCTGGCTGAGATGAAACGGGAGGGGCTGCAAAGCTCTACAGCAAGCAATGGGGATACCAGGTAGACTCAAGAATTGAGGTGAATAAGTTGATCTTTCATATATACTTTATAGGAAATGGTTAATTCTTTATAAGTTTGAACCTGAAATTAGAGCAGTAACTATTATCAGACAGTTGGTGGCATGTGCCTATCCCTTGGAAACTTTAGCTAAGTGTGTTTCTCTAAGATTTCAAAAATTATGACACTTGATCTAAGCACTACAAATTTCCCTATTAAAAATATGGACATTACCTATATAATGATGAATTTTAACTGAAAATTAATTACCTGTGTCTACTTATTAGACTGATGGGAAATCCCATTTAAAGTAAGATTGGCAGAAACTAACCTGCGTGCTCTCTGAGGTTAGGGATTATTCTGAAATCTTTACCATTGTACTTTGCCAAGTGCCTGAAATAGGATAGACACTCAAGAAAGATGTATTAGAAGACTGAAAATGGAATGACTGAACATTTTAGAAGCTGGCTCTTTGTTTACAATCCTTGTTTGTTATTAGTTCCCACTTGATCTTTCCCCAGCTTGTAGGTTTCCTCTGACTCGTGGGGTCACGCCTTCCTATCCTGTGAGCTTGCTTATTGCTATGTCTTTGAAGATACTTTATCTATGAAATGAAAATTTGCTTCTCCTTCCAATATAGTTGGTCAGACTTGTGATCTGTGTCTGTATTGTTTTATGGCCCTTTTGTCCAGTATTTATATGCCTTTACCTCTGATGTGTTGTGTATTTTTGTTTCAGAAAAGAAAACCATCTGCAGAGCGCTAGCTCCTCTTGTGCCCGGAACAGTCAACCGCATTGCCTCTCTTTACCTTTTCTTCCTACTACTATCTTACTTGAAAAGATGCACAACTAAAAAAATGTGACGACCTTTTGTCTGGCACCAAACCATGACCCTACCTTCAGAACTTTCTATGTTTGATCTAAATGATTGTCACCAACTTAGTTTTTCAGCCTCTCTTCTCCTTATTCCCCTTCCTTATATTTGACATTTTATATATTTGACTTTTAATATGTCTTTAACAAAATGTTCTTAATCTTGATTCTGGCAATTTATTTGTTCTAAAACTTTAGAAAACTTACTGAAAATAATACAGGACAGCAGTATAAAGAAAGCTCTTCCACCTCCCACCCTGGCCTATGGTAACAAATCTTGAGTAAAACCTGGCATTAGGTGGGGCCCTCTTTACATGTTATAAGGGCCTTTCAGACATAGCAATCTTGCAAGTCCCAAACTGATTTAAGATAGTCCCAGTCACAGAAGGTATCTTCAATGCACTTGCAGAGTTAAAATGCAATAGCTTCAGCTTGTTCTTTAGTCATCCCAAGTGTTAATGGTAATAAATCATTATCTAATGAAAAATACCTTTTACTAAAAGTTTACAGCTGCCAGGCACTGTGATGAGCCCTTTCTACACACTATCTCCATTGATTCTCATAATCAACTCAATGAGCTAGAAATTAAACCTATTCTACAGTGGAAAACACAAGGATTTGGGATGCATATACCTTCAGCCTTCTAGTTATGTAGAATAGAAAAGTGGAACTGTAAACCAGGCTGATGTCAGAGCCTGAATTGTAACTATAGTTTGTGATCTGTCTAAACCAAAATGTTTTGTTGTTCTTTTTCTTTGCTACATTAAAAGGATGGAATGCAAACATTTCTGCTCATCTCCTAAGAAATTCGAGGATTGAGACCTCTGTCTTCAAGAGAAGGATACTCACGGCTGATTTGCTAACAATTTGAGTTCCAAGAATTCTGAATATAAAGGGCAGTTCTACTCTGCAACAACCGAGGGAAATGGGGTTTCAAAAGAATTTAAGTCCCTCAAAAAGAGAAGGGAGGGATTCCCCAGCATGATAGTCAGTCAAAAGAAAGTGACTGGAAGGAAGAGGTGAAGGAGAAAAGAGTCACAGAGACAGGAGCCTCACCCCAAATAACCAGCTTTGCAAAGGTGGCTCTGAAGGACATGGGTGAAAGGAAATTCAGTCTGCCTTGGATCAAACCCCAATTTCACTGTGTAGTAGTTTTGTGACTTTCAACAAGTTATTAATACGTAACCTCTGTGCTACTCAACCACTACCTCAGTTTTCCCTTCTGTAAAATAGAGAGAACATTAGCACATATCATATAGGATTCTCAGGATTCAATGAATTGATGCCTGTTCAGTCACTGGAACAATTCCTGGCCCAGAGTGTTTAGCAGACGTCAGTCTTTATTATTCATTCATATGATATTTGAAAGCTGTGGACTTGGGTGGGGCTTTGTCGTCATACCCAAAGCAGAAACCTTTTCATGACCTGCACCCACACTTTGTGCTTTCCCCAGAAAATCCCCTCAGGGGGCTCAGAAGGGACTCACTCCCAAAGTATTCAACAGTACAGCTGCGGCCTCCCAGCAGGAACAGCTTCTGACTGCTAAAACACTCTGCTCTGCCCCTTCCAAATGCCCATAGGGACCTCAGTAATAAGAACTGAAAGTCTCTTAAACTCAGAACCCAAATAATTAACAAGTGAAACCCAAGATCCCCTTTTCTTCTGGCCACACTTCAATTCCCACATCTATAAAATAAAGCCACCACCCACTTCACTGGATCACTCTGAACACTAAGTGAGAGAATAAATAAAAAGGAGCTAGCACAGTGCCTGACACATAGTAGGTAGTTTAAAAATACAGTCATCCCTTGGTATCATGAGGGATTGGTTCCAGGACCTCCTTCACATACCAAAATCAGCAATGCTCAAGTCTCTGATATAAAATGGTGCCGTACCTGCAGCTAACCTACACGCATCCTCCTGTATACTTTAAATCATCTCTAGATTACTTATAATACCTAATACAATGTAAATGCTATGTAAATAGTTCTTGTACTGCATTGTTTAGGGAATAATGGCAAGGAAAAAATAGTCTGTACATATTCAGGACAGATGGAATTTCTTTTTTGAGTATTTTCCATCTGTGGTTGGTTGAATCCATGATGTAGAACGCAAGATACAGAGGCCAAATGTATTCATTTATTTCCTTCTCTCCTCAAGCTAAAGATAGTCCTTGCTAAACACTGTTAAGGGACTAATAGTTTAAGGTAAAAAGCCTAATGGGAAGTGGGGAATTAGTTCTGTCATTAAGCCATTGCTGCCTATACTGTGTCTACTGATTTATTCCTTCCCTAAATGCTTGTTTCTCTGAATGTAGATAGGTCAGAAAGAATGACTTCAATATAGGATTAAAATGAGCATAATAATAATAATGATCATCCCTAACATCTAGCTTCAGATGTATAACAAAATTGGCCTCTGTTTCTTTAAAGGAAAAGTCCACGGTTTTCTTTTTTTCTTTTGGTCCCTGGAAAACTGAACCATAATTTATTCCTGTGTGTTAGGAAGACAACTGCTCTGTTGTCGTCATTAGATTCATTTAAGTTCACACACCAGAAGGAGACATTCTGGAGGTTCTTTTTTATTGTTAAATGAGCACCTATGTGGTGTTGCCAGAAGCGAAAGAGATAAAGGTTCTTTGAGGAATAAAAAGGAAAAAAATGCTGGCATACAAATTCATCACATTAGGCTTATTAGTGGATAGAGCCCTGAAATCTGTTCACTGCACCCCTGGCGTGACACCATGACAAAGGTAATGAGGGAAGGGACTGGAAAGGGCCCACGGTTAAAGATCAATATACGAGAAACAAAGGCTGACGGGAAGCAGCGTTTATGATGCTGCACCGAACTCTCCCCAGGACAGCTCATTTCTCACACCAATCAGTCCATTGCTAGAAATGCTGAGGAGGGAAAAAAAATCCCTGTTGCACTGTTTCCTGTCTTTCCCCAGATTCTAAATCTTCACACTGAAAATCATTCGCAAGCACAGGCATCTCTGGATTCAACGAATTTTCCTTACCACCTCCCTTTGCTCCTTCAGTCCTAGAGGGAGGCTCCCAGCAGACAGGAAATGTGACCCAGAAGTGTGGTGGCACCTTCATGTCTTGTTTGAGGAAGATGAGTGTTTCTCGGTCTCCTCTAGTTGAACTCACGCATTCTGTCTTTGAAGAAAGTTTGAAGCAGTCCTGGCTTATTCAGAGTCGTTTTTTCTCAGGACCAGTTAGGAAACAGCTTACAGGGATACAGTGACAGAGAACCGCTGAGTGGTGTGCACTCTGCTCTGAATACACACTGACTTTGCTCCTTGTTACCCACCAGTAATATCAGCTGTGATCTATGTTGCACTTCAAGAATGTATTTAAATGATCATATGCTGACCAATAGCATGAACATAATGTAAACACATGTAAACACATACACTTCAAATTAGTTCAATTTTTCCCTTTGAATATAAAATGCCATTTAATGGCATTCTTAAAGAAATAAATGGAAAAGATATGGATATCCCAGAGAAATATCTGTATCTAGCTGGGCTTTACCTCAATGAACCCAAACATAAGAAAAAAAAGTATCCACATTGGGTGGCCCCTGTGGCTCAAAGGGGTAGGGCGCTGGCCCCATATGCCGGAAGTGGCGGGTCCAAACCCAGCCCACCCAGAAACTGCAAAAAAAAAAAAAGTATCCATATTAACAAATAATAATTCATTTACTTTGCTATTGAAATAGAATTTAAGGATAGGGGCGTCAGGGATGATTAAAGTAATAAAGTTTTGGCTTCCAACTGACACCAAGAAGCCTGATCATGCTCAGAGAAGCCACAGGCCAATATAGAAAATGTGAACAACTTCCTAAAAGCCCCCTGTCTTCCTGGTCCAGCCTTGAGCAGCCCTGTGGTCCTAGTTTGTTAAATGAAGGAGGGAGGTGCTGAATGTCAGGTTTCACTTTCAACTTAAGCCAGGTGCATTTTTACATGTCACAAACAGCACAAGACATAAAGCAGCACAGGGCACATTTCACAGCAGAGGGAGAGCAGAGGCAGCGGGAGAGCAGGGGGAGGGCAGGGGGAGAGCAGGGGAAGAGCAGAGGCAGTGGGAGAGCAGGGACAGGGGGAGAGCAGGGGCAGGGGAGAGCAGAGGCAGCGGGAGAGCAGGGGCAGGGGGAGAGCAGGGGCAGCGGGAGAGCAGGGGCAGGGGGAGAGCAGGGGGAGAGCAGAGGCAGCGGGAGAGCAGGGGTGGGGGGAGAGCAGGGGGAGAGCAGAGGCAGCGGGAGAGCATGGGTGGGGGAGAGCAGGGGCAGGGGAGAGCAGAGGCAGCAGGAGAGCAGGGGCAGGGGGAGAGCAGAGGCAGCAGGAGAGCAGGGGCAGGGGAGAGCAGGGGCAGGGGAGAGCAGGGGCAGAGGGAGAGCAGGGGGAGAGCAGAGGCAGCGGGAGAGCAGGGGGAGAGCAGGGGGAGAGCAGAGGCAGCGGGAGAGCAGGGGCAGGGGAGAGCAGGGGGAAGCGGAGAGCAGGGGGAGAGCAGGGGCGGGGGAGAGCAGGGGCAAGGGGACAGTAGGTACAGGGGGAGAGCAGGAGAGAGCAGAGGCAGTGGGAGAGCAGGGGTGGGGGAGAGCAGGGGCAGGGGAGAGCAGAGGCAGTGGGAGAGCAGGGGCAGGGGGAGAGCAGAGGCAGCAGGAGAGCAGGGGCAGGGGAGAGCAGGGGCAGGGGGAGAGCAGGGGGAAATCAGAGGCAGTGGGAGAGCAGGGGTGGGGGAGAGCGGGTGCAGGGGGAGGGCAGAGGCAGTGGGAGAGCAGGGGCGGGGGAGAGCAGGGGCAGGGGGAGATCAGGGGGAAAGCAGAGGCAGCGGGAGAGCATGGACAGGGGGAGAACGGGGGCAGGGGGAGAGCAGAGGCAGTGGGAGAGTAGGGTCAGGGGAGAGCAGAGGCAGCGGGAGAGCAGGGGCAGGGGAGAGCAGGGGCAGGGGGAGAGCAGAGGCAGCGGGAGAGCAAGGGCAGGGGGAGAGCGGGGGCAGGGGGAGAGCGGGGGCAGGGGGAGAGCAGGGGCAGTGGGAGAGCAGGAAATCCGTGATGAGCCGCCGCTTGACCGCAGACACTGTCCTCCAGGTGATCCTCAGAAGGGTGGCCTCTACTTCATCCTTGTGGTTATTCGAGTGAAGGGAAAGATCTTCCTGTCCATGGCATAAAACTGAGCAAAAAAAATCACCATCTCTCTTGCCAACTTTGTCTTTTGGGCCGGAAAGATTTTGAAGGTAGAGTGAACGTTCTTTTGGCTCCTTGTATCAGTAGCAAACCAGCCCCTATGTCACTGATGGAGTAATGATTTAAGATACACATCTCATGATATGAAAAGCTCTAGCACACCAAATAGTCTGATGCATGAACATTTGTACTGGAGGCATAGCTATAGTTTTTAATCAATGCAATAGATAAACAGCTACATTTTTAAAATATATAGGATACATTTTATCTCTCCAAAGGAAAATTCCAGTGCATTAACCTCCACATGCAAAACAAGCAAACAAGTCATAATCAGCAAAGAAGTTTGAACCCACCCCAATAATTTCTTCTGAATCGCTATCTGCTCCATTTCTCTTCCCCGCCCCCAGCCTCCCATTGTCTGTAGTTGCCAGCGAGTGAACATGTAATGCTGAAGCAAGAACAAAAGGAAAACAGAAACATATATTTATGTAAACTTGTATTGATTCAACTAGGAAGAAACCCCACAGCTTTCAAGGTCTGAGTCACAAATCATTATGATCAGAAATGCTGATGTGCTGGGAATACACAAGCGCTTTTGCTCCCTATCATGGCTCGGGCCTGTTGCAGAACTAGAGTTAAACTGAAAAACATTAAATGTAGTTTTAAGCCTCCATTTATCAGGTGATATTTTGGGAATGGGAGGACATGGTGGCATTGAGTCCAGGCTTGTATATTCCACTCCATGCTCAGTCACAAAAAGATCCACATTTGGGAAAATCAGAGGGAGGTCACACCACCTTCCTAAACAGGAGGAAACTCTGTTCTTCCCAAGATGACCCGAAATGTTCTAATTATTGGTTATTCCCTCTGGCCGGTGACGCAGCCAGCAAGCACGTGAAGTTCAGTGAACCCACAAGCGCACAGCTGTTATCTTCGACTTATGGCCAAAACAAAAACTGGAACAGAATTTACTCAGACAAGTGTAAAGGCTTCTGTTTAAAACAGCTATTTTCTAAGCCAGATAAACAGCTTTGAAATGGAGAAGAAATGAATCTTTTTCTAGAATATCTGAATCAAAGTGACGTCAACGTCTTGAAAACAAGATGTTAATGAAGATTACCCACACGGCTGCACAAGTGTCCCAGACAATGAGGCAGCCTCCACGCCCCACAGTTGTCTGTACTTCTACCTTTTTTTGTCAACTTGTTTTTGTGTTTTGGAAGCAACCTTCTGTATTTGGGAAAGGCAGCTATGTTTATTTAGCTAGTTCATGATATAAAACATTAAAGGACAGCGAACTGTGCTGGAAGCTTCCATGAGCCAGCAACTGCGGAGGCCAGTGGCCTCTTCGGGCCAGTAGCAGCAGAGGCAGTTTGAGGGCAGAAAGAAACAACACAGTTCGACTTTGGGCATAAATCCGTTACTCTAGCCTTTGAGTTTCTGCTAAAAAACATTAACAAATATTCTATATTGTATACGTGGCAAAGGGTAAGAAATAGCTGGAGGGAGAAGCAGGGAAAAATCACCCTCCCTGTTCCTTACACAAATGCTGGTGTGCCTGTGCTAATCTGGCAATCCATCTCATCATCACCAACAGTACAGAGCAAGGGAGCAGCTCTCCCTGCACAGCACTCCTCAAAGCTTTTCATAGCTTCATGCCTATTGCAGCTGCTTATATTGTACCAGCAGGTGGGTATAAAATAGCAGATTCCAGAGCCTACAGAAGCTGTGTCCCAGGGTAGAAGAGGAGATGATTTTTTCCAGTAGAGTGAATATGCATATCAATGTACCTGAATGCGGAGCTGGGTCCTGGTGAGCTGTCATCAGCAGCAAATCGGTCTGTACTTCCATCTCAAGTGGTCTATTTCAGCGATAACAGGGCTTCTGTGGCAAGGGTTTAAAAAGCCTGCTTCTCTCTATCCCGGCAGGGTTACAGACTACGTCTGCAGTGAGGGCAGCCCTGAGCCTACTATTAACTTTCATTCATTCCCAAATTCTCCCTGCACTCTTCACCTTCAGCAATAATAATAAAATCTCACCAGTTTTAAAGTCCTGGGTTTTCTAGAATAGTGAGCACCGGGTATCCAGATATGGTAAGACCAAGAACAATTGTAACTACATGGCATCTGTGGCCCTTTCTAAAATGCTCTATCGTTAAGGCAGTCAGCTGCATAATTGGTGTCGACTTCATACCCAATGGGCAGGGATAGTTATCAGAAGCCCATTGAGCAAATGGATGGGATGTTTCAAACCTATGAGCATCAGGCTTCTCCTAAAATAACAAGAAGTGACAGCTGAAGTCATGCTTAATAGAACTGGTTTAAAAATGTGAAATGGGTTTTAAAAGCAGCACTGCCTTCATATTGGGTGTGAATGAGGCTTAGTATGAAATATCATAGGAGGGGAAATCCCTGTTGAAGCTGAGACGCCTGCTTTGTTCTCTGCATCTGACAGACAATTGGATATCTCTAGATAATACTTGAAAGGACTAAGACTCGTGGCAGCAGATGGGTGGGTGGCCGAAGCTGTGTAAAACAACCCTCTGAGAAAGAGTTTCAATGATCTTCCTAAGTGGCATCCTTGTAACAAATTCCAGAACTGTCGCTTATCTAGTCATTTGTTTATATAAAACATGCAAGAGAAGATGCCTGCCATCTTCTTTCCCTCCCCTAGACTGTATATTACCTGCTGGTGGTTGTCTAATTATTTTATCCTTCCTCTGCCCAATTCATGCCTTTCTTACAGTTCTTGAACATGTTCTGTAAAAGGCCAGACAGTAAATAAGTTAAAAATATCTGTCACAACTACTTAACTTTGTCATGGTAATATGAAGGCAGCCACAGGAAATACACAAATAAATGGGCATGGTTGGATTCCAATAAATTTTATTTACAAGAAAAAATAAGACTTGGGAGGTTAGATTTAGCTGACAGCCATCATTTATAGACCCCTTTTCTAAAACATTGTATATTGAACAAAGTTAGCTGTGAGAAATACTGTGAATTTGATTTCCTTTCCTACTGTTGGCAACCTTCTATGGTGGGTTATTAGCATAACAGTTCTGTCATTTGGTGACACCATCCAGGCTAGTGGTAGTCTCCTCCCACAATGAATGTCATGGGTTGAACTGTGTCCTCCCAAATTTCATACATTGAAGCTCTGACCACCCCCAACCCTGGACCTCAAAGTATGACAATATTTGGAGATAAGGTATTTAAAGTTAAAATGAGGTCCTAATCCCAATGACTGGTGTCCTTATAGGATGAGGGAGAGACCCCGGGATGAGCGCACAGGGGCAAGGACATGTGAAGAGGGCAGCCATCTGCACGCCCAAGAGAGAGGGTGCGGGGAAACCGGCCCTACTGATCTCAGACTTCCAGGCTCCAGACCTGTGAGAAAATAAATCTCTGTAATTTAAGCCACCCTGTCTGTGGTGTTTTCTTATGGCAGTCCAGGCAAACTAATATATACTGACTCTAGGCCAAACATTCTTTGCCCAGTGGGGCAGTAGCAAACATGACGTAAGTGAAGACATGCTGCTCCAGAGGCCCCAGCCAATAACCTTGTGAACTGGTGTGGGCGAAGCTGCTGGATGGTGAGAGACACATGGCCAGCCAGCTCATCACCCCAGCTCACAAGGTAAACCCCATGCATGGCTGCCTGGCTGACTGCAGCCACCACAAACACAGAGAGACCAGCAGAAGAGCTACATTGCTGCCCCACAGAATGCTGGTGTTGTTTCAAGCCACGAAGTTTGAAGGTGGTTTGTTACACGCCATAGACTGCTACTCCACCCTGCCACTTCCATGCCTTCCCCACCACCACACTCAGCCCATACCCTCTTTACCTTCCGCCTCCTTGGTCACCCCCCTCCAGCAGCCACCCAGTCACTCCATCTAGTGTCCCATCCTCTCAGGACTCCACAGTCTGCTAGGGGAGTATCTTCATTTTCTATTTCTGTAATAACAAGTCACTGCAAACTGAGCAACTTAAAACAATACCCGTTATGTGCTATCTCACAGGTGGGTCAGAAGTTTGACACAGATCTCTCCAGGTGAAAACCAAGCTGTCGACAGGACTGTGTTCCTTCCTAGAGGCTCTAGGAGAGACGCTATTTTCTTATTCAGACTGTTGGGAGAATTTATTTCCTTGGTACAGTTGGACTAAGAGCCCTGTTTCCTCACTGACTGTCAGCTAAAGTGATGCTTTCACCTTCTGGAAGCCACCCATGTGTCGTAGCTCATGCTTCCTTTCCTCCATCTCCAAAGCCAGCAAAGAAAGGTAGGTCAAGGTCCTCTCGTGCTTCAAAGCTCTCCTGCCCCTTCATTCATCACATTCCTTTGACTCCATTTGGGAAAAGTCTCTGCTTTAAGAGTTTATGTAATTAGAATGGGCCGATTCAGACAACCTAAGATAATGTCCCACATCTCAGGGTCCTAACTTTATCACGTCTGCAAAGTCCCTTTTGCTATCTAACATAGCATATTCATAGCATCCAGGATTTAGAATGTGGATACCCTGGGGACGGAGGGGAATCCATTATTCTGCCCCCCTCAGTTGGCAACTTGTGCCATTGGAATCAGAAACTATTGATTCACCAGTTCTCCATTACAGTGGGAATTTTTAAAAGACTAACTACAAACTCCATGTGACTAAGTTCCCTCCCTATCCACCATCACAGCAGCCCCAGTAGTGTGGAATTGCTGCTTTTTTTTATGGTCATCTCTACCCACATCTTCTCCATACGCAGTTGTAAATTAGGATACATGAACCATACCTGAAATCCCCAAACATGGGGTTTCAAGAATGGTGTCCAGAATCCCTAAGTCATTGTCTTAGGCAAATGTGGATGTTTGTTTTTCTATCCCAAGGGCCTCATGCTCTAGGAAATTGCTAAGCTTACATCTAAGATTGTGTACGGGGAAACTGCCAGTGTTAAAGCCAGGGTCATAAGTTCCTGCCCCAATCTACTTAGAATTTTGTCAACTGGTTTATTGCAGTCTATTACATCTACCAAGACCTATTCTCTCTCAGTTAGGCTGCCTTCAGCTGCAAGTAAAAGAAACCCTAATTTAAGCTGGCACACACACTATGAAAAATTACTACTTCACGTTACAAGAGGCACAGCCACAGATCAGACTTCAGGGCTAGTTAATTCTGTGGCTCAGAAAAATATTCAAGGTCCCAATTTTATTCTCTCTCTCCACCCTGACATTCTTGGTGGTGTCAAGCTGGTAACAAGGTGTCGGAGGTGTTTCCTGGCATCACATCCAATTATAACAACATCCAGAGGAAGAAGAGTATTTGTCTCTTCTTGTGCCTCTATCTTTGTTGTGAGGAAACCTTTTCCTACAAGTTCCCCAGTAGACTTCCTCTCTGGTTTCATTAGCAGAATTGACCTAATTTTAGAGCAAGGTAAGGGAATGAGAACGTATCACTTCATCGGGGGTTTTTCTTGATCATCCTTTAAAAATAGCAACTGCTCCCAATACTGCCTCCCAGAATTCCCTTCTGCCCTGTCAAGCCCGGGCTTTTCTCCTTAGCTTTTATCACAATGTGGTTGGCTTTGTTCATTTGTACATTGTCTTCACATATACAAATAGAATACAAATTATGTTGAGAATAAGTTGGAGGCAGTGAATGCTAGATAGACAACCTTCATCCTACCTCTTAACCTCATTTTCCCACCACTACCATTGCCAGTATTAAGTTGCGGTAACTCCGAAAATACAGAGCCTTGGTCATGTCTAATCTTAGAGGCGTTTAGTGGTCTCAAGTAATCTATCATTCCACGGAGTTCTGGGCTGGACTAGATGAGTAGAAACTTCTCTTCCCAGATCCATTTAGCCTATCTGCATGTAAAGTAGAACCAACTATTACTGGTGGTATCAGGTCCAGTGACTTTATTTAATGCTCGATATTCCAAAAATTGTAACACTTTACATAATTTACCCTTATAATTCTGAGGAAGCAACTTATCTAAAATTTACATGCTAACAAAAGGGGGTCTATCCTGGAAATAATCATTTCAAAGAATAAGCAATAAAAGGAACTAAGGAAAGCTGTTAGGCTGACGTCTGGCTGTTCAAACCCCCTCACTTTGAGGAACCTGAGAAGAACGTGCAAAAAGGCAGCAGGCAGCCATATTCCTCGTGATTAAGTCAGACTGCTGCTGCATGATCATTATATGCTCCATTATGTTCTGTTTTTAGAGAAGCTCCAAGGTAGCTCTCTGTTCTTGAGAGCTCCAAGGTAGGGGACTTTGCCAGGTCTTTCAATACCTCCATCCAGACCCCTCCCTCAGAGAGGAACCAATGTGTTCACTGCAGAGAGATGCATACTGGGCATCTGTTGATGGCAATTCTGAAACCTATTTCCACTCTTCTCCCTAAAAACCTTCCTTTATCTTTGGGAAGACAACAGGGGAGCATCTGGTATGTTCATCCCAACTCACTAGAGTGGGACAGTCTTCCTACATATGACCCGACCTAGATCATCCTATATTTACTTCTTTGCTCAACTTTAGTATACACGTATTATTTCAGAATTTCTAAACCATGAGCCCGTAAAAAACACATCCACTAACTAGATTATAGCATTTGTATGCAGTTATTTTTCCCTTTATAATATTCATTCAAAGTATTATTTTCCAAAGTTACTTAGGCAATCGTTTTTATCATTCATTTTTTTAAGGCAGACTCATCTAAACATGCTTTATAGGGTCCTACTTTTAGGTCTTGCTTTCAGCTATGTAGCCTAAACAAGTGTTGAATACATATTGCGCCAGATCTTTAATTGTCTTCTTTTTTTTTTTAATTTTTTTATTAAATCATAAGTGTATACAATGATATGATTATGGGGCATCATACACTCACTTCATAAACCATTTGACACATTTTTATCCCAGTGGTTAACATAGCCTTTCCGGCGTTGTCTCAGTTACTGTGCCAAAACATTTATATTCTACATTTACCAAGTTTCGCAAATACCCCTGTAATATGCACCACAGGTGTGATCCCACCGATTCCCCTCCCTCTACCCACCCCCCCCTTTCCCACTTCCCCCTATTGTTAAGTTGTAGTTGGGTTATAGCTTTCATGTGAGAGTCCCAAATTAGTTTCATAGTAGGGCTGTGTACATTGGATATTTTTTCTTCCATTCTTGGGATACTTTACTAAGAAGAATATGTTCCAGCTCCATCCATGTAAACATGAGAGAGGTAAAGTCTCCATCTTTCTTTAAGGCTGCATAGTATTCCATGGTATACATATACCACAATTTATTAATCCATTCGTGGATCGATGGGCACTTCGGCTTTTTCCATGACTTAGCAATTATGAATTGGGCTGCAATAAACATTCTGGTACAAATATCTTTGTTATGTTGTGATTTTTGGTCTTCTGGGTATATGCCCAGCAGAGGAATTACAGGATTGAATGGCAGATCTATTTTTAGATCTCTGAGTGTTCTCCATATATCTTTCCAAAAGGAATGTATTAATTTGCATTCCCACCAGCAGTGCAGAAGTGTTCCCTTTTCTCCGCATCCACGCCAACATCTCTGGTCTTGAGATTTTGTGATATAGGCTAGTCTCATTGGAGTTAGATGATATCTCAAAGTAGTTTTGATTTGCATTTCTCTGATGATTAAAGATGATGAGCATTTTTTCATATGTCTGAAGGCCGTGCGCCTGTCTTCTTCAGAGAAGTTTCTCTTCAAATCCCTTGCCCAGCCTGCGATGGGATCCCTTGTTTTTTTCTTGCTGATGCGTTTGAGTTCTCTGTGGATTCTGGTTATTAAACCTTTGTCAGAGTTATACCCTGCAAATATTTTCTCCCATTCTGAGGGCTGTCTGCTTGCTCTGCTTACTGTGTTCTTAGCTGTGCAGAAGCTTTTTAGTTTGATCAAGTCCCAGTAGTGTATTTTTGAAGCTGCTTCAATTGCCCGGGGGGTTCTCCTCATGAAATACTCACCCAGACCAATTTCTTCAAGGGTTTTCCCTGCATTCTCCTCTAGTATTTTTATAGTTTCATGTCTTAAGTTTAAATCTTTAATCCAGTGAGAGTCTATCTTAGTTAATGGTGAAAGGTGTGGGTCCAATTTCAGTCTTCTGCAGGTTGCCAGCCAGTTCACCCAGCACCATTTGTTAAATAGGGAATCTTTTCCCCACTGAATGTTTTTAATTGGCTTGTCAAAAATCAAATAGCGGTAAGTAGCTGGATTCATCTCTTGGTTCTCTATTCTATTCCAGATATCTACTTCTCTGTTTTTGTGCCAATACCATGCTGTTTTGATCACTATCGATTTGTAGTAAAGTCTGAGGTCTGGTAGTGTGATTCCTCCTGTTTTGTTTTTATTTCTGAGTAATGTCTTGGCTATTCGAGGTTTTTTCTGATTCCATATAAAACGAAGTAATGTTTTTTCAAGATCTTTAAAATATGACAGTGGAGCTTTAATAGGGAGTGCATTGAAAGTATATATTGCTTTGGGTAGTATGGACATTTTGATAATGTTGATTCTTCCTAGCCATGAGCATGGTATGTTTTTCCATTTGTTAACATTTTCAGCTATTTCTTTTCTTAGAGTTTCATAGTTCTCTTTATAGAGATCTTTCACGTCTTTTGTTAGGTAAATTCCCAAATATTTCATCTTCTTTGGCACTACTGTGAATGGGATAGAGTCCTTAACTGCTTTTTCAATTTGACTGTTGTTGGTGTATATAAAGGCTACCGATTTATGAATGTTGATTTTGTAACCTGAGACGCTGCTGTATTCCTTGATCACTTCTAGGAGTTTTGTAGTAGAGTCCCTAGTGTTTTCCAGATACACAATCATATCATCTGCGAAGAGCGAGAGTTTGATCTCTTCTGACCCTATATGGATACCCTTGATCGCCTTTTCTTCCCTAATTGCGGTGGCTAAAACTTCCATTACAATGTTGAAAAGCAATGGAGACAATGGGCAGCCTTGTCTGGTTCCTGATCTGAGTGGAAATGATTCCAATTTAACTCCATTCAATATGATATTGGCTGTGGGTTTGCTGTAGATAGCCTCTATCAGTTTAAGAAAAGTCCCTTCTAGACCAATTTTCTTGAGTGTTCTGATCATGAAGGGATGCTGGATATTATCAAAAGCTTTTTCTGCATCAATTGAGAGAATCATATGGTCTTTGTTTTTTAATTTGTTTATGTGCTGAATTACATTTATAGATTTACGTATATTGAACCAGCCTTGAGACCCTGGGATAAAACCAACTTGGTCATGATGTATAATTTGTTTGATGTGTTGCTGGATTCTGTTTGTTAGGATCTTGTTGAATATTTTTGCATCTATATTCATTAGTGATATTGGTCTATAATTTTCTTTTCTTGTTGGGTCTTTTCCTGGTTTGGGGATCAGGGTGATATTTGCTTCATAGAACGTGTTGGGTAGTCTTCCTTCTTTTTCTACATTTTGGAACAGGTTGAGTAATATAGGTACTAATTCCTCTTTAAAGGTTTGGTAGAATTCTGACGTGAAACCATCTGGTCCCGGGCTTTTCTTTTTAGGGAGGTTTTGTATAGTTGATGCTATTTCTGAACTTGTTATGGGTCTGTTCAACATTTCCACTTGATTCTGGTTAAGTCTTGGAAGGTGGCGTGCTTCCAAGTATCGGTCTATTTCCTTCAGATTTTCATATTTCTGAGAATAAAGTTTCTTGTAATATTCATTAAGGATTTTTTGGATTTCTGATGAGTCTGTGGTTATTTTGTCTTTGTTGTTTCTGATTGATGATATTAGAGATTTTACTCTTTTTTTCCTGATTAGGTTGGCCAGAGGTTTATCTATTTTATTGACCTTTTCAAAAAACCAGCTTTTTGATTTATTGATCTGTTGTATTATTCTTTTGTTTTCAATTTCATTTAATTCTGCTCTAATTTTGGTTATTTCTTTTCTTCTACTGGGTTTGGGGTTGGAATGTTCTTCCTTTTCCAGTTGCGTGAGATGTCCCATTAAGTTGTTAACTTCCTCTCTTTCCGTTCTCTTGAGGAAGGCTTGCAGTGCTATAAATTTCCCTCTTAGAACTGCCTTTGCAGTGTCCCAGAGGTTCTGATAGCTTGTGTCTTCATTGTCATTTTGTTCCAAAAAATTGGTGATTTCTTTCTTAATCTCATCTCTGACCCAGCTATCATTCAGCATAAGGTTATTTAACTTCCATGTTTTTGTATGGGTATGCAGATTCCTGTTGTTACTCAATTCAAGTTTTATTCCATGATGGTCCGAGAAGATGCATGGAATAATTTCTATTCCTTTAAATTTACTGAGGTTAGACTTGTGACCTAAAATGTGATCAATTTTGGAGTAAGTTCCGTGGGCTGATGAGAAGTATGTGTATTCAGTTTTGTTGGGATGAAATGTTCTGTAGATGTCTGCTAAATCTAAATACTGGATGGTTAGGTTTAAATCTAAGATTTCTTTGCTCAGCTTCTTTCTGGAGGATCGATCCAACACTGCCAAGGGAGTGTTGAAATCTCCAACGATTATGGAGCTGGAGGAAATCAAGTTACTCATGTCTGTTAGAGTTTCTCTTATAAATTGAGGTGCATTCTGGTTGGGTGCATAGATATTAATAATTGAGATCTCGTCATATTGAGTATTACCCTTAACAAATATGAAGTGACCATTCTTGTCCTTCCTTACTTTTGATGATTTAAAGCCTACTGTATCTGCAAATAAAATTGCAACACCTGCTTTTTTCTGATTACCATTTGCCTGAAATATGGATGACCATCCTTTCACCCTGAGTCTGTATTTGTCTTTTAAGTTGAGATGTGACTCTTGTATGCAACAAATATCTGGCTTAAGTTTTTGTATCCAGTCAGCTAACCTATGCCTCTTTAGAGGACAGTTTAAGCCATTCACATTGATGGAGAGTAAGGATAAGTCTGGTGGAATTTTGGGTATCGAGTTTTTCAAAGGTCCAGTGGACATTTTTAATCCTTTCGCCAGTGTGGAAGTTGGAGTTTGATCCGAAGTTTCTGAGTGAGTTTACTTTTGTGGTATAGGATTGGGTTGGTCATTGTGGAGGATAGGTCTGAGAACATCCTGAAGAGCTGGTTTACTTATGGCAAATTTTTTCAACATATGAATGTCATTGAAGTATTTAATTTCTCCATCATAGATGAAACTCAGTTTAGCTGGATACAAGATCCTGGGTTGAAAGTTTTTTTGCTTTAGGAGATTAAAAGTTGATGACCAGCCTCTTCTTGCTTGAAAAGTTTCAGCAGAGAGATCTGCAGTTATTCTAATATTCTTACCTTTGTACGTTATAGTTTTCTTTCGCCGGGCTGCTTTGAGAATCTTCTCTTTCATGTTAACTTTAGTGAAGCTAATTATGATATGTCTGGGAGATGGCTTTTTGGGGTTGAATCGTGCTGGGGTTCTGAAGCTGTCTGCTATCTGAATTTCAGATTCTCTAGGCATGTCTGGAAAATTTTCTTTCATAATTTCATGTAGAAGGGCCTCTGTGCCCTTGGCTGCCACATCATCAGCCTCCGAAATTCCTATAACCCTTATGTTATGTTTTTTCGAATTATCTGAGAGCTCTCTGAGTGAGTGATCCGTTTTTGCTCTCCATTTCTCTTCCTCTTTGAGAGATTGGGAGCGTTCGAAGACTTTATCTTCAATGTCAGAAATCCTTTCTTCTGCTTGCTCCATTCTGTTACTGAGGGATTCTACTGTATTTTTCATATCTTTGAGGGCTGTAAGTTCTTGTTTCAGTGTGTCTAAGTCTTTGGTGGTTTTGTCTTTAAATTCGTTAAATTCTTGAGACAACTTTTGAATTTCTCCTCGAATTCCTAATTCCATTTTATTAATCTTGTCTGCAAACCAAATTCTGAATTCGACTTCTGACATCTCAGCCAGTTGTTTATGAATGGGATCTTCAATCACATCTGCCGTATCTTTTCTTGGGGGGGTTGATCTATTCTGGTTATTCATGTTACCAGAGTTTTTCCGCTGATTCCGCCCCATGGTTTACTCCCTTTGGTTTTTCCCCTGGGGTTTTATCGAGGGCCCGTACAGTGTTGTGGCCTGAGAAACTGGGGCCCTGTCTGGTGTGGTGGAGCAAAGTGGTTCTGTCTTGTTTTCAGCTGGTTTCTGTTCGATCCTATTGCAACTTCTACTCTGGCTTGAAGTCTCAGCTGTGTGAAAAAATCAGCAATTAAGTCACCCCGCCTGCCCACCTCTGGCCCCAGTTGGAAAAGGAGAATCAAACCTTCCTACAATCGCACACCCAGGGCACCACCTGAAAAGTCCTCAGTCTATTAGCCCAGTTCAAAAGGTCCGAATCAACTGTCTCAATCGGCACTTGTCTCGGGTGGAAGGGTTCAAGAGGTCTCTGGGAACTGGATCACAGGGGCCTGGTGACTCCTCTGAGACAGCTCACCCCAGTGCAGCGTGGAGTCAGGAGGAGCCACCCCGCAAACAGAGCAGTCTGGGAAGGTTGACGTCTCCTTCCCCACTTTGCCCCTCCGTCGGACCCAGTCACTGGTATCTCTGCAGATGGCTAACCCAGTTGCCTGCAGTGAACAGACACTCCAGGGGTTTGCACCTGCCTGAATCGCGAGGAAGTCTGCCAGGCCCCCGCAGACTGCCGCTATCTAGCAGGAGGAGATGGGGCCTGACATCTTTGAGTGTTTGATGCAGGTGTTGGGAAGGAGGTGTTCACTCAGGCTTAGCCCCGTCCCTGATGGATGCTGCTAACAGAACAGAACAGAACAGACAACTTTGTGAGGTTCTGTCTCTGTTCCTGTCATCGCCTACAGGAGACGGGCTGTTTTGAGTTCAAACGTCTTTGCTGCTGGAGAATTGCGTCTGAACACCTCTCTGGGTCGGCCCCGCCCTGGAGGCTTCTGGGTTTGTGAGCCGTGACACCGGTGGCCTCCTCTGGTTGCCCAGGGAGACAGGGGGTGTGGCCTCAGAATATCCAGAAGTGAGCGTTCTGCCGTTAAAGAAAAAACGGCTGTTGATCTACCTCCAGGGAACTGCTGCTCTGGTGTGGGCACTCAGGCGACCCTTTTCTCCTCTGTCCCGCGCACCAGAGTCAGCACTGAGCGGCTGCAGTTTGTGCTGGGTCCACACCCCTTAAGAGATCCCCCAAGAATCAGAACTCTTGGGGGATGGGCCCCCAGACCCGGATTGGGAGTGGGGCGGGGGGAAGCTAGAGTTTCATTCAGTTTCACGCAATACTACGGTCCGGGGAGGGCTCCTGCACTGCACCGCAGGGAAGTGCCGCCAAGGCTTGATTTCCCCTCAGCGGAGTGCCCTCTCCTTGCTCACGTGTCCCAGAGTCAGCGCTGACCTGACGCAGCTCAGGCACTGTGCACTCCCCTCGAGAAATCACCCAAGGAGCCGAACTCCGGAGGGATAGGCCCTCAGACCCCGAGTGAGAGTAGGGGCTCTCAGCTCTCAGCGGGGAGGCCAGAGTCTTATTCAGTCTTGTGCCCGGGGAGGGCTCCTGCACTGCACCGCAGGGAAGTGCCGCCAAGGCTTGATTTCCCCTCAGCGGAGTGCCCTCTCCTCGCTCACGTATCCCAGAGTCAGCGCTGACCTGACGCAGCTCAGGCAGTGTGCACTCCCCTCGAGAAATCACCCAAGGAGCCGAACTCCTGGGGGATAGGCCCTCAGACCCCGAGTGAGAGTAGGGGTTCTCAGCTCTCAGCGGGGAGGCCAGAGTCTTATTCAGTCTTGGGCCCCGTATGCCCGGGGAGAGCTGGTGCACTGCACCGCAGGGAAGTGCCGCGAGGCGTGACTCCCCCTCAGCCCGGTGCCCTCTCCTTACTCGCGGGCCTCAGAGTCAATGCTACCAGTCGCAACTCGGGGACTGTCCACTCCCCTTGAGAAATCACCCAAGGATCCGAAGTCCTGGGGGACAGGCCTCCAGACCTCAGTGGGCGGGAGGGGAGCGCCGGGGATTCAGGGTTGCCGGCAAAGGATTCCCAAAGTTTTATTCAGCCCTATGTCCGGCAGGAGAACGCCACGGCACCCCAGTAGGGGAGGTAGGTCCAGTTTTTAGAAGGTCTTTCCCGTGGAGTGTAGTGGGAGGGCCTTTAATTTCTGCCCACTTGTTCAATTGTGGGGCTCCAGAGCCGGTCTCATGGGGGAGGGGGACTCCCGTCCGCTTGGTGGTGGATTTTGTACCTTTTGTTTGCGTCCTTGTGATCACAACTTGCCTCAGCGGTGTTGATGTGCGTTCTTCAGCCTTCTCTCTTGGTGAGGCTCAAGTCCACCAGGATACTTACTAAATTCCTGTCCCTTAACTCTCCTTCTGGACGGGAGCCTTTGTTGAAAGCTGGCTTCAGTCCGCCATCTTGTCTCCCTCCCTTTAATTGTCTTCTGTATAAAATTAAAGCTCTTCATTAAATAACAATGGGCTTGACTCTTGTGTATATTGTATTTATGCTATATTATTTTTCTATACAATACTTTGAATGCCCGATACAATCATTATAAATTTCTTTTTATTATTCTAAATTTGTATTATCCCCTGAAGTGTTATATTGGATAGCTATAGTTCACAACCTCCAGCTGTAAAATACAAAGCAATAAAATCTTCTAATTAATATACACATATGCAAAGTGTATAATTAAATGCAAAGCTGTAATTGGACCCAGTGCCCCATCTAACACAAAACAGCAATAGTAATGAACTAGGGGGAAAAAATAATAGCCGAAATACTTGTTCATTGAAGGTGAATGGTTATTTACAGTAACTTAAAGAAAAAACATTATTCCAGATTGTAGGGAGAAAAAAATATCCATAAAGCCAATAAGGAGAAAATCTCTTTCAATTTATCACAACATAGGAGGATAAAGTCTACTATGCTTATGACATGTCAATGTGGGGGAAGACTATAGCAAATTTATGGATGTGGTAGCTGAGGAAATAAACTCTTCTGCTGACTATACTCTGCCTACATATACCCCTACACACAGCCAACACAAACACACACACTTATCTCTATTATTGGTAGCCTCACATTTCTACTTCTGCTTGATTTTTTGATCTACAAATTTTCATATAAATATTATGGCTGTTGGTGAAAATGGAGTTGTTCTATCTTTGACTACAACTATTTCCAATGATGACATCAACTGATTTGCAGATATATTTTTCATGAATAGCTTGTTTCCACATTTAAAATAATAATAATAATTAGGAGTTCTGAATTTCATATGAAGTGGGGAAAGGTCCACATTATTGTCTTCTATTAATTTTAGGGTTTAATTAACCATAGTTACTTCTCTCTAGTCTTTTGATTGAGCAATAAATGTCACCAGCATCCACATGGTCCCCCAGACCAGAACATAGGAATTATCCATCATCCCTCCATTCCTTGCTACCCTGGGATTCAATCCATTAATAAATCCTGTTAGTTCCAGCTCCAAAATTCAGCATGAATTCACCTCCACCTTTCATCTCTATAGCCACAACTCTAATCCAGCCTACTGTCACCCATCTGTGGACCAGGCAGTTGGCCCGTAACTCTTCATGCAATATTCACTTTTTCCCATCTTGCATCCATCCTCTGTTACTGAAGCCAGATTTTCAGAAATACAAGTCTGATCATATTACTTCTTTTTGTCTAAAGAATGTTAAAAAATTTCCCCATTCCTGTGGATGAGAGACCATGCATGGTTTGGTTCATTCTGGGACGCATTTTCCCCTACGCTTTAGCTTGCTCTCTGAACTCAAGCCCAGTAATATCCTTTAGTTTCTAGAATATTTCCTTTCTCCTTGGGGCATTTGCCCATCTCTTCCTCTCTGGTACACCGGGCTAATTCCTACCATCATTCATATCTCAACTCAATTGTCATCTCCTTTAAGGAATCCTCCCTAAAAAAAAAAAAAAAATCCTCCCTAACCCCCATGTAACAGATACAGCATAGAACCTCTATTCTCAAAACACAATGGACTTTTCCTTCACAGCACCAATTACAGCTGAAATTCTACATTCATCTGGAAAATTATTTAATTACTATTTTTCTACCCATAGTACATTTGGTTTCTGTGTAGTATCCTTAGCCTCCAGCACCTGACACTTAGTGGGTAATCAATAAGTATTTATTGAATGAATTCTAGATAGAAAAGGAATAGCTTGAATATACGGAATTTTAACTTTTGCCTTCTTTATCAAACATCAACAGCAGGTGGAATAAAAATCCTGTCAGGGCACGTGAATCTCCTATTGTGATCCCTGAAGTTCCGCTGAGCTCAAGACAGATGGAAACCCTGCAGCAGCCTCGCTGAATGGCTCTCAGATATGACCTGCATACAAAGCAGAGAGCAGGAGAATGCTGCGGGGTAGAGCCAGCAGCCTGTTGACATCCATAAAATACAAGGCCAGCTCTGGCTCTGACACTCTTGGGTCCAGTAAGACATGGTGAAGATGTGGAGAAGGGATGAACTGCTTTCTTGGAATTTTTCCAGACAATTTGAATCTATGACCAATATTTAAATACATGGCCATTTTTCAGCCATTCTATATTACCCACGAATGTGCTATCATCTTTTTAACCTCAAAGAGCAGAAGACCAAATGCTCTGACAGTGATTTTTCTTCTTTCTGGCATTTCCAGGTGACACATTTTAGTGAGAAAAAAATAAGGGTAATACTTTCTGGCCCTCTCTCTTCTAGCTCCCACAAAAGCATCACATCTTGACCATATGGGACATGGATGGTCAGAAAGTGACCAACCCAAAGGAGAGAGATGGGAAGGAGTCAAGAGGCCAAATGCCGGGCCCAGGGAGTGCACCAAGTGCTTACCAGCTCCAGCAGGAGTCAGCATGTCTGGATCTGGCCCCAGGGTGCTGGCTGAGCACCACAGGGGACTTCCAGGTGGCAGGAGTTCCAGGCATCAGGTGGCTCCCGAGCCCTGGACTGTGAAAGATGATAGAAGCAGGATCCGATGCCAAGAAAGAGAATAGCCAGAACTAGGAAAGAAGAATCACTGTCTCTGACCAAGTAAACTTGACCGTGAATGGGAGGAGGGGAACTGAGAAATGACAGAGCACAAAGCCCACCAGGCAGGCTGTCTCCCTCCCCTTGTCACATTCACTCACTTGTCTGTGAATTTAGTGAGATTCCATAAGACTGCAAGCTCCTAATGGGCTCATTTGCTGATCTTTGTCCCTCCTATGAACCTGCCAGGAACAACCCTAAATTCAAATCAATTCAAACACCTGCATTTCCATTCATTAACTGGTCGACTAATCACATTCCTCAGGAGAGAATTCTCCTAACTGTGCAGGATGGCAAGATTACTAATTAATGACCTGCACCAACCCCATCTGAGCTCTCAGTGTGCCTGGTCCTCATTTTCAAGGTCCTATTCAAAACTATTAACATCTAAGTGGGCTCTTAAACTCTCCACTCCCATCAGATCCCATGTCCTCTGACTCTCTGCCAACCACAACCTTCAACTTCATGGAGAAAACGAAGAGCTTAGGACAAGAAATACCTCAACCTCCTGCCCCTGCCCTTTTACTGGAAAAGATATCTGGATCTTTGCTTTCTTCCCAGCTATCTCAGAAGAAGGGATGCTTCTGCTGCTTAAAACAAAGACTTCCATATGTATTCTGACTTACATCCTGTCCTCGTCCCCAGAGAACTTTCTCCATTGATTATAGCCTCCTTTGCTTTCATCTTTTCATCTTCAATTTCTTTCTTGCTAATACATCTTTCCCCCCTTCCAAAAGGGAAAGAGAGAGAAGTTATCCCTTTACCTCTGTCCTTCCCTATTCTCCCAGGTAACTTGAAAGACTCTTCTATACTCAAGAGTGCTTGACCTTGTCACCTCCTATTCAACCAGCACAACTGAAACATCTCCCGCCAAGTCAGCAGCAACCTGCTTGGGGATCAGAATCAACAGACTTCTCTCTGCCTTCATCTCACTCACTGCATGGAACACCATTGGCTCCCTTTTTCTATCAGCCCCTCTGACACCCATCTCTTCTGATCTTGCGCTCATCCTCCCCATTTCTTCATAGTCTTTTTTGCTGTTGTCTCTTCCCTACTCCCTTTCTCTTCTCACAGCACTCCTGTCACTTACAATATCTCACCCACACCAGCTGTCACCAACCACATGTATCCAGAGGACTTTCAAATAGCTAATGCTGATCTCCTTAATTCCAGACTACTCTGTGCAGAGTCCATTAAAAACATGAAAACTTTTCCATTTGGACATCAGACATCCCACAACTATCTTTAATTCATCACATCCCCAATTAAATTTATGTGCTTTTTCACAAAAATTCCTTCTTGTAAAGACCCCACCTCTAAAGACTATTCAGTTCAGGACGGCGCCTGTGGCTCAAAGGAGTAGGGCACTGGCCCCATATGTCAGAAATGGTGGGTTCAAGCCCAGCCCTGGCCAAAAAAAAAAAAAAAAAACTACTCAGTTCACCCCCCAGTCATCCAAACCAAGAGCCTGAGAGTCAGGCTAGATTCTTGCCTATCCTTGGCCCTTCACACACAATTGGTCACCAAATACTATTGATTCTGCTTCATAAATACTTCTGAACAGCTCTATCCAGGTCTATCTCCACTTTTCACTGCTGTGGTCTGGACTCTCATCATTACCTCCCTGAACTGTAGGGAGGGCCTCCTAATTTGTTTCATTGCCTCTGTTTTGCTCTCTCTTAAATTTGTTCTCCAGAGTGCATTTCTGCTTTTATTCTGTAAAAGACATCCTTTGAGGGAAATAACAAAACTTCCACCATGTGATATAAGTGATTAACAATCTGAAGAACACCAATACGTCCCCTAATAATGAGTATGTTTGGGGATATTAAGAATTCCTACTACATCCGGTTTTTGTGAAGCATAAATGAGTTGATGCATATAAAATGCTTAGAAGAGGGTCCCATACAAAGAGAGCACTCAGAAAAATTAGATAATATTCTAGCAACAGCTCAATAAATGTTCAAGAAATAAATGGCAGCTAACTGAGATACTCAGCAGAGGATTTGGTGATTTACTGCCCAGTGTCACACAGGTACTCGGAAAATCAAGTACAGGCACAGAAGACTTCAGATTCTCGTCTCCAGGGGAGGAAAGTGTTGACTTGATACCAGTTAGTCTCTCAATTATTCAAAGATTGAGTTTCTGGTTTTTACAACCCACATTTGGATTGGCAGAAGAATTTGAGCTAAAAAACACATTAACCAGGAGATCTCTTTCTTTGTCTGTTTCAGGAGTGATTTGTTTGCATTTTATGCTTTGTTTTTCCATTTGTTTGAAATGTTTGAGTATAGGCACTTATAGGATCAGATGTACTGTGTCTCACCCAGTAAAACAGGTTCTAACGGATGCTGCCTCAGTAAATGAAGAGAAGAAGATCTTAGCTTTTTAAAAAAATTTCAGTTTATTAATGAGGGTACCCATGATTAGGTTACAATGTTTGCATTTGTTAGGTATTGTTGTGCTGGTGTTAGGTGTTGTTGTTGTGTCCGGCACCCAGGAGGTGTGCCACACACCCTTCCATTGTGCCCATTAGGTGGGAGCACACCGACCCACCTCCCTGTTCCCTCTTCTCATCCCCTAACTTGAATGGAATTGAGTTTTTCTCCTCTTACTTTTTTACTTGTATGAAATCTTTGAGTATAGAAACACAGAGGGCAAGAACTGCATTGCGCTCAGTGGAAACTCAAATTATGACTGATGTTCCCCGAGTAATTGACAATGAGAAGATGATCAAACGATGACAGTGAAGATTCTGCTCAGCAGAGCCCCTTCCCTTACCCCTCTGGATTACCTTAGTTTGCCAGAACAGAGTTCTAACCCTTCTAACCGTAAGGAGGGTTTTACATAAAATACAATTGTCCTGCAGGATCACAGGTGGCAGACCCTGTCTCTGTTAGAACCATTGAAATTTATGCTGCAAAAAGACATTTCTGTGCTCTTTCCCACCAACCTCCAAGGCGTGCCTGAACTTCCATTAATGATCTGTCATCATTATTTGTCTAACCCAAGCTGACAAGCTATTTATGTTATTAGCCACCTCTACCATTTGTGGGCAGTGAGCTTCCCAAGTTCTAAACTTAACCTCCTTCAAATCAGAGGGATCCTTCTAGTGTACCTAGATTTGGGGAAAAAAATAATAAATGGCCGACATGAGGAATCTTCTTGTGTAAAATTAGGAGATATATGGCAAATTTCTTATTGATCCTCAAAATCTTTCACTAGAATAGGATATAGCTACAGCTTTCTGCCAATAATGAAGGAATCTATTTAACTTTAATAATTACAGCCAGAAAAGCAGCATTATTTTTAAAGAGAGACTAGCTATTACATTTTAGATAATTTTATTCTTCTTACTTCTTAGTGTTCTAGGATTCTGAAAAAGTCATGCTATTCAATTTAACTCTCTCTATAAACATATAAAGCAAATGTAATATGATTAGTATAGAGTAAACACAACAAATAGTCACTGCTGCTGTTATTTTTGTCACTAAGATAATCATCTCCCATAGTCCAGTGGGGTTACGACCAGGGGACACAGGTAAACATACGTATGTCATTCATCGCATATATACAGACACACACATACAAATATTCATACATACATATATGTACATATACATGAGGGACATGTGCATTTACCACCAGACCACACTTTCGTAGGATCCTTGGGAGGTAGGTAAAGTAACATAATTTATCCTAATTTTACGTATCAGAAAACTACACCAAAAGGAGCAGACCAACTCCCTCCCTAGCAGTCAAAGCAGGATTTGAGCCTGGCTCAAATTCTGGCTTTCGGTCTTTTGGTTTTTTGTTCTATCTCTTTGAGGATGAAGGAATGATGCAAAGGAGGCTGGGGAACAGGGAAGATAGGGGATGATATCACAGAAAGCTGTTTTCAGGTTATCCATTCCCACTACCTATGCAACATATTGAGTTGTCAGACAACTGATTCTGTTTGTGGATGTGGTACATAAAATCTGTCTCTTTACTTTGCTATTATCCTTGACAAATTAATTGTAAATAAGCATTAGCCTACATTTATGATTTGTTGTTTCTTGCCCCACTGTGAAGAGTCAGAACACAGTATCGTATCTCACAAAGACACACATTTTCCTTCAAATCTATAATACTTGTTCTAAAGGAAAAGAAGTGAGATTCTGACAAGCATGGGTTGATTTCCCATCATGTTCCCTAGCTTCTTGGCTCGATAAGCTAGACCTTCAACAGTGCCAAGCATACGCTGGCTGCCCTGGATCACCCAAGGTATGCTGGAGGCCTTGGGAGACCATATGTTAAGCATCTGACATATGTTAAAAAAGAGCTGGTCATATTTCTGAAGCGGATTTTCATAATGGAGTTTCGGCAGTGCTAGAATTAGCCCTGTAGCTCATCATGTTTAATTCATGCTTAATTACATTTGAATCCGTGAACTTTTCCATGAAGTCTTCACAATTGCACTTACATTGTGGTAGTCATGTTTGCTGAATTCTTCTGTGCTTTAAACACAAATGTCAGTGCCTTGTGAAATTTCACAATTATGGTTCACTGTCATTTTTCATCCAGCCATAAATCAACATAATTTGATGACAGCTGTACAGTTATGAAAACACTATTGAGTAGACATCACCTGTGTGAACCTAGTGCTAAGTATTATTGTAATGAAGTCAGTGAAAAGTTATGAAATTCCTAGCCAGCCTGAACTTAACAGCACATGAAGTCATTTAACTGAATTGGAAGTGTTAGCACTGGGTTTTTCTACTTCCACAATAGAAGTTCCATACAAATTAGAGCTGCTTAGGGAAGGATTGCCTCCATAGTTGCCTTTTACAGAGAGCAGGTAAAATTACCAGATTTACAGGAGCATTTCGTATTCACTCAACCTTCCTCTCTAAGTAACATTTGATTATCTCCTAATACCATGTTTATTTTTTATTTTTTTTTTTTTGCCAGTTTTGATTCTTTAATTATCATATGGGTTTCTGTTGTATTAATTTTTCTTTTTTTTTTTCTTTTTTTTTTTATTGTTGGGGATTCATTGAGGGTACAATAAGCCAGTTACACTGATTGCAATTGTTAGGTAAAGTCCCTCTTGCAATCATGTCTTGCCCCCATAAAGTGTGACACACACTGAGGCCCCACCCCACTCCCTCCCTCTCTCTTTCTGCTTCCCCCCCCCATAACCTTAATTGTCATTAATTGTCCTCATATCAAGATTGAGTACATAGGATTCATGCTTCTCCATTCTTGTGATGCTTTACTAAGAATAATGTCTTCCACTTCCATCCAGGTTAATACGAAGGATGTAAAGTCTCCATTTTTTTAATGGCTGAATAGTATTCCATGGTATACATATACCACAGCTTGTTAATCCATTCCTGGGTTGGTGGGCATTTAGGCTGTTTCCACATTTTGGCGATTGTAAATTGAGCTGCAATAAACAGTCTAGTACAAGTGTCCTTATGATAAAAGGATTTTTTTCCTTCTGGGTAGATGCCCAGTAATGGGATTGCAGGATCGAATGGGAGGTCTAGGTTGAGTGCTTTGAGGTTTCTCCATACTTCCTTCCAGAAAGGTTGTACTAGTTTGCAGTCCCACCAGCAGTGTAAAAGTGTTCCCTTCTCTCCACATCCACGCCAGCATCTGCAGTTTTGAGATTTTGTGATGTGGGCCATTCTCTCTGGGGTTAGATGATATCTCAGGGATGTTTTGATTTGCATTTCTCTAATATATAGAGATGATGAACATTTTTTCATGTGTTTGTTAGCCATTCGTCTGTCGTCTTTAGAGAAAGTTCTATTCATGTCTCTTGCCCATTGATATAGGGGATTGTTGGCTTTTTTCATGTGGATTAATTTGAGTTCTCTATAGATCCTGGTTATCAAGCTTTTGTCTGATTGAAAATATGCAAATATCCTTTCCCATTGTGTGGGTTGTCTCTTTGCTTTGGTTATCGTCACCTTAGCTGTACAGAAGCTTTTCAGTTTAATGAAGTCCCATTTGTTTATTTTTGTTGTTGTTGCAATTGCCATGGCAGTCTTCTTCATGAAGTCTTCCCCCAGGCCAATATCTTCCAGTGTTTTTCCTATGCTTTCTTTGAGGATTTTTATTGTTTCGTGCCTTAAATTTAAGTCCTTTATCCATCTTGAATCAATTTTTGTGAGTGGGGAAAGGTGTGGGTCCAGTTTCAGTCTTTTACACGCAGACATCCAATTCTCCCAACACCATTTATTGAATAGGGAGTCTTTCCCCCAAGGTAAGTTCTTGTTTGGTTTATCGAAGATTAGGTGGTTGTAAGATGTTAGTTTCATTTCTTGGTGTTCAATTCGATTCCAAGTGTCTATGTCTCTGTTTTTGTGCCAGTACCATGCTGTCTTGAGCACTATGGCTTTGTAGTACAGACTCAAATCTGGTATGCTGATGCCCCCAGCTTTATTTTTGTTACTAAGAACTGCCTTAGCTATACGGGGTTTTTTCCGGTTCCTTACAAAACGCAGAATCATTTTTTCCAAATCTTGAAAGTACGATGTAGGTACTTTGATAGGAATGGCATTGAATAGGTAGATTGCTTTGGGAAGTATAGACATTTTAACAATGTTGATTCTTCCCATCCATGAGCATGGTATGTTCTTCCATTTGTTAATATCCTCTGCTATTTCCTTTCTGAGGAGTTCATAGTTTTCTTTATAGAGGTCCTTCACCTCCTTCGTTAGGTATATTCCTAGGTATTTCATTTTCTTTGAAACTATGGTGAAGGGAGTTGTGTCCTTAATTAGCTTCTCCTCTTGACTGTTATTGGTGTATACAAAGGCTACTGACTTGTGGACATTGATTTTATATCCTGAAACATTACTGTATTTTTTGATGACTTCTAGGAGTCTGGTGGTTGAGTCTTTGGGGTTCTCTAAGTATAAGATCATGTCGTCAGCAAAGAGGGAGAGTTTGACCTCCTCTGCTCCCATTTGGATTCCCTTTATTTCCTTGTCTTGCCTAATTGTATTGGCTAGAACTTCCAGCACTATGTTGAATAGTAAAGGTGACAGAGGACAACCTTGTCTGGTTCCAGTTCTAAGAGGAAAAGCTTTCAGTTTTACTCCATTCAGTAAAATATTGGCTGTGGGTTTGTCATAGATAGCTTCAATCAGTTTTAGAAATGTGCCACCTATGCCTATACTCTTCAGTGTTCTAATTAGAAAAGGATGCTGGATTTTATCAAATGCTTTTTCTGCATCTATTGAGAGGATCATGTGATCTTTATTTTTGCCTCTGTTAATATGGTGGATAACGTTTATGGACTTGCGTATGTTGAACCAGCCTTGCATCCCTGGGATGAAGCCTGCTTGATCATGATGAATGACTTTTTTGATGATAAGCTGTAATCTATTGGCTAGGATTTTGTTGAGAATTTTTCCATCTATATTCATGAGTGAGATTGGTCTGAAATTCGCCTTTTTGTTTGGGTCTTTTCCTGGTTTTGGTATCAGGGTGATGTTTGCTTCATAGAATGTGTTGGGGAAGATTCCTTCTTCCTCAATTTTTTGGAATAATTTCTGCAGTACAGGAATAAGCTCTTCCTTGAAGGTTTGATAGAATTCTGGAGTGAAGCCATCTGGACCAGGGCATTTTTTAGTTGGAAGCTTTTTTATTGTTTCTTTGATCTCAGTGCTTGAAATTGGTCTGTTCAGGAGGTCTATTTCTTCCTGGCCAAGTCTAGGGAGAGGGTGTGATTCCAAATATTGATCCATTTCCTTCACATTGTCAAATTTCTGGGCATACAGTTTCTGGTAGTATTCAGAGATGATCTCTTGTATCTCTGTGGGATCAGTTGTTATTTCCCCTTTATCATTTCTGATTGAGGTTACTAGAGATTTTACTTTTCTATTTCTAGTTAGTCTGGCCAATGGTTTATCTATTTTATTTATTTTTTCAAAAAACCAACTCCTTGTTTCATTAATTTTCTGAATGATTCTTTTGTTTTCAATTTCATTGATCTCTGATTTGATTTTGGAGATTTCTTTTCTTCTACTGAGTTTAGGCTTAGATTGTTCTTCTTTTTCCAATTCCATAAGGTCTCTTGTGAGATTGTTGATGTGCTCTCTGTCTGTTTTTCGAATGTAGGCATCTAAAGCGATGAATTTTCCTCTCAAAACTGCTTTTGCAGTATCCCACAGGTTTTGGTAGCTTGTGTCTTCATTGTTGTTATGCTTAAGGAAGTTAGTGATTTCCTGTTTGATTTCTTCCTGCACCCATCTGTTATTCAACAGAAGATTGTTTAATTTCCATGCCTTTGGATGGGGTCGAGCATTTTTTTTAGAGTTGAGTTTCCTCCACCTTCATGCCTCATACATGCTGGGCTGGAGAAGATGGTGATGCTAACATTTCGGGGCGCTGAGCTTAGGGTCCTGCTCCACTTTAAACTGGGTGAGAATATGAAGGTAGGCAATTCTCAGTGAGAGGCAACCCTTTTCTTAGGATAAGAAGATGTAGTTGCAACTAGAATGTGTAAGTCAATCTACCAGGAAGGGACTATGTTGTATAAGTCAATAAGGGTAAAAAGAAGATCACAGAAACACAGGCACTGCGCTCCAGAGCTTACAGCCCAAGGCAAGAGCAAGAGCATCTATGCAGAGAGATAGCCAACATTAACACCAAGACTTGAGGAAGGGCCTGGAGGAAAGAGAAGGGTGGGAGAGGAAGATGCAAATGGATGAAGGAGAAAGGATAGTACACGGCATTTAAGTAGATAACAACAGTTCTGTGAGCACTGTGTTCCTAGCACAGTGCTGTGATTTATATACATGATCTTATCTGATGGTGTTTATGACTTTAGACCTTCAGGAAGAAATGATAATATCCAGTGGATTCGTACCTTCTCCAATAACTCAGCTGTAGAAGTAGCTCAGCAAACATACATCACTTACAGATGACAAAGCAAAGTTGGTGCCTCTGGTTTGATAACAAGGGCACAACTCTCCTTACAGCTCCTTCCCTTAGGAATATTTCCTACCATTTGATCAACTTTACACAGAACTCTGGATAAAGCAGATGCCCAAGAGTCACCTGTTGGTTTGCCTTGGACTACGTTCTTATAGCCTGCGTGTCTCCACATTACTGTCATTAGTGAGTGACAAAAGCCTTACCCTTTAGCTTGTCAGCTATTCAAGTTTCCAACATGCTTGACTGAACATAGCCAGACAAGACCTACTGTGAACCTTTGGCTGATATATCCTCAATGTGTACAGCCATAAAAATGCTCCCTCCCTTCCGTCTACATGCCCACAAGCTCTGTCAAGTGCAAAGTCACCCTGAAGTGCAAAGAGCACAAGTGGAATTGAGAGATTAGTGATGCAAAGGCAAGAGGTGGTCAGAAAGTGGTAGAGGGCAAGAAAACAACTGTGCTTGTCATGCTGAAGACATTTTCACCCAGAGCAGGCCAAACCTTTGTCTGCCAGCCTTGAAAACACTGGCCACGGTACAACCGCAGGTTGCCAGGATAAAAGAGATTCTATTGTGGGCTCAGGGAAATAATTATTAACTGTGGCTTCCATAGGCTAGGATTATGCCAGGTGGAAAAAAACCATGGGCTTTAATCTGCTTGATCTGAAATGTGGAATTGGGCCTAAGCACTTTCTAGTGCTGTAAATGTTGCTGGGGGAGCCAAGATCTTGTTCCCTTAGACCTTCTGTTCTCAAATCAGGCTTTTCTTTTACATTTTCACATTAATTAGAAATCTTTGCAAGGGAGAGAATAATTGTCCTGGCTATTATGTGCTATCAACAGGCATTTTTAAGCTTTTCCCCAAAAGTCAGTGATTCGACCTCAGTCGGCACGCCTCTGGTCTCCCTCGCTTAGCCCTTCCTACTTGCTTGGCAGGCAATAGTCAGTCCCGTGGTTCTGAGATTGGAAAAATATTAGACCTCCTTCCACCTTTAATCTCTGTGCCTATAGAACATGTAGGGGGATAGACCAAAGATGAGTCCTCCCCTAGGGCCAAAGTGGAATGTAACTCACTTTTATAAAACAGACAGAGAGAGTCCTTCACAGACACATGGGAAACAGGCCTGAAGCAACACAGGGTCACGTTAGAAAACTGGGGCACAAGCAGGCTGGCAACATGGACTTTCAAGAATGAGGTGGGCTGGTTTGCACAGAGTAATAAAATGAGTCCAGAGCCAGAAGAGTAAGAGGGCCTCGGCCTCTCCAGATGGAGACTCTGGATGGTGCTGGCGGCTGCTGTGTGAGCCGGCTTGCTGGTGGCTCGTTGCTGTCATTCATTTGCTGTCAGGAGCACGGCCATCATGCCTGGGAGGTTACTAAACCAACAGGAAGCACAAATTCAGTACCTTCGTATGTCGCTCGGCTCTGTCCAGTGTTTTGAAATTGTTAAGATTATTTTCCAAGGGTAAGGAGGATCTGTGTGACTAAGCTGTCAAAGAACAGCAAACGTTGTGCAATAAAGAGCCTGACTCTGTTTTTGATGCTTGACTGCTGAGAGCTTTCAAGCCTCATCACTGCCCCTTCCCTTCTGCCCCACATCTGAACAAGCTGATAAGAAAGCCAAGCCCACGTGTTCCCTCTCCTGGCACCCGCAGCAAATTCAAACCACACAAGCCACAGTCCTTGTGTGGGAACCCTGTCCCTGGCCACACCTCACTAACTACTATAAAAATCTTCTTTCTTTGTTTTCTCAAGCTGTTCCAAGACCAGCTTGGGAGCCTTCCTTGTTCTCCCCCGAGAGCCTCATTATGTGAGTAATAAACTCTGCACACACTCTTGGTGCATGTATATTCTCTCAATCATGTTTGGGTCAGTAGGCTACCCCACCTGTGTGGTTTGACCACAGCAAGTTGTTTAAAATGCATAATAGCAAACACTGTTTAAAAGTCTTGAGCAGGGGAGATTTCTAAGACATATTCCCAACCCCAGAAAGCAATTTACAAAACAACATGAGTTGTAAGATTCCATTTATATAAAAATAACTATTTGTTTTATTTACACACACACACACACACACACATACACACACACATATATATATAAAGTGATCTGAAGCCACTTTCGAACAAGGGGGTTCCAGAATAGGATGGAGCTGAAAAATTACTTTCATGTTTTAATCTCTGTACTTAAGTAAGACTTGAATCATTTACCATAAATGTATTATTATACTATTTGTCTAAGGCACTACTAAAAAATTAAAATAAAGTAAAATGTTGAGCCAAAAAAGATTTTTAAAACTAATTAAAAAATAGTTTTTGTTCTCAGACAGACTTTTTATATGGGGCTATGCCCCATGGATGGAATTATGAGGAAGTGGGAAGTATCTGTATTGCCCATTAGCTGTGGAGAAAACTGAGTAACATGTACATAATATGTGCAGAGGGCTTCAAAAATGGTCAAATCCTTACAGCTAGTAATTCCCTTCCTAGTAGTCAACTCTAAGGGCAAAAAAAAAACAAAAAAAAAAACAGAGCTATGCACAGCAATTTGTATAAAAGAATTCTCATTAAATTCTTTTTTAAAGTTAAATCTGTATTTCTATGACTGGAATACATGCATCTATTTAAACATGATGTGAGTCTTAAGTCAACACAGCAGCCCTGCCCCGATTCCATCCTCATAGCCCATTCCTCAGATTGTTCTCCACGCTGATGTATTTCTTCTGAGAAAAGAACTCTGTATTTTTAAGTAAGCATATAAATAAGCTTATTCTGCTACTTCTTTTTTTTTTTTTTTTTTTGTAGAGACAGGGTCTCACTTTATGGCCCTCGGTAGAGTGCCGTGGCCTCACATAGCTCACAGCAACCTCCAACTCCTGGGCTTAAGCGATTCTTTTGCCTCAGCCTCCCGAGTAGCTGGGACTACAGGCGCGCGCCACAATGCCCGGCTATTTTTTGGTTGCTGTTTGGCCGGGGCCGGGTTTGAACCCGTCACCCTCGGTATATGGGGCAGGTGCCCTACTCACTGAGCCACAGGCGCCGCCCCTGCTACTTCTTAACTCACCAATTTTAGTCATAAAACATTGATCTTCCTGTGGTAGCTGAGACTTCCAATTTCCCCTTATCACCCTCTCTGTTCATCCTTACTTCTGTCCCCTTCTACCCCCAATTCTGTCATATGGTCATCACAATCTGTATTCAATACTATTAGAGCTAGGTAAATATTGTGTTAAACCAAGAACTGTGCTATACCTTTCCTGAAGTTAATAATTGCTATATCTTTTCTATGTAATTCTTTCTATTATTTTCCTCAATTTTGCAAATGTTTAAATGGATCAAATACTCAGCTCCCATCCCCAGAATTTCCCAGGACTTCTCTTTCTTCTTTCCCTTGTGTTAAAGACCTGTTTTTCTTGGTGTTTATCTTTTGTTTGCTCCCTCATTTGCTTAAGCACATCTTCCAGCAGCTTTCCAAAAAAGGGAACAAGGATGATCCTTCTTTGCAGATCTGGAAAAAACCCTTATTATTTCTTCTATAACCTTTTCACCTTTGTTTTTGATTCTTATCTTCCTAGTCTGATGTTGAACTTCATGGATTTGTTTCCTATTTTCCTTCTTTTTCCTTCATATTCTCTCTCCTTGTTTTATTTTCTGCGAGCTCCTCAACCTCATCCTCCAATTCCTTTATTGAATTGTTTATGTTACCAACATATTTCTAATTCTTAAGGGCTCTTTCTAATCCTCTGATTATTTCTTTTTATAGCACCTGTGTTTGTTTTATAGGTGTAGTATCTTTTATTGCTCTGAAGATATTAAATATAGATTTTTGTTTTCTACATTGCCTCTGTTTTTTTATGGGTCCTCTCTTTGTTTGCTTGTTTGTTTTTCCCATTAACATTGAATGAGTTCCTCAAATATATACCAACCCTTGGCTGTATATTCACATTTAAGGCAGGAAATTCCAGAGTTGCCGGTTGGAAGCTCGGTGTTCAGGAATATGACTCATCTCCCAGGGGAAACGAGGTGTATGCAAGCATGATTTGTCCACTGATAAGCTAACCTGGAAAATGCTCAGCTCTGAAGTATCCAAGGCTTAAGTGAGAGATCAACTGTTCAAATGTTAGTCACCTGCGGTGCATCTTACAAGGGTATATGTGAAACTTAGTAAATGTGGAATGTAAATGTCTTAGCACAATAACTAAGAAACTGCCAGGAAGGCTATGTTAACCAGTGTGATGAAAATGTGTCAAACGGTCTATGAAACCAGGGTATGGTGCCCCATGATCACATTAATGTACACAGCTATGATTTAATAAAAAAATAAAAAACAAAATAAAATAAATAAATAAAAAACCTGAGATCTTAATCATATACCTCCAAAGTAATTCTCCGATTCCCTAAAGGAAGTGAGGGAACTGGGTAAAAAGGCATCGTATAACTGGAAGTGAATCCTAGAAGCAAAGGAGAGGGAGATCACTGAGGAGCCTAGACATTAGGGCACAGAGTTTCTTTTAATGGCCCTGCTTTCAGCTTTGTCCCTCCCTACCTCCTATCATAGCACAGAATCTACTGTGACTAGGAGAGGGGAGACCAACAAATTGACAGAAGGGTCAGACAAAGTAGAGACTAAAGGAACTGTTGATGAAATGGTGTGCCGTGATCTTGAGAATGCATGGGGCTGTAGTCTTCTGCAAGACTCATGTAGTTCATTGACACTTAAGGTTTCCTAAAGATGAATCCTACTCTTAGGACTAACTCTGGTCCAACATAAGGAGATAAAATGTTGTAAGCTGGATAAAAAGTACCAGGCAGCCGCCTCACATAGACAATATTGCTAAAATAAATCTTCCTGGTAGCTGGTCTGAAGCTCAGTGTTTCTGTGTATTGAATTTTAGCCTATTTTTATAGTCGGGCTTTCCTATAAAGACACATTACAGACTGCAAAGACCTGATTATGAAGGGTAGCTACAGAAAATGAATTATGCAAAGGAAAGATCCTGCATCCTTAATAAACATACTTGTTAACAAATATGCAGCAAAGAAACAACAGGCATAAAAAACGGCTACAACCTTAAAATAAATGCTTATTATTTATAAATAACACATATCATCAGGCAAACATATGAATGACGCCCTGCAACTTCAAGCAGAAGGAAAAGATCTAGCCCACAAGGGCTTTACTTTGTGCCATTCATTAGAGAGAATGAAGAGAAATCTTTCTGCACTCTTTCTAGGCCCTTGGTTCAAATTAGGCTAATGATAGAATCAAGGAGAGACCCATTTCTACAGCTTTCTTAGTACTTTGCTGAAAGAGATAAGGAGAATTCTTCAGAATTAAGTTCAGAGGTGGCCTTGGCATAACCTGGAGGATGTGGTGTCCCTATTACTAGTCAGTCTCAGCTTAAGGGTAGTAATTTCTTGCTGTAGATAACAGAAATGCTACTTCACCAGACTTCTCTTGTATTAGTCAGGGATCTCCAGAAAAATAGAAGCAAAAGAAGATATAAACACACACATGCCCACATGAGGGTATTTATTACAGGAATTGTCTCACACAACTATGGAGGCTGAAAGTCCCACAATTTGCCATCTGCAAGCTGGAGACCCAGGAAAGCTGATGGTGTAATTCAGTCTAAGTGAATTACTTCGCCAGGGGTGATGGTGTTAAGTTCTAATCTAACCACCTCAAAAAAAGAGAGTGAATTTCCCCTCTCTCTGCCTTTTTATTTGATTTAGGTCTTCAACCAATTGGATGCCCATCCATCTTGGTAAGGACAATCCTCTTTACCCAGTCTACTGATTCAGATACAAATCTCTTCTGGAAACACCCTCACAGATACAACCAGAAATAATGTTTTACTAATTATCTAGGCATCTGTTAGTTCAGTCAAGTTGACACATAAAGTTAACCATCACTTCTCAGCAAGAAGTTCTGTAATGCACAACCCCCAGAGAGGTAGGCTTAGTATAATGAAGTTAACTTAGTATAACCTAGTATAACAACTCAAAGACAGGAGAATGTCTGTAAATTGACCACCCAAGGGACTGTAACAAAGTGGTCAACATATGGAGGTGGTCAACAGAAGGAACTAGCCCTACTCTACTGACACATACAGGTGATGCGTGTCTGAACTATGAACATTAGGTCAACTTAAGGAGGTGGTCAATGTAGAAAAGTGGTCAATTATGTGGGTCCTACTGTATTTATAAGATATAATGACACATGTCTATCCATGTATGTTTCTACCCATGTCTAACCATGCCTACATTTTATAATAAATTGTCCTATGGAATCCCTTTAATCCTCAAGGCTATAAATAGGTACCCCCCTTGCTGTTTGTTAATTGACAATTTGTACATCTATCTCCCTGTCAGACTGTTAGTTACGAAGGCACTATGGGGTGCCATCCATTATTATACACCCTGTCTAATGCCTGCCACAGTGTGGGTACTTAGCAGACCCTCAATAAATACTGCATGAAGGAGCATCTTACAACATCTTTATTAAAAGCTCTTTATGGCTGAAGTGCTGGTGAGGAAAAGGAGGTGACTCTGCCCAAGATCGTCTTAGTGATCAGTCGCAGTTCTGCAAGTTGTTGTCGATTTGTAGGAACCCTGGGTGTAGGTTGGCAGTCCTCTCAACCAGTTCCAAGCCAATAGTAAAACCTGAAGTGGACCCTCAGGAGAATGAAGCTATTGCCCCAGAGTTCAGAAACTGGAACCCCTGGAATCTGGAGCTCTTACTGTAGCCAGGAAAGAGCGGGGTTGGAGGACAGTGTGGCCCTCTTTTGAGTTCTGGCACAGCTTGTGATTTGTAAGGACTTAGCATCATATAGAAGCATTTGTTGAGCACCAGAGTGGCCAGGTTGCAGTTTTTGCATCCATTCATGAATGAGCTATTAAAAAGAATCTTTATGGTACCAGAAACATGGAGGCTTGTGAGAATATAGGACGAGTGCTGGCACAGAGATGCTTAGAGGCAGGAATCAAGTTCATGGTCTACCAGCTGACCCCTTGGGAGGCAACCTCGGAATCAGTGAGACAACTAAAGAGTGCCATAACAGAAGGTGGTGGGGGTCTACAGGAACATCGGAGAATTTATGAATAAATTAGAAGCCTTGTTTTGAATGTGATAAAACTTCTCAGCTGTGATAGCCACCAAAAGAGCATCCAGAAGATGACCAGCTTGGCAATTGATAGCAATAACATCACAGTGGGACAATTTTTGTAGTTAAGATCATAACCCCTTCTCCTTGTGTGCACATAAATTTTTTTTAAATCAAGATCTAAATTCTTCCCCTCCTTTGTACATAAGAGAAGCATCTATGAAAAGCAGTAACAAATTATAATTAACTCTTGAAAGACAAACATTTTTACATTGCCAAATAAAGGTTTATTATGAACTCTTAAAAAGAAAAGCTCTTTAAATATCTTGCCTCACTCTATTTTGATTCCAGCTTTTAAATAATGCGTAAGGGGAGAGAGAGGGAATGAGGGTCAAATTGTCAAAAGAAATGGATTCTTCATGTACTGAATCTGTTTTTAGAACTCAAATGTTAATGACCATGACTCTACCTATTAAATTGCTTTGAAAGAAGTATAAGTTGATACAATCACCTTAGCAAATAGTTTTAATACTCTTTTAAAGTTTAATTAACAGAGTGCACAAACCAGAAATTTCATTCCTATACTCTTAGAAATTCTTGCGTAAGTGCACAAGAATATTTACTGCAGCTTAGTCCACACCAGAGAAATGAAAATATCTCAGCATCAATTAATAAGAGACTGCCAAATGGATAGCGAGTGAGATGGAATGAATGAGAGCTACATGTAACAATAAGAATGAATCTAATAACTAAGAAAATGCCAGGAAGGCTATGTTAACCAGTGTGATGAAAATGTATTGAACTGTTTATAAAACCAGTGTATGGTGCCCCATGATCGCAATAATGTACACAGCTATGATCTAATACTAATAAAAAAAAAAAGAATGAATCTTAGAAACGTGATGGTTTTTACCTGTCAGATGTTGGCTAAATTATAGAGCTCAGACATCTGGTTAAAACCTAGTCTAGATATTTCTGTGCAGATATTTTTTAGATGCGATTAACATTTATAATCAATAAACACTAAATAAAGCCGATGACCTGGCTTCACAGTGTGAGTGGGTCTCATGTAACCTATTAAAGGCCTTAAGAGCAAAGGCTGGAAGTTCTCACAGAAGCAGCAATTCAGCCTCTTGACTGCAGCATAGAAACAAACACAGAAACCCCCAAAGCACAAGCAATCAAAGCAAAAATAGACAAATGGGACTGTAGTAAGTCAAAAAGCCTCTGCAAAGCAAAGAAACTAACCAACAGAGTGAAGAAACTGCTTATGAAATAGGAGAAATATTTCAAACTATACCTCTCCTAAGAGGTTGAAGTCCAAAATATATAAGGAATTCAAACAACTCAATAGCAAGAAACCAAATAATCTGGTTTTGAAAGTGGGAAAAAATTCTGAGTAGACAATTCTCAAAAGAAGGCATACAAATGACCAAGAGGTATAAAAAAAAATGATTAGTATCTCCAATTATTAAGATTGTGGAGAAGAGTTGGCAAGAATGACCCCCGGACCAGCCAAACCCACGCGTCATTGCATCCCCGTGTCCAGTGCCTAGGTCCAGCCGCCATTGCCACCATGCCCAAGAGCAAGGCTGAAGGGGATGCTAAAGGCGATGAAGCGGAGGCAAAGGACAAACCAAGGAGACCTGAAAGTTGTCTGATAAACCTGCTGAAGCTACCCAAAGGGAAAAAGAGAAAAGCTGACTCCAGCAAGGAGGGGAATAACCCTGCTGAAAATGGAGATGCCAGCACAGACCAGGCACAGAAAGCGGCAGGTGCTGAAATGCAAGTGAAGGGTGTGCATTTTTGATAACTGTGTACTTCTGTGGAGTGTACAGTTTGAAAATCTATTATTTATCAAGTTTTATAAAAATGCAGAATTTTGTTTTACTTTTTTTTTTAAGCTATGTTGTTAGCACATAGAACACTTCATTGTTTGGGGTGGGGGGAAAGGGCATACGTCACTAATAGAATGTCTCCAAAGCTAAACTGATATAAGGGGAAATATCTTTCCCTCTAGTTTTGAGAGACTTCCCTCTTGACTCCTAAGAGGAGGGATTCTCTGACGTTGATACATAGCCGCCTTGGCACAATGCCTTAGGGTACGAAAAAACTAATTTGTTTTTATGTCCTATTCTCCCTCTGCTTCAGCATAGTCTTAACTCCCTTGAACCCAGTCACCTCTTGGGACCCGACCTCCAATAATTGGTTACTAGTATGGCAAGGAATCTGGACTTTTCTGATAACACCACTGAGATGGAATCCCTCAAAAGTGGGTCCCTTTGTAGATTGTTGGGTGTTCAGATAAATTCTCCATTTTCATTTCCTTTCCTGCAAGTCAGGGTTGGCTTGTGAAAAGTTATTAAACAACATGATAAATGTGAAATGTCACCACTCACTCTAAACTCCCCTGTTTAGAGCATCAGATGAAGACTTCACTGGGTTTTGCAGTGGCTTTCTGATTTTTGGTAGACCAGTGAAGAAGGGAGTTTGAAAGTTGTATACTGTGAATGATCATCTGCCCATGTCCTGCCTGAAATAGCATGATTGTTAATGAAAAGTATCTTTAATAAAGCTGGATACAGTTTGGAAAAAAATATCTCCAATTGCCAGGGAAATGCAAATTAAAACTACCATGAAATATTGCCTCATGCCAGACTAGCTACTATGAAAAAGACGAAAGGAAATAAGTGTTGGCGAAGATATTCATAAAGTGAACGCTTGTACGCTGTGGATGAGAATGGGAATGATTAAAGCCATTATGGAGGACAATTCCAAGGTTCCTCAAGAAGTTAACAATAGCACTACCATATATGATCCCAGCAATTCATGCATCCAAAGAAGATGAAGCCAGTATGTTGAAGAGATATCTGCACTCCCTTGTTCATGGCAGCATTATTCACAATAGCCAAGGCATGTCATCGACCTCAGTGCCCATCAAAATTACTGGATAAACAAAATGTGGAGTATATATGTGCACTATGGAATACTATTGGGCCTTAAGAAAAGAAGGAAATCCTATCATTTGCAACAACATGGACGAACCTGGAGGACATTGTGTTGAATGAAATAAATCAAGCACAGAAACACAAATTCCATATGATCACACTTACATGTAAGAGCTAAAAAAGTTCAGTTGGTAGAAGCAGAAAGCAGAACATCCGCCCAAACCTCCTATTCTTCAGCAGGGGTAGAGAATTGAAGAAATGTTGGTCAAAAAACACAAATTTTCACTTAAACAAGAGAAGTAAGCTCGTAAGATCTATTGTATAATATGGCAACTATAACTACATCGCAATGTATTGTATACATGAAAATTGCTGGGTGAGTGGATTTTTAGTTTTCTCACTACAAATAAATGACAGGTATGTGAGGAGATGTATGCATTATTATTATTATGTTTTTTTTTTTCTGAGACAGAGTCTCACTATGTTGCCTTCTGTAGAGTGCTATGGCATCACAGCTCACCACAACCTCAAACTCTTGGGCTTAAGTGATTCTCTTGTTTCAGCCTCCCAAGTAGCTGGGACTACAGGCGTCCACTAAAATGCCCAGTTATTTTTTTCTTGTTGTTGTCATTTTTGTTTAGTAAGCCCGGGTTCGAACCCACCAGCCCCGTTGCATGTGGCCCACGCCCTAACCACTGAGCTACGGGCACTAAGCCAGATGCATGTATTAATTATCTTAATTTAGCCATTCTACAATGCATACATATTTTAGAAATTCATGTTGTATACCACATATACACAATTTTATTTGTCAATTAAAAATAAAGAAGAAAAGAAAAACAAAAACAACCCTGCCTAAGGCTACATTTCCAGCCCACTGGCCTATCCTCCAAATTTCAGATTTGCCAGTCCCCACAACTGCATGAATCAATTCCTTAAAATTCCTCTCTTTCTCTCTCTCTCTCCTTTGGTCTCTTCCCCCAACCCTCCTACTGATTCTGTCTCTGCGGAGAGCCTTGACTAATACAAAACACAAATATTGGTGGGAAAAAGCATGTAAAACAATGGTACTGTGGCACCATAATGGAAAGTTCAAAAAGAGGGAAAATTAAATATAATGTTTGAAATGTATAATATGTAGAAGAATAATTTTCCAAAGGAAAGGATAAGACCAAATGCACAAATGCACGTTATGTCTGTGAGTGGAGTTGGAAAAGTAACTCAGGCTTCCCTCAATGTGGTGTTGGTAATGTTCTGTCTCTTAAGTAGGGTAGTAGGTTTATTAGTATTCATTTTACTATTATCCTTTATATTTTGCATGTATATTGAATGTAGTCTTTTTATGAAGCAAATATTTTATGATTAAAACTTTTAAAAATAACAAATCTTAGAGGCGCCTATAAAAGAACATTGCACTGAGCTCCTTTTGTTGGCTTGGTGACTGTTTTTAACATAAAATATTTCTTCCTGAAAGCCTCTCTCGGTTTCTTTCTCTTTAATAACACTCTCTCCTCTTTTATCCTTGTCTCACTTGTTCTTTTCACAGCTTCTAATCCATTAACCACTCTGACATATGGATTTAAATACCCTTCTCATTACACTCTGTAGGATCCAAGTTCTCCAGGTCTGATTTTTCCCAAATCTATTTTATAACCGGTAGCTTTTTTTATAATCTCTATTTTCAACCCTCTCATCTGGTTGTACTTCATTCTTCTTGCCCAGACGCTGAACTATGTCCTGGGAGAGTGCTATTTCCTCTACTCCCTCCTTTGGCTTTGATTACTTCTCCTCTTAACCTTGTTCTTTTGGTTAAGCAATTCTTTTTGGCCAAACCGTTCACATCTGTGCCCCTAAGTTTCTTTCCTTCAATTCTCTCTTTGACCTTCTCTAATCCGGCTTTCACCTACTTCACTCCATGGAAATACAAAGCCACCAATTACCTCCTCCTCAGGGGCCGAGCCTCTCAGCCTCTGTGCCAGCCTTAGCTTCCTTGGCCTTACAGCTGCCTTTGATCTTGTAAAACACTCTCTCTGGGTCATTTCATGGCTCCCCTAAGGGCCAGCCAAAATGCATTCCCTGCCTAGACCACAGAGGAGCTGGCCAGCAGCTGGCTGCCTAGGGTATATTGCATGGGGCAAAGTAGCTCCCAGATAAAAGGGAGCCTGGAAAACCTGAGGGAATCATCTTTTCATTTGAAAGCTGAATAAAGGATTGATCAAGAAAACTGAATTACCTTGAAGAAAAGAAAGAGTTGCCACTGATTAGAAAACACAGAACTTTTTTCAAATAATCTTTCAGCTATTTAACAAATAGAATAAAATAAAAATTTTGAAGGAATTTAAATTAGGTTCAAGGTTCACTGTAATAATTTGTCCCATGTTTTTTCTGAGCAGCCATTATTTGAGTTTCAGTTTTAGAACTAAATATATCAGCAGCATTTTTGAGTTTTCTGTTTGACCACTTTTTGTTTAGATTTAGAATGAGCTAGAAATAACCGTTTCTTCTCTAAAATCATAAGTTTCCTCTTGGCCTTCATTATATTTTATCATACATTATTAATATTGGGTTCATTATTTATAGTACAAATTGAGGATCCCCTATCCAAAAGGAGTGGGACCAGAAGCATTTCAAGTTTTTGATTTTTCAGGTTTGGGAGTATTTGCATATGCTTACAGAGATATCTTGAGGATGGGACCCAAGACTAAGCATGAAATTCACTTTTGCTCCATGTATACCTCATCCACACAGCCTGCAGGTAATTTTATACAATATTTTTTAATACTTTGGTGCATGAAACAAAAGTTTTGGCTATATGTTTACTACAACCCATCACATAAAGTCAGGTGTGAAATTTTCCACTGACAGCATCATGTCAGCACTCAAAAGTTTTGGATTTTAGAGCCTATTGGATTTTTAGACTTTCACATTAGGGATGCTCAACGTGTATGATTATTTGAATTTGTACTTATTAATAATCTGCACTTAAACACTCTAGATAGCCTTTCACAATGTATCTACAAATTGCCATCACTGATTTCTCTCTTGAACTCCATGTGCATTAGCTAAACAGGACTCTGCCCTCTCTCAAGCCTTTGCTTTCTCTCTTCGGTAGCTGGGCTCCTGCAGTTGATTTTTGTTTATGTGTATGTTTATTTTGCTTTGTTTCTTTCGGTTGTGTTCCTGACTGAAAGATGTCCTTGCCTTCTCATTTCCACTGTTTGACCACAAGCAGTATCCGGTTTGTAACCTCGCTGACCTTACTTCATTTTGTTTTATGTGCTTGCTATATTATTTAAATTTTTATTTTGAAATAATTTCAAACTCACAGAAAAGTTACAAAAATCATACGGAACACAATAATACACTTTGCACAGATCCAGGAATTTGAACAGTTGCAATATTTGTTATTTCTTTTCCTTTCTCTGAGTGTGTGTTACATATCTTTCCCTCTTGAACTTCTTTATATAGGTTGCATATATCATGTCTCTTATTCCTTAACATTTCAGTAAATATTTCCTAACCAGGGTACTCTTTTATGTAACCACAGTAGAGTTATCAGCTTCAAAAGATTTCACATTTATATGACACCTTTTAACAAGGCTAATTTTAATTTTTCCAATTTTATTAATTTTTCTAATAAAGTCCTTTATAAGATTTTTGTAGTTGGAGTGCTGCACCCAGTCTAATATCACATATTATATTTAGATTGCATTTACTCTGTTATGTCATATATCATTGCAACAAGTAAGTAACCTGGGAGTAGTCATACTAAAAACATAAATAACCTGCTGTTTATCACACTCTTCCCGCTAGATTTAACATCCATTAGTGATTCTTGCTTTAATCAAACTTTACTATCATAGTTGAAAAAATTGTAAATTTTCAAGTCCTCTACTCTATCCACATTTATCTGTCTAAATTATCCTGCAAGAAAGAAATCTCCTATTTCCCACATGTATTTACTATCTAATTATTATCAGTACAGACTCATAGATTTCTACTGTATTCAATGACTTCTGTCCTTACCCATTTTGATGATTAAAACTGTCTTGTATTTGACAAGTAAAAGCCTCTTCAAGCTGACTTATATATCCTTTTGATATGTCCATCAATTTTTTTTTGACAGTCTCACTATTTTGCCCTGGGTAGAGTGCCGTGGTATCACAGCTCACAGCAAACTCAAACTCCTGGGCTCAAGCGATTCTCTTGCCTCAGCCTCCCAAGTAGCTGGGACTACAATGTTCATCGATTTTTGATCACTCACACACTTTCTGGCCTAACTGGCCTCAGCTTGTACCTTCTCTACCCCAGCCCTCAAGTCAGCCACTTATTCATCTCACAAACATTACGTGCATTATATTCTTCTGGGCTGCATGGATACAGTGATAAGCAATATGGAACACTGCTGTTTCTGATGGAACTTTAAGTTCAGTAGCTAAGATAGACATTAACCTTTTTCTTTCCCTATGACTCACATTTAGTCATCTATGTGTTGTGAAGTACCTTAATTTCTCACAAATTAGGATGTATGTTTTTTGAATAAGTCTTAAGTTATTTTCTGTCAATCTCCAAGCTTCTCTCTTGCCTAAATCTAGAGAAAGGTGATCTCACAGTCCTATAGGAAATAATTCCAAGTCTAAGGTTGTCTTCAGCTGGCAGAGAAGGCTATTGCAGAGAGTTTCTGTCATAGGACGGGGGCACACATCAGGATGTCTCCTGCTCACCTGCCCTGTTGTGCACTTGCTGGGCACAACACTGGGTGGGACAAGGCTCATAGTGTCAGCAGTTAGGAACACAGGACATTGAATCAAAATGTTAAGAAGAAATAAATAATGCCCAAATTAGAGATCTGGGTTACTCAAGAATACTATTGTGGAAAAGTCACTTCTCCACTACCATGTTATATGATTCTCCATCTTGCTCTGAGTGCAACAGCCACAGTGTGTTTTTGGTATTTTTTTTTTTTCCATTCCTTGAGAAAGCCAAGCTCCTTCCCACTGCAGGGTCTCTGTGCTCTTGTCCACACTGTTCTTATCTCTTAAATGAAAGCAGCCATCTCTGATTGTCCCACAACAACCCCTGTTCACCCTGTCCATTCCCTTAACATTCCCTTTACAATCTGCAGTACAGAACCTTGAAGAACATGACAGGGAGCTGGGATTTTCATTCAAGGGCAATAGACTATGAAAAAAAAAAAAAAAAAAAACAGCCATCATGACATTTAAGATAATTGACTAAAGATGTACCCTATCACTTGAGCTAAGAAACTTAACCACCTAGAAGAAAATGTTAGTACTCTCACATCTATAATCTAGAAGACTTGCTTGCGATCTGAAAAACCAAAAATGCACAAATCATTGCACATAGATTCAAAATAAATGAAATGTCCCAAGGTGAGGCTTTAATCAGAAACTCCTGTCTTATTTAGAGATGCTACTTCCTGCGCTGGTCACGCTGTTGGAAAGTATTAGTATGATGGTTAGGTACACCTCAGGGACTTTTGAGAATGTAATTTACAACGTTTAATATAGATGAAATGTGAATGCTTTTCACACCCAGTTGTGCATAGCTGAATTCATAAGTTTGAAATGTTGAAAAAGCGTACCTGTGTTAGTAATGCTTAATTATAAAGACCTTTCTCTCCATTAGCCCATCACCTTCTCTTATTTATCTGGAAAGTGGTGAGCTGCAGAAAAATGTTCCAGAAGAAATGTTATCCTAGAGACTTTTAATCATCTAAATTCGGGGAATTTGGGACCTTGAAAAAAAAGTTAAATAAGTCTGGAAATTGAACAGTAAAAATAAACAAATAGTGATAGCTTTAGTCATCCATAGATAAAAGCATCTACTGCCAAAATGTAGGGGATTTGCTCGCTAAAGAATTAGATATAAAGAAAATATTGACATAGAATTGTGTATTATTTTTTCTGACTATAAAAGTAACACGTAAAACAAACTGACATCTTAGATCACACAAAAAAATAAATTTTCTGTAATCCCACCATCCAAATTTACTGACAACTATTATTATTTTGATACATTAATGAGAGAATTAAGATCAAACTGTAAAGAGAATTCTATATTCTTTTTGCATATTTTCGATCAGACAAAAGCTTGATAACTAGGATCTATACGGAACTCAAATTAATCCACATGAAAAAAGCCAACAATCCCATATATCAATGGGCAAGAGACATGAATAGCACCTTCTCTAAAGATGACAGACGAATGGCTAACAAACACATGAAAAAATGTTCATCATCTCTATATATTAGAGAAATGCAAATCAAAACATCCCTGAGATATCATCTAACCCCAGTGAGAATGGCCCACATCACAAAATCTCAAAACTGCAGATGCTGGCGTGGATGTGGAGAGAAGGGAACACTTTTACACTGCTGGTGGGACTGCAAACTAGTACAACCTTTCTGGAAGGAAGTATGGAGAAACCTCAAAGCACTCAAGCTAGACCTCCCATTTGATCCTGCAATCCCATTACTGGACATCTACCCAGAAGGAAAAATATCCTTTTATCATAAGGACACTTGTACTAGACTGTTTATTGCAGCTCAATTTACAATCGCCAAAATGTGGAAACAGCCTAAATGCCCACCAACCCAGGAATGGATTAACAAGCTGTGGTATATGTATACCATGGAATACTATTCAGCCATTAAAAAAAATGGAGACTTTACATCCTTCGTATTAACCTGGATGGACGTGGAAGACATTATTCTTAGTAAAGCATCACAAGAATGGAGAAGCATGAATCCTATGTACTCAATTTTGATATGAGGACAATTAATGACAATTAAGTTTATGGGGGGGAGCAGAAAGAGGGACGGAGGGAGGGGGGTGGGGCCTTGGTGTGTGTCACACTTTATGGGGGCAAGACATGATTGCAAGAGGGACTTTACCTAACAATTGCAATCAGTGTAACCTGGCTTATTGTACCCTCAATGAATCCCCAACAATAAAAAAAAAAAAGAAAAAAAAATCTCAACCTTAAAAAAAAAAAGAGAATTCTATATTCTGAGTTTTGTCCTTAATTTTTATTCTGAGCATTTCCCCTTGTCCTTAAATAATCTCCAAAGCCATAATTATAGCATCTACATGTAATTTCAACATGTGCGTACACCTGATTTATTTAACAACTTCCTCATTTTTGGAAATGTAGGTTGTTTCTGGTATTCAGTTATAATAAATAAGATTGTGGACTTCTGGTTTAAAAAATATCAGACTGACCACACACAATGTAGCCATCTGCCTCTGGAAACACTGCTAAAATATTAGGGGGAAAAGACATTGACAAATAAAAAGAGAATGCAAGAGGAGATATCAGCAAATTAGAGATTTCATTATGTTTTTTGAAAGACAGTCTAGCGGGGAATAATGTCTTAGTAGATGAAAGCTACAGAAAGTTCCAATGAGAAGCCAACCAACTGCCCTAACAAATTCTGAGAGGCACAACACTTGGAAATATTTTGCCATTTCTTTCTGATAAATAACCCTTCTTTTTTTCTGCGGTTTTTGGCCGGGGCTGGGTTTGAACCCACCACCTCTGGCATATGGGGCCGGCACCCTACTCCTTTGAGCCACAGGCACCGCCCTGACCAATAACCCTTCTTAAATATATCTCTCAGCAATACCTAGTCAGGAGTGACAAGGCATCTCTAACCTTGACCAAATTAACAGTCAATAACTCTCAGAGGGCCACCTACAAGGAAGACTGGGTCAAGCAGAACTCTCGGCGACTGGTGACACTGGTTATTTAGGAAGCACTTGCATTATTAATGTTAAGTAGAAAATGGCAAGTTTTCCCGACTTCTTATCCCTCACTTCTTGTGAGTTCTCATTTTGATACATTAAAGCACGTTACCTGTCAGAGTATTTAAACACATCTTCCCGTCTGTAATTCACCAGAATTTCACTCAATAAACCCCCCCCTCTAAGCTCATTGCCCTTTTTTTGTATGCAATGTAGACTTTATATATCACATTTTATTCAGTGTATATGTTGAAAATTTTTGAACACATAATTTATTGAGTCATGGCAGGAACCGTAAGTCTATTTATAATGACTTCCAAAGTAGCCCACTTTGTAGCAGCAAGCTTTATAAAAGCTTATGATGGGTAGAATAGTTTTTCTTATGTTCAAATCTGGGTGCTTGTTCTTTGACACTTTCCAGTAGGTAACACCACTCGTGAGGGCTTTCCACCTCCATGCTATCACCGCATTTATCACTTTACATTCCAACTAGTTGTTCACAGAACTGTCTCACATGCTAGCCTAGGAGCTCTTCGGGGTCAGGAATGATATTTTCATTCCTTCAACACATATTTTTTCAGCATCTGCTACATATACCAGAGTGTGATAGGAATAGGAAATACAATGATAAAGATAAACAAGGTAAATGTGATTTGTTTTGCCAAATGCAGCGTGGTGGTCTGTAAGTTAGCTATTGCAACAATAATGCTATACAACAAACTACCCCCAAACTCAGTGATGTACAACAATAAGCGTTCATTATCATACCTGTAGGTCTGCTGGTTCTCAGTAGCTTGCTCAATCTAGACTTCAGACTGATGTTTAGCCGGGCATGGCGCCTCACTGGGAGTTGGCTCTAACGTGTGTTAATTCTGGGGCACAGGCTTCTCAGAGCGTGCTCTCTGGTATGATGGCTCACTGGAGCACAGAAGGTCAAATACACCTCTACTATATGAGGTCACTTACTTCCCATTGGCCCAGCCAAATCACGTGACCAAGCTCAATGGCAAAGAAGCAGGAAAGTGCCCATTGTGAGAAAGCACTGCAAAGGGTATAGAGGTATAATTCTAATGCAGAGTTGGTGTCAAAAATTGAAAAAGATGATTCAATCTACTGCCTTAGGTTACTTTTTTTGTTACAGCTTCCCACCGTACTCTGCGATTCTTCCCTTTATATATTTATCACAATTAAGAACTTGCTCAGTAGTTGTCTTCCTGTAAACTCCATAAAGGTTGAGAGAGCCTGTTTTAGTCACTAATTGTTCCCCAAGTTAGCCTTTGCACACAGCTGATGCTCAATAAACGAGACTGAATTAAATCGAATGGGTAAGTGTTGTGAAAGGGAAGGAGGGCTAATAGGTCATACGGAACAAAGGTTCTTAGTTCGGCTCACTCATTAGAATTACCTGGGGAACTTCAGAAACTCTCTGTGCCTGTTCCTAACCTGTTCCTACTTGAAGTCTCCAAAAGTGGAACCTGGGCTTTGGCATGTTTCAAAGGCATACCAGGTGATTCTAATGTGTGGCCAAGAATAACAATCACCGATCTGGGGATACCTGGCTCACAATATTTGGGCAGTCAGAGAAGATTTCCTAAAGGAAGTAATATTTACACGGACAGTATGCCTGCACTGATCAGTAGGCTTGGGGTCCGGCTGGGGCTGGAGATGGGTTGGAGAGGTTTTTAACAGAGGAAGTTGCCTGTGCTAATGTACTGAGATAAGAAAGAGCTCTTTCTTTCCCTGTTGTCTAGGTCAGGGTGAGGTGAGTGAGGTAGAGCCTGACGAATGTTGCTCTTGGCAGAATTCTTAGATAAAATGAAAAGCTTACTATTTGAGGGAAAAGGTTCCCAACCAGTAAGCAGAAGTTTCTCAGGAAAGACTCTGCCTAGTCTGAGTAACTTCCCTTGGCTGCTTGCCAGGGCAAAGCTTTCGTTTAGCACAGCTTTTGCCTGAATTTATTTTTGTACCTGCTGTTGTTATGTTGAACTCTTTCCAGCTATTCTTTGTTTATGTAACTCTCTAGGCAGCCATCTAATTTCTAGGATATGACAACCTTTCCATGCAACATTTATGTTCATGATGACTATTGAGTTACATGTTAACAGTAAGGAAGCAGTTTTTTTTTCCCCTTCAAATATCAATATAAGAAATAATCATACCAAGAACATTTCTGCTTTTTTAACAACTTCTCTTCAAGATACACTTCAAGTAGTTCAATATTCCCTTTATATGGATTCATATGATGGATCCATTTCAGATTCTTTTATCAGTAAAAGCTTGTTGTTCTTGTCAAAATGACTTACTTTCTTGCATTTGATAATGAGAAATATTTACCCATCATATTTTCCTTCTTGTCCTATTTTCCAGGAAACTTAGGGCTAAAATTGTTGAAGTCAATATTAGCCTATATTTGAGGGTATAATTCTCCTTCCCACTTAAATTTTATTTTTTTTAATCTTTAGCAACCCTGATTCATATGTGGCTTTTATTGTAATCTACCTTAAATACTTTTTTGAAACAAGAAGACTACAGATTACCAGGTGCAGGACTTGGGCCGCTTACTAGATGCTGTGGCAAATACAAAGGTGTTTAAGACTCATTCATTATCTAGGAACTTTCAATCTACTAAATATTCAGAGATGAATTTCTCTACAAATAAGTGTGTTAATAAAAGGCTCATAAATTTTTAAGCATGAAACTAAATGTATTTCCTTACATTCTATCTTACAATCAAAGTTGTAGCAATTTTTATTAAAATTCCTCCAACTGTTTACAAAATATTATTTTCTGTAAGACATATATGTGTGGATATACACACGTGTGAAGGCAGTCCTAGTAAATGTTACCAACGAGCCGCTGGGAAAGCTGACAAATAGGAAATGTTTATTTGTCCTAGGTCTAGTTGGAAGGTACATGGGCACTAACAACAAAATAGTAAATGTATAAATAATTGCTGCCTGTTGCCTTCTTGCAGCTTTTCAGATAAAATAATATCAATTGAAATTAAGTAATTTTGGACCCTGTCATTTTGCAACAGAAAAGAAAATCGGAGACAATGGAGAACCCTGCTCTAAGGAAGTTACAAATACAGGATTAAATAAAACAAGAAGTAGGGATTTTCCAAAGAAAATCAAGCCATTCCAGACTCCAACAGAAGGAGTGTCCTCCAATCCACCTCCTCCAAATAAAAAGAATAAGTTTTTAAAACCCTTTTAAAAATATTCCTTGCCACAGTTCTACCTTCTGAATCCAATTAGCAATTTTATCACCTCATTTTATTAGCATCTATGAATCTCAAAAAACATAGTACTACCATTCTATTGATCTCTTTCTGGTCTGTATTTACAAGGGAGAAATCTTTGTATTTCTATTTACTAACGTGAAAGAAAAGATTTAAGGCAAGACACGTAGCATAGAAAACTCATAAACTTCCACCTAAATAAGCAGTTACAGAAGAACAGATGCGTCTAGATTGCATTTGTAAACAGTGCTGTGTTATAAACCAATCAATACAGTTAATGCTAATTGTAATGTACTTTTGTCAAAATTGCACTTTGTCTTAAAGTTAATTTCTGATTTATGTCATTTTCCATAAAGCAATGCTGCAAATCCAGAGCTTATTGCATTTAGCTCCTGCTAATGAAAGACTGACGTGATTGAAACACCATTCTTTCCTGAGCATTGGGGTATCAGGTTCAACATTCCTGTTGAGTCAGCATGGACTAATGTTTACTAAAGCCATCCTTCACCCACCCCTGACTTCCTATAATAGTTCAAAATATCAGGGAGTCAAGATCAACAGGCCTTGACTCCAGCCACATTTACAGAAAACACCAGAGCTGTTGCCTCAGGAGATAAAATGAGTGACTCCCTCTAGAAATACTTACAGTGCATTGTGGAGAGCTTTGATCATCTTGTTCAATAAATGGTGCATTTTCAAAATAGGACAGGAATTAAAATTCAATTTTTGTATTACATGTCTCCAGTAAAGGATTCTGGGGTTGTTCCCTACACATCATCAGTTCCTAGACCTTGGGACAAACACAGGAACTATGGGAGCCAGATCCATCCCATGTTATTCTAAAGAGGTAGGAAAGTTTCAGAGCTTCCTGCTTCTATAGATACAGAAAAATCCTGCCAGATCCTTCTATGCAAAATATCATGTCAGACTAGTGATAGCACCAGCTTGAGCAGAGAAGCACTTTCTCTTTCTCTAGTCTTTTACACTTAGCGCTCTTCTAGCTCTCTCCCTCCCGTTCTCTCTCTCTCTGGTTCATATTTACCTCTATAAAAATTTTTGGCTAGATAATTCACACCCTTTGGGTGGCAAAAGAAAACTTAGCAAAATGCCAGGTTTTGTACTAAGACATTTACAGAGGAGAATCTAATAATTTCCTATAGCTGTTCCTCCCAGCATGGTATGGAAATGCATTCAGTAGTTTAATTTTCTTTTCCTTCTCATTGCCAGAATTATTTATAGCTGAAAATTGAGAAGTTATATTATAGTTATTATTTCTTTTGATTGGTTTAAAAATTCAGTTTGATAGGGATCTAAAAGAAAAAAAAATCCCACAAAGTTTAAATGTGGTTTGGAAAGGTAGCAAAGGGATTTGAAGAGAACAGATCTGATGAAAAAGAAAAAAGGTTTAGCATTTTCATCCATCCAGAAGAGAATCATTGAAAAATAGGAAGTCTCAGAAGGAAGCTGCAACAAAGTAAAAAGGGTTTATGAAAGAATACATAGCCATTTTGAGAGCTGCATTGGAAAGGATAAGGTGGTATTTTTTATCTGAGGCTATAATGAAAAGACCAGAATTACAGATGTGATGCCTCTGTGGGAATCAAACTTTTTCCATGACAACAAACTAGACTTCCATCCCTGGCTAAACATTCTTGAAAAAAATGTAGAAATAGGGAACCGATGGTATATATAGTTGCTTTCATCACAATTCGTGGAAAAACAATGCATAATAAAGAGTCAATGTTATCACATTAATTGAGCTCAGTCCCCACAAAATAGTCTGAGTGATTATTAGGACAGAAGATTTCCCAGCTATGACTATGGACATATGACAGTAGACAGGAAATGAACAGATTGCAGCACCATCTATTCACTGTTACTGACTTCTGCAGCCATGATTATTGTCAGCAGCCAGTGTAAGCATGAACAGACAGGAGTGCAGCAGAGGGGAGCACAGAGGGAACACACATGAGCTTTCATCTCCTCCCTACTCTCCCACCAGTCACTTGGTGTTGGGGAAGCCCCGTGAACTCCAGGGCTCTTAGTTTCTCCAGTTTTCAAGTAATAATGTTCCCTTCCCTACAACCTCACTGTTGTGATGAATATCAAATGATATGAAAGAAGTAAAACAATTTTAGAAATATTGAAAGCCCTTATGAACCTACAGCATTATTAGTGTTTGTTGACCAGTGATGAACGGTGCCAGGGTTTATTCTCACATTTGCTCAAAGCTCCTCATTTACAGCAAAATATGTCATTGATATTAGTTTTATTGTCTGCTGAAATTTATTTTAAAATATTCTCACTTTAAAAATAGCAAATTGATGTATACGGCTATGATTTAATAAAAAAAAAACCTGGAAAAAAATAGCAAATTGAGATTTTTTTTTTTCTTAAAGAAGGGACTTTGCATTTTTACTGAATGTGAAAAAGTCATGTTATATTTTCATTTTCAGTACTTGGAAGACTTCAGGAAAAAGCTTAAATTCAGAGGCGAGTTTTAAACCTCTTCACAAGTATTTCAGGGATGATTTCAGGTATTAACACTACCCCATTGATCAAGACCTCCATATTCCCTTACAGTAATGTCACATGCATATTGCACTTTGAAGAAGACAGAACAACATTTCCCATTTTTTTTAATTGTGTGTGTGCCCCCTCCCCCAATTCTAATACTTCCTGAGAAAAGCCATCTTGGTGTAATCACGCAGGGTCTTGAATCTGGAGGTCAGAAACTCAATGGTCAGTACATACAGAGTTAATATCTGTAAATACGTAGGGAAATAACTTACACCAACTCAATTCACAAGTATGATGTAGGAAAGCCAGAATGCTGACTTATTTACTTATAATCAAAAATATAATGCCCCCTTGATAGGATCTGGACAGGCCACAGCCCACCCAGAAATTGCTTGCTGGATATGGAATCAGAAGCATATTGCCGAGCCTGAATGGCTGCTGTGGTCAGCTGCTCGGACTCTCAAGCCAAGTCCTTGAGATCACAGTTCAGGAAACCAGTCTTCTGGGCAGGGCTAGAGATGGAAAGCCCCTGTCTGCTAGACTATTGATCCACCAGCTTTCAGATCAAGATATCCTTTTTCCGTTTACCATAGGAATACTTTACCTTCAAGTTTGGCCTGGAAGGCATCCTATCTCTTTCAGGTAATTATGTCTTTGCTCTGCTATGTAAATACTTATTTCTATTTCCAGGTTCTTAGGCTGCACCTCATTGTTGCCACAAGTAACGTATCACCAACAATTCTTTCTCACAGCTCCCTGAGCTTGCTCTCTGTATCTTAAACTTCTGGGCCTTTGAGCATGGTTTCGGCTTGGAAGGTGTTCTCAAGGAACACCTATGGTCCTTCAGTACCCCTTAAAAGTTCATTCCTCTGTGCCCACTGGGTAGACATTGGCTGGCATTTACACAAAAAGCTACTTCAACAAACTCGGTTATTCTGTAGGCTTTAAGCCAGTTTGCTGGGATAGCTCTTTTTCCCCAGGGAGAAAAATAGAGTACCTTCCTTATTTTTCAAGAGTGACAACATTGATGTCAATCTTTAAGGAACCATGTTAATCTCTTGAGCCTGCAATAGCTTTGGGGGCTCCTCTTGGCTAGCAGGATTTTGTCCTATCAAGTTAAAAAAGTTGTATAGTAGGGCAGCACCTATGGCTCAAAGGGGTAGGGTGCTGGCCCCAGAAGCAAGAGGTGGCGGGTTCAAACACAGCCCCAGCCAAAAACTGCAAAAAAAAAAAAAAAAGTTGTATTAAATAAAAATGTCATGCCATTAATCACTGTAAAACTTTGAGATTCAAGGAACTTCTCCAACCCCATCCCCAGTGGGCTACATTTGTAATTGCAGCTGACACTTACTGAGAATTTTCTATGTGCTGGGAAGTATATGAAGTATACTTCATATATGAAGTATATGATCTCAATTTTGCATGGATTATTTCATGTACCCTGCACAGTGACCTTACGATGTAGGTGGTTTTAATTATCCCCATTTTACAGTTGAGGAGACTGATTATAAAAACAGACAGATGGTAGGGTGTATAGCCAGAACATAAAGCTGCTGGTGAAATCTGAAGCAGCACGGTGACAAAGAGTTCCCTTACCAACAGTTTTTATTTTCCCATGGTGCTTCCCTAAGTAGTAAGCCTGATCCCTACTGCAAAGAGGGAGCTCGGTGTTCCATAACTGCTAAGCACTTTGGCAAGATCTGGGCAAATACAAAGTTAGAAAATGTAGAAACTTACACTTAGTAGATACAGAAATTGTGCTAGGTACTTCCTGGATCTGCTACAGTTCCCGACAGACAACTTTCTCAGCTTCCACAGAACCGTAAGTGCAGCAGCCCCAGGCTCTACAGACCAATGCTCTGAGCCCTAAGACAAGAAAGTCACACAACTAGGAAGTGTCAAGATTTGCACTAAAAAAAAAAAAAGAAAAGAAAATCTTAGCTACAAAGCCATAATGGTTATTTCAATGTCTAATGTTTTTCAAACACTTGTCATTTTCTCATAGCTTCCAGAATATTAGAGATTTGCTGGTTGTATACAGAGTCACGCATCACTTAACAGGGCTGTGTTCTGAGAAAGGCCATTAGGCAGTTTCGTTGTTGTGCAAACATCTGAGAGTGTACTTACACAAACCTTGGTGGGATAGCTTACTGCACACCTGGGCCGTACAGCATAGCCTGCTGCACCTACGCCACAAATCTATGCAGCATGTTACTGTACTGAATACTATAGGCAATCGCAACACAGTAGTAAGGATTTGTGTACCTAAACACAGCTAAACATAGAACAGGTACTATAAAAATACAGTACTAAAATCTAATGGGACAACCATCATATATGAGGTCTGTATGATCGTCTTGACTGAAATGTCATTGTATGGTGCATGACTGTATTCACATTTTCTAATTCTGGGCTCATGTAGCAATGCAATTATACCCCTGAGAGCCCCCAAAAGAGAAACTTTTGCCTTACCCAAGGCTCACGGAGTTAAGAAACAGTATTTTTTTTTCCCCTCTAGAAAACACATAAAGAGCTTCCGTGATAAATGGACTGTAATCCCTGGAGGTATTACTGTATCTTCATTGGTACTATTTGCTGAGCCAGAGAAAGCTACGGTGTGGGCCACCACCAGCCCCACTGGCACTCAGTCAGCTGTAGTATCTAACTGTAACTACCGTTCAGCGTCCTGTCCATTCAAAAACATGCACTTGATCCCTACCATGTGCTGGCCACTTTGCTATCAATCCTCAGTATTTTACGTTTTATAAATGTACCTAAACGTTAAAAATCATTTGACCAATGTAAAACTTTCACATTCATGCTTAATATGTATATGAAATGTCACCCAATCAGCTGAGTGTAGTGACTCGTGCCTGTAATCCTAGCACTCTGGGAGGCTGAGGAGGGTGGATTGCTTGAGCTCAGAGAGTCGGACACCAGCCTGAGCAAGGGCCAGACTCCCAACTCTACTAAAAATAGAAAAAATGGGTGTTGTGGCGGGCACCTATAGTCCCAACTACTCAGGAGGCTGAGGCAAGAGGATTGCTTGAGCCCAAGAGTTTAAGGTTGCTGGGAGCTACAATGATGCCATGGTACTCTACCCAGGGTGACAGAGTGAGACTCTCTCAAAAAAGAAAAGAAAAGTCACCTAATCAAGCAAATATTCTGATGTGTAATTTGGACAGGGGAAGTATGTCTTTTAGAATCAAAAGACATTGGGTGCTCAACCTTTGAAACTGATTATTTTCTCCATTTCTGGTCTGTCCTTCTCCCAATTCCATCTCCAAGTCCCTTGTAGGATAATATTTAGAAATAAACATGGCATTCACACCAACACACCTTCTCCCATCCCTTACTCACAAATACACACTTAATCATAAACAAATCTGTAGAGCAGCTGCTCACATGGCTACTTCATCATTAAGATCGATCACTTCACAACCAACGCCTTGTGGTTATAACAGATCCTCCTCCGACCCTTTGATTAATACTTGTTCAACATCTCTCACACTTGCCTACCCAAGAAACTCTTTCCATAGGAGGAAACAAAATTACACCTCCTTTAACAACGATCCAGCAGGGAAAATGAGATGGCCTAACACATTATAGCTTCTGCTCGGCAGAGCTCCATGCTCCCTCTTGAGAAAGGACAGAAAATGAGCTGTCAGCTAAAAACTCCTAAAGAATGTCACAATTACAACTTTTCACTGGTGCTTCTAGTGACAGTGTTTGTGACCTGAGACAACGGAGACACACAGATGTACTCCTAAGTCTGTTCATTAGCCTAATGAGGATGGAGTCAGGCAAAGAGTTAATCTGACTAATTTAATCAGCCTGCCCTTAGATGTGTCTTCTGGGAGAACACCAAAGTGACAGAGACAAACACAGAAACACGCAGAGGAAGGGGATTTGCTGAGCTGTGCTTGCCATTAGGCAGAGTCACAGTTTGAGAACATAATGGAATCAAAGCTGGAAAGAACCGTAATGATTGCTTAGCCCAATTATGTCATCTTACAAGGTATAAGGAGGTTAAGAAATAAAAAAACATAAAAATTATTGTAAAATGAGTATGAGAAAACATTTTGTCACCTGTACACTGCTACTACTATAGATGAGCATACATCAGATGCTGCCAAATTATTTTCCCAAACAACATAGGAGAAGTTAAACAATGGATACATTGTTTTATACTTTCATAGAATCAATGCTAGACATCAATTTCTTTCTCTCCTCCCCCACAAGAAAACCTCTGATCATTTAGCTCAGTGATACGCTTCAAACTCAGTCCTAAGATAAGGATGTAATTTGAAATCATTATTTTTGAATGAATTTTTCGAACTTTCCCTGCTTTTGAAGAGTCTAGCAAAATAAGGCATAGAGGAGTGTTATTTGATGATGAATATAAATTTTAGTTTTACCAAATTTAAGGATTTTCAGTTAATACTTGGTGTGAATGATTTATGCTTTTGATAAATGGTTTTCGATTTCTTAAAAATTCCACCTTAAAATGAGTACCATAAAATATCTATTTAATGTTGGCAGTACTTCTAACAGCATGCCTTGATCTTACAATTAGAGATTAAACCACAATTACCCCTCAGTTTCAGTAATTCTAAGAGAGCTGATTGAGGGTTTTTCTGGACAATGGAATGTCATTTGCATTGATTATTTCATTATATTAATTTTCTCATCACTTTTCTTTTTTATTTCTCTCTTTTTTTTCATTTGAACACTATTAAGGAAGTTTTTTCAACAGGCTCAAGCCTGAGGGAATGAAAAAGAAAATGAATAGGTTTCTTCTATTAAAGAAAAAAAAAAAAAGAAAAAGGGCTTATGGGGATAGTAAGCCTCGTAGCCTATACAGTGGTCCTGTTCTTTTTTTCTTGATGATAGTTTGTAGAATTAAAGAGATAGGATAATGTATATTTTGAGGGTAAGTCTTTTTAAAAATTGATCTTCTGTACCACCCCTCATACTTGAGTGAGATTGCTGCTATCCCAGCACTAAGCCCAGGCAAACATAACGTCCCCTTTCTCTAAGTTTTCTTTAAAGTTATTTTTCTTCATTTATTCAATTCTTAATGAAGATCTTAATTGTGTCTATTAAGTAAAGTTTATACTGTTAAAAGGGGGACAGACATGAAATAAACAAATAAATATGACTATAAAATATAAGAGCAATAAAGGGAAAGAGTTATGTTCTATGAAGGAAAAAATAATCCAATTTGCATGTGTGTGTCTTCAGGGAAATCCTCTCTGAGAGACTGGAAGAGCAGAGACAAGTCGTCTGGAAATGAGTAAAGAAGAGGGACCAGACAAACGTAATAGCATATGCAAATGTTTCTGAAGCAGGAAAGACCTTGGTAACCTCAAGGACTATCAAGCAAGGTCAATGTAGCTGAAATAAAGGAGAAGGTGGTGCAAAATGAAGCTGGAGAGGTGGCCAGTATCCACATGGGACAGTGCTAAACACTGAATAGGGGAGTTGCATGGACTGAATGCAGGACTGAATTCCTTTGCCTCCTCCCAGAAACTCATTATAAAATCTCAGACAGAAAATAAATTTTTATAAAAGCCATAATTCCCCAAGAATAAGGAGAGATACAGGGGAAACAAGGGCATCAGTAAAGTCTGAAAGGCATGTGCATGTGGTAATTGATTTATCAAATCTGAGAAAACCTGTAGTGAAGAAAGCTGAGAAGTTACCAAATTTACCAAGTTACCCATAAAAGTCAGGGAAAGGTAAGGCTAAGAACAGAAGAACTGGTTGGAAGTCTATGCAAAGTGCACTTAGACTGTACCAGTCAGGAAGGCATTTAATACAGAGAATTAGCTGCGATACGCTTGTAAGAGGGACTTTACCTAACAAATGCAATCAGTGTAACCTGGTTTCTTGTACCATCAATGAATCCCCAACAATAAATAAATAAATTAATTAATTAATTAATTAAATAAAATATAGCAAAAAACCTCCAGTTGGAAGGACTAGAGAAGCGGGTCAAGGAAAGTCATGGGCTGCTAGTCAGATTGGTTGTCAGTTCAGAGAGTGTCAGGAGGTTGTAGGAACTTCAGGAAATTGTCAGAGATGAATACAGCCACCTGAGCCATCATGGCAAGTGATTTGAAAGGAAATATCCTGCCATAAAAGTTTATATTTGCTGAAGTACACAATATGACCTCCTGCTGCTGCCAGAGGGCAATAACACGGTTTCTCCCTTTCTTATGACTTCCAAATCTTGTAGGTGTGCCTCTTGTTAGCAGACTGAAATGCAGAACGTGACCAGAAGTGATTCTAGAAGTAGAGTTTCTAAGCTTCCAGCCCCTGCAGTAGGAGAGGGCACAGAAGAGGCATAGTGGGGAGGGAGTGAGAAGAGTGATGGAGCTGAGCTGCCATCCAGAAATCCAGCAGTATGTGCTTCCCAGATCCCATTCCTGTTTGTGCAACTGTGCAGCTGCTCCTCTCACCTGTAGGAAGAAAACAAAGGGACAAGTGGTCTTTAGACTGAAATGGTAGACTTAGCTGATGGCTGGAATAGAGTTAACAAGAGAAAATGAACATTTGTCATGTTGAGACTTACCAGCCCTGTTCTCCCATTGAACTCCTTTCAGGTGTTAGCCATATTTATACCCCCAGTCCAGATATTGGAAAAGCCTTCCCTGGGGAACCAGACCAGCCCCAGAGAAAAGATTTTAGAGCTACTGATAGGTAGGATTTCTCCAGAAAAAGACCCTGTCAGATCACGTATAGAGAAGTCCACTGTGGCAAGCCCACCCACAGACATAAAACCTTAAACAACTCCTTAATGATCTACATTAAATACGAGTCAAGGATCACCAGCATTTGAGCCAGCAATCAATATGAAAATCAGAGCCCAGAACAAATAGGAATTAAGGGGAAAAAATGGAGTATAGAGGCTGTAGAGGAAAGAGAAAAAAATCAAAAAAAGAAAATTATCGTTGACTATCCTCAGAGAAAAAGAATACGTATTGAAATGAAAACAGGATGGTTTAAAAAAAAAAAGATTAAAATATAACAGCAGAACCAAAAACCTATGTGTCCATCAGAAAAACTTTTGTTGTTTCCATTAGCGCTCCAACATACTTTTGCACTGACTACTTCTACCTCCAGATCAGGTCCTGCTTGGTCAAGCTTCCTAGAAGGGTTTGTTGTACATGGGTTCTCCATTTTCTTGTTTGCCATACACTTTTTCTTTTAAAGTTTTTTTTTTTTTTTAAGTAACAAAGCCTCAGTAGAAGAAATTCAGAGTTAAATATAGTGCTATCAATTTATAATGTTTCCTACCAAAGCCAACCATGCAGCCTGTCTTTGGAGGAGCTACAACTAACAGCACTGTGAGGTTTGAAGCATGATTTTATTATTTAATGTAAAGAGGCCATGCATGGTGGCTCACTCTTGTAATGCCAGCACTTGGAGAGGCTGAGGCAGGAGGATCACTGGAGACCAAGAGTTAGAAACCAGCCTAGGCAAAATAGCAAGACCCAACTCTACAAAAAAAATCTAAAATTTAGCCATGCATAGTGGTGCATGCCTGTGGTCCCAGCTGTTACTCCAGAGGCTGGAGGCAGGAGTTCAAGGCTGCTGTGAGTTATGATTGGGCTATGGCACTCCACTCCACCCTGGGTGACAGAGCAAGATGCTGCCTCTGAAAAAAAAATGCAATAAAAATTTGGGACGTCTCTATTTTCAGGATTGGTTCTGTCATGGAACCGTATCATCAACCCAGCCCCTTCCATAATGGCATTCTCCAGATGTTGACTCAGTCCTTAGAGTTGTCCCTGTGCAATCCTACTAGGTGCCATTACCCCAGTATCTGCCTGAGGAAAGGAGTTGTTTCCTCCCAGGCACCCGTTTTATTACAGAGGAAACTCTTCCGGTTCTAGACTACAGACTTCTTGGATCCTCACAAGGCAAAGAAAGGGGAGAGAGGGTGGCGCCTGTGGCTCAAGGAGTAGGGCGCCGGTCCCATATGCCGGAGGTGGCAGGTTCAAACCCAGCCCCGGCCAAAAAAAAAAAGGGGAGAGAGCTCTGCGGGGTCCCTTTTATAGCCCTAATGCTATTGATGAGGACTGTGCCCTCATGACCTAATGACCCCCCAAAGTTTCCTCTTCCTAATACCTTCACATTAAGGGGTAGAATAGTCACGTGTGATTTTGCAGGGAACACAAACCCTCCATCCATCATATGTATGCAACTAAGGCAGATGCCCCTCCAGGTTGCATTCACCGGGGTTGGGTCCTGTGCTTATGCTGTAAAAGCAAAGGAGGATGGGAAAAGTCAAGGCTGAGATTTTCTGTTACTAGAGTGGTAGGCAGGTTCTGCCAGCAAGCAAGCAGGAGTGTGTAATGGCTGTTGGACAGACAGTCAACAGCGTCTACCACACACAGTGACACCCAGCAGCAGACACAGCCCTTCCTACTGGCAGGGCCGTATCTGACAGAAGCAGCAACAATGCCTACCAGAGGCAGTTGGTAGCTGGATGCCCTGGTGGCTCCCAGTAGATGCACGATGCCCAAAATATACAGCAGTGTCCAGCACGGAGGGGACTATAGCTGCACTGTCCAGTGTATACACATGCCTATTTAAGCTTAGATAAAATTGAAAATTCACTTCCTCCTGACACTAGCTGCATTCCAAGTGTGCAGTTGTCACTTGTGGCTACCCTGTTGAATGCTGCAGATCAAGAACATTTCTTTCTCTACAGAAAGTTTATCGGGAAGAATGTGTTAAATGACAAATCCATATATGTAGAAGTAAGATGAAGTGATAGCTTGTCTGCAGGCATCTCCAGGGATGCCTGGAGCCATGATAGGAACCCCTGTCCAACGTAAGAATGAATGTACTGGCTAATTTATAATGTGCTGTTTAGGCCTGGGAGTCCCCCTGGAGACACCTGGTATGATTTTGTCTATACTGCTTAGTGTAAATGTATGGATTAATAGTCCACACCCAGTTTATCTGTTCACTCATTCTGATGTTGGCTCTTGGATGAGTGAAATATGAAAGACCTCCCAATAAAGTTGGGCCTCATCTTCCCTGAGACAGGTGTTTCATTCTTACGTTGGTGGATCCTGAGGCAGAATATAGTCTGTGCAACTGAAAGAGCACCCCGGTGTCTGTGCTCAGGTGTTCCAGGCCTTCACAGTGTTGCTTAACGTTTTCTTGCTCCTGTTGCTGTGTATCCTTTGCTTGTAATAAATCTTTCATGAATATACCTTGTTAGAATCCTGTAAATCCTTTCAATTATCTGACCCCAAGTAATTGCAGCACCCCATCGTGACCAATCAGATATGGTCATTAACACATGTGAAACAGTCCCTGGGCACTGCTAGAAATAACTAGGCTGAACTTGACAAAGCTCTGGAGATCCTGAATTAGCAGTTGTGAAAAAGAAACACCATGCTGTATATGAGAATTTATTGTTCTTGTTCATTCTTGCATGTCAGGAGAGAGGTTTGAATGAAGTGATGTCATTTGACATGAATATAAGTCAGAGAGATCATCTGTGTTCAAATACTTGGGAAAGATGTTATTCCTTAAATCTCAATTTCTTTTATAAAATGGAAAATATTACAGAATTCACACTGTGGAACTGTTTTAGGGCTTATTTAATGCATGCAGAAAGTAAATACAATGCAGAGAATATAGTAAGTACTCCATAACTATGAGCTCTTCTTATTACTCTCCCCAAATAAAAATACCTGTGAAATATGAGCATTCACAACAGAGCTGGGTAATGGCTTACCTTACAGATCTTATTGTCTGTCTTTGATTTTTTTAAATTTTATTTAGTAACAATGTCTCAATTACCTTCCAATTTTACATCTATTTTGTTTTCCCTTAAATGTTATGTTACATAAACACATCCTATCTAAACAGCATGCTGTATCTTCCAACCCCAAATGTAGTAAATATTTTCATTTGCTCTATTAATAAGATTAGTTTTATCAAAAATTCTATATTTTTATTTTATACATGGCACTTGCTCAGTGGGAAAACTATGAATGTAATTGTTAGGTCACTAACTCAAATTTCTTTTCCTGGTGGTTAATCATGGTTTCCAAACCCAGCAGTCTAAACAGCTTTCCAGCAGTTTTCTGGTATAATCTTCTCCCTTTATATTGAGATCTCATAGCTCATAAGTGACACAAGGGAAGCTCAATCCAGCCAGCCCCATATAAATGTTGAAGTTATAGGAATATATAGAATGATATGGTATATTTTGGGGAGAGTATATCATTATGAGAGAGTAACAGATTATAAAGAGACAAAAATCATTTTTAATAAATTACCCAAACCAATTTATAGGACATTAGTTGAGACAAAAGGGCATGGTTATTCTTCCTACCATTAAAGAACTTAGACCCTGGGCGGCACCTGTGGCTCAGTGAGTAGGGCACCAGCCCCATATACCGAGGGTGGTGAGTTCAAACCCTGCCCCGGCCGAACTGCAACGAAAAAATAGCTGGGCGTTGTGGCGGGCACCTGTAGTCCCAGCTGCTCGGGAGGCTGAGGCAAGAGAATCACATAAGCCCAAGAGCTGGAGGTTGCCGTGAGCCGTGTGACGCCACGGCACTCTACAGAGGGCGGTAAAGTGAGACTCTGTCTCTACAAAAAAAAAAAAAAGAACTTAGACCCCTAGTTAGACACTGTACTATTCATGGTTCTTTTAGGTCACATGAAACAGAAATGCATTCGAGATAGCACAAATGAATTGATGACTTATTACAAGGCTCTCTCAAAAAAAATAAAAAAGAAAAGAAAAGAAAAGGAAAGACAAGACACAATGGCTAGACCTCATGTACACTAGAATTAGCAAGTGGAATGGTGTTAGGAACTGAAGCAGGTGCTCTGTCTTTCCTGCCTCAGACAAGTTCTTCAATCTTTACTTTTCTTGAATTCTTTGCTCTGAATCCTTTTGATCTTGCCTAGTTTCCCCTGCCTGCCTATTGAAACGTGGTCCAACACATCTGACTTTTAACTCCAGAGTTCATTACTTTGTGCTACCAGCATGAGTGTCTCATTTCTGTCAGGCAGCATCCTTCTCACCACAATAGTCAGTGCACTGCTTGCCCTTGGCCCAAAAGTTTATCTTATTAATCAGTTTGGCAAGAGGTTTGTGAGTAGTCTAGAACTGTCCCTGGGGGACTGTGGTATTCAGAGGTGGAGTTCTTAGGAGGTGATTAGGTCATGATGGTGGAACCCCCAGGAGTGAGATTAGTGCCCTTATTGATGGAACCCAGAGAGCGCTCTCAGTCCCTCTGCCATGCAAAGATACTGTTAAGAAGTCAGCAGTCCTGACACTGTTGGGGGAGAGGAGAAGATGGCAGACTAGAAACAACCCACATGTGTGCTGCTTTCAAGGAGAGGATCCAAAGTTGCAGGCAAAGTATTTTTCTGCTGATTCAGACTCTGATAAATGTTTTCATACACAGAAAAAAGAATAACTTCCATGAATAATATTAAACTGACCTTTACCTTGACATGCTGGAAAAATGTTTTTTTGGTATTTAAACTTGGGATATGCCTGGTGCAGTGGCTCATGCCTCTAATCCTAGCACTCTGGGAGGCGAAGGCAGGCAGATTGCTTGAGCTCAGGAATTTGAGACCAGCCTCAGCAAGAGCAACTACTAAAAAGTTAGAAAAGCTAGCCAGGTGTAGTGGCACAACCCTGTAAATCTCAGCTATTCAGGCTAAAGCAAGAGAGTTGCTCAAGCCCAAGAGTTTGAAGTTGGTATGAGGTATGATAATGCCATGGCACCCTAACCAAGGTGAAAGAGTGAGACTCTGTCTTAAAAAAGAAAGAAAGAAAGAAAGAAATTTGGGATAATTCACTTTGGAAAACTACATGTTTAGTATAATTTGCTGTGTCAGTGTGATTTTCAATATGCTATTTTGACTGAAATAGTCTTGGAATAGTCTGTATTACCATTGTAAAGAAAAGACAATTAACGAGCATAATTAAGTTTCTTAATAGAAAAAAATAAAGTTAACAGTCTATAATCAGAAGTTTCCTCACCAGAACTCAGCATATTGTCACCTTAATCTCAGACTTCCAACCTTCAGAACTGTGAGAAAGAAATATCTGTTGTTTATAAGTCACCAGGTCCATGGTACTTTGTTATAGCAGCACATGCAGACTCAGTATATGTGTAAAAGTTCAAACTGTAAGAGTATTTCATATAGGGGTATTTTAACTTGCCAACGAGATTTGTGATTTGTTGCCAAGTATGTAGTAAAAACAGGAGAGCCCCCAGTAGTTCCATTGTAGCAGATATCTAAGTGGACGGTGAGCTCTGGAAAGTCTAAATCAGTGGTTCTCAACCTTCCTAATGCCGCGATGTATTTTCATTATCACAAAGGGGTTGCCACCCACAGGTTGAGAACCGCTGTTCTAAATAGAGAAGTGAATGTTAAGATATATCATCTTTGAGCATTGGTATAGTTTGACTACATGGGAAGGTAGGAAATATTAAAGTGTGTTTAAAGAGTAGGACAGAGTCTTTGAACTGGAGCAGTGTCCATATGCAGGTGTATTTAAAGACATGGTAAAAGGTGAATTGTGGGCTAATTGAGGAAGGCCCCAAAGGCCATATTAGAGAGAAAAGAACACATCTGATCACAGGGAAAATGTAGATAAAGCCTCTTTTTAGATTATTTTTTCTTTGGAGTATGTAAGGAAAAGTTTTGGTATTGGAGTAGTTTGAGGATGGCTATTGAGTGGTTAACAAACAGAAGCAAAGTGATATATATTCTCCTGCTAAGATGCCATTCTTAGGAAAATATGAAAAATGAATACAAAGATTTATGTACCAAAGTATTCATGGCAGCACTACAAATAAAATGAAAACTCGGAAGTGATTTAAATACCTAACAACATGAGATTTATTAATAAATTATGGATATCCAGATGTCATATCATTCTAAAGAATGTTTCCAAAGAACATTTTGTGGCATTGGGAGGGGGCGGGGAGAAGGGAGAGGCTCATTGTATGTTAAATGTAAAATTCAAGTACAAAGCTGTGTGTTTATGTATATGGTATTGCCTGAGATTTAAACACCAAATATTTCTTTTGAAAAAAATATTTTTTTTCCAGTTTTTTTTTTTTTTTATTGTTGGGGATTCATTGAGGGTACAATAAGCCAGTTACACTGATTGCATTTGGTAGGTAAAGTCCCTCTTGCAATCATGTCTTACCCCCAGAAGGTGTGACACACACCAAGGCCCCACCCCTCTCCCTCCTTCCCTCTCTCTGCTTTTCCTCCCCCCCATAACCTTGATTGTCATTAATTGCCCTCATATCAAAATTGAGTACATAGGATTCATGCTTCTCCATTCTTGTGATGCTTTACTAAGAATAATGTCTTCCACTTCCATCCAGGTTAAAATGAAGAATGTAAAGTCCACATTTTTTTTAATAGCTGAATAGTATTCCATGGTTCTTTTGAAAAAATTATTTATTTTTATTTATTATTAAATCACAGCTGTGTACATTAATACAATCATGGGGCACCATACACTGGTTTTATATATCATTTGACATATTTTCATCACACTGGTTACCATAGCCTTTCTGGCATTTTCTCAGTTATTGTGTTAAGACATTTATATTCTACATGTCCCCTTGTAAAATGCACCACAGAATCAATCTATGCTTCTTCAAAAGAGGATATTAGCATTAATGTTTACGTTTCAATGAAGGTTTACTATAATACAAAAAGCAAAGATTGGTATCTGTTTTATGAGTTAGGGCAAATGCTAAGCTGCTGTAACAAAGAGACACAAAATAGACAACAGCTGAAATAAGACAGAGACTCATTTCTCTCTCATGTAATCACCTGGCTGTCTGGACTTGTTGAGTAGTTCCACTTCACAAGGTCATTCATGGAAAAAATTTCTTTCATCTTGGGACCCAGCATTCCTCCAGGTTATTTTTATTTCCTGCATGATCAAAGCTGAGGTGGTTGTCACATCCCTGTTCTACTCTCCAGGAAGAGGGAAAGAGAGCAACAAATTCAAGCACCTTTATTTTTAAGGGTGTGTAGCAAAAGTTGCTCATGTCACTTCTGTTCCTATCCCATTAGCCAAAATGTAGTCACATAGCAACACAGAGGCTAGGAAATATAGTGGGAGGCAATTTGCTCTATGAATTAAAGGAAGAAGGAGAAAGGGGATAGTTGGGGACAATAATCTTCCACATTTGCCTAGAACACAATGTGTGTCCAGGGATCCTTTACTGACTATTCCCAAAATGTATAAGTGTATTTTCCCCCTCATTTCAGGAGTGGAATCTCACTGTAAGAGTTAGTAAACCAGTCAGCTCTTTAGTTTACTGCTAATTGAGCAACTAGATAGTCAACTATAGCAAAAATAAACTCAGACCACAAATATAGATGGGAAGAAGTAATCATATTCCTTTACCCTCTCAAATCTTTTAAATTTTGACTCCAAGCCTTGTGCAGTTTCTGACAAGAAATTCAACCCTGGGCATTACTGGACACTTCTCTTCCAAGGATGCAGGAAGGTCTTCTACTGAGCCCCTGTGGTTCTCATTTGTCAGTACACACCAGGGGCCTGGTTCCTGCAAATGCCCAACTGGGCTCTAGAGAGCACAGACCACGGGAGTATTTGTTATTCAGATGCATGACACACACCTTACCTCTGGATCTTTCTGCCACCGATTCCCACCCCTACCCTGGCATGGTCACAGAACATGTCCCTCGAGCCCTGCAGATCATAGTGGGCTAACACTTTCTCTTAAACTGCCTCATAATCCTTCTCACTACTCTTCCTCTTCCCCACCAAAAGGAAGGTTCTAGAAAAATGCTCCTTCCAACTAATTCTTAGATCTAATTAGCTTTTGTGTCTGGAAAACAAATCTCCTGATATTTCTGAAATAATACCATACTTAACAACATAATTTCTGGTTACAAGCCTTTTCCTAGGCTAAATAATTGCTCTTTTTTGATCTTCCCAGTTTTGGGCAAACCATTCTTCTTTCCGTCAGCAATATTCAGAGAAATATTGTGAAAGGCTAAAATCCAGAGTAATACTACAAATGACAGAAAATGTTTTAGCCTTCAAAAAGGTTCTGCTATCCACACTGCAAATTTTCCACCTACTTCGAATGAGGGAGTAGGGGAAATACAGCAAACAAACCACAAATAATCACCTCTGAAAATTCTCCTGCCACCAAATTGCTAGAATTGTGCATCAAATCAGAACCAATGTACTTCAGTGCAAGGGCTATCTGTTCTGAAGTCTCAGAGATTTATCTTTCCTTCTTAGTGCCTACTTATTGGTTCGATTTTAGAGAGTTGAAAAGGTCAGACAGCCTCCACCTAAGTGATATCTCCATGTATGAATTTCTCTAGAATACAAAAGAAAAGAGAATGGCCACAGGAAAACGTGAAAGAGATTACTTATTTAGCTGGTGTACCTACAAAGTTTGCCTATAATTTAAAATAAAGAATCTGGCTTGGCACCCATAGCACAGTGGTTACAGCGCCAGCCACATACATCGAAGTTGGCGAGTTCGAACCCAGCCCGGGCCAGCTAACCAACAATCACAACTGCAACAAAAAATAGCCGGACATTGTGGTGGGTTCCTGTAGTCCCAGCTACTTGGGAGACTAAGGCAAGAGAATCACTTGAGTCCAAGAGTTTGAGGTTGCTGTGAGATGGGATGCCACAGCACTCTACCGAGGGTGACAGCAAAACTCTGTCTCAAAATAAAATAAAATAAAGAATCTGGAAGAAACTTTCATAAAGCTTGGAGAGCATTTGTTTATTACCCAAACCTAGACCACTCAATAGTGGGGAATAATGCAGGGAGCTCTGAGCAGAACAGCTTAAAAAAGAGAGAAAGAGGGAAAAAAATAAATTTCACTCAAATCACAGCTAAAATAAATGAATGTCTCCCTTCCCTTCCTTTCTTCCTTTCTCCTGGAAGCTTTCTACCCACATCTGTCACCCAAGAAAATAAAATTCTCTCAAAATCAGTATTTTGAGATAAACTCTCTTCTTCAGTTTTTTGCCTGACTTCCAAAACACCAACATTTCAATTTTTCATCATTATTTGACATTTTCCCCATTGATTTAACACAAGCCAGGAACCTTTCTTTTTTTTTTAATTTAAGAAAACTCATTTTAACACAGTGAGAACATCACAAGGAGCAGCACGTGGCTGGTCTGTGTTTAGGAGGTGGACTGCCTTTCAGCAGACATGTGGGGGGGGGGGCCTTGAAGATCAAGGGAACAAGGAGGTTTCAATATTTTAGTATCAGAGAAAACTTTCTCTACCTCTTTATTTTTTTCCTGAAGATGAAGAAGTGTTTGTAGGACTGTTCCAAGATAATTAATCCTTATTAATGATTTTGCAGAGACAGCAAATGGTACTTAAATGAAGTTTGCAGATGATGCTAAATTAAGAGCTGTTGCTAATACCAGTAAAGACAACATAGTAATAAATAAACTCCTGATGGTTACAAACACAGAGAAAGAGAAAAGTGAGAAAGATAAGAAACATCTGCAAGTGATACAGAACAGGCATATTTTGTGATGTTACATGAAAGCCACCTCCTCCTCCCCCCCAAAGGGAACTATTTTAGGGTAAATGCGAAGACACTGCTTCATGGAGAGAAAAAAATTCTCCCTACGGAATTGAACTTAGAAGAGCATGTCTAATCTGGAGCCCTGTATTCAACCTGGAAAAGTCTGAGAACAGAGAACAAAGTTGAACTGAGATTTGCCAAAGATAATGCAAATAAAATGGTTAATGGGAATAAATATTTATAATTTCAAGACAAAAAAAATCTACATTTATTTAAAACGTACAAACATTTTGAATAAGAGCAATTATTTAGCCTAGGAAAAGGCTTGTAACCAGAAATAATGTTGTTAAGAATGGTATTATTTCAGAAATATCAGGAAATTTGTTTTCCAGACACAAAAGCTAATTAGATCTAAGAAGTAGTTGGAAGGAGCATTTTTCTAGAACCTTCCTTTCTGTAGGGAAGAGGAAGAGTAGTGAGAAGGACTGTGAGGCAGTTTAAGAGAAAGCATCAACCCACTGTGAGTAAAAAGCCAGAGGAAGCAAAAACAAAGATCCCCACCAACAAACGTCCCTGGGGACCTTAAGCTGAGAATCTGTGGGCTCAGCTTTCAAAGCCAAAGGAATGTGTTACAAAGCATGAAGACTTATGAATCCTACAATCTTTCCTTCCAGCCTTGGAAAGGAGGAGTGGAAAAGACTCTAGTTGTATACATAATAGGAAATACTTAAGAAAGAGCTCTGACCCAAGTTCCCGATGTCCTCTAGGAATTGATTGCCCAGTAATGGCAAGTAGCTTATCCATCACCACAGCAGGTGTACTGGGGATAAACAAATCCGTTCAGTGAATATTGATACACTCTGCCAGCAATGAACTTCCAAAGCAGTAGTAACCTGCTCACATATCTAACACATTCTACTCCCATCTTTTCTGGGTAGTTAAAAGAATCACAGGATAGAACTAAAGGAAAAACCTGTTACTCTATTAACATTAACCCACACCAAATGTTGTGTTTTCCACACCAAGAAATTCTCCAGGTCTCTGTGGACACAAACTGGTGTCCTACAACTTAATTCAATTCTGATACAAGTATTAACTACTCAGAGTTAGTACAGGCCGACAGGTTAAGAGCTCAGTCCCACAAGACTGCCCCCCACGTGAAGATGCCAGTCACAAATAATGGTCCCCAGGTTACCCACCTTTTCCCATTAGACTTGACTACAAATCACAGGTTTCCAAGTTCCCTCGTTAGGTTTAATAATTTGCCCTGATGACTCACAGAACTCAAGGAAACACTTTACTTACATTTACCGGTCTATAATAAAGGTTATTATAAAGCATGCAAACCAACAGCCAGATGAAGAAGCACATAGGGTGAGGCCCAGAGGCTCCCGAGTACATGAGCTTCTGTCCCCCAGGAGTTTGAAGTGAGCAACCCAACGTGGATGTGCTTACCACACCAAGAGCTTTCCTAACCCTATTATTAAGATTTTAATGGAGGCTTCCTTAAATAGACACAACTGACTAAATTATTGGCCACTGGTGATTAGTTCCATCTCCCATGCAGTAGGCGGTGGGGCTGAAAGTTCCAACTTTGTGAACTAGTGGTTCGTTCCTCCAGCAACCCGTCCAACCCTGATTCTGTCTAGGGGCCCTTCCAGAGTCATTCCTTAAGAATAAACTCAGATATGTTTAAAGAGGTTTTTTTTTTTTTATGAATAACATGACCAATGTCCACAAGAGGATTTGGCTGCTAAACATATACATACATTTTTCATCTTTAAAATTAAGCAGCAACAGATTTAGCAACTATGGAACACAAAATACTGCCACCTAATATATCTCTCATAACAGCAATCCCCAACCTTTTTGGCATCTGGGACAGATTTCATAGATGACCGGGATGAGGGGAATGAGGAGGATGTTTTGGGAATTACACAAGTGCATTGCATTTATTGTGTACTTTCTTTTTATCATTATTACATTATAACACATAATGAAATAATTGCACAGTCCATCATAATCAGTGGGAGTCCTGAGCTTGTTTTCTTGCAACTAGTTGGTCTCAGCACCAGTGTCACCACCTCAGCTCCACCTCAGATCATCAGGTGTTAGATTCTCATAGGGAGCATGCAATCCTAGACCCCTCACATGTGTAGTTTACAGTAGGGTTCTGGCTCCTGAGAATCTAATGCCCCACCTTATCTGACAGGAGGTGGAGCTCAGGCAGTGATACTAGCCATGGGGAGTGGCTGTAAATACTGATGGAGCTTTGCTCGCTGGCCTTCCACACACCTCCTGTTGTGTGGCCCAGTTCCTAACAGCCCACCAACTGGTGCCGGTCCGAGGCTGGGAACCTGGGAATCCCACCCTTATAGGAACCAGCTACCAAAAGGAAGACAAATTGCCTCCAGGTCCAATCTAAGATCTCTGAGTCAGCCTGGCCCTGTTCTACATCTTTCATGATTCTATCAGGACTGTCTATAAGCTGTGGACACTTAGGTAAACTTTACTTACTCTAAATGAAATACGAAAGGTAACAAGAGTGGAGAAAAAGTTAGAATGTATAAATATATGATAATAGCCACAAGGTTACAGTAATTTTTATTTCCTTGCTCTTCTACATCTTCCCATTGTCATTAGCCAGCACCTCAACTGCTCAGGGCTCTTTACCTGATGGGAAAACCCAAATCTTATCCCGAAAATATATAAACTCTCAGCAATCTTGCCTGTATGATGTTGCTGTAGTTTTTTTTTTACCTTTATCATCAAATAAGAAAAAACTAGGGAACAGCATAGATAATTCCTTTGGTTTCATGTTTCATCTAGAATTCTCCCTGTCTCCATGTTGCAACAGAAACCCTATTTTCCATTGATTACAAGGATCAGTCACCTAAGAGTACATGAAATCTTTATTTTTGCCTGTTTTACAGAAACAAGAAGAATGCTAGATTGCCAGGTAACAATCGCAGCTTCCAATACTGTTGCATTTCTTAAGAAAGACATGTCTCTACTGGTTATTAACATCCTTAAACCAAGAGATTCCAAAGATACAAGGAAAGAAAATAAAGACTGTTGGAGTAATTTGGTTGTAAAACTAGCTTGAGCTTTTTTCCCCCTCCATGTGAAGAGTAAGAAAAGGTTAGCTGTCTAACTAACTGGAAGAAGACCCTCACCAGAACTCAACCACTTGACACAATAGCATCATAATCTTTTCATCCCCCAGAACTGTAGAAATAAATTTCATTTGTTGTTAAGCCACCCAGTTTTTGGTATTTTGTTACAGCAGCACTGGCTAAGAGTTATAGGGGGATATGCCACTCCCACATCTGCCCTTTGGTTTCAGGACCCTGTGTTCCTGCTATGGAGGAAGGAGAATGAGATATTGATCACTGGGGCAAATCAAACCTACATCTTGTAGAACATGATGCACACAGTCTGCACAAAGGGCTATTACCCAACCAGAATTGTGAGTTAGTCTTCAATCGGGCAATCTCACCATTATTAGTCCCCCTGCTTCTGGATGGTCCTTCACAGTAGGGACCAGTGAGTCCCATGGTGTGAGCACATCAGCTTGCGTCTTCTGCTGTGAAATAAGTTCTTTGCCCCATGAGCTCTGGCTTTAGTTTGGGCCTATGAACAGCAATTGTCTGTCATTTCTCAACTAGATAAGCTTTGGGATCTTGCCTCTATCCCATTTTTTTCTTTATACTTCTCCTGGAAGTTTAGGGGAATCAAGGCCATTCTCAAGATTCCTGAGAATCACACAGCAATCAAAAGCAAGACATTCCAGCCCACACACAGGGTTCTGTAAGGCCAAAGTCATAGCTGTCTCTAAGTCTCTCTCTCTCATGCCTTTTTTCTTCTGCTGTTCTTTTTTTACTCTCTCTTCCTTTCTTTCCCACTGATTCTTTCTGTTCCTTCACCTTGCACTCTCTTCATCATTTTCATAGCTTCAACTATCTCTTCATCCAAATGGAAGAAAGCCCAATCCCTACCAATATTTCCCAGAGCCACATTTTTCCCAGTTTCCCTCAGACAGACTATATCATAGATAACTTGGCACATGCAGAAAGAACAAAAAGCTTGAGAATATTACATTAAATTATTCTTCCTAGCATTAAAAAGCATCAATCTTTCTCATTTGTCTTTAAGAGTTCTAGTTTTGATCTTTCACTGCAAAAATTTATGTATTTAGGTATCAGGAGAAGTGTTTGCAAATCCCCCCATACAATCCTTACAAATTCTCTCAGTTTCAATCTCTAAGATCATTTATCTTTCAAAATAAAAATCTTTCACATCCCTAGTCTGATTAGATAGTTACATTTTAACCAAGCAACTGATAGGCTTTTAATCTGTCTGCATACTTTATTGTTTTAGATTTAAGTGTGTATTTTTAAGAATAGATGTAAGTACAGATTTTGACCCTTTTAGATATTTTCTTATATTTACTACTGTTGGTTTACCACCTTTTTTAACTTGTGTAGACAAATTTTGTTTTGTTCCTTTAATCTTTATTAATAGATCTGTGATAAAAGTAAGCACTGCTATAATCTGACATCTTTCAGAACTTTGAAGCCCAGCTATAAATGTTTTCCATAGACTGTCAAACATCTGTTTTTACTAATAATATGGTTTCATTGAAAAAAATAGGAAATGGTTTAAAATTTCAGTTAATATTTTTTTGAGTAATAAATCAGAATGTACAAAAGAAAAGCAATTTATTGAGAGTAGTATGTGACTAGTAATGGTCTAAAAAGGAAGGACTTTTCTGAGAATAGAAAAGGTATGGTTGGAAAATACACACGCACACAAACACCCCTTTCTCTGGAGGTAGTGGTCCTTAATCTTTTTCTAGGTCTTGGACCATATTAAGAATTTAAATAAAACTATAGGCTTTCTCCCTAGGATGAAACATATTGATACACAGGTCCATGGATCTCAAGTTAAAAACTCATCCCTAGGCTTGGCACCTGTAGCATAGTGGTTACGGCACCAGCAATATACACCAAGGGTGCGGGGTTTGAACCCGGCCTGGGCTAAACAACAATGACAACTACAACAAGGAAAAAAATAGCCAGGCATTGTGGGGGCACCTATCATCCCAGCTCCTTGGGAGGCTGAGGCAAGAGAATTACTTAAGCCCAAGAGTTTGAGGTTGCTGTGAGCTGTGATGCCATGGCACTCTACCAAGGGTGACATAGTGAGACTCTGTCTCAAAATAAATAAATAAATAAATAAAAATAAAATAAACCTCATCCCTATTCAATAATATCAGACAATTAATCCAAGTCGAAACCTTTTTGTCCCTTTCTGCCACAGTGCATAGTCCCACTTATTGAAACTTAGTATTCCTCCTGAAGTAGAAGTAAGGTCAGTGTTACCTGCAGTTAGTTAACCTTCTGTCCATTCCAACACAGCAGAGAGGGAAAGAATAATAAACGAGTCAATGAATGCAAGCACAATTCACCATTGCTGTGACTATGTACAAGTACCGTGTGGGCCTCACTTGGAGAACATCATTCTGGGCAAAAGAGACAGCCTGAGTTCAGGGAGGAGGTGTGGAGCACTGTGCTGTCCATGGCAAATGACAAGTGTGAAGGGCAATAAAAAGACAGGATTCTTCCATGGGTGGTGGGACCAGGGCTCCTGAATGTAATGATGACCTGATTCTGTGGAGAAAGGATTTTGAAAGCAGAGCGATGGTCAGCTTCTTATATTAGCAACCATCCTGCCCCTTCTGCATGCAGAAACACTATTAGGAGGTAATTGCAGAAGTCTGAGATGAAGTGATGAGAGACTGAAATCAGGCAGTGGGAGTAGACAAAGCAAGAAGAGAGAGGAAAGAAAAAACCTTGAAAAAGGTTTCATTTAGGAAATGAAAAAGGCAACGTGCCACCCTTGCTAGGGATACATAGATTTTGCAGAGGAATTAAATTACAGAATAAAAAGCTTTAGCATCCCAGGACAACCCCACAGAGGGTCTTGGGTGGCCTTGTTGAGCTGCAAACACAGCACTCAGGGGTGAGGGGGGAAGACCTCTTCCTTCTAAGAGACTAGGGCTTGGGTTGATATGCAAGGCTGAAGCTTGGAAGCGGAAGTATTAGAGAAGTGAAATAAAGAAAGGGGACTCACAACGAGCTTTTTATACCAATAAACGTCCTCGTAGTCTTTGTAACTACAGCACACACATACACGCACACACACACACACACCTGAGCCCCAGAAATAGAGAGTGGTTGGAGAAAGTCCAGCGAGTGGGCAGCAACTGCTCACCAGTGCCTTGCACATGCAGTCTGTTTGGAGTGCCCAAAGTATGTTTTCTTTGATTTTCAAACCACATTCTTTTATATTGAAAAATTGCTCCTGTAAGCGCTTATACTGGTGACATCACTGCTTGCGATGCATACGCCTGCCTCTGCCCCACTGAATTTTTACTCTATTTACAGCTGATATATTTGGGGGGTGGATTTTTTAATTCCTGGTGAATCCTCTCTTCTCATCTTCTTCAGGTCATTAGCAAATAAAAGATAGGAAGATCCAAGGAAGAAAGGATGGGGAGAGGCTGTGTGTAAGAGCAGTGTGAACTGATGTGAATTTTTGATGAATGCGTCAGGGCCATTTACTCAATTATTCTTTCTCTATTAAGCCTAGAAAGGGGTGTCAAAGGATAGCTACAGAGAGGGTTTGAGATCCACCCCATCCCCGGTAATCTTAATTAGTGTTTCCCTCAAATAATCCACATAACAATACAGTTTTAAAAGTAATAAAACCATGGATTGTGGGAAAGAAGCTTTCAAGCAGCCCTACTGAGTCCCCACCTCTGACCTAAGTCCTTCTATTAGGTTAAATTATATTAAGTCATCCTTCTTATATGTCAAGAACAATTGTCATCAACTTCACATGGTTCAATTTAATATGTAGAAATTTTGGAGATACTAATGTCCAGAATAATCCCTTGCTGAGACTGTAGGGAAGAAAACATTCTAAGCTATCCTTTCCACCCATGTCACCTGTTGTATACCTCCCCAATTTTTCCTACCTCACTCAAAGATTCACTCTCCTCTAAAGTTTGCATTGGGTTGGGAGATGAAATGACCAGGAATCCTGAAAAACCTAGGAGCTTTCTTGGAAAAATCCAAAGGAAAGCCATCTGCAGTCTAGCTGGTGTCAGAATTAGTGCAGTGGTGTAGACTTCCCCTCAGGCTGCCCAGGACCCTCCCTAAGGCCACCCCACTGAGGGCCACAGCAGTCTCTTGTGCTGAGTACACAGTGCCAGTGCCGTCACATGGCAGGACAAGGGGAGAACACATTTTTCTTACACTAGACCTTGGGTGGCTATCCAAGGCACTGCCCTGGCCTCTTAAGATCCCTCCCCTTTGTAGGACAGATGAGGGAACAATATGGATTTTACAAAATGTGGGCAACAAGAGAAAAATAAAGAGTACAAACTCTAGAGACTGCTGGAAAATTCATACCTGTCTTTAATAATCAATAGATCTTGCTGGCATGCCGGCTATCATCACAAGCACTGTACTCCTGCAGACTGTGATACAATCAAGCTTTCATTTATATTTATGTGACCAGGAGGACTTTGTATTTGATGATTTTAATAGATGCATGGACTCAGCCTGTTTAATGCTGATCTATTGGTCTATTATCTATAAGAGGCCATTGGCTAAATTGTGCTATTCACATGGGGGTCCATGATGGAAATTTATCACAACGATAGGGAAATATTCAGATTTAGTTTTTCTTCAACAATAAAATGTGAAGAACATAAGCCCATTGTGCTTCCAAATGACCATCAGAACCAGATTTAAGAGGACCTCATTGTACAACAAATGCATTATTAAAATAGTTTGTTATGCTGCATTAAAAGGGAAGCAGCTTGGCAATTGATGGAGCAGGAATGATTGGGTCCACAGCACTGAAGCAAATGAGAAACTGCAGTCTCAGGGAGTCGTATTCAGCAAGCCTGGAGGAGGCCCCTCACAGCAAGGTAAACTGGCATTTCTGGGTGGCCTGTCACTGGCAGAGTTAAGGTTTTATTTTGTTTCAAATAATAAAATGCTTATTCAACTTCTCTCACTGCTAACTTAATCTAGACAAGTCACTCCAGTTATGAGGCCCTTTCATTTATTCAGCATCAATGGGTGAGTGTCCCAGCATGACGGTCCCTGTGAGAGGTCTGGATTTTCAAAAACAAATATTCATTGTCACTGCCCTGAGGAAACTGACAATCTGGAGAGAAAAATACATAGATATACTGATTAATAGAACACGATAGTTCAGCGTTCCTCCTGAAAAAGGTAAAGAGAAGCAGGAAATTCCTAGATCCCAGTAGGAATTTCAGTAGTCTTAAACAAGAGTGTTGTGTGAGCTGAGTCCCAGTGATCACACCACCCTCTCAGCAGCATCATGGTGACTGTTGAGCAACAGGGTGTATCTGCCATTGTTGTTTCAAGTATTGCTGATGGGTTGTAGTAAACCATTCTTGCTTGTAATCAATGATTTGGATTTTCAGGATGTTAGTCCTGATGAGTGAAGATCATTGACTTATCAAAAGCAACACAGGAGATTAAAAACGCACTGGACTAAGAGTCGGAAGCCTGAGACCTAGTTCCAGCTATGCCACTCCCTGCCCAAGGGATGCAGGACAGATCCACTTCCAGGGATCTCAGATATCCTCAGCTGTGAGATGTGCATGGAATATGGAAAGTCAGTTAAGACCTACATTTTTGTCTCAGTGTCGAACTAAGCCTTTTCCCATACTCTCTAACTGAACAACTGTAAGTGAAGGCAGCAATGAAACATTTTGACTTTGTTTCAGAGCCAGTTGTAGAATTCTGCCTTTATAAGGCCATGTGATCGTGCTGATGAAGTAGAATTTGTTGTCTTTGCACACTGGTTATTGGAGATGAAAGATCTATCCACTCAGTGGATATATATTGAGCATGCATTCTGGGGCCTGAGAAATAAGGACAACAAGACAATCCCTTTCCTCTCCTGCATAAATAAGAATGAAAAAAGTTCCTGGAATGTAGAAGGAGGAGGTCAAATACCTTCCGGAAGGATACATGGCTTGCAGCTAATATCATAGAATACTACATCTGAAATGATCCTAGAGATCATTTAGGAAATCTCAGTTTTCATTTAAGAGAAACTGAGACCCAAAAGCATCTTGCTTCCCCAAGTCACTCAGAGAGCTAGTGATAGTCTTGTGTTCCACAAATATTTGAGTCCCAGACGTTTTGCTAAGTGCTGAGAAAACAGTAAACAATGCATTTCCGAATCTCACAGTCTAATCGGGATCACAGATAAACACAATGTGCTAAGTGTCATGATCTGATAACCCATTTCAGAGGGATATCAGAGAAGGTTTCCTTGAGGGAATCAAGTCAAGGCTGACCTCTAAGGGGATGGACAGGAGGCACTGCGCTGGGACAGTGAATCTGACTTAAGAGTTCAAGCCTCTTCTACAAATCAACACTCTCGGGATCACTGGGGGCTTGCTGCTCAGCAGGGAGTTGGGGAATCTTTCCGGAGGAGATTTGCCTGCTCTGGCCCTGTTTGACACAAACTGTCAGCCAGCTCCTGAGAACCTTTGTCTGCATTCCATTTGTTTGCTCTGTGCCTTTGCTGCATGCTGGGCTGAGAATAATGTAGTGAGGAGGGTGTGTCCTGCAGAGCTGAGCAGATCTAGGTCAGTCCCAACTCTAACAGTGACTACAACTGTAGCTCATGGCAAAGCACTTCCCTCTCTGAACCTCCCAGCTGCAAAATGAGGACAACATCTCCTTAATAAAGTTGTCGAGTCTTTAATCAAATAATGAATATAAAACAGCCACAGCCTCCAGCAGCCAGTCCGGATAAAGAACCTACAGAGAATAGCTCTGAAGGGTTAGGCAACTGCAAATACCTGAAATTGCAGTTTCTTGTCAGGGGTGACTAATAGACTTTGCAATGGAAACAATAAATTTAAGGTCTCTAAACACTGAGAAACTATCTTCTGTTCTACTTTTTTCCTTCCTCATTACTAATACAGTTTTGTTTTGTTTTCGTTTTTTTTTTTTTTTTGACACAGAGTCCCACTCTCTTCCTCAGGCTAGAGTGCCATGGCACCTCAAACCCTTGGACTCAAGCAATCCTCCTGCCTCAGCCTCCCAAGAATCTGGGACTACAGGTGCCCACGACAACACCCAGCTAACTTTTACTATTTTTAGTAGAGACAGGGTCTTACTCTTCCTCAGCCTGCTCTTGAACTTCTGACCTCAAGCAATCCACTCACCTTGGCCTCCCAGAGTGCTAAGATTATAGACATGAGCAACCTTGCCCAGCCTGCCTCCCCATTAGCAATTACAATTGTTATAAACCTTCTTGGTGTTTTATGTTAAATTCATCAAAAGAGATCTCTATAAATCCTACATTGCAAACTCATAACAACTTTGGACTTACTGAGAAAAGATAAATAAAATAAATTTAAATTTATAGGCTCGGCACCCGTAGCATAGTGGTTATGGTGCCAGCCACATACACTGAGGGTGGTGGGTTTGAACCTGGCCCAGGCCAACTAAACAACTGCAACCAAAAAACAGCCAGGCATTGTGGTGGGCATCTGTAGTCCCAGCTATTTGGGAGGCTGAGGCAAGAAAATTGCTTAAACATAAAAGTTTGAGGTTGCTGTGAGCTGTGACACTACAGCACTCTACTGAGGGTGACAGGGTGAGAATCTGTCTCAAAAAAAAAAATTAAATTTGTAGATTTAGTGATTAGAATCAATTTACTTAGGAATAACATGTGAAAAGAAGCACAATTTCTATTGTCTTGCTCTCTGGGATAAATTATTGTTTATTCAAAGACATTTTTAATGAAGAACCCAATAAAATTGTAAACATAGGCTCAGGCATGTTTTAAACAAAAGCATCCAGTATTCCATCTTATTTCCTGCTTCAGAGGGATTCATCCAGGGCAGACAGAAATGTCAATTTGAAAACTAACCACACTGGGCCTGGTTCGAGCTAACAAGTGGGGATTGGGAGATCTGGAAGGCTGATAAAATGCCTGTTATTCTGACATATGAAATTATTTCTACCATGACTTTTCAGAAACAATGATGGTATCAATTCAATCTTCCCTTCTCAAGCATGTTGTGCGGTCAGCTTCCAGTCTGAGATTTATACAGTGTTGGTGAACCCTACCCAACAGTCTTAATTTCCGTTGCAAAAATCTTGTAGAGTTTCTAACTGCTGGACAAGCCACCTGCAAGATCTTTTGTCTCTTTTCCTCACAAATGCCAGTGTGATCAACAAAATTTGAAATAGTCACATGAGAAAAGGAGCCAGTGCGATATTTTTAGCCCTGAGAGAGCTTCATTGTTTGATTTAATTAATCCAGTTAGTGACCCTGGTACCCTTCTAGCTCATTTTTAAAACTCTGTCAATGGGATAATTACCCCCATGTAACTTAATAAAGAGAATTACAATTTCAGAAATCAGCAAGTGCGTGCGGAAAGGGAATATGTATTATTTTAACCAATATGAAAATAAGGCAACTCTAAATTTTGAAAGGCAGCGAGTCATCTGGTGCCACTCACAACTCATACCTGTGCTGGTGCTATGGCTGAGCAGGTATCACCTCAGTGCCCCTCCATGCTCATTTGTTCCCTCTCCTGCCTCCACGGTCCTTATGCTGCAGTAATGGTTGGTGTAGTGATGATCAAACTGGGGTACTCACAGCCCTGGGAATTCAGAAAGACTTTCCAAGTGGTAAGAAAATTCCCATGGTTTTCAGAGCATCAGTTTCTAGATTCCCAAACTCCATCTGTGCCCTTTCCTAAACAAGATTTGCCTGAGTATATACCTGTGTTTGACAACAGCCCTTTTTATTACTTTACCAAGAATGAGCCATTGTTTAATCCTCCATCCCTCTGTAAAAATTGTCAGGGTACCGGCATCTGGGCACCGTGAGTCTGGGGAGACAGAACTCCGGGCATCTCTGGCTGGTGGGATCTACCTATCATCACCCCTGCATGGATACAGGGAGTCAGCGAGAGACTTCTGGACCCCAAGAGGAGGACCAAAACAGTGGAAAACCGGCAAGTGGTTGCGTGTGTTCAATCCGTCTAAACCCGCCCACAACTGTAAGTTCAGTAGCAGCGAGACTGCAAATCAGAAAGGCCTTACCTGTGAACTGTTTTGGTGTCTTTGGACTTGGCACTCAGTTGAACTGCCTTGGGGAGAGCCTGAGCAGGAGTGCGGAGAACTTTGGCCTTTGTCTGGGGCCCCAGTCTGAGCTGCTGAGCCAGACGGAGCTAATATTGTTTGGCTCTGGGTCACAGGGAGCCATTGTGAGCCATCTGCCACGGCAAGCTCGGCCATCAGGGTCGCAGACCTAGAATTGGGTGGGAGCTGGTAACCCAACAACCAAGTAGCCTAAGGGCGGGGTCTGAGCCGCCTTGGAGCCCTAACCCTTGGGGGCAGAGGGAGACCAGTTTTGGCACACTGGGTAAGTGGATAGCCACTTCAGCAATGATTCCAGCAACAAGCACTTTCCTGGGAAAGCTTCTGCTCAGCAAGTGAACAAGTTCAAAGTGCCTTTTAAGTGGGCTGAAGAGAGATTTAGGGTGTCTACCTACTGGGGTTTGAGAAATTAGCAGCCTCCCGTGGTATCAGAACTGTGATTAACATCTCATACCCCAGAAGACCACATGTTGCCCAGACAATATTCAATAACATATACATACTGCTTTGTTTTTGGTTCTGCTTTTTTTTTTTTTTCCTTTGGTTTGGTTGGGTTTTTTTGTTTATTTTGATGTTGTTGATGTTGTTTTGTTTTTTAAGTTCAACCTTTTCCATAAAGATCCTTTTTCTTTCCCAATTTTTCTAGTTTAATTATAATTTCCCATTGATGCCTATTTCAATAATTAGAACTTCATTTTTGCTAGTGTTTCTACAGCTATTATTTGGTTTTCCACCCAATTTTATCCCATAAAGTTTTCTGTTTGCTTGTTTTGGTTTGATTTATAGCATTTTTGTCTTTCCTCTCTACTTGGTGGAGGTGGGGTACTGTGTCGGATCAGGTTAGCAAAGAGCTGCTGACCTCAAGGGAACCACCCCACTGGGCACCCCCAGAAGGTGGGGTTTTTTTTTAAGGTTGTATCAAAGTACCATACAGTATACCTATATTGCTCTGTCTCCCTCTTTCTGTGCCTCTCTTCTTTTTGTCAATATTCCTTTTACCCACCCCCTCTCCTTTCTCTATTTTTCTTTGTTTTTCTTATCACTCGGTCCTCCTTTCTATCATCCCTTTTTTGTTCTTCAACCTTCTCACCCTTCTGATCCTGAAACCCTTAGTCCACAGGCACGAGAACTTAAAGAGCAAGAGGAAGTGAAAGGAAAATTAGGGCAAGGAAACAGATAAAAGAAATCACTCATGAGGAAGAATCAGCAGAAAACTCCAGACAACATGAAGAACCAGTCCAGAACAACACCGCCAAGGGACCATGAGGTAGCTACTGCAGAGGATTCCACCTATAAAGAAATGTTAGGAAGGACAGAAAGGGAATTTAGAATACACATTTTGAAAACAATGAAAGAAATGATGGAAACAATGAAGGAAACTGCTAATAAAGTGGAAAATAACCAAAAGGAAATTCAAAAACAGAATCAAATCAGAGATGAACGATATGAAGAATATAAAAAGGATATAGTAGAGCTGAAGGAACTGAAACAGTCAATTAGGGAACTTAAAGATGCAATGGAAAGTATCAGCAACACAAGCGGAGCAAGATGGCAGCCGAGTAACAGCTTCCTTGCATCTGGGCACCGTGAGTCTGGGGATATAGGACTCCAGGCATTTCTGGCTGGTGGGATCTGCCTATCATCACCCCTGAGAGGATACAGGGAGTCAGCAAGAGACTTCTGGACCCCAAGAGGAGGACTAAAACAGTGGACAACTGGCAAGTGGTCGCATGTGTTCAATCCGTCTAAACCCGCCCGCAACTTCACAGGCACGAGAACTTAAAGAGCAAGAGGAAGTGAAAGGAAAATTTGGCAAGGAAACAGATAAAAGAAATCACCCATGAGGAAGAATCAGCACAAAACTCCAGGCAACATGAAGAACCAGTCCAGAACAACCCCGCCAAGGGACCATGAGGTAGCTACTGCAGAGGATTCCACCTATACAGAAATGTTAGGAATGACAGAAAGGGAATTTAGAATACACAAGTTGAAAACAATGAAAGAAATGATGGAAACAATGAAGGAAACTGCTAATAAAGTGGAAAATAGCCAAAAGGAAATCCAAAAACAGAATCAAATCAGAGATGAATGATATGAAGAATATAAAAAGGATATAGCAGAGCTGAAGGAAATGAAACAGTCAATCAGGGAACTTAAAGATGCAATGGAAAGTATCAGCAACAGGTTAGACCATGCAGAATAAAGAATTTCAGAGGTAGAAGACAAAGTTTTTGAGATAACTCAGATAGTAAAAGAGGCAGAAAAGAAGAGAGAGAAAGCAGAACGTTCAATGTCAGAATTATGGGACTTTATGAAGCGTTGCAACATACGAGTTATAGGAATTCCAGAAGGGGAAGAAGAATGCCCCAGAGGAATGGAAGCCATACTAGAGAATATTATAAAAGAAAATTTCCCAAATATCATCAAAGATTCTGACACACTGCTTTCAGAGGGATATCGCACCCCAGGTTGCCTCAACTCTAACCGAGCTTCTCCAAGACACATTGTGATGAACCTGTCCAAAGTCAAGACAAAAGAAAAGATTCTGCAAGCTGCCAGGAGTAAGCGCCAGTTGACCTATAGGGGCAAATCCATCAGATTGAACGCAGACTTCTCTAATGAAACTTTCCAAGCAAGAAGACAATGGTCATCTACCTTTAATCTACTTAAACAGAACAATTTCCAGCCCAGAATTCTGTACCCTGCTAAGCTAAGCTTCAAAATTGGCGGAGAAATCAAATCATTTATGGATATACAAACATTAAGGAAATTCGCCACAACAAGACCAGCTCTACAGGAAAAATTTCAACCTGTTCTGCACACTGACCACCACAATGGATCAGCAGCAAAGTAAGAACTCAGAAATTAAAGGACAGAACCAAACCTCCACACTGATGCAAAAGATAAAACTAAGCAATGGACTCTCACAAAATAAGACGAATAGAATACTACCACACTTATCAATTATCTCAATAAATGTTAATGGCTTGAATTCCCCAAAGAAGAGACATAGATTGGTTGACTGGATTAAAAAACACAAGCCATCCATTTGCTGTCTGCAAGAAACACACCTGGCTTCAAAAGACAAATTAAAACTCCAAGTCAAGGGTTGGAAGACAAATTTTCAGGCAAATGGCATTCAGAAGAAAAGAGGAGTTGCAATCTTATTTTCAGATACATGTGAATTTAAAGCAACTAAAGTCAAAAAAGACAAAGATGGTCACTTTATATTGGTCAAGGGAAAAATACAACAAGAAGACATTTCAATTCTAAATATCTATGCACCCAATTTAAATGCTCCCAGATTCTTCAAACAGACATTACTCAGTCTGAGCAATATGATATCTGATAATACCATCATCACAGGGGACCTTAACACTCCTCTTATAGAGCTGGACAGATCCTCTAAACAGAAATTAAACAAGGATATAAGAGACTTAAATGAGACCTAGAACAACTGTGCTTGATAGACACATATAGAACACTCCATCCCAAAGATAAAGAATATACATTCTTTTCATCACCCCACGGAACATTCTCCAAAATTGATCACATCCTGGGACACAAAACAAATATCAACAGAATCAAAAGAATTGAAATTTTACCTTGTATCTTCTCAGACCATAAGGCACTAAAGGTGGAACTCAACTCTAACAAAAATGCTCAACTCCACCCAAAGGCATGGAAATTAAACAATCTTCTGTTGAATAACAGATGGGTGAAGGAAGAAATAAAACAGGAAATCATTAACTTCCTTGAGCATAACAACAATGAAGACACAAACTACCAAAACCTGTGGGATACTGCAAAAGCAGTTTTGAGAGGAAAATTCATCACTTTAGATGCCTACATTTGAAAAACAGAAAGAGAGCACATCAACAACCTCACAAGAGATCTTATGGAATTGGAAAAAGAAGAACAATCTAAACCTAAACTCAGTAGAAGAAAAGAAATATCCAAAATCAAAAATCAAATCAGAGATCAATGAAATTGAAAACAAAAGAATCATTCAGAAAATTAATGAAACAAGGAGTTGGTTTTTTGAAAAAATAAATAAAATAGATAAACCATTGGCCAGACTAACGAGGAATAGAAAAGTCAAATCTCTAGTAACCTCAATCAGAAATGATACAGGGGAAATAACAACTGATCCCACAGAGATTCAAGAGATCATCTCTGAATACTACCAGAAACTCTATGCCCAGAAATTTGACAATGTGAAAGAAATGGATCAATATTTGGAATCACACCCTCTCCCTAGACTCAGCCAGGAAGAAATAGAGCTCCTGAACAGACCAATTTCAAGCACTGAGATCAAAGAAACAATAAAAAATCTTCCAACCAAAAAATGCCCTGGTCCAGATGGCTTCACTCCAGAATTCTATCAAACCTTCAAGGAAGAGCTTATTCCTGTACTGCAGAAATTATTCCAAAAAATTGAGGAAGAAGGATCTTCCCCAACACATTCTATGAAGCAAACATCACTCTGATACCAAAACCAGGAAAAGACCCAAACAAAAAGGAGAATTTCAGACCAATCTCACTCATGAACATAGACGCAAAAATTCTCAACAAAATCCTAGCCAATAGATTACAGCTTATCATCAAAAAAGTCATTCATCATGATCAAGTAGGCTTCATCCCAGGGATGCAAGGCTGGTTTAACATACACAAGTCTAAAAACGTTATCCACCATATTAACAGAGGCAAAAATAAAGATCACATGATCCTCTCAATAGATGCAGAAAAAGCATTTGATAAAATCCAGCATCCTTTTCTAATTAGAACACTGAAGAGTATAGGCATAGGTGGCACATTTCTAAAACTGATTGAAGCTATCTATGACAAACCCACAGCCAATATTTTACTGAATGGAGTAAAACTGAAAGCTTTTCCTCTTAGAACTGGAACCAGACAAGGTTGTCCTCTGTCACCTTTACTATTCAACGTAGTGCTGGAAGTTCTAGCCAATACAATTAGGCAAGACAAGGAAATAAAGGGAATCCAAATGGGAGCAGAGGAGGTCAAACTCTCCCTCTTTGCTGACAACATGATCTTATACTTAGAGAACCCCAAAGACTCAACCACAAGACTCCTAGAAGTCATCAAAAAATACAGTAATGTTTCAGGATATAAAATCAATATCCACAAGTCAGTAGCCTTTGTGTACACCAATAACAGTCAAGATGAGAAGCTAATTAAGGACACAACTCCCTTCACCATAGTCTCAAAGAAAATGAAATACCTAGGAAGGTACCTAACGAAGGAGGTGAAGGACCTCTATAAACAAAACTATGAAATCCTCAGAAAGGAAATAGCGGACGATATTAACAAATGGAAGAACATACCATGCTCATGGATGGGAAGAATCAACATTGTTAAAATGTCTACACTTCCCAAAGCAATCTACCTATACAATGCCATTCCTATCAAAATACCAACATCGTACTTTCAAGATTTGGAAAAAATGATTCTGCGTTTTGTATGGAACCAGAAAAAACCCCATATAGCTAAGGCAGTTCTCTGTAACAAAAATAAAGCTGGGGGCATCAGCATACCAGATTTTAGTCTGTACTACAAAGCCATAGTGCTCAAGACAGCATGGTACTGGCTCAAAAACAGAGACATAGACCCTTGGAATCGAATTGAAAACCAAGAAATGAAACTAACATTTTACAACCACCTAATCTTTGATAAACCAAACAAGAACATACCTTGGGGGAAAGACTCTCTATTCAATAAATGGTGTTGGGAGAACTGGATGTCTACATGTAAAAGACTGAAACTGGACCCACACCTTTCCCCACTCACAAAAATTGATTCAAGATGGATAAAGGACTTAAATTTAAGGCATGAAACAATAAAAATCCTCCAAGAAAGCTTAGGAAAAACACTGAAAGATATTGGCCTGGGGAAAGACTTCATGAAGAAGACTGCCATGGCAATTGCAACAACAACAACAATAAACAAATGGGACTTCATTAAACTGAAAAGCTTCTGTACAGCTAAGGAGACAATAACCAAAGCAAAGAGACAACCTACACAATGGGAAAGGATATTTGCATATTTTCAATCAGACAAAAGCTTGATAACTAGGATGTATAGAGAACTCAAATTAATCCACATGAAAAAAGCCAACAATCCCATATATCAATGGGCAAGAGACATGAATAGAACTTTCTCTAAAGATGACAGATGAATGGCTAACAAACACATGAAAAAATGTTCATCATCTCTATATATTAGAGAAATGCAAATCAAAACAACCCTGAGATATCATCTAACCTCAGTGAGAACGGCCCACATCACAAAATCTCAAACTGCAGATGCTGGCGTGGATGTGGAGAGAAGGGAACACATTTACACTGCTGGTGGGACTGCAAACTAGTTCAACCTTTATGGAAGGAAATATGGAGAAACCTCAAAGCGCTCAAGCTAGACCTCCCATTCGATCCTGCAATCCCATTACTGGGCATCTACCCAGAAGGAAAAAAATCCTTTTATCATAAGGACTCTTGTACTAGACTGTTTATTGCAGCTCAATTTACAATCGCCAAAATGTGGAAACAGCCTAAATGCCCACCAACCTAGGAATGGATTAACAAGCTTTGGTATATGTATACCATGGAATACTATTCAGCCATTAAAAAAAATGGAGACTTTACATGCTTTGTATTTACGTGGATGGACGTGGAAGACATTATTCTTAGTAAAGCATCACAAGAATGGAGAAGCATGAATCCTATGTACTCAATTTTGATATGAGGACAATTAATGACAATTAAGGTTATGGGGGGGGAAACAGAAGAAGGGAAGGAGGGAGGGGGTTGGGGCCTTGGTGTGTGTCAGACTTTATGGGGGCAAGACATGATTGCAAGAGGGACTTTACTTAACAATTGCAATCAGTGTAACCTGGCTTATTGTACCCTCAATGAATCCCCAACAATAAAAAAAAAAAAAATTGTCAGGGTGCCAAAAATGTTTCAAAAGTAAAGGCACCTTCCTTTCATGACTACTCAAGACAGTACAAGTTCTTAAGGCTTCCTGTTGTCCGTTTTTTTTTATGTACTCGTTCCCATGCGGATGAAGCTGAGCATTCAAAATGAGAAATTTGAGTTATAAAAAAAGAGAGAAATGTGGGTCCCTGTTTGGATGTTCTAAATTCAGATATACAATAAAGTGCGGTTAAGGGTAATAAAAATACAAGTGGAAAAAAGTGGGAATAATGATAATTTTTTAATGACTTTACCTCTTCTCTTATTATTGAAGAATTCATTATTTATGAAGAAGAATCTGTTGAGAACAAGGTAAAAAGAGCATCTGTGGGAAATACTGAATGCTAAAAATGGTTCTTTTTCTGTATTTAAATGTAAGCACTTCTTTTTCAGCTATTCTCAATGCTTGTCCCTAAGACTTGTTATTAGCTGGGGAAAAAGCAGCTTCCATCATTCTAAGGAAAGCACTTTGCATCAGCCAAACAGTATGGCTCAGAGATGCTGATCTTTTCAGTGGAAGTGGAATGGTTCCTGGTACTCTAAATATTTTAAGACAGATTAGATAAAACTCACAGATAAACTTCGATATAATTTCTTTTTGGATTTGATGTATAACTACTTTAAAATAAAGTAGTTAAACTATTTTACCTAGTAATATCTTACAATATTTATTCTAATCTTCCCTTTATGAAAACTTTAATATTCTAGCTCTATATTATTAATAAAATATAAAAGTATGTTAGCTGCTGAACCAATTCATTTTTACAAGTTTATATATCTTTCTCTTTTGTTTCACATGTAGGAATTTTGATCTAGGTTTTTAACTAAAATAATGGTTATATTTATAACTGAGTATTATTTAATTATACCTTAAACAAACACACACACTGTATATCCTATGCATATACATTTACCTAAGGTTTGCTGTGATTTTAATGCCTAGTTTTGTGGTGACTTATAATTTTACCCACATATTCTATTATTTTTCCCCATATGCTGTCTGTTGACCATTAATGAGCTAAATTTCCTCCTCTAAGCTTTAAGTGAAAAACAGTTGAAACCACATGATAAAATAAAAGTATTTTATCAAACATATTATTCTGCTAAAAGTGAAGTAAAATTGACAATGTTTTATTTTCCCTATCCTTTCTGAGTGCATATTGGGTTTGGGTAAATAGATGCCTCTAAATTTAAAAAAGGCACAATTAATTGTCCTTTGGTAAGTCTTAATAGAATCTTTTTAGTAATACTATACTTTTCCGAAATTGAAAACCGAAGTTCAAGGAGACAAGAAAAGTTGTCAACTTTTCCAAATTTAAAGAAGACCTTAATCATATTTTTTAATGAATAATAGCTAATATTAAGTCATTATGGTATCTGGATCCCATTGGATACTTTTAAAAGAATGATATAGCAGTTTTTTATTTAAATGTATATGTCTACAAAATACCAAAAATTGCCTCTTCTCTTAATTTGAACTTACGATGAAAAACCCTGGAGGTCAATTTAAAATGTGGAGAAGGGCAAAGAAGTAAAAAAAAAAAAAAAAAAATTGGAGATCAGACATCAAGTTCAGACAATTAAGTGTGTGAACTTGTCTTAGAAAAAGTGCTTTGAAGGATGGACTAGGCACTGGCATTTGTGCATAGCTTCCCAAGGGGATTACTTCAAAGGTGACCAAAAGTGATATTCAGCAAGAATGTATGTAGCACTATTTTATGATGAGTTTGTGAACTTATTTGTCTGACCTCATACATTAATATGAGCCCAGCCTCTCTCAGAACTACCCCTTCTTCTTCCTTAGTCCCAGACCACTATGGGTGTGGACCAGATGGCCACACAGCCACTCACACGGGATCCCTGGTTTCAGCTCCTCTCCCATTTGAACCACTGTCCTTATTACACGTGGACACACCACCACCCCCCAACCCAGGGGCCAGTCATAGATCATATATTCTGAGTGTGGAGAAAATAGACTCTATGCCACTCTCAACAAAGACTAAATGTGAGGTGTTAGCCAACATTTTGTATCTGGAGCACATTTGATCTGCGTCTGCTCCTGACCCGTTTGATCTTTTTAAGACTGGTTTTGCCAGGTCCTGATCTGCTTTACAAATTTCGTTCAGTTCATTTTAACAACTATTTATAAAAACCTCCTATATACAGACACTGTACTCTGTGCAGAGAGATAATATATCTGTCTACATCGACAGATATGTGACATCACCTGGCTTTTAAGAAGCTTACAGCTAATAGATTTAAAATAAATAAATAAAATACTAAAGGAAAGGTACAATGATAGAATATGCAGAAATACTGTATTTCATCAAATCTAAGATACTGTGGATCATAAAAAAATGCCATTATTTTATGTACCATTAAGAAAGAAAAACTACTGCCATTTAAACTATAATACAATGCTTTATTATTACTTAGAATCTTTATTTTATACTTCTTGAAAGAACCTGTTAAACTTATTTAGGTATAGATGTTTATCATACTGTATTTATATTAAAAGGAAAAAGTAAGTGAAATGAATTGGTTAATGTGTTCCTAAAATTTCTACATATTTATAGTTTATCTTTTCAATATCACTTTTGAGTCAGAGTTTTTCATGTCTATATCTTTCCACACAGTATACTCTTCTGTCTCCTCAAGAAAATTGGTAATAACAGTACTTCTAAGCACGCTTCACTCATGTCTCTAGGGTTTTCTTTTAAGTTGCTGTTACACTTTCTGCAAGTATCTGAAATTTTGATGACAATTCTCTCTTGACCTTATAGAGGAGTTTTCAACAAAAGGTTTTCAAACAATTAAAACTCATAATTCTTTAAATGACTTCCTTGAAGTTTGTTGACCACAATGGTTTGCAGTTGTTAAGGTGTGCTTCCATATATAATAACCAACTTTGAATATATGCATGAAACAACAACCATAAGATACCTGTAATGGTAGAAATATCCTAATTTCAGAAAAGAGAAGATGTTGAGGAAAAATTATGTGTTTTAGATTTGATTTAATATGGTAGTGTAAAGAAAAAAATAGTGTTTTCAGGAATTGTCTGGAGTGGTTTCTCAGAGAAGGTCGTATTTGACCATATTTTTTGTTTGTTGTTTGAAATTTGCTGAACAGGAATCCAACATGCCAAGTGGGGGAAAGGGAGGGAAAAACATCCAGACACAGGGGCAAGCTGGGGATTAAAGTCTAAGATGAGTCTTAGACACTGAGTGTCTTAGTCTGTTTTGTGTTGCTATACAGGAAGACATGAGAGTGGGTAATTTATAAAGAAAAAAGGCTTATTTGGCTCACAATTTTCCTAGCTGAAAGACTGGGCATCTGGTGAGAGCCCTGGGTTGCTGCTGCTCGTGGCGGAGGTGGAGAGCCAGCATGTGCAAAGATCACATGGCAAGAGAGGAAGCAAAAGAAGGAAGATACAGTGCCAGGCTCCTTGTAACAACCAGCTGGCACAGGAACTCATAGAATGAGAACTCACCTACACCAGGGAGGGAATTGATCTATTCATTTGGGGTCTGCCCCTATAACCCAAATACCTCCCACTAGGCCCCACCTTCAACATTGAGGATCAAGACATCCCTGAGACACAGCCTAGAAGAGATAAGAAAACTCCAAAGCAGGAGTCATGTTGGCCGAACCCAAGCTCTATTACTTCCATGGCAGGGGCAGGATGGAGTCTGTCCGCTGGCTGCTGGCTGCAGCTGGAGTGGACTTTGAAGAAGAATTTTTTGAAACAAGAAAACAATATGAAAAGTTGCAGAAAGATGGATGCCTGCTTTTCGGCCAAGTGCCTTTGGTTGAAATTGATGGAATGGCGCTGACGCAGACTAGAGCCATCCTCAGCTACCTCACTGCTAAGTATGACCTCTACGGGAAGGACCTGAAGGAGAGAGTCAGGATTGACATGTATATGGATGGCACCCTGGATCTGATGATGATGATAGCAGTGGCTCCCTTCAAACCCCCTAAAGAAAAAGAGAAGGCCTTGGCTTTAGTGGTGAAGAAAGCTAAAACCCACTACTTGCCTGTCTTTGAAAAGATTTTGAAAGACCAAGGAGAAGATTTTCTCGTTGGCAACAAATTCAGTTGGGGAGATATACGATTGCTGGAAGCTATTTTAATGGTGGAAGAATTGGATGCTTCTTTCTGACTTCCCTTTGCTAATGGCATTTAAAACATGTATCAGCAACATCCTCACAATTAAGAAGTTCCTGCAGCCTAGGAGTCAAAGGAAGCTGCCCCTGGACAGCCACTATGTTGAAGTAGTCAGGAACATTCTGCAGTTCTAAGGCAGCAGGTCTCGTGATGGCAAGAGTGACAATCTAATCACAGCACCAGCACATGCCACCCATAGTGAATAACAATCAAACTGTAAGTTCTAGGGGCTAAGAGTCTGAAAAGAACAAGCCATGCTGCCATCAGTGGCAGACACTGAATAAACGCAATATAAAACCAAAAAAAAAAAAAAATTGAGGATCATATTTCAACATGCAATCTGGAAAGGACAAACATCCAAACTATAGCATTCTGGATATCTAGACAAATGTCAATCACAGGGGACCTACAAAAACTAAAAATAAGAAACTTGGGGTCTGTTAAGCAGACTACTATAGAGCCACTGAAATGTTAAAGCTGTGTTAAGATTTGATTTCAGAAAAATAACTCTCATTGCACAGTAAAGGAAAAGTTTAAGGAACTTACTGCCAGAGTCAACAGCCAAGAAAATTTCTGCCAGCAATAGAGCAGAGATAATGTAAATGGGTACTCCCAGAAAGTCCTAAAAAGAATCAAAGCAACATCTGTAGCATTCATCTCCATGACCTACTGATGATCAGGCTCCCAGTGCAATTCTGAGCAGATAAAAGTGGTAGAATCTGGTGTGGAAGTGACTTTCTAGTGGTGGTTCTTTGCCTTTGACCTTTCATATCTCATACCTTTCTCTTGTCTTTCATATCAGGCAAGAGAAAAAAAATAGTGCTCAATCACATTCCCTCAATTCATCTCAGTTATGTATTGCATCTTTACAACCAAGCCAAGAGGTTTATAGGCATTCTCCATTGGGAACCCCATTGGGAAGCTACCAGGACGAGCTGGATAAAGATCTTTTTCTCCAGATAATATAGCACAGACTCAATTATCATTTGTCTGAAGAAAGAGAGATAAAGATAGAGATAACTGAGATTTCAAAGAGGAGATTTTATTTGTACCTTGAAAGTTTAAAAGGATTCCGATAGATTGTACAAGAAGACATTTAAAAGAACTTCCCACGGAGCAAGGATCTGATAGATTTCTCTATGCCTCCTCCTACCTCTTTATCCCATCTTTACCCATCTACTTTAAGATTAGAATTAGAATTTATTTCATTATCTCCCCTGCTTCTAATACTCCAATTTAATATAAGTTACACTTTTGTAATACGGTTGCATATGTCCCTGAGGCTCCATTCAATTTTTTTAAGTTTACTTTCTATTGTTCAGATTGAATAATCTGAATTTTTGGGTTTTTTATTAATCTTTCTTCAAGGAAGTCTTTACTGACTTTCCATGGTCATCTATACACTGTTGTTAAGCCCTGTCAGTGATATTTTAGATCAGATATTATATTTTTTCAGTCCTAGAATGTCAAATGGTTCTTCTTCCTTGTTTGTCTCTCTGCTGAGCTTACTTTTTCAGTCATTGAAAATGTTTCTCCTTTATATCCTCAAACACAGTAAAATAGTTGCTTCAAAATCATTCTCTACTATTTCTAACAAATCATTCACCTCATTTGTCTTTTCTCTTAAGAATGGGTTATATTTTCCTGTTTCTTTGAATGTCAAGTGTTGTGGTTGTATCCTAGACAATGCAAATGTTATGTTTGAGATACTAGATTTTTTTATATTCCTATCTCTCTGAAACGTGTAGATTTTCCGTTTTATCAAGCAATGATTTAGTTGGACTCAAACTGCAAATACTGACACCCAGGCATCTTAAAGCCCAGTTCAGTTCTTTAATTTTTAGCTGGAGTCTGTCCCACACAATCACAGCTTGGGGGTTAGACAAAAATTTAGGAAGAACTGAAGTGCTCTCTCTAGCTCTCTGGAATTTTTCATTCACTTCCCAATAGTTGTGGTTGCACCTAACTCTATCCTTTGGTTTTTCAAGCCAGAAAACTGAGAATTTTCTTTCAGAGTTTTATTGACTTCTTGGTGTCATCTTTGACCCACCCTCTGACTCAATGCAATTGAAAAACTGCTAACTCTCCCTTTTTTGAAGTGTCAGCTCCTCTGTTTCTGTTCACTCTTTAGTGAGTTCAGATCTCATTTTTTTTTGTTGTTGTTGTTTGTTTGTTTTCCTGGTTTATGCAAACTCTAAGTCCTAAACATATAGTTTTGATCAGCAGGAAGGTGAGACTTAGTGGGAGCTACTCAGTCAGATTGGAAGGGAAAATCCAGCATTCCGGTTTATGATTTATAATCACTTACTGGGCCTTTGGTTTGCATAGGAACTATGGTTTTTCATAGATTATCTCATTTAGTCCTACCAGAATCTCAGTGGGAAGTAACCATTATTATTTACACTTTACAGATAGGGAAATGGAAGTTAAGAAAGACCTCAGATCACATTCCAATAACAAATTCAAACCCAAGTGTTTTAGAGTCCGAACTCCATACTCTTAGCCTACTGCTTTAAGAAATAAAATTAGCGCTCAATACTAAAAGGTGCCCTGAGGCACAAAAGACTGCCCAAGGCAGGCTTCTTAATCAGAAGGCAACTTTAAACTAGTTGATTGCAGGCTTAGAAATTCATTTCCTCATTCATTTAAAGAGTTTTTCCCCAACTTGCCTTATCATGCAGATCACCTGAGGGGAATCTCTGGCTACAGATCACAGACTTTCTGAATCAGTGTCCAGGGACAGGGGCTGAAAAGCTGAATATTTAGCAGCCACTCCAGATGATTTCAATGTTTCCCCAGTTTAAAAACACTTAGGTACAAAAAATGAGCTAAACACTTTATTCACAAGTCTGTGTTTCCTGGAATAAATAATGATAGTAATAAGAAATGCTAATTATTGCCTAGAGCTTACCTCAGGGCAGGCAGGTACTTTTCTAAGTATTTTATATGTGTTATCACCTTTAATCCAGAAAATCTGCAAGTAGTTGTTACTGGAATCTCTCTGCCAAGTCCTGGGTCTCCTAAATTCAAAGAATGAATTCATGGACCACCATGAGTAAGTGGAAGGATTGATTTCATTGGTAGATAAGAGGAGAAGGAAGACAAAGCCTCCAGAACAGCAGAAGGGAGTCCTGAGGGGGCAGTCCCTTGGTGCTCTCTTTCTAGAGGTTTATATGTAGCTTTTCCTACCCTGAAGGCAGAGGAGTTTTGGGGACATGGAATGTATGTCTAAAATATGTTATAGCCATTGATGCCAGAGGCTTATAGGCAGAAGTCAATTTTAAAGCTACCATTATATAGGAATGTGGTCCTGTTAGAAGCATTCCACCCCTCCCCAGAAGTGGCATTTTAGATAGAACATAGAACAAAGCAGTTTTTGAGCCTGTTAAGCCCCCCAGATGGGGTCTGTGTTCAGCCCTAGGTGAAGGGGACTTGCATCATGGTTACTGTTTTTATTAAAAAACTGAGGCACCAGTTGTCCATAATCATACTGATACAGGGTTCCTCCCTTGGGGCTGGACAGGGATATGCCCATTCTCTAGACCCAGGCAAGCTCAAAATTCAGACCCCATCTCTAGGCATAAAGGCTGCCCTTTCTAGAAAACACCCTCTGGGCTCTCACAAGGTCATGAACAAAGCAGCCTGAAAGGTTTTGGGTGGTTCTACCTTGAGTAGGGAGCACACACCCTAATTTCTTCTCTGAGGCAAAAACTGCAAAGACCTAAACTATATATACCCTAGACAAAAAACCCAAGTGGGAGACTTCCGACTTGGGTCTTCCCCTTTGCCAGAAGCTCTGGTGCTTTTCTACTTCCATATTCCTTTCTGTCTAATAAAGTCCTATCTTACCACTGATCTGTGGTTATGGGTTCATTCATCAAATGCCTGAGACCAAGGCCCTACTGAAGAAAGAAATTCCAGTAACAATACCAGTAAGCATAGGACCAGAGTTAAACTCCATGACCACTCTTTTTATTACAATGACACAAGATTCCACTACTCAGGGCTGGACAGGGAGCCCCCCATTCTCTAGGCCCAGGTGAGCTCAGAAGTCAAACCCCCATTTCCAGGCACAAACAAACCACCTTTTTCAGAACAGACCCTCTGGGCGCTACTAAGATCATGAACAAAGCAGCCTGAGATGTTTTTTTGGATGGTTCCAACTTGAGTAGGGAGCACACAGGCTAATACCTTCTCAGAGACAAAAACTGTAAAGGACCTGATAACCTTGCCCTAGTGGAGGAAGAACTACATTCATTCATTTGTTAATGCACTCATTAACTTTGAAAACATAAGCTTTTCCATATACCAACTCTTGGCCAAGTGTAATTCTCAAGACCTAATACCCCTAGATAAACAGCCCACGTAGAGACTCCCTAGTTCATTTCTTCCCCCTTTCCAGAAGCTCTAGTGCTTTTTACTTCTTCTATATTCCTTTCTGTCTAATAAAAATCCTATTTTACCACTGATCTGTGGTCCATGGGTTCATTCTTTGAATCCCTGAAACCAAGGACCTACTGAAGAGCAAAATTCCAGTATCAACAACACTATTCCATCTCACTTGTCCAAGCTGCCACAATCACTCCTCAAGAGAAGTTTAGGTAAACATGTGGCCATGATGCCCTCTTTCCCAAGGGCCCAAGAATAAAATTATTAACTCAGCTTGGAAAGAGCACCACTTCCCTGTCAGAACACATAGAAGCTTTGGGTTGTGCTCTGGGCAACTTCAAAGGTCCTGTTGTTAGGTAGTGAGGGACCCCAGCTCTCCTGGGGACAGAGGTGGGCATCCCTAGTAATTGCCACACACAGGGGAGGAAGAAATGTTATGTAATTAGAATTCCAGGTCTCCTAGAAAAAAAAAGGAAAAATGGGTGCTTTGTCTGGGGGCAGCAATCACCCCCCTTGGGAAGAAGAATGAGCATGGGCCCCATGTTAGTGTGCCTCACCTCAGTCCTATCCTGAGTGACTAACTGCCACACCTGGGAGCAGGAACACCCCTGTAGACCTGGCAACCAAGGCACAATAAAATTTGGCTCCATCGAAGTGGTTCTATGGTAACACCTGAACTACAAGGAGGGGCCAGTCCAGATAGTATAAAGCCGAACCCCAGACCATTATCAGGCTCTTTTCCTTGTTGAGACAATGTGGTTCCATTCATTGTTTATGGCAAATGTATCTTGCTCTGTAAACCTATATATTACTCCTGCTTTGTAAGCCTAACTTTCTCCTCCTCAGTAAACTTTGTTTAACACTTGCCTTACTCTGGTCATTCTTCCCTTATGAACACACCATAACTAAGAATATGGACAAGTGCTTGAACCCCAACAAGGAATGCCCTGCCAGTCCTGATCAGAGCTCAGTGCACCAACGACAAAAGAACACAGGATTCCCCAGCCTGCCAGCCAAACAGTGCAGGCACAATAAATAGGGTCTGGTCTGGAAGGTGTCCTAGAGCAACTTAAGGCTAATTATCACGTCATTAGCTTAAATCTGCATTGAAGTTTACACCTCTGCCCCCCACCACTGGGCTTTCAAAGAGGTTCATGGCATGGGAGACAACATGTGGAGTAAGACTCAGTCTATGTAAGTCCCAACTGTCCCTCAAAGGGGTTCAATGATGACATTCGAACCACTAGGAAGACCCAGCCCTCAGACCATAATCAGGGCTCTCCTGTCAGGAGAGGCGGCTCGTTTGCTGTCTCTAGTGAATATATATATCTTACTCTACTCAATAAATTTCACCTCATGCTTGCCTTGAGTTCAGTGTGTCTGGTCATTCTTTGGCCAAGAGCACACCAAGAACAGGCAACAGACTGCTGATCCAACACTGTGACTTTGATTACTTTCTACAGGAGGAGAATAGGAAAGAGACCTGGAGAACTCAGTCAAAGATTCACAACATGCCCTAATTATTTCTGCACATTTGCCATAGTAGTTCTTATGCAAGGCTCTAATGTATAAACATGATGAGGAGCTTACAGCGTAAAGAAAGAAGACAATATGCCAACTATTGAAACTGCCCTATTAGCCTCATGCACAATTCTTAGGGTCTTTTGGTATCCACCAAAGAAGTTTGAAGTAGATAGGGTCAGCTGTTTCCTTGCAAGAGTTTATACTAAAAGCAAATCTCAGACTTGCTTATTAATTGTCAGATGTTTACTAATTAAAATTTTATTGGCAAAGCAAGTGTTAAAGAATAATTTGTGTGACTTCTGTGGACTGGAGAACACCTTCATTCTTTTTCCTTTCAGATACTCTGGCCATCAATATTGCATAAAAGGTTCATTCCAAGAACATGCCAAGATTTCTGAGGCAGGATTCTGCTACCCTGATCATCAGAAAGAATCAAGAGTCTATGGCTAGAAACCAGACCTTTTATTTATTATTAAATCATAAACACATAGATCATGTATACATTAATGCATTTATGGGGTACAATGTGCTGATTTCATATCGAATAAGACCTTTTAAATGTAATCACTAAGGATGCAGTCAAAATCCTTGCTAGGTTCTCATATCCTATCCTTGCTGTTTTTTAAATAGTCAATCTACATTAAATTCCTTGATTTCACAATTGACAGCTGGTTTCTAATAATCCTCACTTTATGCAACAGGCTACATTTTACACCAATAGAAATCTACTTCTGACATCTAGTATGCAAATTAGAAGGCTTCTATTGTTGATAGAGATGTGACTAGCAGGAAAGCCTATGATAGCTGCCTCTTAACTATGGTCCTTTTCTGTTGTTGTTGTTAAGTATAGTCCTTTCTCATAGACTGTTATTTGATCCTTGAGCTGTACTTTCTTCATTAGTATACTAGCTGTCCACTTCTTGACTATACTTTGTAGATTAACCCTTGGGTATTGGCCTAAGTTATACATCCTAAAATATCTTATTGTAATACCAAAGAACTTTAAAGGTAATCACAGACTTTGTAACAATAAGAAATGAGAAACAAGAAATTATGATAAGTGCTATACAAGAAACCCATTACTGTGTGTTTTTATGGAAAGGAAACCAGTTTTCTCTCATGAGGGCCTCAAGAGTGGATGGGGGATGGCCAGGAGGCAGATCACGTTTTCTACTTTCCCTTCTCCCAGTCTTCCTTGCCCCATTGTCCAGACATACAGGGAGGGAAGAATGCAGAATGTCCAGGGAGGTGTCAGCCAGCAGCAGACAGTAGGAATTATCTGTGCATTCAGGCTGCTATAACAAAATACCTTAGACTGGGTAATTTATAAACAACAAACTTTATTTATTACAGTTTTAGAGGCTGGGAAATCCAAGATCAGGGCGCCAACAGATTCAATGTCTGGTGAGGGCTTGTTCTCTGCTTCAAAGGAGAACACAGTGGAGGGGACAAATGCTGTGTCCTCATGTGGTAGAAGTGGAGAACAGCTCCTTTCCACCTGTTTTTATAAGGACACTAGTCCTGTACATACAGGCAGAACTTTTATAACTTAATCACTTTCTGAAGGGACTCCCTCAATTCTATCACATTGGGGATAAAGTGCCAACATATGAATTGTGGGGGACACCAACATCTCATGACAGTAATCATGGAAGTTAGCCAAAGGTCTCAGATGACATTAGTACCAGAGATTAACATAAAACTCCCTATAAACACCAATTCTTAACTTCCCCAATCGCTCAGTGATCCTTAGACACATGAATTTGTTCTCCACAGAGTACACACAATTCTAAGAGCCCATTTCCCTGCAAACTGCTCTAAACTGTGTTGAATCTCCATTTCTCTTAACAACTTCTTCCTTTCTATTGGGTCTGATTCAACACTTTCTAGAGAAGTGTTGTATGTCTGGAAAAAAGGTAGCTGGTCATTCCTGCTTTTCATACAGCCTTTCCTCTGCTTCCTAGTTTCTACATAGTGCTTCTGTCCATTTTTATGTTTCCACTGTGGGTCTTTCCTTTGTTTTTCATGCTCATTATAAAAAGAAATTAAGTGATATGTAGAAGAATAAGGAATAAACCCAAAGAGAACCATTGTTAGCAAACTAACTTTTAAAATCTTACTAGAAATAAATACACACAGATTTGTATAATTTTACATAAATGGGACTATAACATACAAATGAGTTTTATTGTATCATTTTTCCCCTTTTTTAGCACTTTTTTTGGCTTTTTCCCACAGGTACACATTTTAATATAAACAAAAAAAGTACACATATATGGGGGAGTTGTCACTGTTTTTAATAAAAACACATTATGTATTCCTCTCTTCATCTTGCTTTTATAATTTATGTTGGAAACTCCTCCAAGCCAATGATTTAAATTTTATTTTTTCTTTTTAATGTCAGTGTAACATTTCATGGTGTCAATAAATGTAATTTATTTCATCATTCCCTTGATAATGGGCATTCATATTATTCCTAGTCTTTTTAAATTCATTCAGGAATACTTTTAAGAATGAGTAAATACTTTTTATGTGTATAAATACTTTTTATAAGAATAAGTACTTTTAGTAAGAAAGAATACTTATCTTTTCACATATATTCTTTATACACTGGGCACTTTAATTCCTTCGACTATATTTATAGGCATAGGATATAATGTTGAATGGTGTATATTTTTTATTTTTGTGGATTTTGCTAAATTATGCACCAAAAAAACCTTTCATAATTCACATTTCAGGTGGAAGAGTGCGCTTTTCCTCAAATCCTCACCAATGGTAGGTACATACCATCACTCTTTTAAATTTTTGTCTATCCAATAGCAGAAATAATTTCTCTCATTGTTACTTTTATGAGTCTTTTCATGACCACTAGTAAAGTTTAGCATTTTAAAATTATTTTCCATTTGGATTTCCTCATCTATAAAGTTGTCTATTTACAACTTTTGTCCATTTTACAAAATAGATTTTCGTTTTATTTTGCTCCTTTGTAGTTTATTGCATATTGTAACTTTAATCTATATACATATATATGTTGTGCTTATCTTTGCTAATAAATCATTTGACTCTTGATTAGTATTTGCTATTGCTAATCATTTAAATTTCTAGTTTGTATAAAGTCAAGCATGCTTACCTTTTTTTTTTGTAGATTCCTGACTTCTTTTGCTTTAAAATATTTCACTACAAATTAAACTATAGCAAACATTCTAAACTACACCTCCAATTGTTTCCTAAGACTAAATACCTAAGAGTTAAATTAGGAAATTAATCAGGTGGGACACTTTTAAAATTCTTAATGGATGTTGCCAACTTTTTCTCCAGGTAGACCGTGGTTGTGACCTTTTACATCCATCTAGCAGAGTATGAACAGTCTTATTTTACAGAATCCTCCCCAGTACTTAGTATTCTCATACCCATCTCATTATTAACTCTACTTTGCAAGTATATCCCTAACCATGATCATCCTTCTCTGTGCCCATCTCTCTTGCTAGATCCTGAAAATCTTGATATTAGGCTGGGGATTCACTTTTTTCCTATGGGTAGCACTCTTTGTGAAATTATCTTCAATAACTTGCAGGGATCCTCAAACTATGGTCTGTGGGCCGCATGATGCGGTGTGATTATATTTGTTCCCATTTTGTTTTCTTACTTCAAAATAAGATATGTGCACTGTGCACAGGAATTTGTTCATAGTTTGTTTGTTTGTTTGTTTTAACTATAGTATGGCCCTCCAACAGTCTGAGGGACAGTGAACTGTCCCCCTGTTTAAACTGGCCCCCTGTTTAAAAAGTTTAAGGACCCTTCCTTCTTCCTTGGGAACAGTTTTCATTGCCGCTCACTACATCCACTAACTTATCTTCCAAAGTAGATGGCCTTTATCCCTTATGGTTTATGGCACTGATGTCCATAAACTGCACTGATGGGGGTGTCTTCTTCATGAAAGACAGACAATATGAACCTAGAAGAAGTTTAAAGTCTTATTCCTTCTTGACTCCTGCTTTTCAAGCATATCTGAAAGCCAAGTGTCTACAAGAGCTTATCTACCCCAATGATTTTGCAAACCTAACATCTATTAGAATCACCTAAGTACTGATTAAAAGACTGAAAAATTTCTGATTCAGTAGTTTTAAGGCAGGGTTCAAGAATTTGCATTTCTAACAAGCTTCCAGGTGACACTAATGAGGCTGAACCATTAGCAATGCTTGAGAACCTCTCATATATCCTAACCCTCACCTGTTTTGGTAACAAAAACCCGGTATTTCATAGGCCTCACTATGAAGTCTATTACTTCTCCACCACGTATCCCCCTCTTTATTAGCTCTATCCTCTGTAATGGTAAAGAACAACTAGTCAGCCTTCCTCGCAATAACCTCTCACATCCCTGAAGACAAATATTAAGTATTTTTATTCTCCTTTTCATCTATCTAACATCCTGATTCTAGCCCTTCCTGATAAAAATATATCCAACCTGCTCATCATGTTTTTTTTTTTTTTTGGCCAGGGCTGGGTTTGAACCTGCCACCTTCGGCATATGGGGTCAGTGCCCTACTCCTTTGAGCCACAGGTGCTGCCCCACTACTCATCATTTTTATTGGTTTTCCCTGAAGCCCATTTTGAACTACCCCCTCCTTACTCCCATCCCCAGTTCTGCTAATAAGAATAGATATGAGGGAAAGGGAATATGCTCAGACAAACTTGAATGCATAACTTTGTGGACTACCAGAGTCCTCAGCTATGATATTTTAACTAGTTTTATACAAGCTAGTGCTCCGTAATTTTTTCTCAGTTCTTATTTCAAAGATTATAGTGTTATACAAATTGGTAGAAACTATTGGCCACTTTCTTCATATATATTCAAACATAATTAGTTGCATCTTTTAATACAATAAATATGGTTTCATTGACTTATTCAACAAATATTTATTGAGCCACTAGAATGTGCCAGGCACTGTGACCCAATTACCATAGCTAACTGATGTGGCATTAAATTTTCATCAAGTCAGTTTGGCTTAGGCACATCCTAACAGTCTAAGAATATCAGAAATATTTCCACGAGTCAACCCACAGTGTGGCTGAAAAGACAATGGGTAGCACCCATTTGGCCTCTTTCACATCGATTATGTTCATATTGAAATAGACCTACATTATAGTTAACTTCATATTATCTACAAGGAAACCAAAAATATTTTTTATCATTCAAGATTTCACATTTTAAAAAATAATCAGTTCTGTTTGTCTTTTTTTTTTTTTTAGAGACACAGAGTCTCACTTTGTTGCCGTGGGTAGAATGCCATGGTGTCACAGCTCACAGCAACCTCCAGCTGTTGGGCTTAGGCGATTCTTTTGCCTCAGTCTCCCGAGTAGCTGGGACTATAGACGCCTGCCACAAAGCCTGGCTATTTTTTTGTTGCAGTTTGGCCAGGGCCGAGTTTGAACCCACCACCCTTGGTATATGGGGCCGGGGCCTACTCACTGAGCCACAGGTGCCGCCCAGTTCTGTTTGTCTTTGAGTGTGTTCTGAAACATGCCTATTCTGTTTAATGTTGTCATGAATAACAGTGATTAGCCAAAAAACTTTGTGCCTGAAACCTTACCCACCCACACACACTAAAAGAAAGTTAGTGATCTTCCCTAAGCCCTACACTCTTGTGCATTCTGAGACAGCAAGAATTCACATGGGAGACTGCACTGTGTGTCTGTGGTGCAGTGCAGATGGTGGTGTTAGATACCTGATGGTCAACAGTGCCACTCAGGTCACTCTGTGGACTTGTGGTCTGCATATGTATTGTCTAATCCTCTTTGTACTAGTTATTCTGGCTTGCTATGAGTGGGCTTTAACCCCTAATGTCCAACAAAGTATATGCAATTACAGTGCTGGACCTATCTCAAAGAGACAGCAGTAAAAGCATCCTACAAAATGGGTCTTTTGATAGTTCAAGTCTCTTTCAAGGAAATGACCACAGAAAAGAGAATGCAATCTGTAGGTGATTGGAAGGAGTTTCTCTCAACAGGCATCAGGTATCACTAGCTGATGCCAGTCAGTGGCTTCTGAGGATTTGAAGTAAAAGAAGACCAGTTTCCTGAGTACAACCTCAGGACCCCATCCTCAGAGACTATGCTGATATCCTCCATTGTGGGATCAGTTCTCTCTCTTCCAGGAACACACAAGCCATACCCCATGGGGAAGCGAGCCAGAAAGTGACCTCAGTAGCAAGTGTTTGATCATACCCTCCAAATTTCTTTTGAAACTTTTTGTGAAAATTCCAAATAAAGTGACAGTGAATTTACTTCAGCAGTACATTAAGATGATAATCCAAATCACCAAGAATAATTTGTTATAGGAAATTTGTTAATATACAATAATAACAAAAAAAAGCCAGGTAGGAAATATTATAGGATAATCTCAGTATATGTTGAAGAAGAATTTGATAAAAATTTAATCCCATTCTTAATTTTAAACTTAGGAATAGAAGATAATTTTTCTATAATGATGAATACTTATCTCCAACCAAGATGTAATATCATTACCAATCATAAAATATTAATAATCATTTCTATTAAATTCTAAAATAAGCAAGGATGCCTGCTACAATAATTATGCAAAATCTATTCTTCCTTCAAAAATATACATTTAGCTCACACACATTTTTGTAGGTACTAAGCATGTAATTATGAACAAAATAAAGTGCATTATCATGAAAATTCTGAGTAAACAAAACATATAGTTCTTGGAAAACAGAAAGAAAATTATCCCTGCTTACAAATAAGGTTACTGCTCATGTAGAAAATATCAGATAATAAAATGAAAATTTACTAGAATTAAGGAGATTAGAATCATAAACAGACCAGTCTTGGTATGTTCAGGCTGCTATAACAACCAACTACAGAAGGTGGCTTATTAACAATAGAAATTTATTTTTCATAGATCTACAGGCTGGAAGATGATGCTAGCACAGTCGGGTCCTGGGGACTGCCTACTTTCAGTTCATAACCAGCCATCTTCTCACCATGTCCTTCCACAGCAGAGAGGCCGCAGAATTCTCTGGGATTTCTTTTATGAGAGCTCCACCCTCATGACCTAATCACCTCTCAAATGCCCTCTCTCCTCATACTATTATTTTGGGGGTTAGGTTTCAACATATGACTTTGGAGGGACACAAACATTCAGTTTATAGCAGCCCCCAGATTAATACAGAGAGGAAATGTTACTCATGTAACATTTGATAAATGACAAATGATAAAATATCCAGGCACTTTACTAAGGGATATGCAATACCAATATGAATGAAATTATAGTCTGCAGAAAGATCACAAAGAAAATCTGACTAAATAAAGAGGCATACCAACTAAAAAGTATACAATGTCAATTCTTCACAAATTAACATAATAAAACTTGAGTGCAATTTCAATTAAAATAGCAATGAAATCTTTTTAACTTGACAGAAGTGATTCTGAATTTAATCTGAAAAAATAAAAAGTGAAGATGAGCCAAGAAAATTCTGAAAAAGATGAATAATAAAGTTCTTTCTTAACTAGATATTTAAAAGTCTTCAGGCCCATAGAAATAATTTTTTAAAGTATCTGATGCTGGAAGAAGATTCACACAGGGCGACAGAACCTCTGATTTTTAAAACATTTTTGTTTTTGGGTGGCGCCTGTGGCTCAGTCAGTAAGGCGCCAGCCCCATATACCGAGGGTGGCGGGTTCAAACCCGGCCCCGGCCAAACTGCAACCAAAAAAAACATAGCTGGGCATTGTGGCGGGTGCCTGTAGTCCCAGCTACTTGGGAGGCTGAGGCAAGAGAATCGCTTAAGCCCAGGAGTTGGAGGTTGCTGTGAGCTGTGTGAGGCCATAGCACTCTACCGAGGGCCATAAAGTGAGACTCTGTCTCTACAAAAAAAAAAAAAATTTGTTTTTAATTTTTATGTGTACATAATAATTGTTTATCTGTACACATGATGTTTTGATACATTCATACAATGTGAATTAATCAAATCGGGTAACTTGGATCTCCACAAGCTCGGGCATTTGACATTTTTTTTTGTTTTAGGAACATTTCAGTTCTATTTTTTTAGTTATTTTAAAACACTCTAACTTATTGATTATAGTCAGTACATTGTGCTACCAAATATTGTTCATTCTAACTACCTAACTGTATTTTGTACCAATTAACAACCTTCTTCTTCTGTTTTTTTTTTTTTTTGCAGTTTTTGGCCGGGGCTGGGTTTGAACCTGCCACCTCTGGCATATGGGGCCAGTGCCCTACTCCTTTGAGACACAGGCGCCTCCCTAACAACCTTCTTTTATCCCCCTCCCCCACTATCCCTTCCCAGCCTCATCATTCAACTCTGTCTCCATGAAACCAATTATTTTTAATATTGAACTTCCACATATGAATGAGAACACACAAGCTTTGTCTTTCTGTGCTTGAATGTTCCAATTCCAGTCATGTTGTTGCAAATGGCAGGCTTTCATTTTTTGTGTGTGGCTATTTAATAGTCCGTTGTCTATACCCCACTTTCTTTACCTATTCATCTGCTGATCAGCACTTGGGCTGATTCTACATCTTGGCTATTATGAATAGCGCCATAATAGTCATGGGAGTTCAGATATCCTTTCAATATACTGAATTCCCATTCTTCAGATATATATCCAGCAGTGGAATTGCTGGATCATATGACAGTTCTATTTTTAGTTTTTGGAGGAACCTCCATAATAGTTACCCTAATTTACATTCCCACCAACAATGTAAAAGGGTTCCTCTTTCTCCATATTCCTGCCAGCATTCATTTTTGCCAATCTTTTTCATAAGAGCCATTTAATCAGGGTGAAATTATTTCTCACTGTAGTTTTGTTTTGCATTTCTCTGATGACTACTGATGTTGAGCATTTTTTCACAGACCTGTCGGCCATTTGTATGCTTTCCTTTGAGAAACATCTATTCAGATCCTTTGCCCATTTTTTAATTGGATTATTTGATTTTTTTTCCTATTGAGTTGTTAGAGTTCCTTATATATTCTAGTTATTAATCTCTTGTCAGATGGGTAGTTTGCAAATATTTTCTAATATTTCTTACTCTTTTGTGGGTTGTCTCTTCCCTTTGTTGATTGTTTCCTTTGGCTGTGCAGAAGTTTTTTAACTTGATGTGATCCCATTTGTCGAATTTTGCTTTGATTGCCTGTGCTTTAGGGTATTGCCCAAGAAGTGCTTGCCCAGACCAATGTTCTGAAGCATTAAGCAGGCGTCCTCAAACTTTTTATTTTTTATTTATTTATTTGTTTTGTAGAGACAGAGTCTCACTTTATGGCCCTGGGTAGAGTGCTGTGGCATCACACAGCTCACAGCAACCTCCAACTCCTGGGCTTAAGCGATTCTCTTGCCTCAGCCTCCCGAGTAGCTGGGACTACAGGCACCCACCACAACGCCCGGCTATTTTTTGGTTGCAGTTTGGCCGGGGCCGGGTTTGAACCCGCCACCCTCGGTATATGGGGCCGGTGCCTTACCGACTGAGCCACAGGCGCCACCCGTCCTCAAACTTTTTAAACAGGGGGCCAACTCATTGTCCTTCAGACCATTGGAGGGCCAGACTATAGTTTATAAAAAAAAAAAAAACTATGAACAAATTCCTATGCACACTGCACATATCTTATTTTGAAGGAAAAAAACAAAAATGGGAACAAATACAATCACACTGCCTCATGGGGCCGCAGTTTGAGGACCCCTGCATTAGAGCCTCAAATTTAAAGTACAAGGAATGAATTATTCCATAAATAATTGAGGTGAAATTAACAATTAAGAAATAATCCACTTAGAGCTTAACTTCACAGATGTCTAAAAAAACCCATAAATATATAAATATGTTCCTCAAAAAGTTAAACAATTACTCTAAGCCCCAACAACTCTACTCCTAGATATATATTCAAAATAATTAAAACAGGTATTCAAACAAATACTAAACACATAAATATCCATACCATCATTAGCACAATAGGTAAAAGATGGAAATACGCCAAATGTGCATCAGCTGATGAATGGATAAAAAAAATGCACTATATTATATAATGGAATATTATCTATATAAAAGATTGGAGTGCTTACACAGGTTATTATGGATATCTGGATGGATTCGTATAACATTAAACTAAGAAACTAGACGAAAAAGTTTACACATTGTGTGAGTCCATTTATATGAAATATCCAGAATAGGTAAATCCATAGAGACAGAGCAGATTAGTGGTTGCCAAGGTGTGGGGGGAAAGGGAATGGGGAACGAATGCTAAATGAGTTTCAAGTCTCCTTTGGGGATGAGTAAACATTTTGGAACTAGATACAGGTGATGGTTTGACAACATTGTGAATATACTAAATATCACGTTAAAATGGGTTTATATTATATGAATTTCTCCTCAATAAAAATGTGAATAAATAATATAAAAAAGATAATGTAGGTGTACATTTTCCTAAAGTTTCAATTTGGAGGAAATTTCTACACATAAAATTGCACAAGAAATTAGAGGGAAAGAGGCATACAATTAATAATGGGTGAACATATTCAAAATTTGGTAATCAAATTAAATACTAAGACATATATAGATATGATTCTCAAAAAAATGAGTCTGTATGTTCCCCAGCCTACCCTTTCCCATTCATAACTCTTCCCTACTTCCTTAACCCCTCTTGGGAAAAATCAGCACTTCTCATTAGTTAGTCCTATCTACAGCACCAGCTTAAAGAATATCAGCCATATTTATAAAACTGCTATTTCACTCCTTAATGACAGCATGAAATAACCTTTAATATGGGGTTTATGAAGACACTATTTATGCTCACAAAATGTTGGCTTTCCAAAGGAGCAGATCATAGCAAGATCTGTCGTTAAGTCTCAGTGTGGTTAATCTATAAACAGATTTTACTAGATATTTATTTTAGACACTCTGTACAGATTGCTTTGTTTAATTTTGAAATTAACTTTCCAGGTTGGCCATGGAGTTTTAAATACTTGAATTCTAGAAAGGCAGCAGCTTTGAACCTTTGTACTTCTCTTTTAAAAAGCTAATTAGGAAATTAAATCCAAAAGGACTGAATCCTTAAAATGTTGGCTTTGTAATGCTGATGGGAATAATTCAACTCTCCTGCTATTTTGGTGTCATCTCCTGATTAGTCATTGGCATGAGATATTCAAAGAAATTAAAAAAGATTAAAAAAAATAATTTAGGAGCTCCAACACCTTTGTTAATATTAGAAACTTTATTGCTTGGAAAATTAAATCTGAACAGAGAAGTATTTTAGATTTTCTTATCACTCCTGGCTAAATGTTTCCTTAATTTATTATGGGCTTGATCAGTCGGTAAACTTTTGGGATAATTTCTAGTTGTGGCACCAGCTGGAGCTCCAGAGCCTGACCATTATCTCTGTGGGTGCCCTGGGTGCCCTGTGGGCTCCAACCACAAACAGCTGGAGTCCATTGAGGGGAAAAAAAAGCACTAAAGCTTTTTCTACCTCCAAAGGTGTTTCCAGCCTACCAGGATTTGTAAAGCTCAGTGACATTCAAAATTCCCCTTTCTTCAGCAGAAAGTTCCATTTACTGCTGTGACCCTCAGCCTCTTCAAATGAGTTTAAAATACCCCCTTACAGTGAGGTAATTTTTTTTTTCTTTTGTCTTAAATGTGCTCAGGATTCCATGAAATCCTACCAAGATACAGGGACACCCAGGTCTCAGATAGGAGCTTCCTAAAATTCCCTGTCAACATTTTGATTTGGACTTTTTCTTCTCTCAAATACCCAATTGTGTGATATATATTCCTAGTTAATTTCATCCTCAAATAACAACAACAAAAAGATTACTTTTTTCTTCAACATAGGCTTTTAAGGGTCTACCTTGTATCCAGCACTTTCCCAGGCATACTTGAGAAAACACAAACCCAGGTCCTAAAGTACTTATAGTTTAGCAGGAGATACCCTGTTTCCCCGAAAATAAGACAGTGTCTTATATTAAATTTTGCTCCCAAAGATGAACTAGGTCTTATTTTAGGGGACATCTTATCTTTCCTGTAAGTAGGTCTTATTTTCGGAGGATGTCTTATTTTCGGGGAAACAGGGTAGTAGGGTAATAAGAAATATAAATTGCATGTTATAGATGCTGTGGGAGGGAAGAGATTTCTCTCCTCATTCATCACTAGGTTCATAGCTGAGAAACTTACAGCTAAAGATAGGTTTACAAAAGAAAAGCATACTAATTTATTTAATACAAGTTTCATGTGACATGAACTGAAGACCCAAAGAAACAGGGAGACCTATGGTTCTATGCTAAGTTTGAGGAGGAGCTGACAGTCATACAGAAGCATAGTTGGACCTGGAGGGTACGATCTATGGTAATAAACTGGTGGAAACTTAGCAAGGCAGATTTGTTTAGATTCTTATTGGTGTCCCTCTATATTTCAAGATAAGATGATGCCCTTCTTCTGGGTCAGGAATGATACCTCTGGAATGAGGGTCTTGTAACTGCTTCAAAGAATAGTTGGAGAGTTCTTTTATGGCCTGTCTTGGGAAGAAGGGCAGGAGACAGTCGGATGTTCCTGCTTCTGCTGCTTTCTCAAATTTCAAAGTGCTGTATTTTGAGATAGCATGCCCTGAACCCCATCAATGCCAAGAAAGACGCCAACAAGGGGAAGAGTAGGCCTACAAAGGAGGTGGGGACTTACCTCTGCCTCAGGGTGTGGGGGTCAGGGACAAACTTGACTTTGAAATGTGAATGGCGGATTTGCTAGGAGATGAGGGTAGTAGAACCAGCATGGCAGAGAAGAAAGCATTCCTGACCATGGCAGCCAGTCTCCAAAGATGGCCACCATCCATTCCTGCTCTCCTTGTACTGCTAGATGCTAATCACATTAACAGCTGGAAACTAACTCTCCTAGTCCTCAATCTGGGCTGACCTTAGTGACTCAAATCTAACTAGTAGAACATGGGAGAAGTATTCTGTGTGACTGCCATGGTTCTACCTTTCTAGTCTGTTTGCAATGCTTGCTGTTAGAATCCAGGCTTTTTCAGCCATTAAGGTACAAGTTTTTTAAAAAAGAGATAAAAAGAGAAAGAATGCAGGCAACTTCATGAGAGAACACAGGCGAGACTGTGTTCAGATGGGCTCAGGCAGTCTCTCTACCACCGTGAAAGATGATAAGAATAAACAATGGTAGTTGTTTTAAGCCACACTGTTTGGGGGCAGTTTTTCACACAGCTACAGGTAACAGGAGTGCAGACAGAGGAGGAAGCCTAAGTGAGGCAGAGATTCTGGGTGTCTGAGTTCTGCTGAGATTGAGGAAGGGGCAGCAGGACAGAAGGACAGCATGGCACGGGGATGTGGATGAACACTAATGCCAGATCCAGGGGCAAGGAGCCACCCCGTGGGCAAGAGAGAAGTGGTGAACGAGGCCTTAGAGGGGGAGGGGAGGCTAAAATAATCAGATCTGAGAAAACCCCTCTAGCAACACGTGCAGAAGGTTCGGGAATGTAGAGAATACGATGTGCACCCCAGCAGTAGGGGACAAGGCCCTGAACTAAGTAAGACAAGAGCTGTGGAGATGGAGGTGGGGGAAAGATGGACTTAAACATGCTAAGAAGAGGAATCTATGGGATTTGGTGACTTTGTGGATTGGGGTTGTAGGAAATGGAAATAATCAAAGAAAACTTGGTTTCACTCATTAAACTCTGATTGAGAGCCTACTAAGTACCGATGTGCTTCTGGGCTTTGAGGACAAAACAGTAAAGTAAGCCATCCCAGGCTCTTGTGAGCTTATATTCTAGGGACAAACAATAAATGTGCGTAAGTGAGTTCAAATCTCATTTAATTTCCAGTTGGTACCCTTTGTGTTATTCTGTCTTCTTATTTATCATATATAAGACAATAAATTATTCATAGAAGAAATGGATAACTGTCTAGAAAGTAAAACAAAATCCTTAGTTTAGTATTCTGAAGATGATCCACCAAGGCAGATTATCTGAAGACTGGAGAGTTCAGATTTGAAGGGCTTGCTCTTCAACACTGTTAGATGGAGCATGGAAATGCAGACACACGGGGTCAAAGGCATGCCCCGGGCTGTGTACTGTGCCTGTCTTTGGTACCAGAGACTAGAGGCACAGAGAAAAAAGAGAAATAAAGAACGTGGTTTGGCCAGGCGGTGATTCCAGCCATTTCTCTACAAACATCTGTTAATTTTCTACAAAAGACTTGATTCTCACTCCTTTTTCTACAAACGTTTGTTAATTCAACAAAAATCTAGTATTCTGACTGCCATAAATATTCCAGTGAAAAAGAAAAAAGAAACCCCTTATTTTGTGGGGGTTACATCATATTAGGAAAGACGAACATTAAACAGGTAAAGAAACAGAATAATGTCAGGGTATTAACTTTCTGTTACTGCTGGCACACAGGACCCCAAACCCAGTGGCTTAAAACCCCTTAAATTTATTTTCTTACAGTTCTGAAGGCCAGAAGTCTAAAAGAGAGCCTTGTGGGTTAAAACTGAGGTGTCAGTAGGACAGCATCCTTCCGAGAAGCCACCTCCTCACCTTCTCCAGCTTCTCACCGTCCCTGGCCCAAGTCCCCCTTCCTGCTGTAGCCTCACATCTGCTTCTGTGGACACACCTCGTCTCAGACTCTGATCTTCCTGCCTCCTTCAGGACTCTTGTTCCATACAGATAATCCAGATCTCTGGATCTCCTGATCATATTTGCAAAATCCTTTTTGCCATGACAGGTTCTGGGTATTAGGATGTGGACATCTTGGAAGGAGGTCATTATTTGGCCAAGTGAGGACACAGTCAAGTACTGATGACTGTGGGGAAAGTAAAGAAGGGTAAGTGGATAGAAAGTGTGACTGGGGAGAAAAGGAATAAAAAATGAGGTCAAGTAGCGTGTGGGGTGAGGTAGTCTACGTACCACGGTAAGGACTTGAGATTTTATTCTCAGGGTGTTGGGGAAATTTCAGAGGATTAACTGCTCAGGTGTGGCATGGTTTGACTTAACGGCTTTGAAGGTTCACTTCTGATTCAGCATGGAGAACATTTTCAAAAAATTTTATTCCAAAGAACAACAAAAGGTGCTGAAGGGTAATGTGTTGCTGTTCTGATTTTTCTTTAATATATTGAGAATATTTCTGCAAATGTGTATGCTGATAGGAATATAACATATAGCAAAGAGGAGGAAATAGATGACCAGAAGGGGTCAAAAACAGAACCATAGTTCTGAGCTGGGAAAGGGAGCAGTAGGATCCAGTGCACACGTGGAAAGAGTGAAATCACGAAAAGAACAGAAATCATTCTTGTCAACAAGCAGGATGGTGGAATCAGAAGGCAGTGACAGAGACAGGGAGATCAGTACATTGCATCAATTTCCCTGATGCAATAAAAAGCACGGACATTGCTGTGTGTGTAGCGGGGGGGAAAGATGCTGATGGTTACAGGAGAGAAGAATAAGTGTGAAATATTTAATACAGTGGGAGATCGTGTTGACTAGGGAAATGTTGTAGACTTCCTGGAAACTTTTGAAAGTCCCCTGAGTATTATAGTTATTACTTTAAAACCAACAGGATTGTGTGCATGTTTTTCTCAGCCATGATCAGCATTTGGGAGCACTAATGGAGAGGGTGAGAAGTTGTTGTGAGTCAGCGTTGGGTCTGTAATTTGAACATAATGGAGAGAGAAGAGGAGAAGAAATTTGAAGGCTGGAGTAAGTTGGATATGAAGTAAGTTGGATAAAGGATGGAAGTGAGAAGGTGAGTAGGGACAGACAGTCAAAAATGATGTCAATCAATAGAAGGCCCCAGCTGGGTTTTAAAAAACAACAACTACGTTGGTGTGGAGGTACAGAGCAAGTGGGCTAGGAGAATCCGAGGTGGTGATTAGAGTGGGATGCCTAAAATTGAGATTGTGGAGATGTAGACATTGGTAAGGAAGCATACCATGAATTTGAATATCTAAAGTGCAATGGCAGATAAAATCCATGGAGGCAAGGACAAGGTGTTGGACAAATTATCTAAACAGGTATTAAAGATATAAAGAATAACAACAGAATAGTGGGAGGGAAATTTCTAGGACACGAAGCCTAAGTTTCTCAACTGATGAAGGTGAAAGACTGGAAGGATGGCGAGGGGTCATTAAGAGAAGGAGTATAGTCACAGATACGTGGGGGAGGGAGGGGCAGGGAAATAATGGGCTGGAATTGGTAATCAAGATCATCACCTCTCTGGGCACAGTGGCGCATGGGACCATGGGAAAAGAACAGCCTTCATTTGAGAGAGCTCCCGGGAAAGCACTGGCCTCAAGGGAAAACTAGAAGTCTGTAAGAGCAAACTGAAAGGAACGTGAAGGCTGAGGATTTGGGAGAGATCACCGATGACACACCGTCATCAGTGATGGGCTCAGGTCTGAGAGTGCTGCATAGAGACGTTGTGGGGACAGTGCCCTAGAAGGGGTCTTTATGGGGATGTAGGTCATAAAGGGTGTAAGGCATCGTGGGATAAACCCTGGCATCCTCTCAGGGCAGGTCAGCAAACATTTTGGGTAAACACTGATTATAAACACTTTGGGCTCTGTAATCACACAGTCTCCATTACAAAATGCAGCTCTGCCACCATGAAGCAAAAGCAGCTCCAGATGATACATCCATGAACAGAGGTGGCTGAGTCTCAGTACAACGTTACTTGCAAAATCAGGCACTTTGCTGACCTCTGCATTAGGTGAAGTTGGTTGACCAAGTCTGGAGACTGTTACCTTAGGCAATGGCAAGGATGAAGCCAGTGGAGGAATTTGGAGGAGGATGGTGGGAATAGCATTCTCATCAGGAGTTCTTGTCACTCCGGAGTCCCTCCAGCCCCAAGTGCTATCCTCAGTAGCATTTGGATCTCTGGGGCGACTTACATCCTGCTATGGCTTCTTGGGTTTCAGCAAGAATAACTGGTGAATAATGAGGTCATTCTCCAAGATGATGAGGGAGGACCATTTGGAGGACAGATGGTGGATTTTATTTATGATGTTGATTTTGAGTGTCTGTGAGACATCCAAGTAGGGATGACCATAGGGCAGTTGGATGGGGATGTGAAGCTTATAAGATGTCTAGGTGGGATGTATAGATGAAGGTGTTATCTATAGACAGGGGAATTGAAGCCTAGCTCTAGCTCCAACTGGAGACTATCTCCCTAGGAACAATATTTAAAAGGGAAGCAGAGATAGTTAGATACAGAAATCTCCTCTAAGTCTGAGGTTCTATATATTTATAAAATTAATTTAGTGTTTTCCAAATACCAGCCACCTTTTGAGCAGGTTGGACTCCAAGATTCTGAAAAGTATGAGAAAGAAAATTTCCACCATGCCCAGATCGGATAAATGCATTACTTGCTTGAGATTATATAACCAAAAAATGAGTGCATTAAAAAAAAATCTTTAATCTTCTTCAGGAATTTTTCGGTAAATCGGGACATTAATGAGTCATGGTGATCATGACTGGGTGATCCTTTTTCTTCCCTTTGGAGAGCTCATTTTTATGCCATCATCACCTCTAAAAGAGAACAAAAGATGAAATAAAGAGGTGATATGTTAATTCTTTGACATTACAACCAATTAACAGCTTCCATCCAGGGAAGGAATGGAAGTGTTGCATAAGTAGTTTTCAGGTTGTCTCTTTCTGTGCCCTGAGAACCTAGAAAGTCAGCATGAGGTGGTGGAAAAGTGGCTGGTACTTGGAATCGGAAGGACTGGATTTGAGAGGTTTTTGGCATGAAAAGGAAACATGACCTTGGGCCCCTCACTTAACTTTTCTGCATCCTCATGTTCTGACTTGTAAAGCACCAACTATGAGCCAAGCACATGCCAGACACATGGTTTATTGGTGTAAACCATAAACCAATATACCAACACAGATCATTATGTACCCCTCGCCATATGTTTTTAAGTCCCTAATTACCTTAAAAAAAGAGAGTAGGTTTGCCCCTGCCTGAAGGCCTCATTTTTCGGCTCGATTTTCTTTATTCTGCTGTTTCTTGTTAATTGCTTTTAAGTTAAGGAACCTGATCACCAGCATGGACTTCATATTTCACAGTGAAATTGCCAAAGTCAGGGAAGGAAAGGTGAAGTTCCAAAATTCTTGGGCGACACGAGCCCCAATCCTCTTATAAAATTTGCTATGACTTTTTTAAACCCACAGTCTGGTGCTCTTTCTAAAGCTCCCCTAACACAATAAAGGGTTTGGAAAAGGAATCCATGGGGGTGCTCCTTCCTGGACTGAGGAGGCACTGCCCTTAGACTATGAAGACATTCTTGCATTATAATTTACACCTGCATTTCATGCATTTTATTCACTGCCAATAATTATTGAATAATTACTGTGTTCTCCCACTGAGCCCTATCTTTGTACTCCCACTTCTTCCCAGGGTTTCAGCTAGATTGTTGCCTTTTGAAAGCTTTTTTCCTTCTGAAATGAAGGCAGGTGGTTTGTAATTCTTATTTTTGAGCCAAGCATTTAAATGGGAAAGCTTTGTACCCAGTAGCCTGTCCTGTCTCCCTGGTTTCTGCATGCCCTGTTTGCTGGAAGGAGAACAGGAAGTAGTTTGTCCTAGAAAGTCACTTTTGCTTAAAGACCTTAAAATTCATGTGTTTGTGACTCCCATGTTACCTATTTTCATGTAGCATCTTCCAAATTTGCTAAGCTGATTTAAATTGAGATAAATTAGATCATTTGCAGCCCAACTTGCCTGCCAAATTCCAATTGGCACTTGGAGCACTTTATCTATGTTTGGGGGTTTGTTGGAAGACAAAATCATCAAGACTTAACTACATTGAAGGAAGGGTTTTTTTTTTTCTGTTGTTGTTGTTCTGTTTTGTTTTCTCCTGTATTGGAAAACAAGTTAATTCCTGCCCCCCCCCACCGACGCCCTCCCCTCCCTGTTCTCTACAAAAAAGAATTATAGTATTGTCTGGGTAGTCTAATTTAGTATTCATTATCTAAGTCAGAGAAGAGTTCTGTTTTCTTCGCTGAAAACAAAAACTTCAGAAGTCACAGATAAATCTGAAGGACTAGATAGACTCGGACTGCTTTACCTAGGTGATCTGACTACATGATCGTTCCAGAGCCACTGGTCCCAAGAAAATTTTTGTTAAGACTAGAATCTTTACTCACCATTCCTTTCTGTTAAAAACTTATAACAAACCTTGGAAAAAAAACTTAAATTTCTGTTACTTCCGGAAGAATGCCTATTTTGCATCCCAAAGCATTTATTGTGTTTCCATCCTATCCTTTATAACCACAACAACCCCCAGTAAATGGAGGTTTAATAACCAGGCCTGATTATTGAAATGAAGACAAAAGCTATTCTGGAGTCCAAGCCTTGCAAACAGTATCAGACTGCTTTGTGCTTTTACTCAGCATTAGAACTTGCAACCAAAATAACCACAGCTCTGCTATTACAGAACAATTGAATACTTGTTGTTATAAGAAAAGCTTCCTTACATTAATATGAACGCCACTCTAATTGGAGATATAATGTACTAATAACACACAGCACTGTCCTAGGCAAAGGGCTTTACCCTCATTTGTTAGTTAATCCTCAAAATAATGTCTCCATGAGTTGGTGGGTAGAAGATATGAAATAATGAGATCTTTGCTTTATACAAGAGAAACTGAGTGACTTGCAATTGGGTGGAAACCTAAGCGTTGGGCATTCAGAACGTCATTTTTGCTCCCCAAAGCCTCCTCTGTCTGAAAAATTTCCAAATGATTTTATCATCAGAAAAGGGATGATAATACATAGAGTTACAGCAATGTTTGAAATTTCATTTTGTTTTATTGTAGATAATACATTCCTTTAAATGACGTGCTTTTATAGCACGTATGTCACCTCACCTAGCTATCTTTATTTTTAAAAACTCAGATTTGGAAGAGGACAGATTGTCATTCCCTAATGTCTCCATTGTTATGAAGTATTTGATAAAGCTTAAATTTGCCTCCATGTTTTTTTCCAACATTGGTCAATTTATTCACTTAACAAATTGTTACTGAACATCTGCCGCTCGCTAGATACTGTGCTAGGTGCTGATAATAAAGCAAACAAAGCGTAGTCTCTGCCCTCCTCGGTCACCCGCAGCAGCTGCTAAAAGTAAAATCAGAATCAAAATCCAGGAGAGGAAATTAGTTAGATGCAGAAATGACAGACCTCAAGAAACAATCCGTACTGGGTGGCTGAGAAGACTTTAAAACACATAACTGATAAACATAAATAAGTGTGTCAAACAGGATCGATTATCTAATCAAATACAGTGACCAGAAGCTGAAATCATTAACAGAATTCCCTCAGATATAAGATACACGTGGGATGTGTCGCTTCCCCTCCCCTCACAAAACTTGCAGCCCTTTCTTACCAGCTCCCCCCTCTGTCTTTATCAGCAATGTGGTGAACCACACCTGTTCAAGCCAAATTGTAGGGGTCATAATCCAGGCTTCTCCTCCTTAGCCTCAACCTTCCACCTCAACTGGTCTTCTCATCCCCAACACACAACTCCAGAAACAAACTTTGCCACCTTCAAAACACGCCCTGAATCTTCCCTTTTCCACAACCTCTGCACACACCATCCTGTTCCAGCACCACCATCTCCTGCCAGGCCCACTGTCAAGAAGTCCCACCTGGTGCCCCGCTTCTACTCTCCCACTTCAGCCCCAGCACACACACCATCCATTCCTGGCTCCGCAGCCAGAGCAAACTTCTTAAAAGACAAACCAGAATGTGCCACTTACCAGCATAAAATGGCTCATATGGATGAACATGGAATAAAATCCAAGCTCCTTCTTCTGGCCTCTGAAAGGTACACGATCCTGTTTTTCACTCCAAGCTCACCTCCTCCTGCTGTGTCTTCCTCCAGCCACTCTGGTCTTTCTGGGCCTCAGGTTCACCAGCTACATCACCAACTTTGGGCCTTTGTACAGGTTGATCCTCCTAATTCAGATCACAGCACAGAGTTACACCCTCAGAAGTCTCTAATCTCAACATTGCACTTCCACCATTTCAATCCTCGGCACACCACTTAGCACAACCTGGGGTTTGTCCACTGTGTTGGCTTATTTGACTCTCCTTTGTCTACCACCACAAGTACAGAAGCGCCACGTCTATCTTGTCTGCTTCAGGATCCCGGGTGCCAGAACAGTGCCTGATGTGTATTTGATCCTCAATGGATATGTGTGGAATGTATGAATGGGTGATGTTAGGAGAAAAGGAGGGGGCAATAGGGAGCTGGAGGGAGAGGGGAAGGAAGAAAGGGGAGACTGAGGGATGGAAAGATGAGGAGAATGTTTGGCAGAGTGAGAGCCAGGAAGATAGTGAGACAAAGTAACTGACTTAGAGAGTGAGATTCCAAGGATGGGAAAAATTAAATACAGCAGGCACGTGCAGTGGGGAGGAGAAGAGGGCGGGTAGGTGAGGATGGAGGGGCCAGCAGAGGCAAATTGTCAAGAGCTTTGAAGCCCAAGCAAAGTGGTCTGTGCTTTATTCTGTGGAATCCAATTAAGGTTTTTAAGCAGGGGAGTGACAGGTTCAGATTTGTGTCTTAGAAAGATCACTGTGGCTGGGATATAAGGAATGAATCAGAAGAGAGAAGACAGAAGAAAAATTATGTTAACAGAAAGAAATGGTCAATGTGGCAGCTTAAACAAAAGGGAATTGGAAAGGAAAGATTTGGCAGTGTTTTTCCAACTCTGTCAGGGAAGAGGCAGTAAATCTGAGTGTCTGAGCAGCGCAGGGACTACGGAGGAGTATATAATGGTGGTTAAGAGCCTGGGCTTGGAGTCAGACAGTCCTGGGTTTAACCTCAAATCTATCATTCCGTAGCTTATGTGATCTAGAACAAGTGATCTATGCTAAGCCTATTTCCTCTTCTGTAAAATAGGAACAATAATTGTCAACGTGTTATCTTCTCAGTCCTCTGCCTGTTATGTATGAGTGCCAAATAATAAATAAATAGTATTACTTATTAGGTAGGCTCTGTATGAGCTTGAGTAACCAGGATAAGCTACTACTTAACAGCTTCCACCTCCATTTGATACCTGCTTTGGGAATAACACTCCCCAAACTGTTTCCCCTAAACTCCATGACAGTCAACACAAGAGGACTTTTGTGATCAAATGTGAGGTTTTCCCCTAAACACCAAACAGCCGACACCAGCTAGATGTCCTCTAATTCAGTTTCAATACTGTCTACCCTGTGTGTCAGATCCCACAGGGTAAGGGCTCAGTCCCCAAGATGCTCCCCCTGCCCCCACCCCCAGACACTAGTTCCAAGTTTGGGTCACCTGATCCAGACTTGGAACCAACTAGCTTCAAATTGGGGCTTCCAAGAACCCTCTTTGGGTTCAATTAATTTGTGGCAGTGGCTCACGGAACTCAGGAAAGTACTACGTATGTTTCCCACTTTATTGTAATGGAAAGTACAGGAAGGATACAGATGGAGAAATGAAAAGGGCGTCAAGGATGGGGTGTGCGGAGCCTCCATGGCCTCCCTGGTGCCGTCCTCCAGGGGCCTCCTCGTGTTCAGCCTCCTGGAAGCTCTCCACACCCAGTCCTCTTGTGTGTTTACAGAGGCTTCATCACACAGGCACGATGGACAACCACGTAGAAATGTTACTGGACAAAAACTACGTGGCCTAAACCCAGCCAGGCCCGTCTGTTCAGAGTCTTCCTGGCCTCTCTGTGTAGCAATCCTTCCTCCAGGGTGTGGGGCAGGACCCTCTCTGGAAGGAGGGTGCTTTGACCCACAGTCAGATTAAAGTTCACCTTGGGAAGGTGAAAAAGGAGGCCAGGAAGAGGTCAGAGAGGGAGACTGTCTCTCCTCAGGAGCCGTGGATGAAAGCCAAGGCATGTCATACACAGGACAATTCTCTGCAAATCAAGAATCTGTGTGATGATGAAGGTGACTTCCTAGATAGCCAACTTATGAGTATCCTAGCCACCAGGAAAAGTATATTACTCATTGGGGTGGCACCTGTGGCTCAGTGGGTAGGGCACCAGCCCCATATACCGAGGGTGGCGGGTTCAAACCCAGCCCTGGCTGAACTGCAACGAAAAAATAGCCAGGCGTTGTGGTGCCTATAGTTCCAGCTGCTCAGGAGGCTGAGGCAGGAGAATTGCCTACGCCCAGGAGTTGGAGGTTGCTGTGAGCTGTGTGATGCCACGGCACTCCACTGGGGCATAAAGTGAGGCTCTGTCGCTACAAAAAAAAAAAAAAAAAAAGTAAAAATAAAAAACTAAAATAAATACATAAAAAAGGTATATTTCTCATGGAAAGGTATATTTCTCACAGTATATAATAACACTGTGTTTAATTTAGTCTCTGTGGAGTTTGGTTAGCTTGAGTCCATCCCCTAAACTTGGTCATCTTCGAGATCAACCAAACATGGAAACCCGGTTTTCTAAGGCAGAAGTCCTGGCCCTGGACCAGGGACCACACCGAGAAGACCCACTCCAGGGGAGTGGCAACAGGTACCCTGGACCACAGGATTTTTTTCTCATTAACATCCAAATTGTACCTTATGGAATCACATGCCTTAAGCCTAATCACTCTTCTACACTCTTCTACTTTTTTTCCACACCTAAAAATTTCCCACTTTTCTTTCATCTCCCTCCCCTACATCTTTCCTTGAAAGACAGACATCCAGATGGGATAAGAAAGAGTCAGGGCTGTTTTATAATTCCCAGTTTCAAATGGATCAGGAGCGAGGCCACCTGTGCTTTTGATGTGTTTTCCTTTGAATCTGTCTTTATAAATATATATATCTGTTAGAGACTTAATACTTTTAGAAATGTAATAGCCTCATTTAGAGGTAAATATGTTAAACAGGCCACCCATGTGTTGCATTAACTGCGCCTTGCTGTGACATTATCACAAAGGCTTCAAACCTCAGGGACTGAGAAACCTTTTAACACTCTGTTTAGTAAACGTTAAACTCTCCGTTGATCTGAGTTCACTCTCCTTTAGTGTAGATCAGGCTGCTGAGGCGAGTGATATTTCCGTCATTTGAATGTCAGCCTAAGAGCGCACATGGCCACTGCACATCAACAGAGCTTCGGGTCATTTACACTTGTGGTTGTTTTACTTCACAGCCCAGAGCCTTCCCTGAGCTGCTGTCATTCTGACCCTGAGGCCGCCCTTCACAGCCTCCTGACTCCACTCCCAACTTCCCCTTTCAAGCTGACACAGAGCAAAGGCTGACCTTGTCCCATCAACCACTTACCCACACAGACCCAATTAATCTCTGGTTGCCAGTCAATCTAGCACACTTCCCTTCTTGAATACTACAGAATTTCGCAGAGGGGATGCTTTTGGCTTCATTTGCTTCCCTGTGAGAGGAGCCGTGGCTGAAACACAGACAGCTGCCCTATGTAATGATCTGAGGACACTGGTGACAAAGGTGTCCTCTGGTCACAGTGTCAGAGTGTGGGACTCACCCCTAGCCCCCTTCCCTTGCTCCCTAGGGCTTCTTTCTAGGGACAAGGAATTCCTAGAATAATTAATCAGTTGCCTCTAATAAGACACTGGTTCAGATAAGGTTCAGATAAGGACGAGGGGAAAGTACCGGGGAAAGGGACTGAAGAAAAGATTCTGAGTGTCCCAAGACAATGAGGGCATGGGGTGCCTGCAGTAGTGAGACCCCAAGTGAGGGCACAACCTTACTCTAGAGTCAAACCAATCAGGCTTTGTTCAGAGAGATTAACTATGTGACCTGGACACAGTATGCAAAGGGCTTAGCACAGTGACTACCTTCCAGGTGGATGCATGACAATAAAGACAAATGCCACCCACTGTCAAATTTAACTTTAGCTAGACTTGGCTTCTGTAGGAGCCAAAAAGCACAAATCAGTTGCAGGGCAGGGGCCTAGAAGGAGACCCATAGCTTCTGCATTTCAGCAGAAGGGATGCGTCCAGATCACGGTAGGGAGATAACCGTCTCCTCCCACGTGAGGTGCTCGGGTGGCACTGGCCTGGATTTGACATACTTCTCTCCGGTGAGTAGAGTGGAGACTGGCATTTCAGATGTGGGGTCTAGTAAAGAGGAGGGCACAGCCCATGGGCTGAGGAACTCAGGAGCAGGGAAGGGCAGCGGGTCAGCACTCCTCCTCCTGACAGCAGTAGCAACATCCCATTGCACCAACCCTGTAGTTTGTGAGACCCATGCTCTCCGTACAGTAGCAGGAGCTGGGAAATATATCTGGGGCCTGTGGTAGGCAATATAATGCCCCCTCCAAAGATGTGTGCATGCTAATTCCTAGAAGCTGTGAATATGTTAAGCTGCATGGTGAAGGGGAACTAAGGTTACAGTTGGAACTAGGTTGGGAATCAGCTCACTTGGAGCCGGGCAAGATCATCCTGGCTCGTAGAGATAGCCCAAATACAATTACAAAGACCTTTAAATGTAAAAGAGTGATGATGTAAAAAGGATGTGACCCATGATTACAGGCTCTGAAGACGGAGGAAGAGGACCACCTGTCAAGGAATCCAGGTGCTTCTAGATGCTAACAAAGACAGGGAGTGTCTTCTAGGGCCTCCAGGGGGAAGGCAGCCCTGCCAACACCTTGCTTTCATCCTGATGAGACCCATGATGGAATTGGAAACTGTGGGACTATAACATAATAAACTCACATTACTTTCAACCACAAAGTTTGTGAGAATTTGTTACAGCAACCATAGGATGCTAATACACAGGTGCCTTCAGAGGTGAGATCCAAGAGCCCTTCCACCAATTTGTCCAAAGCAGTGAGTCATTTTTTCAGTCCCCTAAGAGAGCACCTTCTCATCTTTAACCACAACCTAAAAGCGTCTCAGTTCCACGTCCTCCGGTGGCAGATCGAGTTTAAATCAGATCTCCCGTGACGCAGGCATTCAGAAGTTCCAGGTGAGCGGTGGAGTGCTAAATGCAGGGCATCCTTTATCAGAAGTCAACGTGAAACTTACCTCAGAACTTTTCGGACTACTGCTTCAAAAGGCGAAATAAACATTAAGGGGGCTGTTAAGGATCTGACTAGGCAGCTTTAGGGAAAAAGAAAAAAAGAGAAAATTCAGCAACGAAATGTGTCCTGTATCTCAAGTTTACCTTTATTGTTCCAAAGAATAGCAGGGATCTTAGAAGACTGTCATCTTAAAGCACAATGTGTCGAGTTGAAGATGGAGTGGCAGTATTAATGGAATTGCCTTGCTTTAGTAGGTTTAAGGCAAATCCTTAACATTATTTTCCTGCCGTTTTCTAAATTAAATTTATAAGAAATATTATGTATCCTGCTGTGCAAAGTGAAAGCTGTATTCTTGTAAAGGGCTTATAATCATATTAAAAAGCTGGAGGGTGAAGTTTCTTCATGCCATCAAAGTCACACAGTAAAAATAGTCTTACACTGTGCATTTTTATAATGGTAATACCTTTTGGGGTATATAACACCACAAAGCGCTTCTCTGAGATTGTTGCATTAATCCTCAGAACATCCCCGGTGAGGAGGAATATTTTTATCTCCACTTTGCATATGGGAAGACTGAGGCACAGCGAGTCTTGCCTTGGCCTGCCGGTGGGTAGGCAGCACAGCTTGCACCGAAGCTCCGGGATCTTAGCATGAAGACTATTTGCACCACTCATCAGACGACAGTCATCTTTCTAATCTACCTTTCTGCAGGTACAGAAATAGCTCCAGGAGGACTTTGGCATTGCTCTAATTTAACTTCAAGTTCCTCAAGAAAAAACAAATCCCATAAATAGATTTTCTGTTAATTCCACTACATCTGCTTAAAAGACTTGCAAACAATCGGTGGGTCACAGTGGGAGGTGGCAGCACAGGGCTCAGAGTGACGGCATTTTCATGAAGTTATGGGAAATGTGTACGCTTTGGGGAAGGCTGAGGGAGACAGTTTGGGGAGCTGGAGCAAGACTGTCTGGTGAGCTAGAAGCTAGTCACAGGAGGCAAAACACACACATTTCCCCTCAGAACGACAGAAGTCCAAGTCTTTCCGAAGTCTTAGTCCTGGGCACAGAGGTTTTATCCCCCTCTTTCTGCAGCCTTAGATATTACCCTGGCTCTTAAGCCTCTCCTTCTTTGCTTTAAACCAGCTGGTCCACCCCAGGTTCAAGGATCTTGATAGAAACGTTTCAGTAACTTAACTCAACATTCAGTTCTCCTGTTTGAGTCATGGGGAGCAGGGAGCCCAAATTCTCCTCTCTGCTATTTTCTGGTTGTGTGCACCTGTGTGACACAGAAGCCAAAGGCTCGAGCCCCTTACAGGCAACAGGGGTGGAAAAGGTGGTTTGCTGAGCACCCACTGTGCACAGGCATCAGGGCCACGTACAGGTCTCAGTGTGTCACTCCGGGGGGTTCCTTGGCATTATGCTGTCCCTTCTCCCACAGGAGGAAAAGCTCTTCATTAGAAGTCATATAATGAGTAAGTTGGTAGAGTTGGGATTGAGTCCCCAGTCTGATGGGACTTAACCATCTAATTTAAACCATCACACTGAGCTACCTACAATGTTCTAGGAAGTATGATCTATCCTGCATCCTGTGACAGATGAACTCAGCTGGCCAGAAACTGTCCTCCTGGCACAATGACGTGCTCAGGGTCTCGGGCTGTTCACATCTTTCTTTGGTATCCTGACATCTAACCTGATAAGCATGACCGTGTATCTTAATTTTAGGGCTCTTACCCTCAATGCCCTTTAGTAAAACTATTAGGGACATTGTTTCTAGTTCTCCTTCCTAGGAACTGATTTAAAATAAGTCAGTGAAATTATTTGGATCGTTAGTGTTTTTCTCCAATACCCATATACGGTATTTGTGTCATTAGTAAACACTCAGTTGTTCAATGATTTATTTATGTAAAGAGGTGATTGACTAGCTACACTGAACCTCATCTTAAAGAAAATTTTTCATTCTGGGGTTGAGAGAGACACCAGAGGGATAAGGGCCTTATTCCATCTGTTCCTGCCCACACTCCGTAGATGTTTCATGCAGCATTGGTTCTTAGACTGGAGCCGGCTCCTTTGAAGTCTTTACCTTCGTATTAATTTGAAATTTAGAAAAAAAGAAAGACGTCTTCTCCACTTCTGGGATGAGTTTTCCCTGGGCTGACCAGCATGCCTACTGCACAGAGCTCCAGTTCTGTCCCCGAGCTTCATCCCATGGCCAGACCTACCGTGATGGCAGGATGCAAACGCCCAGGGCTCTCTGCTGTGGGTTTCACCTGACCATGCGCGTGGCCAGTCTGAGAGGAGGGGAGGCCACAAGTGCTGGGGAATTAACACCCCTGGGAGCAGCTCTGACCAATGAGTTGGTATTAGTGGACCTGCACTCCACCTTCTTTACCTCTCAGGAGAACATTCGAGGCATGTCCTACACTATCTCCAAGAGGCCCCTGCAGGGTTGAAGCCAGTTACCCACAGAAGGAATCGCTCACTAATGCCGTTTCTTCCCTTCCCTGTCTCTCATCTTTACTCCTTGCTGGTACTTCTAGGATAAACCCCCGCCCCCCAAATAACCTCAAGGTCTGCTTCTGGGGGAGTCCAAACTAAGACACCCCTGTTTCCCAGAGTTCTGTCTTCTCTTGTCCTGTATGTCCCTGACCTATTGAATTACAGAGTTAGACTTGACCTTCCGAGTCATCCAACCCTACATTGACCTTCAGGGTGTAGGAAGGACAAGAAGGCTGGATTCTGGCCATTTTTTTCAACTAGAGCAGGGTAATGTCTCTGTATTTTACCTCTTCTCTTATCAGTAATACAGTAATATTCCATTTGAACTAAAGGACTTAAACCTTTTTTAAAAAATTATTTGAAAAACTGCAGATCTGTACTGACTTATTTCCCCACACACGAATCCTATGTGTATCAGTTTCTTATTGATGCTCTGACAAGTGATTGCAAAGTTGTTGCCTTAAAATTTATTCTTTCATGATTCTGGAGTCCAGAAGACTAGAATCAAGGTGCTGGCAGGGCCACAGCTCCTCCGAAGCTCCGCTGGAGAACCCTCCCTTGTCTCTTCCATTATCCGCAGCTCCAGGTGCCCCTTGGCTTCTGGCAGCAGCTCTCCAATCTGTCCCCATCCTCGTATGTCCTTTCCTGTGTCTAGGTCATCTCTTCTGTCTCTCACGCAGACACTTGTCATTGGATTGAGGGCCCACTCAGAGAATCTTGGTTAACCTTAACCTAAATACATCTGCAAAGACCCTTTTTCCAAATAAGGTCACATTCACATGTCCCTGATGTTAGGACAGGGACATATTGGGGGGGGGGGAGCCACCATGCAGTCTATGACATCCCCCCACAGAGTCTCTGACCAACAGTGAATGGTCACAGTTCCCACTTATAATAACTGGTCATTCCTCCCCTCACAAGGCAGGTGTTATTCCATTTTTGCTAAACTCTCTTTTCATAAAAGATAATCTTCACATTGTTCTCACTGTAGTGCTCAAATCTGCATCTCTGTAACTCCCCCACCCCATCTGTCCTACTGTTGCCTCTGGAAATAAGAAGGGGAAATTCCATTCTTTTCCAATAAGACTAATGAACAGAGCTAAGTATAGAACATGAATGGTCAGATAAATGTGGATTTGTGAATTGTGGCAAATCTGGACAACTAGTTCATTCATCAATTCATGATGTTGTGTTCAATTTGTGCAATGCACCTGGTGGACGGTGCTGGAGATTCTGAGATGGGGAAGAAAGCTCAGGGCCTTCACATAGCAGGGCAGCAGGCATGGTCCCAGGTAACTACAGTGCAATGCAAATAACCATAATACAAGGTAGAAGGTGGTGGAGGTCATGGAAAAAATGCAGTGGGAATTGGATGATAGAGGATATGTTGTACTTAGTCACCCCTCCATTCCACCTCCACGCAGAAGCCAAAATGAGTTAAAAATAAACTGAGCAGGCTCAAAACAGGCTCTTCCAGGCTCAAAATTATACAATGGGTTTTTTTGGAGAAAAAATAAATAAATCCAACTCCTAGTATGATCTTCAAAGCTCCTCCTGACCGGCCCCTGCCCCTATCTCAGCTTTGCCTGGTAAACATCACTCCTTGCTCTCTAGATGGGCTCTAGCCACATGCCAAGCTCTGTTCTGCCCCAGGGGCTCCTCCCAGGCACTCCCCGAGCCTGGAATACTCTCAGCCCAATCCTTGGCTCTTAGCCTCAAGGAGGACCCACTTGATTCTCTCCATTAGATCCTCTGACAGCACCTTGACTCTCTTCATACCCCTTCCATAGTTTGCAATCATGTTACAAGGTGTGTGGTTATTTATTTGATGTGGATCTTTGCCATTGGACAGTAAGCCTCATTGCAGCTGTTATTTCACAAAACATCCACACAGTGTATCACAGTGCCTGGAAAATAGATGCATATTTAAGACACTTGCCAAACAAGTGATTCAATGACGAATGAATGAGAGCAACTGGATAAAACTTTTCCTGAAGGAAGTGGCATTGAAGAAGGACTGTGAAGAAATCGCAGCAATGGGGCAGGGAAAACATTCCAGAAGAGTGAAGGATTTGTAAGTGGGAAGTTCAGGGCTTGTCCTTTGGGAAATGGCAGGTAGTAGAATTTGGTTCTAATATGAGGGTATGTCCAGGGCAGACCTCGGCACAACTTTCCCATAAAAGTGTGGTTAGTAAATAGTTTAGACCAAATGGTCTTGGCTGCCACTACTCAGCTCTGCAATTGCAGTACGAAGGCAGCCATAGATAATACGTAACCCCACGAGTGCAGCTGAATCCTGATAAAACCTTACTTACGAGAACACGTGCTGGGCTGGGTTTGGCTCTTAGGAAGTGGTGTGCTGACCCCCTGGTCTAGGGACTAGTAAGATGGCCAAAACTTGAGGCTGGGGCGGTGCCCTTGGTGCACAGTTGTGGGGTCAGTGACTCACTGGGTAGGTCATAGGGAGTCACAGCAGGTTTCTGGAAAAAAGAAAGTGTGTGGTGAAAGTGGGTTTTCAATGTTATTAATCTGGTAACATCTTCAAATGAACCGAGTTAGGAGAGATTAGAAGCCTACAGAGGAGCAGTTAGGAGTCTGTTGTAATAGTCGGGGAAAGAGATGAGTCCCACCAGAAAAGACGGAAAGACGCTGCCAAGTTAGTTCTGGTATTTTATCCTGGGTGTTGGAAAATGACACAGGGCCAGTAGGAAAGAAACAAAGACATTAGCAGAAGGATTGCTGTGAGGTTGAGGGGAAATGGCCAAACGCCATTTTTTACATGCCCAATTTAAGGTGTCACGAGAACATGCCATGGGGAACCCACAATCGGAATAATTTTGGGTTCATGTAAAAAACTGGTGCTGTGTTTGTAGACTTGGGTGACAGGTGGAAAAAGTGGACAGAGGGAAAATGTGAAACCCAAGGACTGACATTGGTGATGATCTTCATGTAGATACCAAGAGAAGCAAAGGATGCTAAGTGACCCACATTGCAGAGAGCACAGGACGCAGACAAGGAGTTTTAAGCAGAAAAAATGGGTCAGGCACAGTGGCTCATGCCTATAATCTCTTTGGGAGGCAGGAGGATTGCTTGAGGCCAAGAGTTAGAGACCAGCTTAGGCAATATAGCAAGGCCATATCTCCACAAAATAAAAAATAAGAAAAATTAGCTGGGTGTAGTGGCATGCACCTATAGTCCCAACTATTCAGGAGGCTGAGACAGGAGGATTGCTTGAGCCTGGGAGTTCAAGGCTGCAGTGACCTATGATTGCACCCCTCTTCTCCAGCCAGGCTGGGTGACAGACTGAGACCCTGTCTCTAAAGAAAATCAAGAAAAATAGAAAGAAAGAAAGAAAGAAAGAAGAAAAAGTGAAATCAAGGCCAAGCAAATTCATCTCCAGAAAGCAAACAAAGTGCAAATCGGTTTCTGGAATTGCCAAAAAATATATCCACAACCTGGTGCATTAGCCAGAAATTATGTAATAAAATTCACCAGAGCGAGCCTGGCCTTAGGGTTGGCATTGCCTCCTTCTATTCAAGGACCTGCATCACAAAGAACCCGACAGAGAAGAGACAGACCTATTTGCTTCCTTTATCCTAGGCAGGCTCGCATACTTCAAATGACCTGAAAAAATTCAATAATCTGTTCATTTGCTAGAGTTTCTCTCTGAGACTCCATTGATGGGTGATTTATCAGAGCAGCCAGGGCCAGCACAGGGGCATTCTCTGCGTTTGCTTTGAAGCCCTGGTGCCAAAGCACATTATCAGGACTGAAGGTCATTATTTCCATAGAAAACAACGGCTTGCGGTTAATACCACCCTGTTGGCTTATAACAGGGGAGATGGCTGGCGCTAATGTGAGGACTGAGAGTTCATGGCAGCCCATGTCTGTCCTGCAGTTGAAGCCTGCCTGCTCTGCCGCCTTACTCCGCCTTTGCTGCCCAGGGAGAGGGGGATGTGTCTCTTCTTTAGAGGGAAGGCTCCGAATCCTTCTTGGAAAAGGCCCATCGGGCAGAGGACGGAGATTGACTTCACTGGGGTTTTACTTCCCACTCTGAGTCACAGTCACAGTCATGGACCACAGATGCCTGTGGTTAGGCCAGCAGAGAAATTAGCGGAAGGAGGAGTGGGATGATCCCAAACAGCCTTTCCTGAAAAGGGCTCGATTTGTTCTCACCTGATGAGTTCTGCTCTCTTTCCAGGTGCTCTGGAATTTAAACTACCGTTTATTAGTTTCTGTGGATTCTCTTTGTGAAAAGATTTATTGTTCTGCATTTCTTGGGAGAAAAAAAGAGATATAAAAACTTCTGAGGCATCTTTTTACAATCAGGAAGTAGAAAATTGCATTTCGAAGTTGAAGCTAATGAGAGATCACATCCCATAATGTGGAGGATATAAGGCTCCCTGAATGTGGGGGGGAAGGGACGGAGGAAACAGGCACTTTGCTGCTGCCCCCCGTCACCAGAAAAATCCCAGCTTCCCAATCTGATAAGGAAGGTTTGCAGCCTAGACCATGTCAAACCTCAAGTGAAAAACAATTGTTACCCACACAGGCAAACAATGCACTTGATTCCCATGAAGTTGTCTGGCTTGGGATAATGAGTCCGTTATTTCTCTAGGATGACTTTCAATGGAATTTCTCTGTGAATACATTTCAAATTTTAACAGCACTTCAGGGTCCCACACTGAAAACTCTCAGGCTGTAAATCCAGCTGTGCCAGGCATTTGCCTCATAGTTCCTTTCCTGGCCTTCTCTGTGCGGCAGGGGGCAGCCTCTGTAAGGGACTTCACCAACCTCCCCATTCTCTGGATTCTGGTTGGGTTGGTCTGATGTGAGGCACCAGCAGAAGGTCAGAGGGCAGGCTGTGAGAGCAGTCAGGGTGTCTACAGCCTCAGTCTCCTTTCTACTCTCTACCTGCCCTGCCCAGGGCCAGACGGCCCCTGATGGCCTCCAGGAAAAAGGTCTCTCCCTTTGCGTCTGTTTCCCACGGCTTGTCCCTGGATGTATTCTCATACCTCGTTGGTTCTGCCATACTAGTTCACCCCCCTTCGAGTTACCCCTTTAATAGCCTTTCTTCAGCGAAACCCTTTGAGTGTGTTATCCCTTCCTGCCTGTCTCTGATGGAAACAATAGTCATTTTTAATCAGTCATACAAAGGTGAGTATGGAAATAACCATGTCTATCCCAGTCAAAATGTTAACAGTTGTATTAGGAACCTTGATAGAATAATCCTACATTTTGTCTGGAAGAAAAAAAAAAAAAGCATTCAAAAGAGAACAGAACCCAGAAGTCCACATAATAATATACAGCAACACTCCACAGAAATATAGTTTATGATAATGGTAGGAAAAATAATACTTATTTGATAATAGATGTTGGGGTAACTGGCCAGCCATTTGTAAAAAATAGCAAGCTGGATCTACAACCTCATTAATTAAATCACAACAAGTTGCAGAGGAATGAAAAATTTTAATGGGAAAAAAGCCAGACATTAAAAACATTAGAAGAATACATACCTGAATATTTTTATAATCTTGGAGCAAGAGGATATGGTTCTTTCTAAATAGGTCAATAAAATAAGAAATAATACAGAATATATTACTTATTTTTATTGTATAAAATATAAAATTGTATATATTTTTAAAAAGATGGGATATATAAGGAAAAAAATACTGATGGATATCTGAGGATGCAGACACAGATCTTCTATTTTTTTTCGTTTCTTTCTTTCTTTTTTTTTTTGTCCACATCATCCATGTTTTATTCTTTTTGTGTTCCAGCGCCTTGTCTTTTATTTTATTTTATTTATTTATTTATTTATTTATTAAATCATAGCTGTGTACATTGATATGATCATGGGGCATCATACACTAGTTTCATAGACCGTTTGACACATTTTTATCACAATGGTTAACATAGCCTTCCTGGCATTTTCTTAATTATTGTGCTAAGACATTTACATTCCACATTTACTAAGTTTCGCATATAACCTTGTAAGATGCACCACAGGTGTAATCCCACCAATCCCCCTCCCTCTACCCTCCTGCCCGAGTACAGTGGCACAATCTAGTTTACTATAATCTTGGCATTCTGGGGTCACTCAATCCTCCTGCCTCATCCTCCCCAGTAGCTGGGCTACCATGCCTGCCTAGTTTATTTTTAATTTGGGGGGGTTTGGCTACGTTGCCCAGGCTGGTCTCCAACTCCTGGCCTCAAGCAATCCTCTTGCCTCAGCCTCCCAAAGTTCTGGCAATATAGGTATTTGCCACCACACCCAGCCCAAATCTTCTCTTTATGGAAGTTGTGCAGGGAGAAGAGGACAGGATAAAGCAAGGGCTTTCCCATTATTGTTGGGGTGAAAGAGAAATAAGCCCAGCTGCATGGAAGGGGAGAGTAAATAAATTTGCCTTTGACCACCCTGGCACTGAGTGGATGGGGGAAATCTGTCCTGAAGATTTGCTAGCCTCCCTGGGGTTTCACAGCCAGAGTTCTCATGATCAGTTAATCCAAGAAGCTGCAAACTGGCAGTGGCCCCAGGCAACTGGCAGAAGCAAGTGCAGATCTTCTCTGAGGACATGCAAATTCAACACAGGCCTAAAAAACTTTCAGAAATAATGTTCCAAAGAAAACGAGCATGCATTCAAAAAGAAAGGAAACAAGGTACCAGATGCAAGAGCCAGCCTAGCCAGCCTAGCCAGCAGAGCCGGCAGAGCCAGCAGACATATGCTGGCAAAACCTTTAGATACTAGATTCATCAGACACAAGCTATAGAACATCGTATTTAATATGTGTAAGTAAATACAAGAGAAACCTAGAAATCTGAGAAAGGAACAGAGACTGTTGAGCAACCAGGAAGATTTGGAAAAGAAGCAAGCAGGGCTCTAAAAATGAACCATATAATAATTAGCACAAAAATCTCAGTGGGTGAGTTAAATTGAACATTAGATACAGCTGGAAGGAAATTAGTGTCTTGGAAGACACACTGCAAGAACTTATCCAGGGTACCACATAGAGTGTCAAATACAAAATTTCAAAGTGTAGGTAAGAGATAGACAAAATCTTATACGTATCTAATAGGAATTCCAAAAAATTATAGAAGAGGAAAGTGATATTTAGTGAGACAATGGCCAGAATTTTTCAGAATTACGGAGAGGCACCAAAGCCCAAATGCAGGAAATTCAGTGAATCTTAGGAGGAATAAATAAAAACAAAGCCATATCTAAATATCTCATACTGAAACTGCAGAACCTTAAAGATAAGGAAATTTAAAAACAGAGAAAAGCAGAGAAAAGCAAGATTACCTCTGTAGAACAGCAGTTAAACTGACAACTGATGTCTCAACAGCAACAGTGCAACCTGTAGAATAATACATCATTGTGCTGAAAGAAAATCTGCGAACATAAAACCTTTCAAGAGGGAGAGTGAAATAAAGAAAATCTCTCAGTCAAACAAAAACAGAGTTTACCACCAAGAGATTCTTGCTCAAGGAAATTCTCCAAGTAGATACAAAATGATTTCAGAAGCATTTGAGATAAAGAAATGATAAGCACAGGTCCTGATAAATATGGGATAAATCTAAAGAAAAAATCATCTATATAAGACAATGCCAACAATGTCCAATATATGGAGTTTTTTGTGTTATGGTAATGTTTATAATTACAATCTGTTGTAAACCACAATAGGTGAATTGTAATTCTTTTTTTTTTTTTTTAGTAGAGACAGACTCTGTTTACCGCCTTCGGTAGAGTGCCGTGGCATCACACAGCTCACAGCAACCTCTAACTCCTGGGCTTAGGCAAATCTCTTGCCTCAGCCTCCTGAGTAGCTGGGACTACAGGCGCCTGCCACAACGCCTGGCTATTTTTTTGTTGCAGTTGGGCTTGGGCCAGGTTCAAACCCACCACCCTTGGTATATGGGGCCAGTGCCTTACCCACTGAGCCACAGGTGCCGCCCATAATATATGGAGTTTTAAAAGATTGAAGTAAACTATTAGACAATTTAAGGATGTAGTTTTGGAGAGTCTAATTGGTGTTAAAGTTACAAAGCTTGCATTGTTAGGAAAAAGAGAAATAAAAACAATTAACTTTAGATTTTTTTTTTTTTTGAGGCAGAGTCTCATTATGTTGCCCTTGGTAGAGTGCTGCAGCGTCACAGCTCACAGCAACTTCAAACTCTCCGGCTTAAGTGATTCTCTTACCACAGCCTCCCAAGTAGCTGGGACTACAGGTCTCTACCACAATGCCCAGCTATGTTTTTGTTGTAGTTGTCATTGTTTAGCAGTCCCGAGCTGGGTTCGAACCTGCCAGCCCTGGTGTACTATGGGTGCTGAGCCATATTTTTAAAGTTAAATATTAAAATAACTAGGGAAACCTCTAAAAGAATAATTTCTAAACTTATAGAGGAAAGTAATGCAGTGAGAAAAGTTGGAGAGACAAAAGAGAAGTGTTTAAGAGTCTACGTGGCATATATACACACATACATATTTATATATTATCATGTCATTTATATGTGAATATAAACATATGTATATATTATTATATTTTACATGGGAAAATAAGATGTATCATCTATACAGAGGGTGCCAAAAGTGTACGTACATTTTAAGAAAGGAAAAAAGCTTTATGAAAATTGTAATACGTGTACTCAATATATACCGGTAACATCTGTTATCTTGTATATTGTATCTTGTACACGTATCTCTTGTAATTGCAGAAGTCAAATGTGACTTGAGCATTACAATTCTCATACAGGTATTTTTCTTTCTTAAAATGGGCATGTATATTTTTTAGCGCCTTCTCTATATGGAAAAATCACACAGAAAGGGAAGAGACAGTGAGCATTAAATTCAGAAAGCCCAGGAAGGCAGGTGCACTGCAGCTGCTCTGTGTGGCTTCTCTTAGTCTGAGGTCAGTGGGTTGACCACAGGACAGACTCAGAGGGATGACTGAAAGCTGAGAGCAGAAGGCCCAGAAGGTACCCGAGGGCCAGTTCTCGGGAGCACTTCTGGTCGATGGTGAAGATGGAGAGAAACAGATTAAGACTGCAGTCCCTCCTCAGTTTCTCTGGCACTGTTTAGCCTGGAGTCTTGTATGCTCTCATGGAGGAGCAGGCCAGCGTCCCACCGGGGACTGAGAGGGACTCTCCACTGAGAGGTGGCTCTGATGGAAGCATCTGGCTTAGGTAAATAAAGAAATTGTATATATTTTTTGTCTAGGGAAAAAAAAAAAAACAACAAAAACACTTCACTCCGAAAATGCTAGTAGTGATGATCTTGGGTGAAATTTCAGGTGACTTTCAGTTTCTTTATATTTTTATTTAAAAATTTTTATGTAAAAACTCCACATATGTGTAAAGCTAAACTTACCTGACTGCAGGATATAACAAAGGGAATTTTTCTGGGATTTGAAAGGGCCAATTGAAGTTGCTCTGCAAATATTTTTTGTTGTGCTTTCTAACATTCTAAGTGAATTTCCTAAAGTGGGCTGTGCTTTATAAATCATAAAGCCCCATACATGCTGTTGTTACCATCACCTTTCCCATGTGTAAGTTAGTATTTGGCAATCATTCTCTCCTTAAGAGATTATTTTATCAAAACAGAAATCTGCAGTTCATATCTTCACATTATACTAAGTCATCTTAAAACAGGATCCCCACCTAGTGGGACTTCTATAATTATTCATATGTGTAAATAATATTCTTAAAAGTAGAAAATCAGGTCAGAGCAAAGGCTGTGTTGGGAACCATCAGTTTGCCTGTCGTCTTCCCCTTCTTTGGGCACACAGCTATACTACAATTCTTAAGTTCTCTTCAATGGGAGGAGTGTGAGTGACGTCCACTATGCCCAGGCCTGGACACTGAAACCTCTCATTTCCCCTCCTGTGTACTGTTCTATTTCAGGTTGTCTATCCCTCACCCCTTTCCCACCCACAGCAGCTGCAAAACAATCATTATCCTGGGGCTCTGAATGACCATGTGGATGGAGCATTCTACCCCCACCTGCAACTCCCACCTCGAATCTCTCTGCCATTGAGAGAGCAGGTAGTTAACTTCTGTCCTGTCAATATTGAGGCTTGGATGTATTCATTTCCGCCATTTTGCCTAACCTAACTAGAACAGTGGTACATCCTCAGAAGATGCTCACAAATGGCTGGAGAATGAAGTTTTTTCACTAATGACTTTTTGTAAAGTCCCCTTCACATGAATTCTCAAATACTGTGTGGTGTCTCACCCATGAATGTCAGATTTACCTCATTAGTTAATTTGATCTCCTGGGTGCAAAACTGTTCGTCTTTCCACTCAGTGTGAAACAGAGGCACTCTCTGTGGGGTACAGCTCAGATGCCAAAAGTTAAACAGAGCAGTATTTTCCACTAGACTCATCTGGTTTGTTACAATTACGAATGGGGGTATTATCTGGAAGATGAAATTGCAATTTTGAAAGTGCAAAAACTAGGAACAAGTCTCATATTCCAAGAAAGCCAAAGGTTTAAAATGATGATAACTAAAATGAAATACAGTAGTTTTCCCTTATCCTTGGTTTCATGTTCCATAGTTTCAGTTACCTGTGGTACAATATGTGTATACAATAAGGTATTTTGAGAGACAGTACTCCCTTAACTTTTCTTAGAGTATGTGGTTATAATTGTTCTATTTTATTATTGTTAACATTGTATTGTGCATAAATTAGAAATTAAACTTTATCATAGGTGTGTATGCATAGAAAAAACCCAATATATATAGGGTCCAGTATTCTCAGCAGTTTCAGGCATCCTCTGAGGGTCTTAGAATATATGCCCCACATATCAGCGGGGATCACTGTCACATGTAACACCAAATGGGCTGCAGAAACTTCAGAAGAGTTGTCTTCTTCTAGAATAAGTCCACTGTTTTGATTGTTCTTAAGCCCATCTCAGATGTCACCCAAGTATAACTGAAGCCTTTTGACATTATACAGATCCTACAAATCTGACTCTAGAAGCCTTGAGAAATTATATGAATATCTACTAAAGGTGTTAACTGAAAATAACGTACCAAGCCCTCCACTGACTGAATGGACCCCTCTTGGCCAAGGGGACTCTAGAGAAACCTTAAAACTGAGTTCCCAGCCATGATGGAGTGAGAGGGCAGGTGAGCATCATTTTACCCACTTCCTTGCTAATGACCATCAGGCTTTATTCCTAAGAGCCAGACCAGCTTTCCGTCCTGATAAAGCACCACCAACAGTGAAGTGGTTTTAACAGGCTATAGAACATGGAGAAAGAGTGTCCATGTTTCACCTTTTTGACAAAGAGGGCAGCCACTTCTAAACATGGAGTCCATGAAAGGACAGAAAGTCCCACTGAGCTGGGGCACAGTTGTTTCATACATCTTCACGACTCCTCCTGCAGCTTGTATATGTGTGTGTTTAGCCACACTGCTCACTTTACAATCCTGTTGCCTTTATCCCTCTTGTGGCTAGGAGCCCCAGAATGGTGCCATGGGCTGAAAACTTTATGAGAAATAAAGCTCTCCTTTTCCAAATTATAAAACTCATTTTTCTTTTTTTTCCCAGTTAACACATGTTTTCTGGAAGGGGTGCTTCAGGGCTTTATACATAGGACACACAGAAAAACATTTTAAGGGCTGTGCCTGTGGCTCAAAGGAGTAGGGCACCGGTCCCATATACTGGAGGTGGCGGGTTCAAACCCGGCCCAGGCCATAAACTGCAACCCCCCCCAAAACAAACAAATAAACAAACAAAACAAAAACATTTTAAGATTCCTTTTCTCTTGTGCCTCTCTACCAAATTCTTTCAATGGCCCCAGGCTGACCTCAGGTTCCCTCCACTTGCCTCATCCTCTTCTTTTGCTAGTCCCTCTCTTTTCAATGCACATCCTGTTACAATTTCTCCAGGTACTGTCATACCCAGCAAAGGGACCCCTGAAAGCCTCTAACTGTCTCACCCTGAGTCCCCACATGTCTCAACCCCCTTCCCCCTTGGGTTAATTCCTCAAACAGGTTTCAGAATAGAACAAGCAAGTTCCCTGAGTTCCCAAGAACTCCTAGTAACAGGTAAAACAATGGAAAAACTTACCCCAAACCCCTAGCAATAGCTAAACAATGGTGGGTAATTATATAAGCAAAGGTTCCTAAGCTACTGAGGCTTCTAAATTTGTCCCCATGCCAACCACCACTTTATACACCACGCAGTCGCCACAATGTAACCCCCTGAGCCAACTCATTGTAACTCCACCCCAACTAACTGCCACGTTCTGCTTTTGTTTTTGCTTGCTTGCATGGCAACAAAAAAGGTATAAAAGGAAACCTGCTTTCCTCTTCAGGGCTGTTTGCCCTTTGGGGCAGCAACCCGCCTATGCAGGTGTAATCACCATCTGATTTATACCTAAAGTGGGGTCCGAGTCTTTCTTTCAGGTGGCATGAGCACAACAGTACTTTGCCCCTCCCTCAATGAACTCAGGTCCAAAGAAATGTCTAGGAAAGGGACTGTGAGGTTAAAGAAAAGTTGTGAATCCTTTAGGTCTTAATTTTTTTTTTTTTTGTCTCTCTCACAATGACATTTAAGCTTTATGAGATTATACTGATCACATGATTCTTTTCTATGCTCTCTCTACTTTTCAAGGACAAGCTCTTAGTTCCCCAACAGCTCTATAGACCTTAAATAAGTGAGTTATGAAAGTTTGGAAAAAGGCAAGGCTCAGAAATTGATGGCTACTGATAGAATTTGTAGTTACCAGTAGGGGGCAGCTAATGCTCCAGTCCACTGACATAAACAAGTTGAGAATTGACTGAAGAGCCTTTGGGTATGCAAATATTTACTTTTCAATGCTCAGTTTATTTTCATTTTGCCCAGGATTCTAATGGTACGGAATTTATATGAGAGCACTTCTGTAAGGCTTCCTTTTTCTTCTGGTGACCTTTGAGGGCAGGTACTTTTTTTTTTTTTATTGTTTGGGATTCATTGAGGGTACAAAGAATTAGGTTACACTGATTGCATTTGTTAGATAAAGTCCCTCTTACAATTGTGTCCCGCCCCCAAGAGGTGTGCCATACACCATGACCCCCCATGAGAGCAGGTACCTCTTCAGGCTGTTTACCCAGAGTTTTCCCTGAAACAAAGGAACCTGGAGCACCTGCCCCAGTCCTAAAATGGCTGCATCCCTGTCCTCCGCCTTGTACAAACGAGGAATGATGGTGATTACCTGGCACTGCTATTGCTAATATCTCGTGGATCTGGAGCCCTGTGTCGGGGCAGGGGTAAAAGTCATAAAGGAAATGATGGTGGGTAATGTGATGTCAGGTTGTTGAGATCCAGCACTCAGCAACTGAGGGGGTGGGGAGGTTGTGATGAGCCATTGAGAGCAGTTGGGTTTGAGATTTATGACCTCAGTGAAAGCAGTTGGGTTTGAGATTTCTGACCACTGTGACGACGCTAAGTCCTCTGAGTGAGCAGCTGAGACCCTGGTCCTGGATGATCTACTTTGAGCCCCTCACTGGTGAAAGGGCCCTGAACTAGAGCTGAGAGTTCTGAGGGCTTGTGTTTCCTTCACCTTGAACCCTTTGATGTCTGGCAGCCCACCTCCCACCTCACTTCAGGAGCCTCTGCCCCCCATTTCTGAGGATTGGGTCTCAGCAACCTGACAACTTCACATTACCCACCATCATTTCCTTTGTGACCTTTACAGTTGTCAAATGAGCTTATGGTCTTTTTTTCCCCTCTAGTCTTTTACCCCTGAAATGAAATAAAGCTGCACATTTATCAACTCGGATTTCCAGACACATTGCTTTGAGCGCCTTTGGTAGTTCTTTGCTGTCTAATATAACATGCATTTAGAAGCACAGCCTCCCTGCCCTTTTGGAACACATTGTGTTCTCAAAGCTGGCATGACATAAGCTTGTTTACATGAAAGGGCCAGGCCTGTTTTGGTAGCTTCTGTTTGGCTTGTTTGACTTTGGTGAGATCACATTAAAGTTTCGTGCTTTCCGGGTGTGTAAAATTGATGTAGCATAAATTAGTTGGCTGATCTATGCATTTTCTTCTATTGTTTGAAAATTACTGTCTCGGGGAAGCTCCTCGTGGATACAACCTTGCCTGTATGAATCTCAGACAGAATACCACTGTTCATAGTCATCAGAAAAGTATGCATCTATGGAGGAAAAAAGAGTCCTCTGAAAAATCAGACAAAATGGCTTCTTGTTACATAGTCTTTATTTATTTTCCTCCATCGTTTCTAAAGAACATACATTCCACAGTGATGTGGGTGATCTTATGGCATTTTTTACCAGCAGTGTTAAAAATGCGAGTGACAGATTTAATCTCAAACTCTATGGTAACTTTCTAAAATAAACACATGCAAGCATATACTGAAATGTATACTTGAAAAAATACACTTGACAATAAATCAAGTAGGAAGGTGATGTGCTTGCCTTAAATACCAAGATAATTTAGTGCAGACTAATTCTTGCAATAATTAACGTTAACAGATGTTCACCTTGGAATACCTTAAGTATAGAAATCTTAATGCATTTAAAGTTAGTGAAAAATCTGAAGCCTTTTAATTTAATTATGTATATTTTTATGAAGATGAAACAAAATTTAAAGAAGTTTAATACCATGGGTAATTATTAGTTATTTTCCTTTCGTAGTTGGCTGGGCAAAATTTATACAATCCTCTGTAAAATTAAAAAAAATAAAATACAATGGTTTAAAAAAATGTATAAGTCTGTGTTCTTCTTACAGAAGTGGTATGCTAGTTGATTCTCAATCTCAGACCTATTTTGTGCCGCCAAACGAAAATCTCATGCTGTTTCCTTTTAAGAGACTTGATATATATTGTTCCTTCTGCCTGGCATGCTCCCTTTCCCACTTCTGCCTGGCTCTGCCTAGCCCCTCTTCAATGTTAAGTTACTCCCCAGGAGGACTCCTCTTATCCCCCTTCAGCTCAGTTAGCGTCCCATTAGTCTCTACCTAAAGTCTTCACTTCTTATTCCAAGCACACTTACCCTAAATTTGTCTTTTCTGTTGGATTATATACCCCTCTAGGGCAGGAACTATACACTTGACCTGTAAGCCATGTGGGTTTGAATTAGCTTCATTCACTTATTCGCATGGATTTTCTTCTATCTCTGCCACCCCTGAGAAAGCAAGACCCATCCCTCCTCTGCCTCCTCTGCCTCAGCTGCTCAACCTGAGTGGACGGTGAGCATGACGATTTCTATGAGTATCCCCTTCCATTTCATAAATAATACAGGACATTTTCTCTTTCTCTTATGATTTTCTTTTCTCTAGCTTACTTTGTTATAAGTACACAGTATATAATATACATAACATAGAAAATATGTGTGAATCAACTGTTTATGTCACCAGTGTGGCTTCTGGTCAACAGTAGGCTATTAGTAGCTAAGTTTTGGGGGAGCTAGAAGTTATTTAATATAGTTGGATTTTGACCACATGAATGATAAGCACCCTGACCCCTGTGTTGTTCAAGGGTAAACTATATTTGTTGAGCTTTACATCTCCTTGGTACTACTGAGTGAATGTAGTTTACGTAGTTTAACCTTTATGTTTAAGGCTGATACAAACAGGCTCTTTCATCTAATCACTATTTTTTTTAAAAAAGAGTTAAGGTCCTTCAACCCAGGAATGAATCGGTAAGCTGTGGTATATGTATACGATGGAATATTATTCAGTCATAAAAACACGGAGATTTTTCAGCATTTGTACTAGCTTGGATGGAAGTGGAACACATTATTCTTAGTGAAGCATCACAGGACTGGAGAAGTATAAATCCTATGTACTCAATTTTGATTTGAAGACAATTAATGACGTGGTGGGGCATGGGGGAAGGGGAGAGCAGACAGAGAAGGAGGGAAGGGCTGAGGGAGAGGAAAAGAAGAAGAAAAAAGAACAAGAAAAGAAAAGAAAATGGTGACTAATTTTCACATAAATTGGTTTTAATTTTGAGCGAAGTATATTACTTAAACATTAGTTTTTAACTCAACATGTTAATATGTTGTTTAGGATATTGTATCCTCATTTATAAGTGACATATTTGTAATTTCTCCTTTATATTTTTTCTCCAACTGTAATATCAGGTGTACCCAGATCAAGTAGAATGATTTTGATGTATTTCTTCTTTTTCTACTGTAAGATTTCGCATGATCTGTTTTTTAAAATTATCTTTTACTTTTATTTATAAATATTAGCTATTTTTTGATACTTAAAAAAAATAAGAAGTTAACTGATGACTCCATACTGAATCTCAGAGTCAAAGCATTCTATAACAGACATCCTCCTATTTTACAATGTGAATGTTACTTTCTTTGCATTATTATTATTATTATTGCTTAATATTTTGATGAAGCAATTGTCTGATTTCTTTTCTGAATGTATTTATGTTCGTTCGTTCGTTATTTACAAGGTTTTTGTTTCTAATCCTTGTCTTAAACATTGTTATTGTTATTAAATTTTAAGTCTTTTTAATTTTGTGAAGGCAAAAAAATGGAAACCTAATTAACACATGTATATGTATAAATAAAAATTAAAATGAAAAAAAAAAGAGTTGCTAAGAATAAACCAAGATCTTTCTCTAATGGATCCTTTGGTCTTCTTTCTTTAAACCAATTGTTCATTAATCATTTTTGTCACAACGAAAGTAAATTTTATTGAGCTTTATGTTAGGTTATCATATAGGACACTGAAGAAACTCTTGTTCTTGGTGAGCAAATCAGATAGTGGAAACATGGCGCTAGATCTATGTGTAAAGGAGAATTCATACACTTTTAACATTAGTAGGATTAAAGTGTGGGAACAAAAAGGACAGACAGACAGAAACCCTATACTGGAATGCTTTAGTAATAATAGAGAAATTTGATTTTTAAGTTGTCTTAAAAAATCTCGATTATTTATCTATCAGTATTGCCTGCTATGAAATAGAAAAGGCATACTTATGGGAGGGCCAGATCATGTTCAGTTCATCGACAATAAATCTCTTACCTTTATGATTAGAACACAAATTGCCTCTTATCCAAATGGGGAAATTCAGAAATTTCTCAAAAGGCACAAAGTGCACAGCTCATTACTAATCAAAAGTGCGAGAAAAACATTCATGAGTGGACTAGTCTCCTTAGAACTTCACACATTCTAAATTAGGAAAAAAACACTCCAGGGTACTCTAATTTTTGGATATTATTAAAAGGCCTATTTTAAACAAAGTAATTGTTCTGGCAAAAATAAGTCTTGTCAAAGTTCCTATATATTTATTGTGATTCCATTTCCCCCCTAAATCTAGAAAAAAAGGAAAAGAAAAAATGAGGGAAGAACAAAAATGATGAACCCTGTTATTTTACAGAGAGGCCAACAGTTTGGGAAGAAACCATCTCTTGTAAGTTCTGTACTTGTAGAAGTCTCAAGAGTCTTCCAAACACAGAGGGTCTGACACGCATTCATCTGTGCAGGAAAAGCATCGTAGTGGGAACAGTGCAGGGGAGTTGATCAACCTCAGAGGACCCCAAATGTCTGTCAACTACTGGTCATTTGACCAACTCTGGCAGCAAATGTTCATGTTTAAACTCATTCACCTTAAATTTACATGCATGATTGTCTGACAATACTAAACTAAAAGAGGAGCAGGGATGATGTGAATTTGAATGAGAAATTTACCCATTGTCATCTCTGGTACATAGTTATTCATAGCATTTGGAACAAAATAATGAAGCCGAGTGGTAAAGTCTTCTATAGGCACAACTATAACACTGCATGCAAAGGCCAAGGGAGGCCAGGCATTTGGTCGCCAGCCGTGGTGGTGTTCCAGGGGCAGTGTAGAGCCATCCAGGGAGACAGTGTAATTTAAGATCACAGGGTCTAAAGTTTGGGAATGTCTAGATTTTCATCCTGTTCGCTTTTTACTAGCTATGCAACTATCAGTTAGTTACTTTATTACACATTGGTGTCTTCGCTGGTAAAACGTGGCTCCAATAGCCATCCCTCCTCATAAGATTGTTACATACATAAAATGAGATGCACATAACATGAGTAGGATGGTGCCTGGGGTGGAAGTGTGCGGCTCATGTTAGTGAATGTTTTAATCACTCACTGCCTTTCCTCATGCTGGGTGTGAGCTGCTTTGCCTCTCGGACCAAAGCAGGATCCTTAGCAGGTGATTCATCCACAGGGCTGTTTGCCTGTCCAGTCCACTCTTTTCTAGGGCAGGGCTGATTTATATCAGTTACAAGACCTGGCACAGGCACATGAATAAACCAAGACAGTTATTATGTCCCTCAAGGAGATAAGCAAGCCGAGTGTGTGATGGTGAGAAGAAGGTGATAAGCCCCACGGCTAGGGTAGCCCCTTATGATTCCATAAAATCACAGAACACAGATTCTAAGAGTGATAAAGTCCTTCAGAGCTCATCGATGCCAACCTCCACCCGAGTAATAGATGCATTTATTCTGTCTCAACCAACCTGAGTCTGGCCTCTGCCTGCAGAGGTAGCTGGGCGATGAGAGAGGGAGTGAAGAGCAAGGAGACAAGGGTGCTAACTGGAGCAAGTCACTTCTCCCCTCTTGGGGAGCCCAGCTAGATGGGCTCCAACGTTTCCTAAAAGAATGTGCTTGTATTCTAAGGTTCAATGACTTTATAAGGTTTAAGGACAGTCTCTCACCACTGGGCAGCTCTACAGCAAAAATACTTTCCCATATACAGCATCTTTTATTTTTATCTGTTGGCCTTGGCTCTATCCTCTGGAGACAGAATAAATTCATTATCTTTTCAGTATGGATCCTTTAAGGATTTGAAGGCTCGTTCGTCTCCTGTCCTGTATGAGTTCTGCTTTCTTTAGCAGAGTGTGTCTGCATATAGTCAGACACACTCATGTATCAGAATTGCTCCTAGCCCTCGCCAGAGAGGACTCCTCCTTTTCACACCACTCAGCAACCCCCTTCCTTTATTCTGCCTGAGTCTTAAATCTCCGGATGTGTGCCTGGTCTCTGTCACTCTGTCACCAGCACTCTCCAGTCAGTGTGCCGGGTGGAACAATTTGCAAGTGAGGTTTCTCAAGGTAGTTGCTGTTTACACCATGTAGCTTGTAAAAAAGCAACCAGATACCCAAATCAACAGAGACATCAAACTCCAGGTCCCACTCACTCTAGTAGAAAGTTCAGGCCAGGCCCAACGCCTCATTTCCAAGGGTTAGGACAGGCAAAAATAATCCTCATGGATGTGTGGGATTTAACTGCGGGACTGAATCAATGGCTGGTATGTCTGCAAGATACCTGAAGTGGGAACAGAGCTGACTGTTCTCAGTCCCCTTTGTCATCTGCTGTCCTAGGGGAACTGCACTCAGCAGCTTCTCCTCAAAATGTGAGGAGCTGCCTTAGTTTCAGGAATAGTAAGTAAAACAAACAACAACAAATAAATAAATAATGAGGGGCGTGTTTGCTGTGGAGGATGAAAACTGCTGTTTATTAGCTTGCATGTCTTATTTCTTCTGGTTCTTATCTCATCTTCTACTTTCCCACTCCAGGAATGGACCCTCAGGGAGACTTTTTAAAAAGACCCAGACTCCTCACAAACAAGAATGGAGGAACATTTGTCGGTGCTTTGACCTCTGCAGCATGGGAGAAGTAGCTCACCTTGAAGACCAGAGAGGTAGTAACAACAGTATTCTGAGAAAACGGAAAGAGCTCCAGGAGGGGAGGTGCGACTCAGGGGTTCAATTAAAAGGTGAGCATAGATACCCTCAGTCTGTCTCTTCACAATTCTCCATCATTAGACTTCCAGCCCTTATGGGTCAGATGTAAGTTAGAAGGCAAATATCCAGGGGATATTTGCTATTTAGGGTAACATTTTGCTATCTTGCTATTGCCATCCATCTAAAGAACTTAGAGGCTGGGAGAGAGAAGCCATAAGGGCCTCTGGCTTATCAAAATCAAACTTTGCTTTCCTCGTGCTGGTCCGGGGGCATGCCCAGGGAGCAGGCATCCCGCATGAGCTTATCTTACACACACAGGGCTTTAGGTCTCTACAGGCACACCTGCCATTCCCATGTGCAACTAATGTCTTTATGCTCAAGTGTCCTTGAAGTGTACCCGCCTTTAGCTTGTCAGACTGAAGTTGCTAAGCATCTCTGGAGAGCATGAGCAAAGCTATTACAACATGGATAAAACCGTCTTCTAGGCAGATTCATGAGGAAGAGCCTGAGAGGTAACTTTCCCCACTGACTGCCAGGATAGAGGAACTAATCACCGAAAAACTGTCCACCGTGGTAAAGTGGTGGACTTGGTGAATACATCCTGTGCCCTGTAACATCCTGGGCCCTAGAAGTTATTAAAGAATGAGGCCAGACACTCCTTGCTGAGGCTCTTCAATCTCTAAGAGACCTTCAGAATTCATTTCATAAAGCGACACTGCACATTTTATCTAATGGAGGCAGTAAATGTTCTTCAGAAAACATACGGAGTGACTTCCAGAACATTTTAACCGGCTTTCTTTAAAAAAAGATTTTAAAAAAATCAGATTTGTTTTCTTCGGGTCAATTCTTTATTTTGGGGAGAGGCTGTGGAAGAGGGAGAGGGTAACGGATATAAGCTATAACTCAGGAGGGCGATACAGGGAAGGTCAGGCAGGACAGAATGATGTGTGAGATCACGGTAGAAATATCACTAGATTCCTTTGGGAGTGATAAAGGTGCCTTAATTCTTGTCATTGCCAAACATCCTATAATAGTATGACAAGGTTTTATTTATTATCACAGTCAGATTGGACTCTTACGCTCTGCGCAGGCCACAGGTGTGGAGTGTCGGTCATGGCTCTTATCCTCATCAGAATGGCTCTTGTTAGATCATTACGGAAAAGAAAGTATTCAAGATGCGACCCTCCAAAGAAAATGTCATTTTCTTCAGGCTGGAGAGGCACCTGTTTGCTTTTATTAGGCACCTACTTGGTTATGTATGGAAAGGGCCATGTATTTGTGCCTGAAACAAAGGAAAGAAACATCCCATTTTAAAATCAGGCTTCCCTAATGAGTTGGGTTCTTTAATTATGAAGGCTAAACTTTTGTTGGCTAATTTTGAAGTATTTTAGTAGACAATGCTTTGTACATATTAAGCCTTGAAAATAAAGTATGTAAATAAATATTTCTGTATACTAATACATACTTAGCTATATTTGCCTTTATGAATGTTAAGTGTGTTAAATTAAATGAATGTTATGTAGCCAATTTTCCTCTTTTTTTGATGCAAAGATGGATATATTCCACTGAACAGTCATGTCTATAAGAAAGCAGATACTCTGGGGAGAAATTTACTGGAACATACATATCTAAGGATTTGGTCCTGCTCTCAAGAAATCACTATGCCAAGTGTGATGGCTCATGCCTATAATCCTAGCACTATGGGAGGTCAAGGCAGGTAGATTGCTTGAGCTCAGGAGTTTGGGATCAGCCTGAACAAAAGCAACAGCAAGAGCCATCTCTACTAAAAACAGAAAAAAAAAAAATAGCTGGGTGTGGAGGTGTGTACCTATTAGTCCTAACTACGTAGGAGGCTGAGGCAGGAGGATCACGTGGGTGCAGGGGTTTGAGGTAGCAGTGAGCTATGGGTATCTCTCTATGCCTGGCCTGGGCAACAGAGACCCTACTTCTTTTAAAATAATCATAATTGGCTCAATAGGAGACAAAGAGGCCTCTGTAGTTAAGCACTAATTAGGGGATACAGATGACTTCTGCTCTACTTCAACCCCATGTCCCATCTTAGCTTCAACCTTCTCCTTGTACCTACTTTAAAAGGTAAAGGTCAGTTTAGGAATCACAAACTTTCAGGGATTAAGGTTCCATTATTTTCATTTTATGGAAAGATTTGGATTCAATTCTGAAATGCCATCCAGTCTCAGTGATTCTTTGGCAACTCCAAGTGTTTTGCTAAATGGTAGCTCTGAGAACAAAACGGTTGAACAATTTGGCCCTAGGACATATTTTAAGAAACTCATGCCTGGTGGTGGCATGTATAGCCAGCATTTAACAATTCACAAGACAAAAATGAAATGAGCATCCAGTCACTGCCAGCTACAATTCCTAGATCTCAAAATTTTAAGTAATTTATAGAAAAGAAAAAGAAAATGTCACTTTTTTGGTTTTCAATCACATTAGCAGTTTACCTATTAGGATCTACCACTTTCTAAAAGTCACTGTGTCCATACAAAGTTTGCTACAAAACTTATTACCACATGTGCTTCTAGTCCACACGTGTTCACATATAAAAGAGAGCTTAATGAAGCAGAGGAAGTGTAGCACAGATGTATAGTACAGTACAAATGATTCGGTTTCCAACTAGTAAACTTGAATCTAATTTGGATTCTGACATACATACCTCACTGCTGAATATCACTATGGTCACTTTTGAAGTCCTCCCCTTGGGAAGTTATGTACTTTATGTACTGATGCCAGCACCTAGTCCACCCTTCACAGCACATTTTCTGAGATTAGTTTGTGAACTTCATTGTCAGACCTTGTATGACAATAGCACTACTTTTGGTCATCCCAGAAAGAGTTCCAAAATTGCTTTCAAGGGTGGACCAAGTGTACACAGAGAGAGGAGGGAGGGGGAAAGAGAGAGAGAGAGTTTATGAAGGATTGGATCAGGTGACTGTAGAAGCTGAGAAGTCAAGGCTGGGGGCTGGGAAAGCTGGCCGTACTACATGTAATTCCAGTCCAAACCCAAAGGGCTGACATCAAGGGGTAATTGCCTAACTCCCAGATGGAATTCAAAGGCCTGAGAACCAAGAGGGCTGATGTCCAAACTCAAGGAAAGCGAGCAAATTTGTTTTTCCTCAGCCTTTTTATTCTCTTCTGGCCATCAACAGATTGAATGATGCCCACCTGCAGTGGTGAGGGCACTCTTCTTTACTTAGTCTATTGGTTCAAATTTTAATCTCTTCTGGAAGCACCCTCAGAGATGCACCCAGGGGTGATTTTTTTGCCAGCTGCCTGGGGCATCCTTTAGTCCAGTCAAGTTGACACATAAAATTAACCATCATACTTGCTAAACAAACTTTGCTCAGATACACACACTTGTACCTCAATGTCTGCCCTCAAATTAAAGGTCATTGCTATGGTTTTCATCTATGGTTTGCTAAAGGAGTATTATGAGTTTAAAAACCTTAATTATAACCCTTGCCCATTCTCTAAGAGGCATTTACGAAGGAAATATCTCTAACAAAAAATGAACTACTGTTCCTTGAGTTGGCACTTAAACTCTGTCAGCTGTTGTGTGTTTTCTTCTGTACAGCTGTGGCCTGTCTCAGAACCAGCTCCTGTCACTGAGAGGGAGTGCTGGCTGCTGACCTGAGGGAGGACAGCTGCTGCTGCAGCTCTGCTAGCCTTGGACCCTGGTCCTCTGGCTTGAAAGGTGTCCTACAGCTCCTGCAGACAGATGCTCTGGGGCCTGCCTGCTTTGTTTCTAGACTTCTCTGCCTTCCTTGGCCCCTGGGAGTCTATGTCATCTTTACTTCCCTTTATTTGCCAGGCATTTTCTCCCCTGTGGCTACCACCTGGTCCCAAGTTTCCAGAGTGTTTTACTGGCTGCCTGGAGTGTCCAAAGTATCTAGTTAGATTTAAGTTTTGTTTTTGAGAAGTCCAATCTGCAAAATCATATTAAGAACTGAAAGTGAGAATTCTTTCATTTAACATCTTTCCTAAACAAAACAATCCCATCTTCTTGTTAGGGCTGCTGTCTGCTAAAATGTGTAAATGTCCTTCACCTTTCTTGATTTTTTTTTTTTTTTCTAGGAAAGTAGAAATTGCAAGTGGAGGGCAAAAAATGCACATTTCAGCAATACATATGGGAACTAATTTATTCCTGCATTGGCTATGGATAACATTCTGTGCCCCAATGTCTATAAACAGGGCCTGGATGGTAGTTCTAATTAATTAACTTTATTAACTTGGAGTTGAAAAGAGGTGGCAATTGGAGGAAATAAAAAGCCGTGGACCTTGCCAGACTAGTTACATATAACTGCTTTTTAATGTAAGGTAAAAGAACAGTCACTTATTACACATAATAAAGCCAAGTAGTCACTTAGACTGTACTGCAGTCTTTCTCCAGCTTATCCATAGAATACGTCAAGCAAAGAGAGAAACAGGGGAAAGAGGAGTGTGAGAAAAGAAAGCAAATTTTACTTCATTTAGTACAAGTGCAAATTTATTTCCTTTGATATGGAATTAACAGCAATGATATCCAAATGAGGTAAAATTACATTTGCATATGAAAACTTTCCTTGAAACACTTACTTAGATCTTCGTTAAAGATATTGATTGTCAGATCAGAGAAATTGTGATTCCCGGTTTGCTCATGGAAATTAAAAATTTTATTACCTGTCAATTTATCCCAGAGTCATAATTATCATGGGAAAAATACTCTCTTGGCTAAGACCGAGAGATTTTGTAGCTTTACATTAACTGTATATATCTACTTTACACAAAAGCGTGTGCATTTTGCAAAGAGTACACATATTCTTATTGCATCATTTTTGGAAAAAAAAAAGTGCTCTAATGCCTTATAGTCCCCTAGAGGGTCTACTTAACAAGAAGTCAGCAGTGACGATAATGGGGTTACCAGTTAGTTCCTTAGAGCTAGCTCTAACATACTCACTCATATGTTTCTGATGTTATGCCGGTAGCATATAAATCCCTGGTTTCACCTTGGGCCTTATAAACAATATACTTGAAATATACGTAGATACGTAGCAAGATTTGAGGTTGATAGCTTGACATTCATTAATGTTAAAAATAGTAAAAATTCTAGTGGCTTAGAAAGATGATATTTTCTTCAGGACACATTGCTGAACACATGGCCACCTACCTGCTCTCTGAAGCAATAAGTATAATTTAACCACCAAATATAGAACAGATGAATACCAGGAGACAAAAAAAGCATTAAAGCCCATTACAATCTTGAATAAACCAAACCCTCAAGTACATAGGAAAAGCACTGCAATCATGTATTTAGCTTTATTTTTCTAATATATATCATAATTTAAGACCATATAAAGTTACTTATATAAAAGCATTTTTTTCAAGTGTTATAGCTTAGAGCGTGCCTTTATATTTGGCTTAATCATTTTTTACCAGTTTAACTTATAAAGCTCGTAATCTTGCCAGCAGGGCTTCAACTTCAGGAATGGATTCATTTTTAGAAACAGAGCCAAGAAGTTCCATTTCCTTTTTTCTGTTGCTTTCTACGTTACAGGCTTCCTTCTTCTCAACTGCCTTGATCCTCCCTGTAGATGTATGAGTGTCTAGATTATAATTAAGCTCCTCAGCGACTGGAGTCCTTGTTGAATTGCAATTGATGTTGTAGCATGAACGTGACCCTTCTGTCAACTGCACTTTCTGATTTTCTACAGTGAGGAAGAAAGAAACATAAAACTTATCACTGTGATAACCAAGGACTATGCACATTATGAAACATAAATTTAAAATAATTATTCTCAGTGAAAAAATTCTCTTTGATAGACCAGTCAAGGAAACATTGAGCAGAGAACATTTAAAATAAATACACAGAGGTCAAAAATAAACTAAAATATAGTAGACAATCATTTCATTAGCACTAATGCCCAGTCTTTTTCCTTGATGCCTGAAATGCCTGTCACTGATTATTGTCATGGCTTGGCTCCATATTCATTCGGGTCTTTGCTCAAATAACACTTAATTGGCCTTTCCTAATGGCCTATTCACCTAAAATAGCTTTCACCCTGTTCATTGTTTTATCCTGTTTTCCTTCACAAGACTCATGATGGCTTAACTCATCATATATTTTTTTATGCATCCACTGTTGGTCTTTTACTAGAATGCATACTTAAGACATCCGGGATAGTTCCATTTTATTTTAATAATTTTTAATTTGTATAGATTTAGGGAACACAAATATAGTTTGTTATATGGATATAGTGCATGTGAAGTCTTGGCTTTTAGTGTAATTATCATGTGAATAATGTTCATTGCATCCACCAAGTAATTTTTCATTACTCATCCCCCCTCACCCTTCCGAGTTTCTAATGTCTATTAATTTACTGTGTAAGGGGCATTATTTTAAATACTACTGTAGCTTCAGTGCCTCGGGTGGCCCTGGTGCAAAGTAGGTGCTCAATAAATAAGTGTTGGGTAAAGCAATCATTTCCATAATCTATGACCCAAGAGAAGCATTAGTTTGAATAATAATGAGATTAATTTCCTTTAACAAAACTGTAGAGGAAAGTTTCTAATAAAAATCTTTAAAGTCTGGCTCAACGCTTGTAGCTCAGCGGTTAGGGCGGTGGCCAGATATACCGGGAATGACGGTTCAAACCTGGCCCAAGTCTGCCAAACAACGACAACTACAACAACAACAAAAAATAGCTGGGCATCATGGTGGGTGCCTGTAGTCACAGCTGCTTGGGAGGCTGAGGCCAGAGAGAATCACTTTAGCCCAAGACTTTGAGGTTGCTGTGAGTTGTGACACCATGACACTCTACCCAGGGAGACATAGTGACATGTGTCTCAAATAAATAAATAGTAAATAAATGAAAATAAAAAACTTAAAAGTCAATGATTTCCCTTAAAAGAAATAAGGATTTTTGGCCCTACTGGGCATATACCCAGAAGACCAAAAATCCTTACTTCTTTTAAGGGAAATCATTGACTTTTAAGTTTTTTATTTTCATTTATTTACTTATTTATTTATTTGAGACAGATGTCACTAAAAATCACACCATAACAAAGATATTTGTATCAGAATATTTATTGCAGCCCTATTCATAATTGCTAAGTCATGGAAAAAGCCCAAGTGCCCATCGATCCACGAATGGATCAATAAATTGTGGTATATGTACACCATGGAATATTATGCAGCCTTAAAGAAAGATGGAGACTTTACCTCTTTCATGTTTACATGGATGGAGCTGGAACATATTCTTCTTAGTAAAGTGTCTCAAGAATGGAAGAAAAAGTACCCAATGTACTCACCCTTATTATGAAACTAATGTAGGACCTTCACATGAAAGCTATAACCCAGTTATAACCTAAGAATAGGGAGAAAGGGGAAAGGGAGGGGAGGGAGGGGGGAGGGAAGGGGAAGGAGGGGGATTAATGGGATTACACCTGCGGTGCATCTTACAAGGGTATATGTGAATCTTAGTAAATGTGGAATGTAAAGGTCTTAGCAAAATAACTAAGAAAATGCTACAAAAGCTATATTAACTAATGTGATGAAAATGTGTCAAACGATCTATGAACAAAGTGTATGGTGCCCCACGATCATACTAGTGTACACAGCTATGGTTTAATAAAAATAAATAAAAATATAAAAAAAAATAAGGAATTCAGTGGGGAAATCATTAAAATTTCCCAGAAAACCAGAATTATGTCATAATGTAATTGTCAAGTATATACACATCTATACATACAGACATGCACCCATACACTTACACACATATGTATATTCATCTGTTGGTAAGTGAGGGCAAGCCTGACTCATCAAGGCTAAAAGGAGAGAGTTGTATAGCTAATGATTACATGGCGCTGGCTGATTGACTTTCCCAAAGAGACCTAGATTTTCTTTTAATTAATTGACTCTCATATTGCACAGCCTTAAGAGTGCTCTTTCTCACAGATCTCAAACTTCTATAAAACAGACACCCTCAATATTCATGTAACCTTGAAGAGGGCTTGGAAATGGCTTCACAAACTTGACATGACATTTAAAGTTTTTTGGTTATTCGCTGAGAGATGTTCCATTATCCCAATAGTAATGACTTTGGAGCACAAGCAGTCACTCATGACATTGTGTTTTATGTGAGTGCTGAAAATCCCCACTGAAAACAGCTTGTACATTAAAAGGTGGCTGCTGAAGATATTTACTGCACTGTCATTTCCTGACCAGGGGCTTCCAGTGATGGATGAGGATTTTACACACTTTCTTGGACAATCTCAACAAATTTTAGAAGTATGATCACCTTTTAGCTGTTGGAAGAAAATAAATATACTTTTCCTATCACTTTCTCTGTCATGTGGGCAATTGTTACTCAAAAATCAAAATCTAATAGACCAGAGATTTCTCTTAAAGGCGTTTATACTCTGTGGTGTATAATGTACATATTGTGTTTGCGAGAAAGAGCCAGGTGGATGTGGTATTCCTGTAGTTCCCATGACCACGTAAATTTATTTTTTTTTCTAGCACCACCCACCCTCCTCTCTCAAAGGGTACTTGAAAACTGCATTTGTTGCTAAATACAGATTTTTGGCCAGATGACTGCTTCTTCCCTCAAATCTTTCTGTTTTCATCATTTGATTTCTTATAAATTACTCCATCACAATGGTTATCGCCAAAACTCCCAGTTTATTCTGCTACTGGACAACTCTAGTTAAATGTTTGATAGCAGATAAGAGGTAAAACTGGCCAAAACTTGGGTCTTAAATACGAATATATATAATCCTATAGCTTCTACAACTATACTACATCAAGCCCAATTCCATATGTGGCCAAGTGAAAACAAATGAGGTTTTAAGGTCAACCTGGGTTGAAATCCAAGGTCCAACACTTGCCTTTAATAGGTGACTTAACCTCTTTGAGTCTCAGGTTCTAATAATCAACCTCAAAGAGTAGCTGTGAGGATTAAAGGAAAAAACCTGGGTGATATGTACTTAGAAAGACTTTCTTTTCCTTCCTCTTTCGAAGCTTTCAAAGGGAGGCATCCCCCTCTGAAGGCTTAAGGCTGATTCAGAGGCTCTGACCTCCTGACCTCTCTGACTTTCTGGTGACGGCACCAGTGAGAGCTGAAATACCATCTTATGAATAGCTTGTATTATCTATCTAGCACCTTTGTTTATAAAGCATTTGCTGCACTTTAAACATTACCACCCTCAGCTTATAGATTGAGGGGTAAAAGGAAAAGGAGGTTAAGTCATTTGCTTAGACTTAGTTACTGAGTAAATCAATGGCAGAAGCCAAATGCTTTCTCTAGGCCATCTTAAAGAAATTTGAAAAGCTTTTTGCTAAAGAAATGTGCTAAGTAATTCAATGCTAAGTTTCATAATAATGGTGTCCTTTACTGATGTTTTAAAATGCTTTCTGACACACTGAATTCTTGCAACAACTTTTTAAAGCAGATATATATATCTGCGTAAACTACCTGACTACAGTATGTCCAGCATTACACATATCCTCTTTTTCTTTCCTTGTCTCACTTAAATTCATGACTATGAACTTCACAGGTGCAACCTTAATACCACTGCAGTCCCCTGGTCCATTCTCCTATAGACAACTATGTCAGACCTCTCCCTCCTCTCTTTTCAAACTTCTACATGTCCTCTCTCATGTAACTCATTCATAGAAGCAATCAGAAGCGAACTCCCACAAGCACCTCACCCTCCCCAACATCTATTATCCACCTACTGCACACACATACCCCTCCCAGTAGCATCAGTCAACCTTTGGTGCTCCTCTCGGAGGACAAACCCTGAAGGTGAACACCACACACCAGACACCACCCTGTTGTCTCCATGTGACCACTCTCCTCAGCTTACAAGCATGTTGTAATAAATCTAATCTTTAGAGAAAAAATATCTGCTCCAGCTACTTCTTGGCTCCCTTTATACCAAAACATCTTGAAAGAATTTCCCATACGCACTGTCTCAATTCCTCTTTCCCCATTTTCCTCTTGAACCCACTCCAATCATGCTTTTGACCCCTGACTCTACTGAAACTGTTGTTTTCAAGGTCACTAATGAGTTGCACGTTGCCAAAAACACGGATTGCGTATCTATTTGAACGTCTTAGTTCTCCTTTACTTGATCTATATTAAATCCAAGAATGAAATGCTAAGCATAGCCTGGGGTTTTTTTTTTAGTGTTTGGTTTTAGAACTTCTTTGGAGGCTTAGGTAAATAACAATGGATGGACTAATCCAAGCAAAAGCATTTCTACCCTTCTGAGAAAACCGAAAATAGCTGTGGGCTTGCTTTCTGGACACATGAGAGAAAAACTAAGATGGTATTTATCTCCTCTGTGACTTCAGGTGAAGAGTCTTTCACGAGAAACAGACAGGACAGTATAAAAAGGAAAGAGGCCATTCCTGAGACTACTGAAGAAATAAAAAGGAAAGTGCACAAAGGCTTTTTAAGGGATGTTTATAGCTGTTAGAAATTCCTGGATAACAACTCTTCACTCCCAGTTCTCACATTTATCTCTCAAAGCCCCACTAGCCACCATCCTGGACCTCCGCTTCTTTTTTGCTTGGTCACCAGCCAGGGGAGACCAGAACTGTGGGAATGAGGGAATATTTTATTTTACTTTACTTTATTGCAGTTTTTGGCCGGGTCTGGGTTTGAACCCACCACCTGCGGTATATGAGGCTGGCGCCCTACTCCTTTGAGCCACAGGTACCGCCGGGAATCACTTTTTAAATGGCAAAGCAGAAGACTGAAATTAGATTGGAGGAAGTGCCTATCCCACTGCAACTAGAGAAAAAGATTACAGGTAGAGGAAGCTCCCAAGTTGGAAGTTTATTTTTACAGAAATCTTATTAAAATGTTGGTTTGAGGCCAAGTATACTCTGTCACTACTCTTATTTTGAGACTTTGTTATTGGTGGGCTGAGTGGGAGACCTAAATTCCATGCAAGATCTTGCACTTAGTTTCTAAATGATGGACTTTCAAACAATAGGGGGATGTCACTCCCTATAAGACGGATAGAACTCTACATAGGTGCTCAGAAGTAGTAGTACTAGTAATTGGAGGCAGGTGAGCTCATCTGTTTTACATGAAAATAGGCAGCTACCACACAATATGACATGCTGGGACACATGAACCGTAAAGCTAACAATAAAAAAGGAAGTATCTGTGTTACTGTTAAACTCACATTTTTATCAACACACTTTTATACGGAAACAAAAAAATATTAAGGCAAAGTGGAATGGTTGTTTACTTCTCCAAAGAGATGAAGTTTATGCTATTATTTTATGAATCAAATCCTAGGCTTTTTTTTTCCTTTAAGATATTAGAACTCATGTATATGTATGATATATCTAGGACTACTGCCAAGATCAAGGGCCACTGGTGACTGGAGTCCAAGTAAAGCAAAGCAGCAGCTGCTAATCTCAGCTATCAATAAGGGAATCCAGTCCACACGTCTCGTATTTGTGTTGTGTGGAAATTAACAGAATGAGAATACATCCTATTTTCCTTCAAGATAGGAAGACTTGCTCATTTCAATTTAATTCCTCAGAGGATTCTTACTCTAAGAATTGAATCTGAAGCACCACCAAAACTTCTTTTCTGAAATTGGATGAAAAGATGAAAAGTGTTGGATAATGCAATCCCTATTAAAGCCCCACTGTCATACTTTAAAGATCTTGAAAAAATACTTCGTTTTATATGGAATCAGAAAAAAACTCAAATAGCCAAGATATTACTCAGAAATAAAAACAAAGCAGGAGGAATCATGCTACCAGACCTCAGACTATACTATAAATTGATACTGATCAAAACAGCATGGTACTGGCACAAAAACAGAGAAGTAGATGTCTGGAACAGAGTAGAGAACCAAGACATGAATCCAGCTACTTACGCTTATTTGATCTTTGACAAGCGAATTAAAAACATTCAGTGGGGAAAAGATTTCCTATTTAACAAATGGTGCTGGGTGAACTGGCTAGCAACCTGTAGAAGACTGAAACTGGACCCACACCTTTCACCATTAACTAACATAAGACTCTCACTGGATTAAAGATTTAAACTTAAGACATGAAACTATAATGATACTAGAAGAGAGTGCAGAGAAAACCCTTGAAGAAATCAGTCTGGGCGAGTATTTTATGAGGAGGACCCCCTGGGCAATTGAAGGAGCTTCAAAAATACACTACTGGGACCTGATCAAACTAAAAAGCTTCTGCACAGCCAAGAACACAGTAAGTAAAGCAAGCAAACAGCCCTCAGAATGGGAGAAGATATTTGCAGGTTATGTCTCTGACAAAGGTTTAATAACCAGAATCCACAGAGAACTCAAACGTATAAGCAAGAAAAGAACAAGTGACCCCATTGCAGGCTGGGCAAGGGACTTGAAGAGAAACTTCTCTGAAGAAGACAGGCGCACAGCCTTCAGACATATGAAAAAATGCTCATCATCTTTAGTCATCAGAGAAATGCAAATCAAAACTACTTTGAGATATCATCTAACTCCAGTAAGATTAGCCCATATCACAAAATCCCAAGACCAGAGATGTTGGCGTGGATGTGGAGAAAAGGGAACACTTCTACACTGCTGGTGGGAATGCAAATTAATACATTCCTTTGGGAAAGATGTTTGGAGAACACTTAAAGATCTAAAAATAGATCTGCCATTCAATCTTATAATTCCTCTCCTAGGCATACACCCAGAAGACCAAAAATCACATTATAACAAAGATATTTGTTTATTTATTTATTTTATTGTTTATTATTTATTTATTTTTTCCTTTTTTTATTGTTAAATGATAGCTGTGTACATTAGTGCAATCTAGGGGTACAATGTGCTGGTTTCATATACAATCTGAAACATTCCCATCAAACTGTTCAACACAGCCTTCATGGTATTTTCTGTTATTGTATGTAGACATTTGTATTCTGCCTTTAGTAAGTTTTGCCTATACCCATTCCAAGATGCACCGTAGGTGTGGCCCCACCCATCACCCTCCCTCCACCACAACCTCCCCCCTCCCTTCCCCTTACTTGGACCCTTCCCCATAGTCTTGTGCCGTAGTTGGGCTATAGCCTTCTTGTGAAAGCCACAATTTAGCTTCATAGTAGGGCTGAGTACATTGGATTCTTTTTCTTCCATTCCTGAGATACTTTGCTAAGAAAAATATGTTCCAACTCCATCCACATAAACATGAAAGCGGTAAAGTCTCCATCTTTAACGCTGCATAATTACTCCATGGTATACATGTACCACAATTTGCTAGTCCATTCGTGAAAGGTGGGGGTCCAATTTCAATCTTCTACAGGTTGCCAGCCAGTTCACCCAGCACCAGTTGTTAAATAGGGAATCTTTTCCCCACTGAATGTTTTTAATTGGCTTGTCAAAGATCAAATAACGGTAAGTAGCTGGATTCATCTCTTGGTTATCTATTCTGTTCCAGACATCTACTTTTCTGTTTTTGTGCCAATACCATGCTGTTTTGATCACTACCAATTTATAGTACAGTCTCAGGTCTGGTAGTGTGATGCCTCCTGCTGTGTTTTTATTGCTGAGTAATGTTTTGGCTATTTGAGTTTTTTTCTGATTCCATATAAAACGAAGTATTATTTTTTCAAGATCTTTAAAATATGACAATGGAGTTTTAATAGGAATTGCATTAAAATTATATATTGCTTTGGGTAGTATAGACATTTTAACAATGTTGATTGTTCCCAGCCATGAGCACGGTATGTTTTTCCATTTGTTAACATCTTCAGCTATTTCTTAAAGTTTCATAGTTCTCTTTGTAGAGATCTTTCACCTCCTTTGTTAGGTATACTCCCAAATATTTCATCTTCTTTGGCACTACTGTGAAAGGAATAGAGTCCTTGACTGTTTTTTCCGGCTTGGTTATTGTTGGTATATATAAAGGCTACAGATTTATGGGTGTTGATTTTGTAGCCTGAGACATTGCTGTATTCCTTGATCACTTCCAAAAGTCTTGTAGTAGAATCCCTAGTGTTTTCCAGAGATACGATCATATCATCTGCAAAGAGTGAAAGTTTGATCTCTTCTGACCCTATGTGGATATTCTTGATCGCCTTTTCTTCCCTAATTGCAATGTCTAAAACTTCCATTACAATGTTAAAGAGCAATGGAGACAATGGGCAACCTTGCCTGGTTCCTGATATAAGTGGAAATGATTTCAATTTAACTTCATTCAATACGATATTGGCTGTGGGTTTGCTGTAGATGGCCTCTATTAGTTTAAGAAATGTCCCTTCTATACTAATTTTCTTAAGTGTTCTGATCATGAAGGGATGCTGGATAGTATCAAAAGCTTTTTCTGCATCAAATGAAAGAATCATATGGTCCTTATTTTTTAGTTGGTTTATGTGCTGAATTACATTTCTAGATTTACGTATATTGAACCAGCCTTGAGACCCTGGGATAAATCCCACTTGGTCGTGTTGTATAATTTTTTTGATGTGTTGTTGGATTCTGTTAGTTAGGATCTTAATGAGTATTTTTGCATCAATATTCATTAGTGATATTGGTCTATAATTTTCTTTTCTTGTTGGGTCTTTTCCTGTTTTGGGGATCAAGGTGATGTTTGCTTTGTAGAATGTGTTGGGTAATATTCCTTCTTTTTCTATATTTTGGAAGAGGTTTAGTAATATAGGTACTAGTTCTTCTTTAAAGGTTTGGTAGAATTCGGACGTAAAGCCATCTGGTCCTGGGCTTTTCTTTTTAGGGAGATTTTGTATAGTTGATGCTATTTCAGAACTTGATATAGGCCTGTTCAACATTTCCACTTCGTTCTGGCTAAGTCTTGGTAGGTGGTGTACTTCCAGGTATTGGTCGATTTCTTTCAGATTTTCAAATTTCTGAAAATAGAGTTTCTTGTAGTATTCATTAAGGATTTTTTGAGTTTCTGAGGGGCGTGTTGTTATTTCATCGTTATCATTTCTGATTGATGAAATTAGAGATTTTACTCTTTTTTTCCTGGTTAGGTTGGCCAAAGATTTATCTATTTTATCGATTTTTTCAAAAAATCAACTTTTGGATTTATTGATCTGTTGTATAATTCTCTTGATTTCAATTTCATTTAAATCTGCTCTGATTTTGGTTACTTCTTTTCTTCTGCTGGGTTTGGGGTTGGAGTGTTCTTCCTTCTCCAGTTGCTTGAGATGTCCCATTAAGTTATTAACTTCCTCTCTTTCCGTTTTCTTCAGGAAGGCTTGCAGTGCTATAAATTTGCCCCTTTGCAGTATCCCAGAGGTTCTGATAACTCATGTCTTGATTGTTGTTTTGTTCCAAAATTTTGGTTATTTTCTTCTTAATCTCGTCTATACCCCATCTATCCTTCAGCATAAGGTTGTTTAACTTCCATGTTTTTGTATGGGTATGCAGGTTCCTGTTGTTATTGAGTTCAAATTTTATTCCATGATGGTCTGAGAAAATGTAAGGAATAATTTCTATTTTATTTTTAATTTGCTGAGGTTAGATTTGTGGCCTAGGATGTGGTCGATTTTGGAGTATGTTCCGTGGGCTGATGAGAAGAATGTGTATTCAGTTTTGTTGGGATGAAATGTTCTGTAGATGTCTGTTACGTCCAGATGTTGAATGGTTATGTTTAAATCTAAAATTTCTTTGCTTAGCTTCTATTTGGAGGATCTGTCCAGCACTGCTAAAGGAGTGTTACAATCTCCAACTACTATGGAACTGGAGCAAATAAAGTTGTTCATGTCTATTAGAGTTTCTCTTATAAATTGAGGTGCGTTCTGGTTGGGTGCATAAACATTGATAATTGAAATCTCTATTCTCTTCCGGACATCTACTTCTCTGTTAGATTTGTGGCCGAGGATATGGTTGATTTTGGAGTATGTTCTGTGGGCTGAAATCTCGTCATATTGAGTATTACCTTTAACAAATATGAAGTGTCCATTTTTATCCTTCCTTATTTTGGTTGGTTTAAAGCCTATAATGTCTTCAAATAGGATCGCAATGCTTGCTTTTTTCTGCTTTCCATTTGCCTGGAGTATAGATGACCACCCCTTCACCTTGAGTCTATATTTGTCTTTTAATGTAAGATGCGATTCTTGGATGCAGCAGATATCTGGCTTGAGTTTTTGTATCCAGTCAGCCAACCTGTGCCTCTTTAGAGGACAATTTAAACCATTCACATTAATTGAGAATACTGATAAGCCTTTCGAGAGTTCAGTGGACATTTTTAATCCTTTTGCGACTGTGGAAGTTGGAATTTGATCAAAATTGTCTGGGTGGGTTTACTTTTGCAGTGGAGGATTACGCTGGTCTTTGTGGAGGATAGGTCTGAGAATATCCTGGAGAGCTGGTGTAGTTATGGCAAATCTTCAATATGTGAATGTCATTAAAGTATTTAATTTCTCCATCATAAATGAAACTCAGTTTATCTGGGTACAGGATCCTGTGTTGAAAGTTATTTTGTTTTAGGAGATTAAAAGTTGATGACCATCCTCTTCTAGCTTGAAAGGTTTCTGCAGAGAGATCTGCAGTTATTCTAATATTCTTCCCCTTGTAGGTGATGGTTTTCTTTCGTCTGGCTGCTTTCAGAATTTTCTCCTTCATATTAACTTTAGTGAAATTGATTATGATGTGTCTGGGGGATGTCTTATTTGGGTTGAGTCGTGCTGGAGTTCTGAAACTGTCTGCTATCTGAATTTCAGAATCTCTCGTCCTGTCTGGAAAATTCTCCTCATAATCTCATGGAGAAGAGGTCTGTGCCTTGTGAAGGCACTTCATCGCTTCTGAGGATCCCTATAAGACAGATATTATTTTTCTTCAAATTATCCCAGAGTTCTCTGAGAGAGTGATCTGTTTTTGCCCTCCATTTCTCTTCCTCTTTGAGAGTTTGGGAGCGTTCGGAAGCTTTGTCTTCAATGTCAGAAATCCTTTCTTCTGCTTGCTCCGTTCTGTTACTGAGGGATTCTACTGTGTTTCTCAGATCTTTGAGGGCTGCAACTTCTTGTCTCAATGTGTCAAAATCTTTCGTCATTTGGTCTTTGAATTCGTTGAATTCTTGAGATATCTTTTGGTTTACTGCTTGGAATTCTGATTCCATCTTATTTGCTATCCAGATTCTGAATTCGATTTCTGACATCTCAGCTATTTGTTTGTGCATGGGATCTTGTGCTATGTCTGCCCCATTGATCCTTGGGGGAGTTGATAAACTCTGATTATCCATATTGCCAGAGTTTTTCTATTGATTTCGCCTCATGATTGTTTTTCACCGTTGCCCCTGTCTGTCCTCAGAGTTGGGGAGGTGTCTCTCCAAGATTAGACCCCAGTGGGATCACTCTATTGTTGCTGGATCTTTGTAGGGAGTGACCCTGTGTAGTTCCTGTGGGGCTGCCCCAGCCAGGGAGTTCTGGTTGTGGAAGTAGCTATGGAGTGTGACACACCCGGATCCAGCAACAGGGCAGGGGCTGATACACACGGTTCTGGTAGTACCTGGGCCCAGTGACTTTGGCACAGAGAGCCCAAGGCTCCAGCAGTCTCTGGCCAGAAGGGCTCCACGCAAAAGCTGGGATGGCTCTAGAGGGCACATGGCTACCAGAGACCATGCCCAAACGAGCGGGCCAGTGTGGTGGCAGGGAGGGTACAGGAGGGAGGACGTGGTATTGTGCAGCTCCCGCAGTTCCTGGTCAGGGCATGCGGAGGCCCGGTGGGCACAGGTCGCAGGTCATGGGTTTGGGTCGGGGGTCACAACACAGCTCTTATGGAGGTCCGGGCAGCGCCAAGCCCAGGAGTTTGAGGTTGCTATGAGCTGCGATGCCACGGCATTCTACCTAGTGCAACAGCTCCAGTGTGCCAAAACCGGTCTCACTCTGCCCCTGAGGGTTAAGGCCGTAAGGCAGCTCAGTCCCCGCCTTTAGACTGTTCAGTCACTAGGTTACTAGCTCCCGCCTGATCCCTGCTTTGTGACCCTGAGGGCAGAGCTTGCCGGGGTAGCTCTCTCACATTGGCTCCCTGCGGCCCACAGCCGAACACTATTAGCTCTGTCTGGCTCAGTGGCTCAGTCTGGGGCTCTAGACAATGCCCAGAGTTCTCCTCACTCCTGCTCAAGCTCTCCCCAAGGCAGTTCAACTGAGTGCCGAGTCCAAAAACACGGAAACAATTCACAGGTAAAGCCTTTCTAGTTTGCAGTCTCGCTGCTGCTTGTATTTACGGCTGCCGGTGCGATAGGTCAATCGAACACAGGCAACCGCTTGCCAGTTTTCCACTGTTTTCGTCCTCCTCTTGGGGTCCAGAAGTCCCTTGCTGACTCCCTGTATCCTCAAAGGGATGATTATAGGCAGATCCCACCAGCCAGAGATGCCTGGAGTCTTATCTCCCCAGACTCACCATGCCCAGTTGCAGGGAAGCTGTTACTTGGCTGCCATCTTGCTCCACGAAGCCAGAATGTTTATTGCAGCCCAATTCATAATTGCTAAGTCATGGAAAAAGCCCAAGTGCCCATCGATCCACGAATGGATTAATAAATTGTGGTATATGTACACCATGGAATATTATGCAGCCTTAAAGAAAGATGGAGACTTTACCTCTTTCATGTTTACATGGATGGAGCTGGAACATATTCTTCTTAGTAAAGTATCTCAAGAATGGAAGAAAAAGTATCCAATGTACTCAGCCCTACTATGAAACTAATTTATGTCTTTCACATGAAAGCTATAACCCAGTTATAACCTAAGAGTAGGGGGAAGGGGGAGAGGAAGGGGAAAGGGGTTGGGGGAGGGAGGGTGATTGATGGGATTACACCTGTGGTGCATCTTACAAGGGTACATGTGAAACTTAGTAAATGTAGAATATAAATGTCTTAACACAATAACTAAGAAAATGCCAAGAATTAACCAGTGTGATGAAAATGTGTCAAACAGTCTATAAAACCAGTGTATGGTGCCCTATGGTTGCATTAACGTATACAGCTATGATTTAATAATAAAAAAAAAAAAGAAAGAAAAGTGTTGGAAAGGTGAACAGCTCTTAAATATAGAGAAGCTACTAGACCTCAGTAGCTTCTGATACTGATACACCCAGTGGTTGGAGCCTACAAGACTTTTGACAAAGTATAGATTTGGAAGAAAAAGAAAGCTTCAAAAATCACCATCTTGCATTAACATCTCCATTGTTTTGTGAGTAGCACACAGGACTCAGGCAAATAGGAAAGTTGCTGACAAAAAAATTTATGTAAATATATGCAATTTTTTTGGTAAATAAGGAAGTATTTTAGCCAACAGTTGTTATGCTTCGTAAGCTAAGAAGGCAAGGCTACTAAGGCCCTGGCTGACAGCCCTTGGGGAAGGCTTTTCTGCTGCAGGAAATATCAGTTATAGCTCAGAAGAGGCATTATTCCTCAAAGTCAGTATTGATCCCCCATCACATTGTGGTTCAAATGGGCACTGGTTTCTCAGACGTGCCAACTCTCAGATGAAATAGAAAATTGAGCTCCTGCCTTTTGTGGTCAATGGTGAGTCCGTGGCAGCCTTGACAGGAGAAAGAATATAGAACTCTGGTGTCCTAAATTGACTGTGCCCATTCAGTCTTCCAAAAATTTGGTCTCTCCTTACTTTTTGCTCTTACATTAGCTATTACTTTGACCTACTAAGTAGCTGTTTTGTTTCACCCCAGCAATGGCTTTACTTCGGTGAGAGAAAAAAATGATCCATAAATATAATTTTTAAAGCACCACTGGGTCTACATGATAGTAAAGTGTGTGACAAATATATGTTTTTAATCTATGTGATAACGGAAGTTAGTGCTGGCCACTAGCAGCCCATATCCCTGTGGTTTTCCTTACTGCTGATTTACTGAGGATATAAATAATTGTCTTTCCTTGGCTTCATTTTGCTGTTTATTTTATCTTATGTAGTGAAAATATATAAAAATGATACAAAGAGCAAAAGGTCATTTTGTATATGGTGAAATCTTTCAGGAGTGCCAGAAACTCTTATTAAAGCTGATTACATAAAAACAAAAATAACAAAACAAAACAATTACTCCCCCCCAAACAAAATAGGTAGGCAAAGGAGAAGATGACTTAAAAAAAGATATCTCTGAATATGGGAGGTAATTGACAATTAATGTAGAACTTCCTTTGTTCCATATCACTATTTTTCAAATACAAATTCAAAGGCAGTACTGCCATTTTGCTATTTCCTATGCTGGGTCTTTCTCATTAACTGAGTGTGGGCTAGAAGGAAGTGTGAGATGATGCAGGCTCCTGAGCACAGGACTTCCAGGATAAGTTCAGCCTCTAAAGGGGGTGGTAATGTACAATCTTCTCTTCACCTGCTTATCTTTCTGATTTGTACAATGTTACTTGAATTGGATACCCATCTCATATCTGCTTTCCTTTTTCTCACCTTTCTGCTCAATTGTTAGCAATTCTAATCTGGTTTTCATCCATAATTCTGTTGAAATTGCTCTCTACAAGATTACCACTAACATCAAAATTTTTATGCTCGATGGAATTTTCTCATGCCTCATTTTCTCTTACATTTGCAACAGTTTAGAATGTGTGTAATACAGAATTTGGCTGGCCTTTGTCCCAGTTCCTAGGAGGTAGACTCTGGACACTTATAATTTTGTTATTCATGGCAGGGCCCTTAGACCTAGAGTTTGAAACCCAGAATTGATACTTTATGCTAATGAGGTGACTCAAGGGTGGGCCCCTATATCGATCGTTTACAGTAATAAGTGACTCAGGATAGGGGCTGGCCAAGCCAGAACAACCAGTCATATGATTGGAGGTTTGAGCCTGATGTTTGAGTTCAATCATGTGGCCAAGGATTCAGTCAATCATGCCTAAGTGACAAAGCATGAATGTAAACTCAAGATGCTGATCTTTAGGTGAGATTTCCTGGTTCATAATACTCTGTGTATCAGCACATAGCAATGTGCTGGGAGGGTGATGTGTCACTTGAGGACAACAGAAGCTTCGTGGATATCTCCCTTTGACTGGTTCTGATTTGCATTCTTTTGCCATAATAAAAAGCATAGTGCTTTCTTGAATTCTGTCCTTCTAGCAAATTATTGACACTGAGGTGGTAGCAGGAATCACTAAATTTGTGGACATGTGGTCAGAAGTGAGAGTGGCCTACGGGCCTTCAAACTTGCATTTGGTATTAAAGTGAGGGCAATCTTTTAGAGGACTGTGAACTATGAAATTTGGCTTAACGCCAAGAAGATGATGTCAGAAGCCATTGCAGAATGTTGTTCATTACTTTGAAAATTATTTTATGTAATTAATAGTATCAATATGATCACATTATCTTCATATATGGCTATTCTATGGTTTACAAATACTTTGCCCATTTGATTCTTATAATACCTCTATGAGAAAAGTAACCTCAGACTCAAAGCATTCTATAATAGACAAACTCTTATTTGACAATGTGAAAGTTACTTTCTTTGTATTATTATTATTATTATTATTGTTGTTGCTTAATATTTCAATGTAGCAATTGTCTGATTCCTTTCCTGAATGTATTTATGTTTGTTCGTTCTTTACGAGGTTTTTGTTTCTAGTCCTTATTTTAAACATTGTTATTGTTATTAAAATTTAAGCCTTTTTAATTTTGTGAAGGCAAAAAAATGGAAACCTAATAAACACAGGTATATGTAAAAATAAAAAAAAGCAATAGGGGTATATTAACCTTGTTTTACACAAAGTTGAAGCAGCGGATAAAACTTTTAGATAGAGCTGGAGATTCCTGGTTAACACATTCTATCATGTTATGGCCGTTTACCATGCTTACTCTTCTAGCTTCTAATAATTTATTTTTAATCTTCCTTGGTAATTTATTCTATCTTTCCAACCCCTCTCAAATAATTGTAATTCTTGGAGTTCCCAGAGATCCTTGGACCACTTTTTTTGCCCTTTCTACATTCTCTCCACCAAGATCTCACAGCTCCAACCATTTCCTCTTAGAAAAGAATCCCAAATCTACATTTCCAGCCCTGACAACAGAGCTCCAATACTGTGCTCCCATGGCCTCCCTAAACATTTTTATGTAAATAACATATTTTCAAACCAAATTTTCATGTCCAAAACAGCCTCATTTTCATATTAACATGCTGAAACCAACTATAGTGTCTGTGTAACTGTCCTGCTATCTATTACTGACAGGTGTTTCAGATTCCTGTGTGCTTGCGGTTACCACTATGTGGCTTAGCAGCTATTAAGTACATATTTCTAAGGCCTGAGGCAGGAAGATCACTTGAGCTCAGGAGTTTGAGGTTCAGTGAACTGTAATGACACCACTGCACTCTACCTAGGGCAATAGAGCGAGACTCTGTCTCAAAAAAATAAAAAAATAAATATTTCTAAAGTATATAGTGGCCTGTCAGCTAATAGATACAGGTAATAAATGATTTAGCCAGTCGATCTGGTGGTTCATGAGGAAGAGGGGAAAAAAATAATACAGGGGAATGGTCTGGATAGTATAGTTGTTAAACACCTTCTAATAACATCTATTTAAAAAAATTTACGACAACCCTAAAAAATAGGCATCCTCATTTTATGGAAAATTGAAACTGAGGCTTAGAGGAATTCGTGAACTGCCAAGGCCACAAAGCCTTTGCTAGTGGTCTCTGGCAAATCAATCCAAATCTTAGGGCCCCATGGCTCAGGGGATAATGACTTGGTCATGGCAAGTAGACGCATTGTGAAATGGAAAGAGCACTTTACCAGGATGGAGGGTTTGGGGAGAGGCTGATTCCCTGTAGAAATGACTTGGAAGTTGTAATGGAAAATAACCGACTAAATAAATACTTTAGGATCCAAATTATTTCTGAAGCCATTTCTAAGTGGTATTGCATAGTGTGCTTTCAGTATTTTGCTATATTTATTACATATTTCAAATGCACAGATATTTCTTCTGAATAACTTATGCTACTTCTACTCTGTTTCATTTTGATTCACAGACCCCGAGTCACTCAGTAGAACCATCTATCCAGTGATTGAATTACATTTATTCAGGATCCTATCAAGTGGTTGTCTAGTCTAAGTTTGAAGACTCCAGTCACATCCTCACAATCTCATAAGGCAATATATTCTCCCTTTGGACAGCTCTAATAATTACATGTTTTACCTATTATTTATCTAGTGTTTGTTACCCTGAAATCTTAGTCACTGGCCCTACTAATTTTTTCCAATAGGGCTGTATTAAGTCTAATTCCTCTCTACCCATGAGCCCTTTGGCTATTTGAAAACAGATGTTATATTGCTCCAATCTTCTCTAAGCCAAATAGCTATGGTTTCTTTAACTGTTCCTTCAGAGATCATAAACTGGAGTTATAGCAAAGGCAGTTCATTAATTAATTCAATGAGTATTCAGCTCATTGTGCTAGGTGCTAAGTCCTTGAAACATTTAAGATCCCATCATTTCTATTACAAACATACAAAATCATATCCATTTGGTATTATGTTCAAAATTCTGGGGGAAGAAACAAGCCAGCGAAGGTGTCTGGTACTATAAACAATATAATTATAGGTTCAGAGAATTCTTTTTTATTATAACCTTTAAAAAATTTCCATGTATACTTAATACTTGAAGTTGATTTTCAGTATATGCTTAATAAGAATCTGCTTAAAACAACCTGTTTTTATTCATTAGAGAATTCAGTCTTGGGATACATTTGTGTTGAGGATTGTTTTATATTAAAATAATTTTATGTACGACTACATACATAAAATGTTCTTTTACTTCTCCCTAGTCTATCATTAAATATATGTTATATTAGCAATATTTAAACATAGCAATATGTTCAAGTAGCAAGAAAAGTAAATCACAGCTGTATGTGCCCTAACTTGATAAAACCTAGGCTCTGTGAAGGGGGAATCTCTGTCTGTTTTATTTCCCAGTGTATCCCTAAGCACTAGCACAGTGCTTGCCTCAACATGTGTTTAATACTTTATTGCCTGAGTGACTGAGCCTAAGCATGGCATGATTTTGTCACCTAATTTCACTTAATGTTTTTGATTCTGGGGGTATAATCAGGTTGCTTGTCCTGCTTACTTTTGATTCCCCGCCCTCCTCTTCCCTAAAGCCGAAGGCCACAGCAGCTGAAGGCCTCCCTGCTGAACACTGAAACTTAACCTTCACTGCTTTATAGGTACCATTCATAAGTCACCATGGTAATTAATGGTCACTTCAGTTGATACTTGGGCCAGCTCCTTTCCAAATTCAAAACAGGTGAGACCACTGACCTTTCAACTGGATCTGTGCAAGTGACTGAGAGATGGCCTTTTGACATTGGAGAACCCCAAATCCCACCCCCACGCTGCCATTGCCATATTCTGTATATATGTCTTATGAAATGCCATGAACCCTGATGACACTTGAGCAGAACAAACCTGTTAACTTCATTTTTCCTTACTGCCAATCACCTTTCCCTAGGCCTCAGAGCATTCCACTGTCCTCACCCATAAACATCCCCAAGTCTTATCTTTTGGTAGGTGGATTTAAGAGCTGTTTTCCTGCTTCCTCGCTCAGCAGTCTTGTGAAATAAATCTTTTCTCTTCTGCAAAACCTGCGTCAACATGATTTACTTACTGTGCGCGGGCAGTGTGTCTGGGCCTGGCCAATAACATTTTGAGTTAACCTTAAAACAAACAAACATACAAACAACCCCCCTCAAACCTAAAAGAAACCCTTGAACAATCAAAAAACCAAACAACTAACCAACCAAACAACAATAATAGGAAAAAAAAAAATCACCCCAAATCTACTTTGGAATAATATTACCTGGATAAAAATTAAGCTAAGGAAATATCATTTTGGTTTAATGTATATTTTTTATGCTTCCTAGCCTCTCAAGAACACACTGTTGAGTCTAGAACAGTCGTATCTAGTAGAAATATATAATGAGTCACAAACACAGCTATATATGCATGGTAAACATTTCTAGAAGCCACATTCAATACAGAAAAAAATCACGTGAAATTATTATTATTATTTTTTTTGCAGTTTTTGTCCAGGGCTGGATTTGAACCCAACACCTCTGGCATATGGGGCCGGCACCCTACTCCTTTGAGCCACAGGCGCTGCCCTGAAATTAATTTTAATAATATATTTTATTTAACCCAATGTCAAGTATTAGCATTTCAGCATATAAGTAGGAAAAAAATAGGTAAATGAAATCTTTAACTTTACTTGGGTACTAAGTCTTTGAATCAAATGTGCATTTTACACCTTTAGTACATCTCTATTCAGACTAGCCATATTTGAAGAGTTTAAGAGTCAGGCCCGGCTCAAGTCTAGAACCTGGAGTTTCCAACAGGGCTGTTACAGTTAACATTTTTGGGGGTTGGATATCATTATTGAAAATTTCTGTAATGAGTAACTTTATCTCAAGTTGAATTTTATTAAAAAAATTTAGAAATTATGACAAAATTAAACCATTTTTGCAACTTTAGTTAAGAATTAAAGTTCAAGTTAGAATAATCCATATCCTAATAGAAATTAATATTGTTCATTTCTCCATTCCTTACTAAAAATACTTTTATAATTTACTTGTTAGTCTACATATTAGGACTATAGTTCCTTGGGGTAGAGCGAAAGTTAGCAAAATCTAGATCAGAAGCCACACCCCTGTATGGACTAGAAAACTTGGCTTTGTTCTATAGTCACAGGTTACAGGCTAATCATGGTCAGTCATCAAATAAGTATGTGCTATTTTCACTTCATAGGGAAATAAACTGCAGATACAAATATGTTCCTAAAACTGGGGGCAAATTTTTATTGAGATTAGGTTAATAAATGAAAGAACCTATTAATGGAATCAACTATCAAAGAAGGAAAAACATCAAGTGAAAAAATGTAAAGTTCTAGTATTTAGCATTTCATTATGATTTCATTTTACAAAAAGGAGGAGGAACAAAGAGTTATACATTCCCAGGAAATTTGGATTTATATAGTTTCTGTGAATGGCAAAATAGACTATGTCTAGAAACCGAAAATACGTTTATGAAACTTGAATGCTAATAACGACAAGCCTACTGCTTCTACTGTCTGTGTTCTGGCATGTGTTTATCTAGCATGTACACGTGGGGAGAACAGGTTACCTAATTCAGAGACTGACTCTTCTACTTTAACTTCGTACTTCTGTACACATTTTAGTAAACCAGTAAAAATTAGAAGTGTCTAACTTATTAAGTGTGACTCTCCTTCCTTCCAAAATGAGATTGGCCTTTATTCCCTGCTATTCTCCTATTCATATTGAATCAGGACCTATATTGGTGTGAGGCTCAGAGTTGCCACTGTTTGAAGCTGATAGACTGGCCTTTTTTGATTGTTCTATTCATAGCATAGCAGCATTATCTTGTGCTGGATTGATGGTAGCAAGTTTCATTATGAAATCTGAAACTACTTCTAAGATTTTGGTTTCACGTATTTCTAGAAAATGATTGGGAAAAAAAAGAAATCTGGCGTGAGTAATGGACATAACCTTCAAGAGAATAACTCAGGCTAGAACACTACTGCCTCCTACTGTCAATTTGGGGAAAGTGAGTGGCTCAGAAGACCTCATTCAATCTTACTCTATTTGTAGACGTACAAGTAACTGGCTTCCTTCCTTCAAAGGAAAGAAGGAAGGGAATTTTGCACATTTAACCTAGAAAGAAATGGTGATGTTTTCTAAATTTTTCTGAATTCCTCCAAATTCGTTCCCTGCTTAGACTGCTAGATTTGTGAAAAAAATCCAGCAAATCCTTTAAGCATGGATCTTATTTCATTCCTCAAAAGAGATTGGTTTTAAAGGCAATTCACAAAACATCTGTTCTTTTAAAATTCTATTTCACATTACTTTGTGTTAAATCTTCCATTTTTATCTTCTTACCCTTTCCCTATGGGTTTTTGTATATTTCGAAGAAAAAGGCAAGAGAAAAGAAAATCTATATTATTTTCAAATATTTTAAAAGCATTCTCCTAAATAAATATATTAGCTTATATGAAATGAGTTAAAATAATAAAGTAGGAAATAGAACAATTCATTAAATCCAGAGAAATGTTTAAACATTTAAGTTATCTAAAATGTAGATAGAATACCTAACAATTGAGGGTAACTATAAACTATTCACTTCTATAACCAGCATATTTGGGTTAATGATTTGGGTGCTAATTGTAGAGTTTCCTGCACTCAAGCTTCAATGTGACTTTTGAAAATTTTGGTAGAGTCAAAGAATATGGACCTTTATGTTAAAGCTGAGATTTTTGACCAGCAAAGTACGTTAGGCAAAGAGGATCTTTCTTAGAAGCTGCTCCCTTTTAATGAGGAAAACAGTAAAAGGAATAGGTCAGTATCACTGCAAGTATTTTCTTTTAAATAAAACACCAACATTGAAACTCCTAGGCCACACTGAGATCTCTGTAAAATTGGTTTCTGCAAACAACTCATTTTTAATGCACCATCACTGGCAGAGCCTGCACTTCCTAAGATTGTGGACAAGCAATCTGATTGGCCTACATAATTCCCTCTTTCTGTTTACCACTCTAGATTACTGCCTGGGGCTTCTCTTGTCAGCAGGGACTGTTTCCCCAAAGACCTGCTTCCAACCAGTCTTCTTGGGGCTTTGGAGCATCTCCTGTCTCTATGGTAACACAAAGCACAAAGACCAGAAATGTACCATTACAGAGGGCAGAAAAGAAAGAAATTAGAGTGCAGTACTCTTGGTAAGCTAAAGAAAGTGCTGGCAGCAGGAAAATGGACAAGGAGGACAAGATGCGATTGTTCACTGCTCCATTTCTCACACATCCTCTTAAAAGGGACAAGTGTTAGCACAGAAGCCTTAAAGTATATGGAACTTTATAATCCACATGGTATTTGATGTTAAAAAAAATTACTGGAGACCATATTAGCCAAAAAGATTTAGCAATTTGTGGTTCATTAAAATATTGAGATGAAGCATTTTCAGTTAACTCAGATACAATGCATTAAAAACACATCAAATATTAGTGTGATGTACATCAAAGACAAAGAAAAATTTTATTGTCGCATAGCAGAATGCTCTTTTTTATTATTCAACCTTAAGATAAAATGAATTTTCTTAATCTTTTTCAATTTGAGGAATCATATTAAACATATAACCTATTAGTTAGTTCAGTGGTTCAAAATAATCAGAAAGTTTATGCTCCCAAACTTCTGGTTAATTCTAATCAATGTGCTGGTCACAAGCTTAATTCTGATGGGTTGTATCCAAAACTTGGTGGGGTATGTGACAGATAGTACCTGAATGTGTTCAATAAATCCATAATATCTACACATCATGAAAGATACATTATTTGTGTAGACATCTAATACAAATACATTATTATCTACCAGCATTCTATCACTATTTTAAAAATATTTCATGCAAGTCTGTGAAATGTTGCTGAACATCAATGCTAGGGGCTCAACTTTGGAATGCCTACTAAAAGTGCTGTTGGGATTGCTTGGCTACTGGGCCTTCCAGCAGAATCTGCGGACACACACCAAGCAAGTGAACTCAGAGATTAAAAAAGTTGGTTCTGAACTCTGTTTGTTGAGACAGTGCCCCAACAATTAGTCTAGAACAGCAGTTCTCAACTTATGGGTCGTGACACCTTTGTAACAATGAAAATATATCCTGCATATCATATATTTACATTACGATTCATAACAGTAGCAAAATTATAGTTATGCAGTAGCAACAAAAATAATTTTATGGTTGGGGGGGGTCACCACAACAAGAGGAACTGTATTAAAGGGTCACGGCATTAGGAAGGTTGAGAACCACTGGTCTAGAATAACTTAAGGGAAGTTCATCAGTCGCATAACTTTATCTTTACCATCAGACATTTTTTTCCTTAGTCTTTTAATTTTTTTAATGCAATCAATTGAGATGCAGCTATAAGTTAGAACCACTAGAGGTCAGACAGTTACACTGTCACCAATAATTAAATTTTAGTGGGCATTATAGTACCTTGACTAATGTTTTGTGACTTAAAACACATATAGTACATCTTTTACAACTATTGTGACATAACAATAATTAATTATGCTAAGTAGTTATGCTATGTCTAAAGGTTTTAGATTTTGGAATGGTACTACCTTTCTATGCTGGCTTTCATTTTGTTTGGAAGAGGAAAGAATCCATTGCAATTAATAGAATCTAGAAATCGTTGCAATTAATGGAATCTCATGACAGAAAAGGGTGTCTCTCTAGAGTAAGACACAGAAGCAACGTGTTCTGCAATTCATTTAGTTACTGGATACCCTCATGAACCTTCCCATTGGAATCGTTTTATTTCCCTAATTTAATCTTCTATATTTTCTCCTGGTATGTACATATACAGTAGAACCTCTGTAAGCTAACTACCCGAGGGACTATAACAAACTGGTCAACATAGGGAGGTGGTCAACGTAAGGAGCTAGGCCTACTGTACTGATATGTACGTGTGGTGCATGTCCAGTCTATGAAAATTAGGTCAACTTAAAGAGGTGGTCAATGTAAGCGGGTGGTCAACTATGGAGGTTCTACTGTATATATACATACATACATACACACATACATATAAAAACATATTATTTCAATTATGAATTATTAAAAATCAATTATACGGGGGTGGGTTAAAAAAAACAACAAAACTTTCAAGTATAACATGATCCACAAATAAGAAACTCAGATTTAGTTCCAACAAAATTATATTTACTTTCCTACTGTTTTATTAATAAGATAATTGTTTATAAGTTTCCTCCCCCACATTTCAGGCTACGTTTTATAAAAGACTTAATAATAAAAATAACAGTAATGTAAGTACTTAATTAAATGCTAGGTTTGTACAATCGGCTTTACATGAATTATCATACAAATAATGAGTATGATTTTTTAGTCTCTCCAATGCACCGATGAGGAAAGGAGGCTTTGAGGGATTAAGAAATGGCCCCAGTCATGAGGCAAATTAGGGTGGAGCTGTGATTCACACCCAAGTGCTCCAGTTCACTTCCTGGCTCCAAACTGTAGCACTGTTATTTAACATTTTAAACTGTAAATGCTGAAGAGAAGCAGACTGAATTTCTATATTACACAAGGAACCAAAAGGGAATATGCGACGCTTCATTTTTACTGATATTGTTTCTGACAAGTATCTTAAAAATCTATTGAGTTGTCTAGTTAAAGAGAACCAGGAATATTTATTTCCAGGATTTTTGCTTGTATGGTATGAAGAACTGTCTATGCTTATACTTGCTATATGCTTATAGAAATAGCAAAATCTATGATCCAGATTCACCAGTATATTAGAAAATATTCACAGTTACTTATTTTGACATTATTATACATAAAAACCCTACATTTTAACAAATGCTATCCAATTTTTACCAAGTGGTGGGGCCAGAGTGTTAAAATTATTTTCTAGCTTTATTTCCCAATAAAAGTAAGCTAATTTCAAAAATCTCAGTTTTAAATGTTAAAAGTTGTAGTTATCATAATTCTCTTAATAATGACCCAAGCTTTAAAAAGACTATTATTCTTCATACATTGATGTAAAAAATATTACCTCCTTTTTTTAGGAAATAGTATAATTTCTTAAATATGGTTTATAAATTTTTTAGCTGTACCTGTGCAGTGAACTCTCTGTATACTACTACTCCCCTCTATTCTCCTAGCCCCCAATCCCAATTATTGTCTATAATAATCTATGATCCATCAAATCTCCTCTCATCTCCCCTCCTGAATTCAAGACACTGTGATGCCACTTCCATTGTACTTTTCCCATGTTTCCTATCCTAGGGTTATAGTTGTTTGTGCCCCTGCCACGTGGTCAGGTCTACAAGCTGCGTAGTTCCCATTCCTTGTGTTAAAGGCAGTACTTCACATGTAGATCACATTTCATCCTAAGAGTCTACATCAAGAGGGCAGAGAATGTGTTTCATTATTCTTTGATATACTATGAGTTACAAAATGGATAATATGCTTCCATTCATTTAGTGCAAAAAATGTTTAGTATGTAAAGGGCCATGCTTTGTTAGGTTTCAGGGATGTAGCAGAGAGTGACCAGACGTGGTTCTGCCTTCAGGAAGCCTACAGTCTAACCACATCAGCATGTCTATATCTATGGGGGATATTTGCTTATTATGTCTAAACTTCCCTGTTTGTATAACAACTAGAAACAGCATGAACAGTTAAAGTGTTTTGAGTAGTCAACTCTACCTCTCTCTCTCTCTCTCTTTATTTATTTATTTTGAGACAGAGTCTCATGTTGCTCTCAGTAGAGTGCTGTAGTGTCACAGCTCACAGCAACCTCCAGCTCTTGGGCTTAGCTGAGTCTTTTGCCTCAGCCTCCCAAGTAGCTGGGACTACAGGTGCCTACCACAACGCCCAGTTATTTTTTAGTTGCAGTTGTTATTGTTGTTTAGCAGGCCCAGGTCAGGCTCGAACCTGCCAGCACTGGCGTAATGTGGCCAGCAGCCTACTCACTGAGTTACAGGTGCCAAGCCATACCTCTCTTTTTTTGATGCATTATTAAATCTGGTCTGCATCTTTTAGGGCTTTTAGCAAAATTAGGATTTGCATATCTTAAATACTAAACACAAACATTAAAGTCCTATGGATCTGTTAGATTTCAAAGCAATACACATAGGTTTGAGGAGGAGTGTCATTTTAGCATAGCAGAAGATGATGAACGAAGCGAATACATGAGCAATGTGAAGGTAACAGAGACCAGAGGAAGTCTTCTAAGGAGAAGTAATGAACTACGATATTTTGGGGACTCACTGAAAGACAAAAGACAAGGAGAAAAAAAGGAGACCATATAGAAATGCAGGTATGAAGGGATCAGATCTGGAAGAGTTTATATAGGATGAACTGGACGAGACTTGAAAAACAACATATGAAGGAAGCGATGGATTTACAATCAGAAGTCCTGAATTTGAGACCCTTTGGTTCCTGTGTAGTGGAAAATGGTGGCTAACAATTACTTACACTGAGATTAACCTCCTATTACTTTCCTTGTTGTCAATGCTATTCTAAAGAGAAAAGAATGAAATGAATTCATCATTCTTCCTGGACCTCTCCTAAGAGATTGGTGTTCCACTTTTCCATTCCCTTCCGTAGTCTAAAACCAGGTTAAAAGTGCTTTGGCACAAGAAGCAACTTTCAGGGGGCCTCCTGAACCCCCACCCCTGCGCCTCCCATTGCTCATTTTCACAGCAGCCTGGTTCATTTTCCTTAGAGCACTTACCATAAGCAACGTGTATTTATGTGATGAATATCTGTCTCCTCTACTATGCTCTACAAAAGCAATCTTTCAATAGGTCTTAATCCAAATAGTAATGACGATAATGCTGCCACTTTGCCGTTCTGTGTGCCAAACACAACAAGGAGCTTTAATGATATTTCCCCGGTTAATTCTACCATGCCCAATGAAGCTGTTGTTAATATCCCCATTACACAGAAAAAAACAATCAAGGCCAAGAGGCCAGTAATATCTGTGGACCCTGACAATGTTCTCAGTTTGTTGCTGTCACTCTCTTCCCAGCCTCCTGGAGAGAGCTATGAGGATCTCAGGCAAATTAAAAACCCTGTTGTGGGAAGCAAGGTTAGCTTTACCTTGCAGTCTCTGCAGATTTGGTTTTAACTGAGCTTACTGCCACAGAACAACTTTTCTCTTTATCAAGTTGTGTGCTTATTGATTTGTTTTTTCTTTGGATTTATGTGAAGGAGAACCAAAACCAATTTTCCTGGCTCATCTGGTTAGTTGCAAACTGTGCATATGTGACTACTTAGATCGGAGGTTCTCTATTATGAGGTGAGTTTATGTATAAAATAAAAAACTACAAAGGTTTCTTCTTGGCTCTATCATTTACTTTTTATATCCTGGAATGATTCTCTTTATCTCTAAAGACTTCAGCTCCTTTCTTTGTTTACTGAGAACGATTAAGCCAAGCGTATAAAGGATTGTTAAAACAACAGCCACATACGCAAAAGCTCTTTAAAAAGTACAGATCACCATTCAAATGTAAAACATTGTAAGGTGTCCTCTCATCAAAAGTCCTGAAAGTGGATGCGTTTGGGGCCTCTTCTCTGAGGGTTGGTTACAGCAGAGAGATTAGTAACAGACACTCCTAAAGACGGATAACTCTGGGTTCAAACAGAGTCACAGGTGCTTTGTGAATAGTTAATCAACATATGCCTTTTAATGTAGTATAAAAAAAAGAAAGACATTTCACTTCTTAGACTTCCAGTGTAATTTATCTCACCAGCAAACTAGTTTATACTTGCTTACATGTAGTATCATTAAATTCATGGTTACAGTGATAAATCCTGTGATGTGTGTTTATGTGCTAATTTGCTGGGGATAAGGTGGGTGGATATACAAATTCCGAATAATGTATCAGATGAGAATTGCAGCTGTAATACATATGAATCACAGCTCCTTGTCATTTAAGATACTCTGACAGCTTCCGCTTACAGCATGTCACAGTAATACCCTTAAAATCAAGTTTGAGGATTTCAGGGCAAGTAGAGTTATCAAGGGAAGAAAGATATGAAAAAAACTTTTTAAGAAAGTGTAGGGGTGAAGGGTGGGAAATAGAGTTTCCTTTCTTAAAATCAGAGAAACATTTCACGTTTTCCTAAAATACTGGTGCTTTTCTAAGTGACTTCCTTTTACTCTTACCTTCAAATATCTTGAAATATACCTTCAAACATCTTGAAATATCTGTGACAACTGTTTTGTGTAGTAACACATTATATTCATGAATAAACTGAAGAAAAAGATTAAGAACCATTGAAAATCTTTTATTTAATTAAATCTCAGCTCTCTTGTTCTTTTTCTTGTCTTTTCCAAGTGATTTTTTAGTTCTTGCTATTGAAAGACTTGGGGCAGAACCCCCGACTCAGCCCGGAGCTCTGACCACCCCAATCAACGTCACATTCCTATGGTAGGGAGCGAGAAGTGGTCACATTCTCATGGTAATATTTTCTTTCACTATCAAATACAGATCTCAAAAGAAGCAGGTGCATGTGGGCACTTTAGTCCACACAGTAGCCCCTGAATACTTCACTACGTAGTTATTGTTTATCTTCATTTAACAAAAAAGGAAACTGAGCCAGAAATGGATTTCCCTAGTGACAGAGCTAGAAAAAGGCAGAACTAGAATGAAACTTTAAAGCTTCAGTTTTAAGGGGCACACCGTCTTTGTCTTCTGGATCATGAATTATTTGCTGTATGGAAAGGGGGGTGACTCTCTAATGTAGAAAGTGGTTGCCCCATATGAAGAGATGATAAATAGTGATGAAAAAGTGGTGTTGCTGTTGGTTGAGTGTGAAAAAAGGAACTACTAAAGCTGTAAGAGCTCTAAGCACCTATAAGCTTAAAGTGTAACAGAGTTTGAACATGAAAAAATAAACAACTTTTTGTGATTATAAATCTTGCTTTTTTATGAAATATATTTGGGACATATTTTGAAATTTCTGTGATTCCTTTTTTATTAGGTATTAATCTGAGATAAACTAAAATCTATATTCAAAATTAACATTTCAGTTGTTATAAGTTGGAAATCCCCAAACTAAATGCACCACGGCTTGTGACTTTATGTGTTTATACTTAGCCTCATCTGTCATGAAATGAATACCTGTAATTTCTAAGATCCTTTCCATTTTAAGTTCTTTGATTCTATAAAGAAAATAAAGTAATAGTAAAAATAATGTGGTAAGTATTTGTTAGTGGAATCTCTAGTAGGAGAAACAACTACATAAATCCTAGCAAATGTGCTCATTCATTCTTTTTTTGGAAACAAAGAGAACAGGTTAAATTCTAATTTCAGATAACATAATTAGAGGTCAGTTCTAAGTTGTGAATTTGCCAGTAACCACAGGCCCTATTTAGTACTTTAAACATGTCCTATATACCTTTTATCTTATACTGTAAGAATAAAAATCTCAAAGATATCCATTTCACATTAATGTTCCACTTGAAAGAGAAAAAAAATTCAGCTCACAGGTGGTTTTCAGGCAAGAGTCCTTAAAGTTTCTAAAAGAACAAACAGGAAAGCACTTTGGGCTCTTCAGGAGCAAGGTGCTGCTATTTAATAAACTCAAGGACCTCTTTCCATTGAGATCATCTATAAAATGCATTCACTGACAAAACAAGTTATTCATTTTTAACATACTTATGTTTTATACACATCTACTTTGTTGTGGCAAATATAATCTCTGAGTTTCTTTGGGCTAAAGGTATAGAAAGTTTTGCAGAAGAATAGGAAGCCTTTTGCCTGGCTTGTGTCAGAGGTTTATCGGTTTACACAACCAGGGTAAGCACATTCTAAAACAGATCCTATCATCACACATCTTTGGGCAAAACCATGCACACCAAAGAGTTACAGAAATAGCCTTCTGAAGTGGAATGGCGCACTCGCAGAACAATGAAAATCACTGCAAAGACCAGACCTTTCATGATCTTTGACAAGTGATGGTATATAAAACAGTGACAACTTCAGAGCCGTGGAGGTGCTGGGGGTTCATGTAAAAGCATCAACCATTTCTCTTTTGTCTGCTTTTCGTTGAGCTTCCCCATAAAGAGTGAGACTAGACCAAGAGGCAATATTAAAAACAAAAGGTTAGAGATCATCATGGGACATTAATTATGCAAAAGAAGGCAAACTGAATTTAATCAGAAGCAGTCGACTCGGTGCAGGAAGAATTTTCTCTTTTTGACAGAAGCAGTTAGGAAAACATTTATGGTAATACCACAGCATCTGCTGATTACAGTCAAAGCTGCAGGACACCAGCATTAAATCACTGAGCCAATCCTGACAGCTCCTGGGTACTCCAGTCACATCCAACAGCAATTTATAGTGAAATTCATCCAAGTCTAAAAATCAGCCAGCATGTTCAAACCAGAGAGAAATAACTTAGTTTGGACTTTTAAAAAAAATTATAAAAGGAAATTATAGCCGATGAAACTTTTTATCTAATGTATATGTCCTCAACAAATACAGTATTTTTAAAGAGAACATACAAATTTTTAGACCTATGAGTATGTTTTGGTGATCAGTAAAGTTTCGTAGCTGATAGGGAAAAAGGATTTTAAGAGGTCAAAAATATAGAAAGTAGGGTTTTAACTCTTAAAAGGAAGTCAGGAAAAAACCTGACATCTATTCTTAATGTTATGAAATGATGGATTCAGAGAGCAATTAGAATAAGAAATTTTAAACAATTGTAACTTAGTTGCAAACATGGGTAAAATAACAGGTTCAGTGAGACAGTGGAGTGTGAAGCAGGGTGACGTAGTTCTGTGCTCTGCCTCCAGACCCACGGCAGGATAGCCACCTGCCATTGTTGCCCACCTGGGATTTGCTAAGAAGGTAATTAAAATAACAAAAATACTTCCGATATTAATAATTAAAACTTTCATACTTATTGTGTTTCTGAGGGCATTCTTATGGTCAAAAGTACACTGGTGTTTAAATTTAAATCTTCGAATGGCACAAGAACTTGGAGAACAAAAGATTGTACTGAAGCCTTCTGAGGTCAACATTCATAAAAGTAAATGTCTCATATTTTATCCAAAATTAACACCAAAGATTTTCATGCCCCAGATGCTTTGGGAGTTCAACTAGATATTATTCATAACGTGAGAGATTACAGGAAGAAGGGAACAAAAACTTTAAAATGGCTATTTCTGAAGGAAGCCATTAAAACTGCGGTCCCAAGGGATGGTTCTGTGTGTTTTGCTCAGCTGGATAAATTGTTTCAAAATATGTTTGCTACGGTTAATCACTAACGCAATATTCTTCTGCAATTTTAAAATCTTGACTTCTTTATTCAATTTCATTTCCCAAATACATTAAAAATGTCTCTAGACTTCTATTTATAGATATAACCCATTGATGGTAAAAGCATCTCTGGGTAATCAAAACCACTGACAAAAAAATGATAACCAAAAAGGTCAAAAAATGGATCAATTGAAAATTCAACCTAACAAATAAGTCTGCACATATTTGAATAATGGATCAATAGAGGTTTGTTGAGCACCTACATATATGAGCCACAGACTAAAGACCCATCAGGAAGTTACTGTCATTGGTCTGAAAAGGGCCAGGGACAAAAGTGCTGATGTTGGTTCTCTTAGTGTCACTCAAGTGTGAAATGAGTTGTGCACATGATAAATGCAACAGGATTTCAGAGGGGTGAGGTCCACTAGGGAGCATCTAAGGAAGGTCAGGCTTCACAACGGTAGGGTCTCCTTTAAGTTTTGAAGTAAGAACAGAACTTTAGATACATCCTGAACAGTTTGTGGGTAATCTTACCTAAAGGGAAATCTAATAAAAATGCTACAATGGTCCCACTTAGTGTTATTTTTCACAAGCAACACTCACGTAGGTGAACATCTGAAGACAATGAAGAAAACACATACATGGGCTAATACTGACATTGTTTTAGTATCAAATTGCATTGGAAATTGCCCACAAAAAAGTGTTTTTGTAATAGCCAAATGCAAAGGCAATCATCTACATAAACAGGGTTGCATACTTTATATGTACTAGTCAACCCCAGGCACAAACGGAAAGCAATGAATGAGGGAGAGTCGAAAGTTAATCTACTATTACTGAAAGATTTCAAGAATTTAACAACTTCTTTCTTTTGCTCCTGGAAAGTCTCCTGAAAGGCCATAAGATTTCAGGGGAAGTTTAATTGTATGGTAGAAAATAAAGAGGGCCTCAACTGCCTGAGAAGTATTCTAGTCCGAGAGAAGAAAGGCTTTGACTTCTCTCTTGGCTTCACTGTTTTATTTGGACAATAGCAGACTCCTGCTGTTCCCATCCCCACCCACACAACAGGAAGAAAGGAATAAGCTGGGAAAAATGGGAAGTGCAGGTGGCATGATAAACAGACGAAGGAACTAAAATGGATGCACCAAAATAAAAAATAAACAGAGTTGTCATCAGCAAACAGATGGCTCCTAATAGAGAATCAAATTTGATTAGACAGTTTGCTGGAGTATGTATCTGCTGCACCAGAATCAAGTGAGAAATTCTAAGGCAAATCATGAAGGAAAATTTCTTCATGGGAGAAAGCAGAATTCTGAGTTAGGAACAAGAAGATTGCTATTCTGCATGCTGAAATAGAGACATTATGTGATGGAAGTTAGTTTCCATGTAGATTTCAATGGCAGATGCTGGGGGACAAATCGGTGAGTGGACTAAGGTAGAAACAGTGTCTCAGGTAGTACCCACGGAATGTATGCAAGTGGTGCTTGAAGGAAGAGAAAACTGAAGAAATTCAGTCATATAATTATGACCTCCCTGGGACATTTTTGAAGTCATCAAAGTCACCACTCTGAATAATGTTAAATACAGACATCCAGCGTAAAGGAACTGGAAAGTGTTCTAATCTAAACCAGGTCACATTACCCAAGAGGAGACTAAGGCCCAGAGAGATTAACTCATGTGTTTTAGAGCTGGTGATGGTAGAGGAGGGATAACACAGTGGTTACATGGCTCCCAGGCTCTGGGGCCAGGCCAACTGAGGTTTACACCCCAACTCTGTTACTTTATTTTTCATTCCTTAAAAATTCATATCTCTGTTAATTTTATGTTTGTGAATATTTTGTGTCATAATATATACTACATTTACATACTGCTTTATACATTTCAACGTATTCTTAAATATAACATCTTACTTTTTCTTCAGGGTAAGCAGGTTAAGACTCTGGCTGGACAGATGAAGAAACTCAGGCATCATAAAGTTAAAAAATTTATACGGCAAGTTAGTGGAAAGAGCTTGGGCTATGTTCAACAATCCTGCTCTTGTCACTAGATCATGTTGTGCTTACCCGTTGGTATAATTTGCCCTAGACTGCAGTTTCTACACAGAAGAGGAATTGTATTTACTTAATGTAATGAAAACACTGCACATTTGTAATAGTGTTGTTTTCTGTGATTTTTCATTGTAACTGCAGTGTTTCAGCTACATTATGGGTTAAATGGACTCTGGAGGGCTAGCCTGGGAACCTAACCACCATTTATAACATTGTTTCTATGGGAAATTGCTTTGTGAGTTCTGAAACAACTGATTTAAAAATTAACTTTGGGAATATAACTGGTTGCAAAGTGGAAGATTGTCTGTCAGACATTTCATGTAATTGGTTGCTTAATTCATGCAATAGAAGCAAGAATAATTTCTGTTGCTGGGGTACACTGAAAGCCCTGACTTCGGCATTATACAATTCATCCATGAAACAACAACAACAACAACAACAACAACAACAACAAAATCACTTGTACCCTCTAAATCTATTGAAATAAATAAAAAAGAAACAATAGTGGATTGCCTATTATACACTTATCACCCGTTGGGGATGGAGATATGAAGATGAGCAAGATCTTAGACCTTGAGGCACTTGTATCTAGAGAAACATATTATTAAAACAAATCAATTATAAGTAAGTGTTAAAACAGAGCTATGGAAAAAAAATGCTGCAGCAGCAAACAGGACAGAGGAACAAGGCTTCCAAGGGATTTATTGTGGAAGTAACATTCGTGTTGGGTCTTAACATGTAACTACAAGTCTAACAAATAAAGAAGGGTACAGGGATATCTCAGGTAGAGGAAAGCACATATCCAAAATGGAAGGATGTGGAAGCGTCTGGTGTTTGGGGAAAATGATGGCAGGGATACAAGGGGAGGCAGGAAGGCTGTTAATTGTCAGTTGCTTTTTAGTCATAAAACATTTAAGTAGCTTCTGAACAAAACACTAATAATGATCAAATTAGGGTATAAGTAAAGTTGGTCCATACTGAGACCTCTTCAAATATCTATCTTCTTAGATTTTCCAAAGGAAAGAGAATAACTAGATTGAGAAACTTATATAGATACTTTCCCTGCATGAAAGGTAAGAATTTTTGCTTACTCATTCATTAGTCTTGTTTTTATGCCCAGGGGTCATACTGTCAACCTTCGGCAATCTTTTACTGAACTACGAAGTCAAATTGAAGATTATAGTAGCTGGCTTAATGATAGCTACTGTTTTAGGAAATATGGTAAAGGATCAGCAGTTAAAATAAATCCTGGCACATTTCAACCATTCCTTGTGCTTGCTTCTGTTAAACTAACGTGCTTTTTATCGTTTGAACATGAGGAATTATCTGACTGTAAACATATGATTAATGGAAATTCAGAATAAAAGTTCACCTGCCTTTCAGTCTGAATATAGATCAATTTTACTTAAAGCATGTAGAACTAATAACACAAGCAAAAGAGAGGAAGCAAAGCTAGAGACAGGGACAGAAGGAAACAAGGAGGAAAGAATGTTTAACTCAAGTACATTTGAAATGTGTGAGGAACTCTTTTATATTCAAGTACATAATCCATTTGCAAATGGCTGACTGAGGGTGTTTAGGACTATGTAAACTGTATTTCTTTCATGTGTAACATAAACAATAGAAGGCAGTCCACTGATCCTCTATAAACATTAGTCAAAAATAATCCTGACCCTTCAGCATAAAGCTTATGCAATGTACATGTTTGGACTCCAATACTTTATTCAGTCTAAGACAAGTCAAAAAGGATTTTAAAAAGCCAAGTATAGAATTGAGAATGTAGAAAACCCCAGGTATAGTTGATAGTATTCTCTGTTCTGTGCTTTGGTAAATAAACACAGAGTAAAATTTATCCTTTCTAACCTTACTTGGTAGAAATTCTCATAAAGCTTTGAGAAATTATTGGTTGGTTCCTTTTTTTTTTTAATTTTTAGAAAAAAATATAAGCTTTCACATTGAATTCTTAGCTATTTTCCTGACTACCTGAGAATGTGTCTATGAAATTTGGTGAGAAAAAGGAAGGTTGAGGTTTAGGACTAGAAGGCTAATCAGAGGTGAGCATGATAAACAGCTAATTATGAATTTGGAACCAAAGAGGTCACTTAATCAAATTTGTTATAGTTGTAGCCCTTCTCTAGGTTCCTAATTTCTACTGATGTTTCCACCCCCAAAGCTCTATATTCTTGACTGTCTGGAATCCTTGGTAAGATTCATACTTATAATCCATCTTCTGGAGAACAAAGAATGCTGAAGCCCGAGTCTCAATCAATTCTTTTGTTTGAAATTGACAATATTATAGTCACAGAACTTTAGGAAAAGGAAAAAGAAAAAGAAACTGAGGCTGAAGGTGTTCAAGAGACATGGCCCAAACGACATGGTGAAATAGAATGCACTCTATCCACGTAAAAACCAACCCACCACCACCACCACCCTACTCTAGGCGCACCTCCTGGACTACACCACATAGCTTCTCCTTCATTTCATGTTTTTCAGGCTGTGTATTGCTCCCTGGGAGTTACTGTGGGTCTAATTTACCTGTCAAAAGTGTGAAATATTGATTATAATAAAGTCTTTTCTCTGACTCCAACTCTTTCTTTAATCACAAAGCTTACACGCTACTGGGAGAGGCAGCATTAAACAAATAATCAAACAAGTATGTAATTATAACTCGTAAGTGCAATGAAGGAAAAGTAAAGGATGCAATTATGAAGTGCAACATGGGACTTGATTTAAGTTTGAGAGAGAAAGCAGTTATAGAAAAGCTTCCATGAGAAAATTATTTGAGATCAGAATGATAAAGACTTAGTAAGACAGGTTTACTGGTAGAACAGCATTCCAGATGGAAAGGGCAGCACTCAGGTCTCCGGTGGAGGGCTCTTACGGCTGGAAAGGAATGACCAAGGGAAGACTGACTAGACTGAGACCGGAGAGGTGGCCTGGGCACTGTGGGGAAGGCCATTGTGGGATATAATAAGAACTGAGATTTTATTCAAAGAACTATGGGAAACCACTGAGGGATGTTAAGTAGAAGGATGGCCTGGCCAGATGTGCTTTCATAGGCTATCGCCAGTGTCACAGAACTCAGTTCTATTTGTCTGATTCTGACTGTCATAGAATTCAGGTTTTAAAGTATATGTCAAGGAATGAGGAAAATTATCAGTACAAATGCATTTTTCCTACATATAAAGACAATTTAAAGCAAATGCTCTTTGGATGGTCTTTATATAGTATCACAGAATTATTTGCAATCTCACATGAAAACACATTGCAGAACAAAAATAGCATGCTTCCCAATCTTAGGAAAAAAGTAACAAAGTTTCTGTAAAAGTCATGAAGCATGTGATAGGATATCTTAAAAACAATAAAAATGATGGTAGCATTATTTTAATCGAAGACAAAATTATTACAAAATTATGTGACAAATTTTGGTTTCTTACTTGCAGAATGAACTTGGAACTTTAATTTATATTGGGAACTATATTTTTAAATCTGAATTTTAAATGGTCCTTAGAATCCTCATTTGGAAAACAAGGCCAAAAGTGAATTTTCAAGGAAATGGTTTCTAAAACAAATCAGGAAATGACAATATGTTTAGTATATACACCATTACAAATTAATCATAAAGAAAAATCCTTAATAATATCTTGAAATGTGATTTTTCAAATGAGTAACATTATTCTTATGAACCCAAACTATTCTTGTGGTACAATATAAAAATCAAATACTCCCCTTTTGATTTGCCTACCATTATGGAGGAAGGACAGATGTGAGAAATTAGAAAATATTTTTGGCTATGAAATTGGCAAAAATCAGCTTCAGTATTACTAAGAAAAATAACTCTTAGAATGTCTTTAATCAAGGTAAAATGAAACAGAAGACTGGTAAAATTCAGAGAAAATTGTGTATGAGTATCACTCTCCATAGGACACTTACAGAATTAAGATTCTGTACTCAGGTCAAGGTTTATCTAAGAATAAGCATATGGTTGATACACTGATTATGCTCTTCCTTACTATAAAAGTAGGTATTTTGTTTTTCATTGGTAGCACAATTCTTTTTTTTTTTTTGAGACAGAGTCTCACTCTGTTACCCTGTGTAGAGTGCTGTGGCATCCAAGCTCACAGCAACCTCAAACTCTTGGGTTCAAGGGATCTTCTTGCCTCAGCCTCCTGAGCAGCTGGGACTATAGGGACTTGTCATGGTGCCTGGATAGTTTTTCTATTTTTAGTAGAGATGGGGTCTTGAGGTTGTTCAGGATGGTCTTGAACTCCTGAGCTCAAGAAATCTACTGGTCTCAGCCTCCCAGAGTGCTAGGATTATAGGCGTGAGCCACAATGCCCACTATAGCACAATTCTTAGTAGAAGAATTTAAAGCTTTGTGTCCAAAAGTTGGATAATACATTACAGGAAAGCATAATTTTCATAGATTCTAAGGTTAAATTGCTTCTTAGTTGGGTACTTCAACAACCTAAGCAGAAAAGTAACTGTAAACATTATAAACTGACTAATTTTTATAGCTTTTGAAATGTTAGATTGTTAAAATAAATAATGCTTTGGGGATGCCTAGCCTTCCTCTTAATAAAGTAAATGAGCCTTAACAGAGGAGCTTAGTGAACACAGGACTTCAGTAAATGCTTCCTTTGTTCCTGATTCCTGGGAAAACATAATTAAAAACAAACAAAGTAAAAAAATGATACAGTTCCAGAGTGAGCAAAATTGTTTAGTCATCAGATATATCTCGTACTGAATGTGGATTTCTTAGTTATTGACAGGGCCCTAAAATATAAATATTCACAGGTTCAAAAGAGTGCTGCCAAATAGGTTATCAAGCAAAAAATACGCAACCACCTGGAGAACAAAATCCATCTGTCTGACTGAATTTAGTTGAAAATAATTTTTTAGTCTTGTTAGTAAAACTCTCATGTAAAATTTATTTCATTGAATAATTTACTAAGACTATTTCCATAAGTATCATAAAGTGCTACTGTTGATAAAAATGAATATACTAATCATCTTCTAACTTGGAATGACTGCCACAGCTTCTAGTGAACACATTTGGTAGGTTACTGGTTAGGCTTCTTTCTGTCTATGGGTCTCAACTTGAACCTAGGATTCCCACAGATGAAATGTGGCCACTTTACAAGGAAAAAGGAGTGAGTCTCAGTATTCCTGGGTGTTGCTGATATTTACTGGGAGCCAAGCATAAATTGTCTTTTCCTCAGAGATGTGCACTGTGATGCTCTTCTTATCTGCCCCAAACTGGTACTCAGTTGATGACTAAAGGTAAGATGAGGAAAGTCACAAGAACTAATACTAAACCTATATTTTCTCTCCTATTTGAAAAAAGACCCTACTGTTACAATCCACGACTCCTCTTTTCAAATATTTACAAGTTAAAGGGAGAACGTATTAAATGAGATAACATTAGTGCACTTTTCCCTTTCTAAAGACTAAAATCTGCCCTTACGTCAGTGCTAAAACTTTTACCAGCATTTAAAAGTATTCCAACAAAAGGACATTAACTGGGAGAATAAAATGACCCTTATCTAAAAAGAGTAACTATTCAAGCTGAGTCAAGCAATTAAAAAGATATGCACTGGTACCCTTTTTTCTAATCTAATAGTATGAAAAATGTCTTTAAAAAAATTCTTTGTTCTACCATGAAAACCTCTCAATGTGGCTATCTTTAAAAACACAACAAAACAAAATAAGATCAGAAGTAAGTTAACATATACTTTCATTTTCCAAACAAAGGCGATCAATTTACTAAATCCTTAATGAAGAAGTTTGAAAGGTAAGGATTTGGCGCCTCTCTTTTATTCAAAACAATTTCCATTTTAACTGCATCCAATCCCATTCACTAGTTTTTATTCAGATAAGATGCTGATGCCGATCTTATGCTTTTAGGCAGAGATCAATCAAGATAATCTACTAAAAATCAAAATGGCATACCACTGAAAAGAACAATAACTTTTTAGAAACAGATTACATATGGATTGACTTGAACATTAAACAGATGGTTATTAATGGTAAAATATTAGAATATAAAATTTACAGCAATCTGAAAACCAGTCAGTTGCTATGATTAGTGTTTGAGAACATGTAGAGTTATTTCTTAGAGTCAATGCCAGGTCCCGTATGTTACAAACCTGGTACCATGACAGGGAGGACAAACCCCTGCTATGTAGTGCTATGCATCCTATTACAATGGGTTCATTCATATTTATAATATAATCTGTGATGTCGACGCAATCACTTTAGATCTCACTGTTATTTCAAACAAATCCATAATTGAGTAAAAGGCAGGATGTCGGCAGGCACTGATGTGGGTTTTGCGCTGTTTACAATTGTTTTCTAATCTATTAAATGGCTGTGGAAATTGATGCACTGCTAAAGTGTTTTCATATACTAGTACAGACAAAGAGTTAGGTGGCAGTAATTTCTGTAATGCTAAATTGAATTTTCTACAGTGCTTTTTGTTTTCCTTATTTGTACGTGTTAAGTAGGCTCCCAATTTCATGTTAACCATTAATAAAGAAACCGAAAACATCTTCTCATTTTATTAATTGAAATGTATTTGCTTTTACTTTCAGAAAGTAAAAGTAAACCTGTAATTGTATCCTAGTTACTTGTAAAATAAACTTTTAAATTTTATTTCAAATGAATTAGGGATTCATATTCCCAAGAGATTTGGATATCCTATCCCAAACCTCTAAATCATTTAACTTTAACAGAAACTTGACTAGCATGTGCTATATTAAGGGGTATGTAACCTAGTCATAGTTACAAAAATTCAGACATTTTGATATGAAATAGTAGTAATAATACCTTTTCCTGAAACTACTCCACATGCTGATAATAAGATAGGTAAGACAAAAAGGGTTTTCAAAGGATTGAGGCTCATACACTGATATCTATAATTATTTCATATTGTTTATTTAAATGTCACCACAAACACACCCGATGTGAATGGTGGCTACCAGGAGATTGCCTTGCCTCTTCACCTCTGACAGATGTATGACTGTAAACATGCGACACACCTAAGAATCATTCCTCCTTTGAGACCCACTTCTGGAACAACCTATGATCTAAGGACTGGAGGCTTTTTACTTCTGCACAAACTATAAAAATAAGATTACCTACAGATAAAAGCAAAGAAGACTGAGTGTTCATGATGTTTAAAAACAACTTTATATCATTCAACTAATTATTGGCTAATGGTTTTGTATTTTCAAGAAAAGTTATAAATCATGAAAAATTATGCTTTGATTCTAGGATGAAAATATGCTTGCTTTTAATGAAATTTTGTTCAGAAGTAAATAATATTCTTGGCCTTTTAAAAATATTATTTTAAATTCTGGTAGTCAAAGAAAATCATATATTGGTAAGAGTATAACACTTGAGAAAGTTCCATAAAAGGCATATGCCCAAACATAAGACATAAGCCCAGGAATGATTATTTCACAACCACTGAAATGGGGGTAACACCTTTCAAAAAGATCTGTCTTCTTCCTTCTCATATTTATCAATACATTTCAGACTTTTATTATTTTTTTCACCAAGTTATTGCACTGACATTTATAAAGGGCATCATTAAGAAAATTAAATAATTGGTTGTCTGATTACAATTTCACTCTGAGCTTAATATGAGGTTTAAAGATCTTTTCCTGTCTGCATCTCTGATTTCTTGTGGTAAATGGGTCTTCTCGAGGACTTAACTTAAAATTGTATCTATGTTCCTAATGAAGGAACATAAGACTATTTTACTGCTTCAGAACTATTAATAAAAGGAAAAAAATAAACTAAGTAACAGCAAATCTTCCATGACCACCTGCTACATTTGGAAATCAAAGGTACTAAACAAAGCACTAGCAAAAATTCTTTTTTGTATTTCTTAAAATCTGTTGCACAGACATTACAGAGCAAATATGCAAAAACCAAAAGTTGCTAAATTAGTCCATGAAAAAGTACTACCAAAAGGAGTAGCACTATAAAGGCACATTCCTGTTTCCTTAAAAAAATAGGAAGTAAGCAATATCATTATTTCCTTAAATCAGCTTGAAGTAATTTATTTCCTGTGAATCACACAAATAGTATCTGGCAAGAATTAATAGACCTGAAAAAATTAGTAAAGCACAGTGTAGTGGTCCCTTTAATAATGGTTTATAAGTATTCACCGAGGCAAAATGAAAAAAATAATTTCTGAAGCTAAATTTACACAAATTTATAATAAAATTAAGATTATACCCTCTTTGGTTTGTTTTGGTGTTAAAATATGCTTTTAAACTCCAGGGTCTATGGCTAATGCTTGTACTTCTAGAATTTTGGAGGGCTGAGGCAGGAGGATTGTTTGAGGCTAGTAGTTTGAGACATGCCTGAGCGACACAGCAAAACCCCTACCTCTATGAGAAATAAAAAATTAGCTGGGCCTGGTGGTGTGTGCTTGTAGTCCTAGCTAATTGGGAGGCTGAGGCAGAAGGATTGCTTGAGCCCAAAAGTTTGAGGTTGCAGTGAGCTATGATGCCACTACACTATAGCCCAGACAAAAGAGAAAGACCGTGTCTATGGGGGTGGGGGTGGGTGGGGGAGGGGAAGCTTATTAAGAATGAAATATTGTTGATCATAAAGGTCATCTTTTAAACCTATTCATTCATTCAGAAATTAGGTACTGAACTCGTAATATGGGTCAAGCTGTCCTAAGATGACAAAATTGAGAAGATCTCTGCTCTAATGAAGCTAATATTCCAGGGATAAGGCAGGAAGGAGGCAGCTTATGAGAGACAAGCAATGAAATATATAATATGTCAGAGGCTGATCCATACAACAGAAATAAAGGCAGGAGAAATGTGCTGAGGGTTGGGGTCGCCATTTTATGGAAAATGGTCACAATAAGGCCTCTCTTATAAAGCGAAAATGTAGCAGAGATACGCAGGAATAGATAGAGTGTGCGTAGGTTTTTTTTTTTGTTTTTTTTTTTGCCGGGGCTGGGTTTGAACCCGCCACCTCCGGCATATGGGACCGGTGCCCTACCCCTTGAGCCACAGGCACCACCCAAGTGTGCATAGGTTTTGAAGAGGAAAATATTCCAGACAAAAGGAACAGCAACTATAAGGAATAGGAATAGTTCTGTTCTAGTAATAGTCAGCTGGCTGGAAAAGGACAACTGCAGAAAAGGGAGCCAGGGCAGGAGTAGCAGAGAAGAGGCCAGAGATGATGGTGATAGATGGTTTGGCTGCCCTGGTCTCTTATTACACTGCGGGATTTTGAGAAGAATTATCAAACCTGATCTACACTTGAACAAGTTCACCCTGGCCATTATGTTGAGAGTAGATTGGAGGACAGGGTGGAAACAAGGAGGCCAGTTAAGAGGTGAACCTAATAATCCAGGTGAGAGATGATGGGACTAGATTTATTCTCCAAGAAATCCAGAGAAAATGTGAGATGTTGGTTCAACAACAATCATTTTAATAATGATGTGCTCATTTACTTCCGTGAGTTCCACTCTTTCAGAACATATTTGGGCAGAGACATTATAAGTCCAGGTTTTATTAGAAGGAAATTTCAGCAGTTCACTCCATTTTAATTTGTAGGTGGGTTTTCTCCAGGGCTTTCTCACAGCTTCTGGAATTGAGCTCATGGGGAAGGCCCAAGCAGTGACCTTCCATGGGCTGCTGGTGCTGAATTTGAACCACAGCCTTACTTGGATTCCTAATCTTGAAGTCAGGTGGGAAGAGCTATTATAGCATCCCTGCTCCGACCACATATACTCTCTGCTTTGCTGACCTTAAATGTGTGCACTTCCACCACATCCCAGGGAGGCAGTTAGAAGTCAAAGTATCTCTTCCATCCCTCTCTGCCTGCTGTAAATACCAGGGTCTTCCAAAGCGGTAGCTATAGGATGGCGGAAGTTTCCTGACCCATACTAGAATTCACGTGGGAGAGGAACAACCCTTTACCCTGCTAAGGCATTGAGCTTTCAGGATTTGTCTGTTAGAACAATACCTCTAAATTACCCTGGCTAACAAAGATTGCTTGGTTATCCTTGTCAATCAATTGTAAATGTTAGATAGTAGATTTTTACTACTCTTGGTATTCTGAAATTTATCAAAATTTTCATTTCCATTAATATTTCCTCTTAGTACCAAAGAGGCCAGAAGTTTATTTACTTAGTAAAGAAAAGTTACCCAGATCAAGATTCAAGCATATTTATAGTTTATTTTAGCATTTGGAGATCTGGTAAATAACTCTTTACTAACATAACATTGACTCTTCTCTGTGTATGTACACATGTGTATGTAGGTATATTTTATAATGTTCTTTCCCAGCCTCTGCCTTTGAATCCAAAAAGCTAATTTAGAAATTGCTCTTATCCTTCTGTTAATTTTAGTTGCTTTATTTCAATGTACCTATATTGAGGTAGATCAAGCCCACAGATACTAAATGTTTGCATTATGAATAATAAAAGTCTGTGTCTTTGACTTTACTGGTAATTATGACTGAAGGTAATCATCAGATATAAATCAGATATTCCCTTATAAGCTATCTCTGAAATCCTTGTTTCTCTCTACAGTCTGAATTAGGTGCCCCTCCAGAAACACCCACGGTGCTTCAGCAGATGGCTGGGAACAGTTTTCACATTATAGCATACTTGCTTGCTTAGTAATCCAGTTCCTTTCCCAGATTGTAACCTAGGTCAATTTGACGTCAGAGGCTAACTTTGTCTCGGTCTCTTCTATATTCTCAGTACTTAATACAGGTCCAAATTTATAGCTAAAGGTCAATAAATATTTGTTTGCCCACTGAAAGAGTGGATTGAGGAAAATTATTTCTGAACATTTTAGCTAATTCAAGACCATATTGAAGTATGGCTTCCTGTTGCGGGAGTTAGGGCCTTTTTTGTAGGGAGAAGTCTCATAACTTTGATAAGATTCTGAAAGGAATCAGGATACCTTTCAGAAAGGTTAAAAAGCCATTGCTTTAAAGTCATACACACACAATGAACTTTCAGTGACCAGCTAAACGTCACTGCATCTTGCCCACACTCCTCAGCCCAGCTGCAGAGATCTGCAAGGTCTTCCCTAAGGATGCTCGCCAGTTTATTGATTCTTTCCTACTAAAAAGTTTAGCGTTCTCTAAAACCTCTGATATTTGACTGAGTACTGTCTTTTTCCAGATTATTTGTAAAAGTGGTAAGTAAGCCTAGAGCTAATATCAATCTCTGAAGAAAACTACTCCTTAAACTTCCTAACCTTTTCTTCTTACTGTTTGTTTTCCTTTTCTAAAATAGTTCCTTTATCATAATTAAACATCTCATCCAACCTCAAAAAATAAAGATTTACTTTATTTTGTAATCTTGACTGTAGAAATTGCATTTTTCATGTCTTTGAACAGGAAGATGATATACAACACCCAGGCATCCTCAGTTTTAAAATCTTCATTTGTCAGAAGAGGAAATGCCTTATCCTTCTAATTAGATATCTTCTTATTGCCTAACATACAATGTAATGAAGACTGAGCTACTTGTCATTAAAAAAAAAAAAAAAGAAAAAAAAAGAAAGAAAGAAAAAAAAAAAAAAAAAAAAAAAAAAAAAAAAAAAAGAAAGAAAGAAAAACACGCTTAACTTGCTAACTGAATGTGGTTATTTTCAATCTTTAAAAATATCCCCAAATGTGAGAAATTTGAAAATGAATAAATTGTATCGATCTTCTTGCTCATTCACAATGTGGAAAAGATGTTACTTAAAATATTTTATGCTAACGGACTTTAATCATATCTTAGGGATTAAGGAAAAAGAACTGAAAACCAGCCTCGAAACACACACGCACCCCTTCCCTGACCTTTCACACTGCTTATCAAGCAGCACACTCACAAAGGCACTACATCAGTTTACCAGTCTCTCTGAGTATTTTTTTAAATAACGACAAGAGAAAATCCAGAGCTAGTTTTTGAGCCTGGAGTTCCCCTTGCCTTAAATGGAGTAAACAAAACATGAAAATGATACATTCTTATCTCTAAATAAACTTCAAGAAGTCTATCATGGTTTTATACGATCTGTTCCCTCTTTGGTTCTCTGACCTAATCTCCTAGTCTCCCAAGCAATCCCTCTACTGTATTTGCCTCCTTGCTGTTTTGTTTTTAGAAATACCAGTACGCTTGTGCCTCAGGTCCCTGTCTTCACACCCCTGTCCTCACTCATCGGCAAGGCACACCCAAGCCCCATCTGCTTCAGGCCTTATCCCCACCTTGCCCTGTGGGGTGGCTTTCTCTCATCTCTTCACTTAAAACTGTTCCCTTGTGCCTACCTCTACTAATATTTGGCATTCTCTATCCCACTTCCTAATCTTTCAAAAAATATTGTTCTTTCTTTTCTTTTCTTTCTGGGATTCTAATTACATACATGTAAATCTGATCCATCTGACATGGTAGCCACAGCCACACGCGACTACAGAGCATTTGAAATGATGAGTCCAACTTCAGAGGTAGTCAAGTATAAAGCACACATTTAGAAAACTTTACATAAAAAAGAAAGCAAGGTATCTGATTAATTATATTTCCATATTAATTTCATGTTAAAGTAATACTTTGAATATACTGGGTTACCTAAATTATTAAAATTAATTTCATCTGCTTAAGTTACACATGTCCCATATGACAAATCTATGGGACAATGCTATGTTAAACCTTTTTCGTCTATCTCATGTTCATTATATTTTTCATCTATATACAATATTTTCTTTTACCTCCCGCCAAAAGACATTTTCTAACAATCTTTTGGTTCACCAATCCTGTTTTCTGCTTGTCTAAATTGCTATCCCACTTATCACTAAATTCTTAATTACTTATTCTGTTTTTCAGTCCTTAGAATTTCCATGTTATTCTTTTTATAGATTCTAATTCTCTGTAGGAGCATTCCTTCCTTTCACCTACTTTTTTCTTTCTTTTCCTTTAGTTTCTGAAATACATTCATCTCAAAGTCTAATAACTGCAGTATCTACATTGTCTACACCCCTATTTCTTGTGTGTTTGTATGTCCTATTTCTTGACATGTCTAGCAATGTTTTACTGAAATCTGGACATTGTACATGTATTACAAAAAAATGAAAAACAAACAAAAACTCAGGAGGTAGGTGGCTCCAGATGATGTTGCCTTGTACCAGAAGATTCATTTTTCACTCTTAGGAAGAAAAGGCCAGTGACTTATTACCTTAATCTGGTCAGCACCTGAGCTACATTTAGGCTAAGATGCAGTTTTAGAACGACTCAGTCTATTTTGATTTGCTTTATTTCCTAGGGCACAGGCCTCCAGGGTTTTCCATTGTCTGGCAGGTTGTCATTTTCTAAGCACCAAGAGATTTTCTGCTTGGGTTTTTAGCCTCTCACACAACCCCTCAGCCTCTACAGTTTCAGAATTCAGTAGGGGTCATAAAGGGGAAACTGTGCTAAAGCCTTTCACGTTTCTGTTTTTTGCCACTTAGCCCCATACAACTCCCCAAACTTGGCTGGCTCTTGGCCCCATAGTAGCAGTCTTCTGCTGGAGGCCAAACTCAGGTCAGCCTCCTGCCTTGGCAGCTGCAGGTCTCTATCCCATCGAAAGGTAGATTTCTCTCCAAAATTTTTGTTCTTCTGGTCCTCATTGCTTCCACAGCTCTCCAGTGATTTTTGTGTTTTATCTGGCCTCTCAGTAGCTCTTGGCAGGAGACTGTTGCTCTGCCACCAGGTCCATTCCCACACAGAGGCAGAAGCCTGCTTTAGTGTTTTTTTTTTTTTTTCTTTGCATTCTTTACGCACCATCTCACATGCTATGTAGTCGAGTGCTATATAATAAACTTTTAGTCAATGATGTATTTATGATGATGGTCCCATAAGATTATAATACTGCATTTTTACTGTACTTTTTCCATGTTGAGGTTTGTTTACATACACAAATACTACTACATTACAGTTGCTACAGTATTCAGTAAAGTGGCATCCTGTGCAGGTTTGTAGCCTGGGAGCAAGTGACAGACCTGGGTGTAGAGCAGGCTATGCCATCTAGGTTTTGTATGTGCACGTTGTGGCGCTAGCACGGCGACAGAATCACTTAACAATGCATTTCTCAAAATTTATTCTTGTCCTTCAGTAATACATGACTGTATTCTATTCATTTATTTAGTCTATTATCTTCTTCCTTAAGTAGAATATAACTTCCAGGAGGGCTGGGGGGTTTGTGTATATAGACATTGTTTTATAACTGTAGCCTCAGTTCTCAAAAAATGTAGAAGAGTGAATTCCTAGCCATTGCATTGGTAAGACAGGAGAAATCGGAATAAAAGTGATTACTAAATAGAAATCACTGGAAGCCGTTTTGTCTTCCCAGTCTCACAGCCAAGAAAGTAGAAAATTTTCTAAGACCATATAGTAGGCCCTTAACTCTGTGCCAAATAATGTATGAGGTCCTGGACATTCAAAAATGAATGTGGCAAAACAAACAAAAAAATGAACGTGGCATCATCCTTACCCCAAAGAGACAGACCAGCAAAAAACAGGGATTAAAAACAAAAAACCTACTTTTGACTCTTGACAAGGGAGCAGCAATGAGATTTTAAACACACGAGGACCCTAATTGACCACAAACCTCTTCACAAGTTGCGCGTGAAGTTTTGTACTTCTTACTCCCATGATGCTCCTCCAGTCCTGCTCAGAACAATCTGCCAATGTTTCTGTAATTGCCTTCAGGGCCTGCAGCATCTCTGTTTTTACTGGTGGCAAATTTTTTTCTCTTTGAAAGTAGATTTGACATTGGTAACAATCAGAAGCCCTTTGGAATGAGGTTTGATAAAACAGGAACTTCATAAAATCATTTCAGATGAATGAGGGAAAACTATGAAGTAAATGGGTCTACTTGTGTGTTTTATAAACTGCTTCTGAAGGAAACTTCAAGAAACTTGAAAATTTATAGGCATGAAAATGTCACGGAAATAAGTATTTTAGTGTTTTCTTTCATTATTTTAGTCCTATGGCTGAACATATAACTTTCAGAGCATACAATGCCTACCGAATGATAAGAATGAAAGAGTATAAGGGAGAATAACTAGTAAATTAAGGACACAGGGAATATAACGAATTGTTATAGTAAATGAGACTATTTAGATCTCTATATCTCACAGTTTAAAATCCAGCACTTTCTTTGTGCTAATGCTACTGAGTAGGTCTTTGATAATGAACAATTCTATTTTCTTTCTTAATATTGAACTATGCCCGCAATGCTTTAATTGTCCTCATTTACTATTGCCATTCACTAAGACTATATAGTTGTGTTTCAGTATCTGTGAATATTGGTTCTAAGACATTCCTTGGATAACAAAATCTGAAGATACTCAGGTCCCTGACATAAAATGGTGTATTTGCATATAACCTATGCTCATCTTCTCATGTACTTAGCTTACCTCTAGATTTCTTATAATACCTAATGTAATGTAAATGCTACGTAAATATTAATAGTTTTTATACTATAGTGTTTAAGGGATGATGACCAAAAAAAAAAAAAAAAAAAAAAGTCTATACATGTTAGTATAGACACAATTTTTTAAAAAAGCATTTTTGATCCAAGGTTGGCTAAATCCATGGATGTGGAACCTATGAATACAGAGAGCCGACTATACATTTTTTACATCATAAAATTTTTGAATCACTCTCAAATGTGAACTTGAGAACACATATAATAAGAAACAACTGTGAAGAAAAAAGTCACTTTTCCCCATTTTCAGTTGAGGAACTACTAGTTCCAGCAAAGAAGAAGAAAGAAACATTAAGAACACGAAGAAAATAACAAACTACAAAACTGAAAGTTGGCTGCTAATAATGGTGATTAAGTTACTTTAATATATTTCTTAATACATACTCTGCAAAATGTTCTGACATTTTTATTTATAATCTATTGTAGACCCCAAATGGTCAGGCACTTAAAAGTGTTCATAACTTGTATGTTACCATTTTAAGGGATTATTTGTTTTATCTAGATTCTTGAATAAGGTTTGACTATGAGAGGTCTGCTCTGCCACTAAGTACAGGAAATAAAGTAGCCTCTGAGAAATCACCTTTCTTCTGTCTCCTTTTTTTCTCCCCCATCGGTCATTTTCAGATTACTATTAATAATTCAAATTAGTTACATTAGCATTTTTAGACAATAAAGATAGTTAAATTGATTTCTTCAAATTGAAACTACTAACAAAAATATGTTGCTATTTTATATTAATAATGCATATTTTTCAGGGGAATATTGTGATTGGGTACAATTGACATGCATATAAATGCAAGAAAGTAATTATGATTATATTATTAGCAGTTATCGTGGCAATAATTTCAGAAAATGGTTATGTCCATCTGTCTGAGAAAACAGTCTTTAATGCAAAATGAAGTCGTATTCATTACATGAAACAAGCGATTAGAAACCAGTAGTAAAGCCAGATAAATGTGTTTCTACCAAGCTCCAAGTTTAAGTTTTAATGCATTTATAAATGTTTCTGGTTTCAAAACATTGAACAGCTGACAATTTCCCCCAAGAGAATGACACCTTCAGGGGAAAGCCATTAGAATATGGAATGACCAGCAATCAGTAATCATTACTTGGTACATTAAATGTAGTATGCTGGCACCTGGTTAAGTAATTTAGAAACTGGTTAAATATCTGAAAAACAGAGCTTTCTTAAGTTAAATGTGAAAGCTAAGAGAAATAAAATGAATGGACTTTCTCACAGTTACAAGATATCAGGAAGAAAACTGCAGAATAAGGTTTTAGAAAGTTAAAATTGGGTGAACACATTAAAGGAAACTGGAATCAAAGGGACTGAAGTGGAAAATCTGGTATTTCTGGGAGTTTAAAGTTCCCAAAGTTTATAATTTATAGGAGCTGATGATACATTTCATATCAAGGTTTAATATTTCGATAAGTATGTTTAAAAGAAACTGTACAATTTGAAAAAAGCTTTCATTAAATTCTTAAACTGGAAGAGAAAAAAATGAAAATAAATTACTGGACCAGTGAGACAAGAACTTCCACAAATTCCCTTCACTGCTGACATCTTTCCACCTGCTTCACACACTCAACCTTCTCTTCTGTTCAGACGATGAACTGTCCATGGGCCTGGATGGTCAACTCCTCCATTTGTGACACAAACTTTGTAACCTCTTATTCAAGGACAAGGCTCTAGCAATTCAGTCATCTTTTTTCCAACATCATCAATTTCTCTTCACTTCACTATATTACTCTCTTTAGTGAACAAAATGCTGCTATTTCTCTCATCTTAAGAAATCATAAACTCTCCTTGACCCTAATCCCTCCAACTATTAATTAATTCCTCGCCTTTCCTGTATAGCAAGCTCTCTTGAAAGAATTATCTGTAATCTCAATTGCTGTTATTCTTTCTTGAACTCCTTCCAATCAGTTATTTGCCTCTCTTGCTGGACCAAAACTGACCTTCTTGAGGTGACCGGCAGCCTCTACATCATTAAATCCAATGGCTGTTTCTCAGCCCTCACCTTACTTTTCCACAGCACTGTCAGCCTATGGCTTCTCACCATTGCTTGGTTTTCCTTCTTCCCACCCTGAGTCTAACTGTCAGCAAGTCTCTGGGCTGTCCTTGAACATTATCTCTTTTCTAGCTTTACTGAATTTCAAAGTATTCTCTAGTTAAACTGTTTAAATACCACTTACTTACTGATAATCTGCAAATTTATATCTCCATGTCCCTGACCTATCTCTGGAATGAATGCATTTACTGAATATTTTAAATAAGATTTGTTGCTTTTATAATAACAACTCGAAAAACATTGTTTTTCTCCTGGATGAAAAAGAGGACATATTCCTTATTGACAATTAAAACTAATTTAAAAGTCTATTTATTCAAAAAAACCTTTATTGAGATGCAAGATGTTTCTTAATTGCTAGGTATGAGGGTTAAAAGATGACTAAAGAAATTAAAAATTACCTGTCCTCTCAACACATAGAAATAACTATTTTCAGACACACATATACTCCTTAAAATCTATGAAAAAATTTAGACCTATGCCCATTTGAAACAAAATCATACCTGATAAAAAGTTTTTAAATAAGCATATCTTTTGTATTCTTTCAAATGAACAACTTTTATTTCTGGGTGAGTCTATAATTTTATAGAATCATTAGTTTAACATGATTTACTTTTGTTAATTTGGTTTTGTTTAAAATAACAGATTGGTGACAGTTAAGGTAGAAACAGGCTACAAAAAATCCATGTGATATTTGCAAAGATCTTTTTATTATAGACTTTAAATTTAAAAACTCTTCATCATTGTTATTTTAAATGTACTCTCTATAATAAAATCAGTTAAAAAATGATATAAGAAATGATAAAACAGTGATTTGAAAAAGGCATACAATTTAGAACATGAAGATTGATTAGGGATATATTAATAAAATGGAGATTCAACTCACTTATTCCTAAACAATCAAGGAAGAAGAAATAAGAAATTGCTCAATTCAAAACGTGGTTAAAAAGAGGGCTCTGGCAACAGATGAGCTCACCAGTTGTGTGGGCCTGGGGAGGTCTAAGCCTTAATATCCTTATCTGTAAAGTGAAGACAATGCTGTGCTGGCTCTCCTGACGTGCTGTGGTGATTATTGAGATGATATATGTAAATATGTTAGCAGAGTGGCAGGCGGTAAACTAAGGGTTCAGCAAATGTTGGGTATTATTACTATTATATTAATTTCTTAAAGTTATTTACTAATTCTTGTTTTTTCCCCTAACTTTATTCATGAGGATATTCAAATAAATATGTAAAAAAATAAAACAAAAAGAATTAGCTTTCACATGAAGGCTACAACCCAACTATAGCACAAGACTATGAGGAAAGGGCCAAGGAAGGGGAAGGGAGGGGGGAGGTTAGGGGGGAGGCAGGGTAATGGGTGGGGCCACACCTACCGTGCATCTTAGAATGGGTACAGGCGAAACATACTAAAGGCAGAATACAAATGTCTACATACAATAACCAAGAAAATGCCATGAAGGCTATATTGAACAGTTTGATGAGAATATTTCAGATTGTATATAAAACCAGCACATTGTACCCCTTGATTGCACTAATGTACATAGCTATGAGTTAACAATTAAAAAAAAAAAGAATATGGATTGTAAGCAAGCGCAATGAGATCTAAGAGAAAGTTGCAAACCAACATAAAGAAACCAAAGAAAGAATTCAGGACATAAATGAAAAATTTATTTATGAAAAAGATATTTAAAAGAAAAATCAAACACAACTTCTGGAATGAAAGAGAAATTAATGTATTTACACAATGCAGTTGAAACCTCAAAGAACAAAATAGATGAAGCCAAAGAGCTTGAAGACAGGTCTATAGAGTTGATCCAGGTGGATAAAAATAAAGGAAAAAGAATAAAAGGAAATAAAGTCTTCAAGAAATGTGGGATTATGTAAAATGCACAAATTTAAGTATCATAGGTACTATTGGGAAGGAAGAAGAAGAAGAAAAAACAAAAAGTATGAAAAACTGTTTTGGGAAATAATTGAGGAAAACTTCCCTGGTCTTGTAAGAGATATAGACATCCACATAGAGGAAGATGAAATAACTCCTGGGAGATTCACTATAACATGCACATCACAAAAGCAAATGGTCATTAGGCTATCTAAAGTCAACATGAAGGAATGAATTCTAACAGCAGAAAGACAAAAGCACCAAATAACTTATCAAGGAAAATCCATCAGACTAATAGCAGATTTCTCTGTAGAAATTTTACAAGTCCGGAGAAAATGGAGTCCTATCTTTAGTTTTCCTTTTTTTTTTATTTATTAAATCATAGCTGTGTACATTAATGCAATTATGGGGTACCATGTGCTGGTTTTATATACAATTTGAAATATTTTCATCATACCGGTTAACATAGCCTTTCTGGCTTTTTCTTAGTTATTGTGTTAAAACATTTCTATTCTACATTTAATAAGTTTCACATGTACCCTTGTAATATGCACCGTAGGTGTGGTCCCACCAATTATCCTTCTTTAGTTTTCTTAGAGTAACCATAGGGCATGAATTTTGTATCCTGCAAAACTGTTTCATCACTTACGAGAAATAAACTCTTTCCCAGACAAGCAAAAGCTGAGGGAATATGTCACCTCTAGACAACCCATATAAGAAACGTTTAAAGGAGTTCTAAACATTAAATAAAAGGTCAGTACTCACCAGTTATAACCACTTGAAAGTACAAAACTCACAGGGCTTATAAAACGGTAGCACAATGGAGAACAAAAAGCAACTAGGTAACAATCAAGACTATGACTGGAAGAATATCTCTCATATCAATATTAACTTTGAATCTAAATGCTCCACTAAGGAGACAGGAATTGGCAGAAGGGATTTAAAAAAACACAAACCAAATATCCATTGCCGTGAAGTGACCCACTTCACTCAAATATTCTTACAGACTCAAGATAAAGGGGTGGAAAGACATATCCCATACATACCTATTCTCTTATCAAATAAAACAGACTTTAAGTCAACAAATTAAAACACAGAGAAGGTTTCATATAACAATAAAGGATCAGTCCAAAAAGAAGATATAACAATCCTAAATACAGTAGAGCCTCCATAGTTGATTACCTCCTTACATGGACTAACTCTTTAAGTTGACCTAATTTTCAGAGCCTGCACACGCACCACATGTACTCAATGGAAGACTGACCTCTATATACTGACCACCTCTGTAAGTTGTATCTTGACCACTTGGACTGTAATACACAATATTAATTTACCCTCTGTAACTTGACCAGTTGAGTCCACTTTACACCAAGAGGTAGAAAGTGTGACTTTGTCCCTTAGTTGAATTATGTTCTTCTTTAGTATAAGTTCTTTTTTCTTTTTTTATTATTATTGCATGTTGGATTAGGCCTAACATTCCATTGTTTAGCATGTTGCAGAAGATTTTTTCAATGTGAAGAATTGGTTTAACTGTAGGTACATCCTACAATGATTAAAAAATTTTACAGCCAATTGAGACACAATGGCCCAAAGGAAAGAACTCAAAGAGCTGACATTGAAGGAAAAGGTTAATCACCTATATTTTCAGAAAAGCAGAGGCCAAACAAAGAAGGTGGGGCATTTTGGTGTAAGCAAGACCATAGATAGCCACATCCGAAACACAAATGTGAGTACCTGGAGAGATACGGTAATATACGGGAGCCCTGCAACAGAAAAGGAGGAAAATTTCCCTTGACGAAGCCACATTAAGTGTATTCAAACAAATGATGAAAGTTAACAACTGAATCTCTGGCCTGAGGATCCAAGAAGTTGCTAAAAAATTTGCACAGGAATTCGGGTTGGCAGATTTCCAAGCATCAAGTGGTTGACTCTAGATATTTAAACTTTAAAAAGGCTTGTGTGATAAATCCAGTGATGTTTCAGTAGAAGTTGTAGGAGAGTTCATCAGAAATTTCCTGGACTTCACCAGAAGCTTCAGAGATGATGGCATCTTTAATGCTGACAAGTGTAGACTCTTTTTAAAAAGATGCCTGATAGAAGCCTTGTCATGAAGAATGACAAACCTAAGAGTGGAAAACTTTCCAGAGAACATACCATAGCTCTGTTCTATAGTAGCTCAGGGGATGAGAAACTAATGCTGTGGTGATTGGTAAATTGGTAAAGCCACATGCAATCAAGAACCTGAACCCCAAAGATGTCCCTATCAAATGAATGTGTGAGGATGACTGGTGTCCTCTTTGAGGAACGGGTAAGAGGTATCCACTAAGTTATGGAGAAGAAATGGTCTATTCTACTAGCAGTAGACAACTGTCCTGGCCACCCACAAGTAGATCATCTCACAAATGTGACACTGAAATTTTTGCCTCCAAACATGATCCCAAAGTAAATGAAACAAAAACAAACACAAATAAACAGGACTTAATTAAACTAAAAAGTTTACATATAGCAAAATAAGTATCAATAGAGTAAATAGCCAATAGAATGAGATAAAATATTTGCAAATTATTTAATGGCAAATGACTAATATTCTACAAGAAACACAAACAAATCAGCAAGAAAAAAAAAACATCCCATTAAAAACTGGGCAAATCTGTTCTCACAGCACCATTTGTTAAGACCCAAACCTCTCACCATTGACAAAAATTGGTTCTAACTTGATAAAAGATTTACATTTAAGACACAAAACAATAAAAATTGTTGGCCTGGGAAAAAACTTTAGGAGGAAGAGTCCCCTGGCAATTGCAGCAACACCAAAAATAAATACCTGGGATTTGATCAAGCTAAATAGCTTTTGCACAGCTAAGGGTACCACAAACAAAGCAAATAGACAGCCTTTGGAATGGAAGGAGATTTTTGCATGTTATGAATCTGACTAAGGCCTGATAAGTAGAATCTACAGAGAACTCAAATTAAACAATATCACCTAATCCCAGCAAGGTTAGCTCACATCACAAAGTCCCCAAACACCAGATGCTGAAGTGGATGTGGAGAGAAGGGAACACTTCTATACTGCTGGTGGGATTGCAAACTAATATAGCCTTTTTGGAGAGAAGTATGGAGAATTGTCAAAGATCTAAAAGTAGACCTTCCATTTGATGTTACTAGGGATCTACCCAGAAGAACAAAAATCATTTTACCACAAAGACATTTGCACCGGAATGTTTATTGTGGCTCAATTCATAATTGCCAAGTTGTGGAGGCAACCTAAGTGCCCATTAACCCTTGAATGGATCAATAAACTGTGGTATATGTATACCATGGAATACTATTCAGCCATTAAAAAAGATGGAGACTTTACATCTTTTACATTTACCTAGATGGAGTTGAAACATATTCTTAGTAAAGTATTGCAAGAATGGAAAAACAAATATCCAGTGTACTCCATACTAATATGAAACCAATATATAAACAATTACATCCTCATATGAACAATAAAACACAAATATAGTCTAGTACAGGAATAGAGGGAAACAGGAGGGGGGATGGGGAGGGGGAGATGATGGCAGAAGGAGGGAGGGCATGAGGCGGGATCTCACCTACTGTGCACATTGTGAGGGTGTATAACACGCCCCCTGGCTGAGGGGCTCTTTAACAACTGGAACTTTACTCTGGAAATGAGAACAATGTAGACTAAAAATTTGTACCCTCATATTAATTTGAAATAAAAAAAAAGAAAATATAAATTTAAACTAAAAAAAAAAATTTTAAAAAGAGTAAAAACTGGGCAAATGGGGCGGCGCCTGTGGCTCAGTGAGTAGGGCGCCGGCCCCATATACTGAGGGTGGCGGGTTCAAACCTGGCCCTGGCCAAACTGCAACCAAAAAATAGCCAGGCGTTGTGGCGGGCGCCTGTAGTCCCAGCTGCTTGGGAGGCTGAGGCAAGAGAATCGCTTAAGCCCAGGAGTTGGAGGTTGCTGTGAGCTGTGTGAGGCCATGGCACTCTACAGAGGGCCATAAAGTGAGACTATCTCTACAAAAAAAAAAAAAAAAAAAACTAGGCAAATTGATGTGAACATTTTTTTCAAAAGAAGATATAGAAAAGGTCACAAACTTATGAAAAAATGTTCAACATTATTATTCATCAGGGATATGCAAATTAAAACCATGGTGAGATACTACCCTATGTCTGTAAAAATGGCCATTATTAAAAAGTCAAAAAACACCAGATGTCGACGTGAGCATGTTGAAAAGGGAACTCTTATACACTGTTGGTACAAATGTAAATTAGTACAACTGCTATGGAAAACAGTATGGAGACTCCTCAAAGAACTAAAAGTATACCGACCATTCAATTTAGTTATCTTCTGGCTGGGTATCTACCCAAAGGAAACTAAATCATCATATCAAAAAGACACTTGCACTGGTAGGTTTTTTGAAGCACAATTCATGATAGCAAAGATATAGAAACAATCTAAGGGCTCATCAGCTAATGAATGATACATACACACACACACATACACACCATGGAATACTACTTAGCCATAAAAAAGAATGAGAATGAAATAATGTTTGCAGCAACTTGGATAGAACTGCAGGCCATTATCCTAAGTGAAGTATCTCAAGAATGAAAAACCAAATACAGCATGTTCTTACTTACAAATGGGGGTTAAGCTGTGGGTATGCAGGGTAGACAGAGTGGTCTAATAGCACTGGAGACACAGAAAGGAGGAAGGTGACAGGGGGAGTGAGGGAAGAAAACTCACCTACTGAACATAACGTACACTACTTAGGTGATGGGTAGCCTAAAAGCCTAGACTTCTCCACTGAACAATTCATCCATGTGACTAAAAAGTACTTGAATCTTTAAATCTATTGAAATAAACACACATATATGCATACAAAGAAAATTCACACTGAGCTCTAAATTCTGCCTGAAAGTTTTTAAACACCACAGAGAAGAAAGTTATACTTTGAAATCAGTTTGTTCTGTCAAAAAGACAAAAACACTCAGAGGATGTAATTGAATGACTACAATGCACCCTGGCCAAGAAGCAGGCTTTTAACTTCCTGCTTGCAGAGTACATGCAAGTGATCATTGTTCTTGCCATTTTAATATGGACTTTCCATCCTGAAATTGACTTTCTGAAATAGGTAGTTGTTGTATACTCTTCAAGTCACTTTGTTAGTGTTCTTGAGCTGTGAAGTAATTCATTGTTGAACTCCAAAATACACTCTCCAAGGTCCAAGTTTAAGTGAGCACAGTGATTTGTTTCCTAGCAATGGAGCCACACCAAATTCTAAAACTCGTTTGTGAGGAACTTTGAAGCTTTGAGTGTCTTTCTTACCCACAGACCTTCTGAACAAAAGAGCCAGCATCCATTTTTTATGCATATAATCTACTATCACCACCCTCTCAACTGTCATGATTAAAAACTATTTACCTCCATTTCTGTCACATCATTCCCATTGCCTCAGGGACTTGCCCTATTGTTACTACCACAATCAATGCTGTCACTCTTATTACCACCACTATTACCACCTCTTACTACACCTCTATGAGTTAGCTAAGTCCCTACTTGTATTACTTTATTTAATCCTCAGAACAACATGAGATATGTGCATACATGTTAACAGGTGAGGACATCAAAGTATAAAGATCATGAGAATAACTTTTGGGCCTCTGTTTCCATATATGGTAAATGAGAAAGCCAGAATTTAGATCAACATTTTAATAACTCTGAGGCACATATTCTCTCTACAGACTAGTGTATCATTTGGCACAGGATTAATGCTAAAAAAAAAATTGTTGGATGAATGGATAAGTAAGAATTGTCATGCTCTGGATTACACAGCCCACTAGATAAAGGAATAGTACCTGGCCCACAGGCAGCATGGACTTGGCATGGGTAGTGGGCAGGAGATTGTCCTATTTTATACTGAAGAAATCCAACTCACTCTGTACGTTTCTCTCTTGGGACTATAAAATACATGCAGAAGGGCATAAATAGCATAGGAAGGAATGCTGAGATGAAGGTCCATAGAGAGGCAGTAGGTTACAGCAACAGAGTCAAGAAAACTATGTATGTAGTATAAATATAAACCTAAAAGTTAACAGCATTATATCCAGCTGGTAATAACAAGAGAAACAGGCAAAAACAGGCAGAAGATACATCATTAGGGTGGTACGCAATATTCTGAACAATTTTCTAGTTCTCCAAGTGGTTGCTGAGTAGCAGCTGGCATGGTCTTTCAAGATTTTTCTGGCTCCTCTTTCTCTAACCAAGCAGAGATCCATGTCTCAGCAAACAACAGTATCATCCATCTGCTCAAGTCAGTAACTCAAGTCAGGAATATGTTTTATTCCTCATAAACAATCACATATTGTGTTCTATATTTACTGATTCTGCTTTTTCCCAAGCCAAGTGATCCTGTCTGGATTCCTGTGTTTCCTGTGACCCAGTCTGCAACCAAACTGCAATGGCCTCCTCCTCCCCAATCCATTCTGCATGTAGCTGGCTCTCACACCCTCCTATGCACCTCTCTTAGGCTAAGTCAGCTCTCACTTACGACAGCACTTCTTTGGAGGAGCTCACCTTCAGAGTAGGTTAGACCCCCTATTACTGCCCCTTTTGTCACCCTCCACTTTCCTAAACACTATTACTCTTACAATAACTTATTTATTTTAATAAGTCTTTCCTTCTATATAGGAGGTGCCATGGTGACAATCCTGTGTCATTTTTGTTTAATGGCCTACTCTATGTACAGTGTCTGGCACCTAGGGAAAATAAATATTTTCTAAATAAATACTGCAGCTTTTTTCTGCATAATACCTCATGAGTTACACAAATTTTCCCCCTGTTAACAGGGGAAATTTCCATAGTTTATCCCAGTTATAGCACTTTAGGAAAGTAGTTAATGGTGTGAACAGTGACCCTGTGACAGAGATCAGGTGTAACTCTGAGGAAGCCACGTAAGCTCTCTCAGATTCATTTCTTCTATATACGATGAGGATCATCTTTACCTGCTATGTTTCTTGTGACAAATAAGTGAGATTATGTAAGTGAAAATAGATGGCGTTTGCTTGTAGATAAAACATTTTTTCTTAAGTACGTAAGAAGATGATACTACTGAGTACTTCTAAGGACGACATTTTGCAAAAGGACAAGAGAAAGTTTTAAAGAGTTTAAAGTAGACCAGCCACATTAATGTTAATTACATTTAAAATCTTAATGCATAAATATGTCATTTAACAGATAATATTGGCTTTATATTATAAGCAGTTGGTTATGGACATGGTAATCTTTCTTTTTTTTTTTTGTAGAGACAGAGTCTCACTGTACCGCCCTCGGTAGAGTGCCGGGGCGTCACACGGCTCACAGCAACCTCTAACTCTTGGGCTTACACGATTCTCTTGCCTCAGCCTCCCGAGCAGCTGGGACTACAGGCGCCCGCCACAACGCCTGGCTATATTTCTTTTGCTGTTGTTGTTGTTGTTGCAGTTTGGCCGGGGCTGGGTTTGAACCCACCACCCTCGGCATATGGGGCCGGCGCCCTACTCACTGAGCCACAGGCGTCGCCCCCTGGACATGGTAATCTTTCAATGATAATTTTTACATTAAAGCACATATTCATAATTCTACTTTTCTTATGCTCACAGAAATAACATTTGGCTTAGATATCCAAGACACATTAAAAATAAAAGATGACAACGAAGAGGACGTAGACAACAAAAACAAAGGTACCTCCTATGGAGATACGCTCTGTGTCAGGCAATACACCAAACCCTTCACATGCAGAACAGCTTCTAGGGCTCATAAATCCTTCTGAAGTACACATTATCGCCTCCCTCTTACAAATCCGAAACTCAACCTAAGACGGCTTAAATAACTTGCAAATGGTCACATTACAAGCAGCTGAGGCTGGATTTGAAACCAGCTCTTTGATGTTTAACTCCTTGTACGAGTGTTCCTTAATACATTGAACGGATGAATTTGACAGAATTACTATATTATAAAATATATTTACTCACTGAATTCGGTTTTAAATGAGATCAATTATCTATCAACTTTGGCAGTGCATATTATTACATCAGCTCTCCTTGTGACTACAGTGGCAGATGTGCCTATTAAAAAATAAAATGTAATAAAAATAATAAAAAAATTATTGCTTAATTTTTTTCCTTTAAAATTTCATACATTCGTAACTATCAAATATGGCAACAGAAACAAAGAACAGTGAGTTATCAAGCATGTACATACTTTCTTCGAACACTGACAAAATACATTCAAAAGATTTGAAATGTAACCATCTAGGAGGGTTGACATTCTAGAAAAAAATATAAAACTCAGTTAACAGTTACCTTAGAACCATTGTTTATAAAACAATTAAAAAATCTTGTCATTAAAATGTTAAGACTTCATACTATAAATTTTTAAACAAGAATGGTATTTATACACACTGATTTAAACTTTAAGTATGTTTAAGTGCTTTCTCAGGGGTCTACTTAGCAAGTCTGCATATAGAGTAGCTATCTGCCAACCAGTCGCCCTTAATGCTGTCCAGTGATCTCTGGTGGCTGGAACTTGTGGCTTCTATTGCCACCTGTAGGTCCAAGTCTTGTATTAATTTACCAGCCGACAATCTACCCTTCCTGGTCCAGCCAAGGCCAAGCATGTGCAGTCTGACCACTTACACCCTTTGGAAGTAATCTTACTTTACAGTCATGTGTCTACTATTAGTTTATAAATGATTATACACGAAAAACATTGTATTTCTGGAACTCAGAAAATACCAGGAATGATTAGGTTGTTTTCAGTTATCTATGTAAAACACTGGTTGACTTTCCCATATAACCATAAACCCACCTCAGCATCACTTGAGAGAATTAGAGAGAGGGAACTGTAGTAGGGGGATGTCTTCTAAGGTGCTACCCCCACCTCCTCCAGAAGAGAGACAAGGGTTAATATGGACAATCTTATATGTCACCTGTTATACTGGACTTTTAACTGTAGAAATATACACATACACAAAAAGAAAAGAAAAAAATTAACAATTATGAGCTGGGACTGTACATACCAGGTGCTAGTCAAGTCCTTCTAATATTATTAATTCAGTTTCAGACTCACATCTGTCTTTCATGGTTGGAAGTGTTCTAGTTTTACAGTTGAGGAAATAGCCTGAAAAGCACAGAGTCATACCCTTGGCCACTTCCCTGACATCATTCTGCTGGTGATGAGGACAAAACTTACACTTAACTTTCCTCCCTTTAAAAACAATACCACAGAATATGATATGGAAAGTTCTAATTACAAAGACAAATTCCTCTTGTTTCTTGAGTAGCTCAAAAAGGAAATCAGATGTTTAGTACTTGACAATCCAGTCAAAATTTTAGAAACAGTGGTAGTATTTTTTTCAAGGTAAACCATTTTAAAACATAAACACCAAAATGTTACTGGCCTAAATGAAACACACTATGTAATGCCATTCATAGCTACTGAATATGCAGCATCTAATGCACCTGTTAAGATGAAGATGATACTAAGTAGGAAGGAGATCACCATAAGCAAGTTTCCAAAGTCCAATTCTAATGTCTTCTGATAATATGGATGGATAAACACTACCATTAACACATGTACTATACTCTATGTGTAATAGACATTTTCAATAGTAGGATATTGAAAAACATAGGAAAAAAAATACTTTCATAAAAAGTAATTGTTATTTGTTAAGTTCTTTCGGTAGGCTGTATTCCAACACAGTAATATTTGGAGCTGGTTTCCAATCATCACAAAGATTAGAAAATAACTCTGTATATTTCATTACGCTTCTGTGAGAAGTAATAGATACTTCACATTCATATGTTTTAATGACAGTACCACCTCAAAAAGTTATTTTGCTCCCCCAACTAACTGATAACGTAAATGCATTCAGAAGCCAACCTGGAAGTAAGTACAGTATAATGATGACTGATACCCCATTTCTATTCCTGAGACTCAGCTCATGCAATGCCTCTGATAAGGACATGCATCTTTCAACAAAACACTCACTGTTTTCTTTAGCACAAGAAAACAGTAGACTGCTCTTTTTCTTGTGCACTCCATACAATGCCTTCCTCTCAGCATATTTTTTTGCCTTGAAATTAAACCATAAAATAAAATGCCTTGCCTGAAAAATAATGTATCAGTCAATTGGGACAAATGCAATTGTATAATTTGAATTGAATTACAGCATATATAAGAGTCACATTTTTACTTAGGGAAGATACCTATCAAATACAGTATTCAATATTAGTTCTATTTCATATTGCTAAGTAAAATCTTAGTTAGAAAATAAAACACTAAAGTTTAATGAAGAATGGATTAACTTGCAAGGTATGATACTTACAAATTATGTAAAAAGGTTGGCTTGAGGCCTAAAGGTGAAATCAATGAAGCCTGCCTCTGGCTGCTATGGCAGCCCTGGTGGTTCTTTCCACTTGTGTTCTGACAAGCTGCAAGCAGCCTGTCTACTAAAGGCATTCCTTTCTCACAATGTCCCCTGTGGTCTGAATTTGTGTCTCTACTTCCTCTTTTTGGTGTTGGAGTGGCATGGATGTAGCGAAAAGGGAACACTTCTATACTGCTGGTGGGAATGCAAACTAATACGTTTCTTTTGGAAAGATAACTGTAGAACACTTAGAGATGTAAAAACAGACCTGCCATTCGATCCTACAATTCCTCTACTAGGTATATATCCAGAAGATCACAAATCACATTATAACAAAGATATTTGTACCAGAGTTTTCATTGCAGCCCAATTCATAATTGCTAACTTATGGAAGAAGCCCAAGTGCCCATCAATCCACAAATGGATTGATAAATTGTGGTACATGTATACATGGAATATTATGCAGCCTTAAAGAAAGGTGGAGACTTTACCTCTTTCATATTTACATGGATGGAGCTGGAACATATTCTTCTTAGCCAAGTATCTCAAGAAGGGGAGAAAAAGTATCCAATGTACTCAGCCCCACTATGAAACTAATTTATAGCTTTCATATGAAAGCTATAACCCAATTATAACCTAAGAATATGGGGAAAAGGGAGGGGAATGGAGTGGGGAGGATGGGTGGGTAATTGGTGGGAACATACCTACGGTGCATCTTACAAGGGTACATGTGAAACTTATTAAATGTAGAATATAAATGTCTTAATACAATAACTAAGAAAATGCCAGGAACACTATGTTAACCAGTGTGATGAAAATATGTCAAATGGTATATAAAACCAGTGTATGGTGCCTCATGATTGCATTAATGTACACAGCTATGATTTAATAAAAAAATAAAAATAAAAAAAATAGAGTCATTCCTTTTGACTCTTCCTGACTTCTTTTTCCTCCCAAAATAAAGGAATGAAAGATGCATAATTCTAGTAGCCAGACTGGACAGAGAGGCAGCTTGGAGAATTAGTAACTAAAGGATAAAGAGAGTAGGCAGAGAGAAGAAGGAGCCCAAGTCCCTAATGACGTTGGAATGTGGAATCTCCACATTAGCGTGATGCTACCTTTGAATTTCTCTGTTTAAGTGTATAAGTAAATGATATTCAAATGTTCTCTTCATATGCACTTAAAGCTAACCCCAACCAATTAAAGGGGAGAAACTGAAAAGTTGGAGGACAATGAGGTATGTTCTGAGTGTTGTCTCAATGTTGCCACCACGTGGGCATCATAGAGAGCACACAAACTTAATGGTACAGCCTACTCCACTTCTGGGCTACATGTGTGGTTTGCTGGCCCACAAATGTGTACAGCATATTACTATAGTGAATACTTTAGCAAGTGTAATGAAATGATCAGTATTTGCATATCTAAACATATCTAAAGTACAGTAAAAATACAGTATAAAGATAAAAAATGTTATACCTGTATAGGGCAGCTCCATTATAATTTTATTGGACCACTGTCACATATTGAGTGTGTTGCTGACTGAAATGCCATTATGTGGTATATGATTGCTTTTTCTTTTAAAAATTAAAATTTTTTTTTATTGTTTGGGATTCACTGAGGGTACAAAGAATTAGGTTACACTGATTGAATTTGTTAAAGTCCTTCTCCCACTCCCAAGAGGTGGGTCATACACCGTGACCCCCATCCCCCTCTCTCTTCTCCTCTCCCACTCCCTCATTCCCTTACCCCCATCCTTGTATTAGCTCATCTACTGCCTTCATATTAAAATTGAGCACATTGGATTCTTGATTCTCCATTCTTGTGATGCTTTACTAAGAATAATGTGTTCTACCTCCATCCAGGTTAATACAAAAGATGTAAAGTTCCCATCTTTTTTTAATGGCTGAATAGCATTCCATGGTATACATATACCACAGCTTGTTAATCCATTCCTGGGTTGGTGGGCATTTAGGCTGTTTCTACATTTTGGAGATTATAAATTGAGCTGTGAAAGAATCTAGTGAAAACGTCCTTATGATAAAATGAATTTTTTTCTTCTGGGTAGATGCCTAGTAATGGGATTACAGGATCAAATGGGAGGTCTAATTTGAGTTCTTTGAGGATTCTCCACACTTCTTTCCAAAGAGGTTGTATGAGTTTGCAGTCCCACCAGCAATGTAGAAGTGTTCCCTTCTCTCCACATCCACACCAGCATCTGTAGCTTTGAGACTTTTCAGCTGCATAAACTAATTAAAAGTCAAATTCTAAACAACTGTAAAAATATGTCTGAAATATTAGAAATTGTTATTAAATGAAAACATTCATGTTTATTCTACGAAAAAAGTTCATAAAAACTGGACATAAAATATTTTAATAAATATGGGCATTGTGATATAGGACTCAATCATTCTTCAGCAAGAATGTGGATTCTAAACTTTCGCTTTTCGTGGATGATACGATAGTATATCTGGAAAACACTAGGGACTCTACTACAAAACTCTTAGAAGTGATCAAGGAACACAGCAGCGTCTCAGGTTACAAAATCAACATTCATAAATCGGTAGCCTTTATATACACTAACAACAGTCAAGTTGAAAAAACAGTTAAGGACTCTATCCCACTCACAGTAGTGCCAAAGAAGATGAAATATTTGGGAATTTATCTAACAAAGGACGTGAAAGATCTCTATAAAGAGAACTTTGAAACTCTAAGAAAAGAAATAGCTGAAAATATTAACAAATGGAAAAACATACCATGCTCATGGCTGGGAAGAATCAACATTGTTAAAATGTCCATACTACCCAAAGCAATATATGATTTCAATGCAATCCCTATTAAAGTTCCACTGTCATACTTTAAAGATCTTGAAAAAACAATACCTCGTTTTATATGGAATCAGAAAAAACCTCGAATAGCCAAGACATTACTTAGAAATAAAAACAAAGCAGGAGGAATTACGCTACAAGACCTCAGACTATACTACAAATCAATAGTGATCAAACAGCATGGTATTGACACAAAAACAGAGAAGTAGACGTCTGGAACAGAATAAAGAACCAAGAGATGAATCCAGCTACTTACCGTTATTTAAGCTTTGACAAGCCAATTAAAAACATTCAGTGGGGAAAAGATTCCCTATTTAACAAGTGGTGCTGGGTGAACTGGCTGGCAACCTGTAGAAGACTGAAACTGGACCTACACCTTTCACCATTAACTAAGATAGACTCTCACTGGATTAAAGATTTAAACTTAAGACATGAAACTATAAAAATACTAGAGGAGAGTGCAGGGAAAACCCTTGAAGAAATCAGGCTGGGTGAGTATTTTATGAGGACGACCCCTGGGCAATTGAAGCGGCTTCAAAAATACACTACTGGGACTTGATCAAACTAAAAAGCTTCTGCACAGCCAAAAACACAGTAAGTAAAGCAAGCAAACAGCCCTCAGAATGGGAGAAGATATTTGCAGGTTATGTCTCCGACAAAGGTTTAATAACAAGAATCCACAGAGAACTCAAATGCATTAGCAAGAATAGAACAAGGGATCCCATTGCAGGCTAGGCAAGGGATTTGAAGAGAAACTTCTCTGAAGAAGACAGGTGCGTGGCCTTCAGACATATGAAAAAATGCTCATCATCTTTAATCATCAGAGAAATGCAAATCAAAACTACTTTGAGATATCATCTAACTCCAGTGAGACTAGCCTATATCACAAAATCCCAAGACCAGAGATGTTGGCGTGGATGTGGAGAAAAGGGAACACTTTTGCACTGCTGGTGGGAATGCAAATTAATACATTCCTTTTGGAAAGAGATATGGAGAACACTTAGAGATCTAAAAATAGATCTGCTATTCAATCCTGTAATCCCTCTACTGGGCATATACCCAGAAGACCAAAAAGCACATCATAACAAAGATATTTATACCAGAATGTTTATTGCAGCTCAATTCATAATTGCTAAGTCATGGAAGAAGCCCAAGTGCCCATCGATCCACGAATGGATTAATAAATTGTGGTATATGTACACCATGGAATATTATGCAGCCTTAAAGAAAGATGGAGACTTTACCTCTTTCATGTTTACATGGATGGAGCTGGAACATATTCTTCTTAGTAAAGTATCTCAAGAATGGAAGAAAAAGTACCCAATGTACTCAGCCCTACTATGAAACTAATTTAGGGTTTTCACATGAAAGCTATAACGCAGTTACAACCTAAGAATAGGGGGAAGGGGGAAAGGGAGGGGAGGGAGGGGGAAGGTGGGTAGAGGAGATTGGTAGGATTACACCAGCGGTGCATCTTACAAGGGTATATGTGAAACTTGGTAAACGGTCTGTGAAGCTAGTGAATGATGCCCCATGATCATATCAATGTACACAGCTATGATTTAATAAAAAAAAAGAAGAAGAATGTGGATTCTATTAGGGCAGGAACCATTGCATTCACCTTCGTCACCAGAGCATCAAGTTAGGCACTCAGTATTTGGTTGGTGCTCGCTTGAAAATGCTGCTTGAACAAATAAAATAACATAAAATACATCACCACTGTGAAGTGCTCTCTTCTTTTTGTGCTTGACAGTTATCTATAAAACTGAATGTATGAGGAAGATTTTAGGCAAACAGAAAAGAGAAAAGATTGAATTTTTCAGAGGAAGCTTAGCAGAACACAGTTACTGGTAGTTATTTAAGCTAGTAAGCAAACATTATAAGCCCATTTATTTACCTGCCCCAACAACTCATTTTCCTCTGCAAGTATTCACTGACTATCTAGCATAGGTAATAATCTTCAAGTGAAAGTTTAAAAAGAACTTATGTATGGTGGGGTGTAGAGCTGCCATTTAAGTAACATTAGCTTTAATCTCCATGGTTATTATTATTTTTCTAATATTTTTATCCTATTAAAACAATCCCCAAACTACAACTTACTAAGTGTATGGTTCGCTAAATTTTCATATTAAAAATATTTCAGAGTAACTCTCTAAACATCACATAAATCAAGTTTTGATTTATATTTTAAATATACTTCATAATATCTTTTTCGGTTGTTCTATTAAAAAAAAATCACCTATTTTCCAAAGGGGACTATTAATAATTACAACCAGCTTGTTTGAAAATTTGATTAGAAGAGTTCAAATGGAATTGGCAAGAAAAGGCTTTTTACTGAGGAAATGAATGAAACTTTCAAAAGACTGATAGGAATATGTAACTTGTCAGTATGATTTGTCACATCTTGGTAATAAATGTTATTTTGATAAATAAAGATGATTTGTTTTGCTTTTATTGCACTGGGGTTTTTATACAACCATGGTTCTTCAAGTAGTGTAAGAGGAGGTACCATACTTCAATACTAGAGCTGTTAATGCATGTTTCTTTTAAAGTTATTTGTCAACATTCTACATGTATATAAGAACTCAGTGAATTGACAGTGTAGATTTCTCCATGTTCTACATAATGAAAATCTCAAGGAAGAAAATGGGCATAATATTTTTGGACTATTACTAATTCTACCCTATTTACCTCTCACCACTGCCTTAGAAACCTTTTCACTATATGCTTATCTGACAAAGTAATAGTTGTAACAGTGGAAAAGAGGTTGTACCATAAACCGAACAAAATTTGGGTGGATTTGAGTGTGTACTACTAGTTGGCATCGATCCAGCCATGGCAGTAGGTGAGAGAGGGAAGGAATTTCACTCATGAGGCTTCTTGCTTGTGTCCAGAGGAACTAAAGCAAAACTCATCAAAGTAGGTAGACACTGGGAGTTCTGAAAGCAGCTCCTGAGAGCCAGCAAAGTCCTGGCCAGAGTGGTACTGTAGGCTTGTGCTCTTTCAGAGTTAGGCTTCTCCTGACAGCAAAAGCAAGACAGATGCTTTTGAACAGCGATACGGCTATATGAAGATGCTTTTACATTTCATATAAAACTGCTGTCAAAACACCATCCATAAAATAGCTAATTATTCCTGTCAAAGGTTCTATATTCAAAGCCCTGAAGCACAGAAAGCCAGAAAAAAAGCTTGTCATTCTTCAAGAATTGGTGTATGTCCTTATAGAAGGAAATAATAATGATTTAACTTACAGAAGATGCTCAGGAAACATCTTTCAGAAGGGTCTGAGATTTTTTTTTTTTTTTCAGATAGAGTCTCACTTTGTTACCTCTGATAGAGTGCCTGGCTGTCTTAGCTCACAGCAACCTCAGTCTCCTAGGCTTAAATGATTCTCTTGCCTCAGCCTCCTGAATAGCTGGGACAACAGGTGTCTGCCACAGTGCCCAGCTATTTTTTAGAGATAGGGTCTCTCGCTGGGTCAGGATGGTCTTGAACTCGTGAGTTCAGGCAATCCACCCACCCTGGCTTCCCAAATTGCTGGGATCATAGGCGTGAGCCACCATGCCCGGTCTGGGATCTGAGATTTTTATAACATGGCCTTTATTGATTTTTCCCTTGTGTAGGGTTCAGAGGGATTAATACAATGTCATTATCACTTGTGAACAAGTAATGTGTCCTGCTATTCTGGCTTACCATTCAGTGTCCATTTTTAACCATACTAGAGCGTCTCCGCATATTGCAGTGACTGAAAACTCAACCCCTCATCAAAGGCCCTCTTGCAGTCTGGATATGATTTGGTTTGGCTAGTCTCTAAGCTGCAGATGGTTAGGAAATTAGAAGTGAGGTGAAGTCCATGTTTTTGTGGCGAAGCACTTGGTTTTCTTTCATAGCATCTGCAGAGTTTTCTTGTATCTGGGCACCAGATCTGTAAGTGCTGAAAGGCAGGAAGATGGCTGCCTGTCACGATGGTGTGGACTGTCACAGGCGCTGACTTGTGTGGTCCGTATCTGGCAGTAACAGTGCTAGTTTCCCAGTTATGGGACTTCCTCTCAGGGAGTGGTAGCGGGATTCTGGAGCCAGCAGTTTCCCAATTCAGCAGGTAGTTTCTGAACCACAAACAGGGCAGCAAGAGCTGTGTAGCCTGTGTTACGCTCTGGTAGCCTGTGTTATGCTCTGGATGTAGTTCTCCAAAGCTTGTTCCGTCAGTCCTCCCAATGATAACTGGAATCTATTTAAGACGCCATTATAAATACTTTACTGCTTAAACTGAATTCTAGTCTCTGCCACAGAACCCTGTCCTACATGGTATGTCTGTGTATATTTACCCCTTCTAAGAAATGAATGTTGCATTTTATAGTGATGAGTAAAATTAATGTAGATTCCACAGGTATACATGAAAGGAGCTCTCCAGCAGTATGTCCAGGACCAATGACTATGAACTCTGCTTTCCTCTACTTTAAATGAAGATGTGTTGTTCCAGGACCAGGAAAGCTCAATGTTTAAAATACTCCCTTGAGCCAAGGTGTGCAGATTGTTAGTACTCCTCAAGTATAAAAGGACAGCAGTACAGTAAGATCTCTTCTCAGATGTGGTGAGATCCTATTTTTTAGCAACAGTGTCCTCACAGCTACAAGCTCCCATTAATTTCTGAAAGCAATAGGATTCTGAGATGTCCTACATCCACTCCTTCTAGGCAGCCATCTAACTTTCCAAAAGATGTTATGTCTCTAGCTAATTAGGTGGGAAACGAAATTTAACTATATTATGTGTGTGTATGCGTGTATGTGTGAGAGAGAGAAAGGAGAGACAGGAGGGGGTGCCTTTTCCCACCAATTCATAGTTCACGACATACTCGATTCTCTTGATGAAAGTTTTCTTGTTATGTACTATCTAAAGATTCTTTAAGTTTCCCTTTGCCAGAAAATAATGGTCTGTCTACCCTCTTCAATGTCTTAACAAAGGTTAAAAGAAGAAAAAACTAAGACTATGACTGGCTGCCATTACGAGCCCTTAATTTTTGCGGAAAAAGAACAATCCCATTTTATACTGTATAAGGCCTATCTGCAAGGTATGTGCAAGGATCTCAGATTTAGCAAAACAGAAAAAAATGAAAAATGAGGACAATTAGTGAGATTTGAATTTCAGATAAAGAATGAATAACTTTTTAGTATAAGTATCCCACATACCATATTTTGGATATATTTATATTAAAATATTCATTGTGCACAATTCGAATTTAACTAACTATCCTAAGTTTTATCTGGCAACCCTACTTTATAGAAAACCCCTTGCATGAACCACCACTGCAGAGTGATCTTATTATACACCAGTTGAGGAGCCTGAGTCTTTAGATAGGAGGAATGAGTTCATTATGGCTAATTTATATACTCTTAGCATCAGACCCTTGGTAGTTCCTGGGTTTTATATCCTTGAACCTAGATTCAAACATGTACTTGTTCAAAGGTTACAGCCCAAGTTTTGGCACTTTATAACCAGCTCTGCTTCCTTTTTCTCTCCTGGCTGTCAGGAATCTCAAAATAAGTTACAGTATTGACTTTTCAGCTTCTGCATCCTTTAAGTAGATAAGGCATCTTAACTTTAAATCCTTTCAAAAACGGGATGGACTATAAATTATTTATTGAGCCAAATGAGCTGGCTTTCCTCTATGGTATTCAAGGTCAGTGAAAGAAAGAGTTCTGAAATATACTAGAAGTCACCTTCCTAATTTTTACATCTTTGAGAATAGAAAATTATTATTTTATTTACTGTAATACTTCTGTAAGTTAGACATTTGGTTATACAAATTAAAAAACAATGTAGCATCTTGCACTATTGTTGTGTGATGAATGTATGCCCCAGAATAGAAAAGCTATTCTAGAGTTGCGACTTTTATTTACCAAGGTATGTGTTGAATAACACACAGAAGAGAGCAGTATCAAGGAATTTAGTGTTTTAGTTGCTAAAAGTATTCTACTGCTAAAATATGAAAAGTGAAAATGTGGTTAAACTTTAAAATGTAATATATGTCTGGAAAATAAAATAATTTGCAGCATAGTTAAGTTTTGCTCAAGTCTGGAGAGATAACATGAAAAATTCTGAGACTAGCAATTTGCTGACTAGAAAATGACTATATTTTCAATCAGCCTAATATGGCAGTTGTTTTTCAGAGGCAAAGAAAAGCTAAGGAAGACTTACAATCTGTAGATGTTCAGCATAGCTTGGCAAAATTTAGCTGCTAGCTTCTTCTCATCCTTGTTATAATTTCCATATGGGACTTGTTATTATGAACAAGAAGAAATAATAGAAGTAAACAGAAATAAGAGGAAAGGTCTAGACTGGCATGCATTAACGGCTTGTCAACTATGGTTCTCCTAATGAATTGCCCTGTTGCTCTGTATCTCAATGATTATAGTACAACAGCTTTCATTAGTCGTTGCAAATAAGCCTTAGTGCTACCTTATTTACATTCTAGTGAAAATAATTAGCATTTCATAGAATTGTCCAAGGCACTTCTGAACTTACTGCACTATTTGACATCATCCAATACTTGATTCCATCCTGAACATGCTTGAACATGATTCTGTGTTTTTCAGTTTCAATGGTGTCGCCAATGAATTCTACCATGGCTTAAATTCCTGCCAATATTCTAACTGGGGATATCAAAACGCTGCAGTAATTAGATATTGCAAGCCTGACTTCCCTAGTGGTAGAACTGTCACAGAAGGGAATTGATATTCAAAGTTTATAATAAGTCAGACCTCTACAATTATTGCTAGAACACAAATGCTACCATTTTAAATAGCAGAAAGCAACTTAAGAAAAAGTCTTATTATAAAGGTGAAAGACAGAAAAAAAATAGCACCACATACTTTGATGACCAATGCTTGTTTTCTGCTAAAAATTTATAATTACTTATTAAAACTCAAACCTGACTACTAAGTGGGCAGGGAAGTATTTCTATTAAAAACAAAGCTGCCACGTTTAACAGAAAGTAAAGCCTATTCTATTACATATCAGAATTTAACTTTACAAATGCATTATCCTAGCATTAAATATCATTATTTCATAAAACCAAATTTATAGAAAATATTTTGTACAAACCCAGTTATTTCCATTTATATTTTAATAACATATGTATCCAGGTGCATCTGAGTATATGAACTTACATACATATGTATATAATTCTGTAACTGAGGTTTTTCCATCATGTATATACAATAATTTGAGTCAAATAATGCTGACTTTATATGAATGTGTTGCTCATAGACAGAACTAGTTAATCTGAACAAAACACCTAGGGAAAAGCCCAGTGATGACTGGATCTGTGGGACCACATGTCTACTCTTTATTTCTCTTGACGTTTTCATCCTAGGTGTTGTACTATGTACAATTTCATGACATAATTAGGCCTCCTGATTCAGTTAATCAACTCAGGAATTCTCTAACCGTTTACATATATTTTCCATTTGACTGTTTTTACTGTAGTCATAGAACCAGCCTGGGAGTCCTGCTCCTCCAGGTCTGGCCGAGAGGGGTTCAGATGGCTGATCTAGTCACCCTTTACTCACAACGATCTGTTGGATTTTTCCTGTCTCGACATTTTAGTTTTCAACTAACGGTTTTACTGTCCTCACCAGATATGTAAGAAAAACAGCAAATGGTATTAAAACGCAATATAATAAAACATTAGCCTTAGGAACAAAGTAGTAAATATATACACATTAAAAATAGAAGTGTATAAGACCGTTGGTTAAGAACCCTAGGTGAATGGAGTGGAGATTAGAGGTTGGAAATCAATGACGCTAATAAAATGTACTCAGTTATAAAGCCTTTTCATATAAATAATCTTTTCTATAAAGAGATTAAAGAACTTCAAAGAAATAGAAACAGAGTCTCTTTTTACATTCAATGTTTTGTTCCTTATTGTGTCTCTCAATGGAGCAGTGAATTAGTTCTTTCTGAAGAAACCTGTTCAAAAACAAAGAAACCCTCTGTGGATTTCTTGCAAAAGTCACTGTGACCTGTGATAACAAAGGGGGTGTTTACTCTCCCCTGGCAACAGCTGGTGGTCATATCCAGGCTATAGTTCCTTAGGGGTACAGGTGGTTGTTTAGGAAACTGGGATGATAATTAGGTCCAATCTCTGTGAGGTCACATAGAACATAGTAAACAATTATTTGGTATTCAGGGAAGAAGACTGTTAGAACTTATCTGAGTGAGTCCACTGTCTGTCTCCTTCCCAAATGTCTGCTTAAAAAAAAAAAACAAGGAAACTGGGAAATTCTTTTGCATAGGAGTTTTATCACCATCTACCCTTCTTTCAAGTAAAAGATATTAATAACTATGGCTTTGAGTCCCACCTTTGCCATTACTAGTTATTTAATTTAGAGCAAGTTATTTAATCTCTCCATGTCTAACATTCCTCACCTGTGTATTAAATTGTATATAAAACCAGCACATTATAACCCATGATTGCATTAATGTACACAGCTATGATTTAATAATAATAATAAAAAAACAACTCCTATATATGCCTTATGAGATTTTTTTTTGTGATGATAAGTTAATACATACAAGGGCAAAACACAGCCCAGCTATAGTAGGAGCTACATAAATGTTGGCTATTATCTCTATTGAGAAGAAGGGATGATGTAGAAAACACAAACCATTGTAAACTCAAAAAAGGAATTTCTTGTTTACTCTGTTATTAAAAAGACCTAGCTGTAGCTTCATGTAGCTGCCCTGCAACTACACACAATTGGACATGCCTGAATTTTGGGTTCAAATGCTCTTCACTAAAGAAAATGAGTAAGTGTGAAGAATAATTGATCCTAAGTCTTGCAGCAGGTGAAAAAATAGTCAAAATGGGGCAGAGACATCTTGTTGACAAAATATAAGGACATATTAAAATAAATCTGGGGTAGTTTTAGAAGTACACAGAAACTTTTTGCTGTACAAGTCTGACAGGGTATCAAAAGGAAAAAAAAGTTAATCCTTCATGAGCTGAAATATATTCTCCTAATTTCTTATTGCTTCATAGTGTAATATCTGGTTAGGCTAGATCTTATCTTTTCTATTTATTTTTTTTTTACTTTCTCTAGTTTTTGCTTGTTTATTTTTCCATTTTAAGTAATTAACTTATCTGTTTCTAGACAAATTCTGCAAGTAATTTTTATTGTAAATGACTTAAATGTAGACTGCTATCTCACAAACTCACACATAAAAAATTTCTGGAAAAAATTAAGAAAAAAAGCAATATAATCCAATGAAAATAGGAAAAGAATATAAAGTACGTAAAAAGACAAGATAGAAAAGATAATGGTAACATTAATTGACACTGTGAAAAGAAATTGTGTGTATAAATGACAGGAGTAGAGGTGAAACTTCTAAATTTCCTTTTTTTTAAGATAATCCAATTTTACTTATCTTCGCTTTTCTAAGGTCAATTGCATTTTATTTTTATTTTTTATTAAATCATAGCTGTGTACATTGATATATTCATGGGGCATCATTCACTAGCTTCACAGACCGTTTACCAAGTTTCACATATACCCTTGTAAGATGCACTGCTGGTGTAATCCCACCAATCCCCTTCCCTCTACCCTCCTACCCCCTCCCTACCCTCCCTTTCCCCCTTCCCCCTATTCTTAGGTTGTAACTGGGTTATAGCTTTCATGTGAAAACCCTAAATTAGTTTCATAGTAGGGCTGAGTACATTGGGTACTTTTTCTTCCATTCTTGAGATACTTTACTAAGAAGAATATGTTCCAGTTCAATTTTTAACCATAAGAATCTACTACCCATTAAAAAATAAAATTATAAAATGATTATAATAATGGTTAACTGAAACAAGTTGAATACGTGTAAACAGTAGTTATAGCATCCAAAAAGAGAAAATTAAATGTAGAACAAGAAGTAATATAAAAAAAGATGAATATAATAAATATATTTAATATTTTATCAATTTAATACATAGGCAAGTACTTATACTTAATAGAAAAAGCTGATGTACTTTATGCAGATGAATTTTTCTCTGCTTGTGTAAGTAGAAAAAGGTATATATGGAGAACTCTAAGAAAGAACATGGTTTCACAAAGGAAGGATATATTATAGGAAGTAGCTGGGGGGTGGGGGTGAAGGAGTGAGGGGAACGGAGACATGATGGCCGACTGGAGCCAGCTTTCCACAGAAGCTCCTCCACAAGGAGAGCTAAAGGACAGAAGTTTAGCAAGTAAGCCAATGGTATGGAGCTGAGCCAAGAAAGAAAGTTGGAGAATGCACATCAACCCTGCTGAGATGAGCTGCAACCCCAAGGATACAAACAACAGGTACAAAATCCATCGCCAAGCAGACAGGAATCCCCTCCCCCATGAGAATGGCTCACAGTATACTCCATACAAACAAGCGAGCAGAGTTTAAACGTCCCCCCAGTTTACCCCATGGGAGAGACCCTCAAAACCAGACCTCCTTCCCATACTAGGGTGCCATGGCACTTTGCTGCCAGGCATAAAATTATATAAAACTGTATACATTTTCTACCTGCAATTCTGAACTTGCAGCACTCCCCTCCACTCTCACCCCAAGGTCTGGAAGCCTCTCCCCCATGAAGTCCAGATTCTTGGGCATTTTCTTGAGAGGTGTGGAGAGGGCAAGGCTGTTGCTGGTCTGTGCTGATTCTGCAGCACAGGAGTAAGGAGAAGACGGTCAACTGAGAGGGAACCATACTGGAGTGGCGTGCCCTGAGGCACAGAGCAGCAGCTGCAGTGGAGGGAACAATAGGGCTCACACGCCTGGGGATATTTCAGAGACACAATCCTGTCTCTCTGGGGAACCAGGGGAAGCCAGGCATCTTCTCCGGTGGCAGAAACTGGCCAACCAGATCTAGGATGGAAACACAGGCCCCCTGCGTAAAGGGTATGCCTGAGTTGGTACCGGCCTGGATGGAGCGAGGGGACTACAATAAGTGAGAAGAGATGGCAGACTCCCAGGGCGGGGCTGACCCAGAGGACCAGAGAACCACTTTACTGAGCCTAAGACACACCCAGCCCTCAGGGGACCATAGCTGAGACAAAGGCAGGCAGGCAGAGGTTGGAACTGACAGCTGAGTGTGAGCTCTAACCGTGCCCGCCCCAAATACAGACTGCAGCTGAGACCCAGCAGTGGCACAGACTGGGGCTGAGTCCCAGTTTCTCTGAACTCAAACAGCATCTGATCCGCAGGGAAACATATCTGGGACAGAAACAAATTCTGCGAAGTTGTTCTGTTCTATCAGGAACATCAATCAGGGGCAGGGCTGGAACTGAGTGAACTGCCTCAGCCTCGATTAAGCACACGAGATTGTCAGGCCACATCTCCCCCTGCCAGATAGAGGCAGAGAGCAGTGGCCTGGCTGAGGAGACATAGATCTCCTTGTGACTCAGGCAGGCACAAACCCCTGGAACATCTGCTCATTGGAGGGAACGGGGTCACAGCGCTGCGGGGTTACAAGTGACTGGGTGTGAAAGAGGTGCCAGGTGGAGAAGGAGGCATCAACCTTCCCAGACGTATTTATTTGCTGGGTGGGTCCTTCTGACCCCAAGGAGAACCAGAGGAAGTCATACTTTAGCTGCCAGAAGACCCCTGCTATCTAGTTGCTGGAGACTTTTTGAACTCTCCCATCTGAGACTGGTCCTGATTGGGACAATTGATTTGGGCCTCTTGAACTGGGCCAATCACCAAAGGAGTATCCAAAGTGGTACCCTGGGTGTGTAGTTGTGGGAAGATTGATTTTCCTTTTCCAATTGTTGCCTGTGGGGGGTGGGGTGACTTAATTGCTGGTATTTCTTCACAGCTGAGAATTCAAACCAGAGTAACTGATTCACTAGGGTAGGATAAAGACCGGCTGAAAACAACACAGAGCCAATTAGCCCCACCACACCAAGCAGGTCCCCAGTTTCTCAGGCCGTAGCACTGTACAGGTCCTTGGCAAAGCTCCAGGGGAAAAGGTACGAACACCAGTCCCAGTTTTTGGGCAAAGGGCTGGTTAATCATTACTCCTGGAGCCCCCAACCCAACTTCTCCTTATCTGTTCATCTAGCCAAACAGTGTAAAATAATCATGGGGCAGAATCAGTGGAAAAACTCCGGTAACATGAATAACAAGAGCAGATCAACCCCCATAAGGAAGGACATAGTGGACACAACTGAAGATCCCATTCATAAACAAATGGCTGAGATGTCAGAAATCAAATTCAGAATTTAGATTGCAAATAAGATTAATAGAACAGAGGTAAAGTTGGAATTAGAAATTTAAGGAGCATTTCAAAAGTTGTCTCAAGAATCAAGGAATTCAAAGACAAAATCACCAAAGATTCTGACACATTGAGACAAGAATTTGCAGCCATCAAAGATCTGAGAAATACAGTACAATCCCTCAGTAACAGAATGGAGCACGCAGAAGAAAGGATTTCTGACATAGAAGACAAAGCTTTTGAATGCCCCCATACACTCAAAGAGGAAGAAAAATGAAGAGCAAAAACAGACCATTCTCTCAGAGAGCTCTGGGATAATTCAAAGAAAACTAATATCCGCCTTATAGGAATACCTGAAGGTGACAAAGTTGCTTCACAAGGCAGAGGCTCTTCTTCATGAGATTATGAAAGAGAACTTTCCAGACATGCCAAGAGATTCTGAAATTCAGATAGCAGACAGTTTCAGAGCCCCAGCACGACTCAACCTGAATAAAACATCCCCCAGGCATGTCATAATTAACATCACTAAACTTAATATGAAGGAGAAAATTCTGAAAGCAGCCAGACGTAAGAAAACCATAACTTACAAAGGGAAGAATATTAGAATGACTACAGATCTCTCTGCTGAAACCTTTCAAGCCAGAAGAGGGTAGTCATCTGGCTTTTAATCTCCTAAAACAAAATAACTTTCAACCCAGGATCCTGTTTCAACCCAGCTAAATTGAGTTTCATTTATGATGAAGAAATTCAATACTTTAATGACATTCACAAGTTGAAGAAATTTGCCATAACTAAACCAGCTCTTCAGGATATTCTCAGAATATCCTCCATAATGAATGAATTCTATCCTCCATAATGACCAGCACAATCCTCTACCACAAAAGTAAACTCACTCAGAAACTTTTGATCAAACTCCAACTTCCACAGTGGCTAACGGATTAAAAATAGCTACTGGACTTTCAAAAAACACGATACTCAAAATTTTACCAGGCCTATCAATATTCTCCATTAATGTGAATGGCTCAAACTGTCCTCTAAAGAGGCACAGGTTGGCTGACTGGATACAAAAACTCAGGCCAGATATCTGCTGCATACAAGAATCTCATCTTAACTTAAAAGTAGGCAAATGGAAATCAGAAAAAAGCAGGTGTTGCAATTCTATTTGTAGATATAATAGGCTTTAAACCAAAAGTAAGGCAGGATAAGAATGGTCACTTCATATTTGTTAAGGGTAATACTCAATATGATGAGATTTCAATTATTAATATTTATGCACCCAAGCAGAATGCATCTCAATTTATAACAGAGAATGTAACAGACATCAGCAACTTGATTTCCTCCAGCTCCATAATATTGAGAGATTTTTAACACTCCTTTGGCAGTGTTGGATAGATCCTCCAATAAGAAGCTAAGCAAAAAAATTCTAGATTTAAATTTAACCATTCAACATTTGGATTAAAAAGACATCTACAGAACATTTCATCCTAACAAAACTGAATACACATTCTTCTCATCGGCCCATGGAACATACTCCAAAATCGATCACATCTTAGTTCACAAGTCTAACCTCAGCAAATTTAAAAGAATAGAAATTATTCCTTGCATCTTCTTGGACCATCATGGAATAAAAATTGAACTCAGTAACAACAGGAATTTGCATGCTCATATAAAAACATAGAAGCTAAATAACCTTATGCTGAATGATAGCTGGGTCATAGACGAGATTAAGAAGGAAATTATCAAATTTTTGGAACAAAACAATAATGAAGACATGAATTATCAGAACCTCTGGGATACTGCAAAGGCAGTCGTAAGAGGGAAATTTATAGCCCTGCAAGCCTTCCTCAAGAGAATTGAAAGAGAGGAAGTTAACAACTTAATGGGACATCCCAAAATTAGAGCAGAATTAAATGAAATTGAAAACAAAGAATACAACAGATCAATAAATCAAAAAGTTGGTTTTCTGAAAAGGTCAACAAAATAGATAAATCTTTGGCCAACCTAACCAGAAAAAAAAGAGTAAAATCTCTGATATCATTAATCAGTAAATATGAAGTAACAACAGACTCCTCGGAAATTCAAAAAGTCCTTAATGAATATTACAAGAAACTTTATTCTCAGAAATATGAAAATATGAAGGAAACTGACCAATACTTGGAAGCATGCCACCTTCCACGACTTAGCCAGAATCAAGTGGAAATGTTGAACAGGCCTATATCAAGGTCTGAAACAGCATCAACTATACAACATCTCCCTACAAAGAAAAGTCCAGGACCAGATGGCTTCACATCAGAATTCTATCAAACCTTTAAGGAGGAACTAGCATCTATATTACTCAACCTTTTCCAAAATATGGAAATAGAAGGAATACTACCTAACACATTCTATAAAGCAAACATCACCTTGATCTCCAAACTAGGAAAAGGCCCAACAAGCAAAGAAAATTATAGACCAATATCACTAATGAATATTGATGCAAAAATATTCAACAAGATCCTAACAAACAGAATCCAGCAACACATCAAACAAATTATACACCATGACCAACTGGGTTTTATCCCAGGGTCTCAAGGCTGGTTCAATATCCATAAATCTATAAATATAATTCATCACATAAACAAATTAAAAAACAAAGACTACATGATTCTCTCAATTGGTGCAGAAAAAGCTTTTGATAATATTCAGCATCCCTTCTTGATCAGAACACTTCAGAAAATTGGTATAGAAGGAACACTTCCTTCCTCCCTCCCTCCCTTCCTTCCTTGCAGTTTTTCGCTGGGGCTGTGTTTGAACTCACCAATTCTGGCATATGGGGCCAGCGCCGTACTCCTTTGAGCTACAGGTGCCACCCGAGGGGACATTTCTTAAACCGATAGAGGCCATCTACAGCAAACCCACAGTCAATATTGTATTGAATGGAGTTAAATTGAAATAATTTCCACTCAGATCAGTAACCAGGCAAAGTTGCTCATTGTCTCCACTGCTCTTTAACATTGTAATGGAAGTTTTATCCATCTCAATTAGGGAAGAAAAGTGATTAAGGGTATCCATATAGGGTCAGAAGAGATCATATTTTCACTCTTCGCAGATGATATGATTGTATATCTTGAAAACACCAAGGATTCTACTACAGAACTCTTAGAAGTGATCAAGGAATACAGCAGTGTCTTTGGTTACAAAATCAACACTCATAAATATGTAGCCTTTATATATACCAACAATAGTCAAGCTGAAAAAACAGTCAAGGACTCTATTCCGTTCACTGTAGTGCCAAAGAAGATGGAATATTTGGGAGTTTACCTAACAAAGAACGTGAAAGATCTCAAAGAGAATTATAAAACCCTATGAAAAGAAATAGCTGAAGGTGTTAACAAATGCAGAAACATACCATGCTCATGGCTGGGAAGAATCAACATTGTTAAAATGTCCATACTACCCAAATCAATATACAATTTTAATGCAATCTCTATTAAAGCTCCACTGTCATACTTAAAAGATTGTGAAAAAATAATACTTTGTTTTATATGGAATCAGAAAAAACCTCAAATAGTCAAGATATTACTCAGAAATAAAAACAAAGAAGGAGGAATCACAGTACCAGACCTTAGACGATATTATAAATTGATAGTGATCAAAACAGCATGCTACTGGCACAAAAACATAGAGGTAGATGTATGGAACAGAATAGAGAACCAAGAGATGAACCCAGCTCCTTACCGTTATTTGATCTTTGACAAGCCAATTAAAAAACATTCAGTGGGGAAAAGATTCCCTTTTTAACAAATGGTGCTGCGTGAACTGGCTGGCAACCTGCAGAAGACTGAAATTGGACCCACACCTTTCACCATTAACTAAGAAAGACTCTCATTGGATTAAAGATTTAAACTTAAGACATGAAACTATAAAAATACTAGAGGAGAGTGCAGGGAAACCCTTGAAGAAATTGGTCTGGGCGAGTATTTTATGAGGAGAACCCCCCGGGCAATTGAAGCAGCTTCAAAAATACACTACTGGGACCTGATCAAACCAAAAAGCTTCTGCACAGCCAAAAACACAGCCAAGAACACAGTAAGTAAGGCAAGCAGACAGCCCTCAGAATGGTAGAAGATATTTGCAGGTTATGTCTCCAACAAAGGTTTAATAATCAGAATCCACAGAGAACTCAAACGTATTAGCAAGAAAGGAACAAGTGACTCCATCTCAGGCTGGGCAAGGGACTTGAAGAGAAACTTCTCTGAAGAAGATAGGCGCACGGCCTACAGACATATGAAAAAATGCTCATCATCCTTAATCATCAGAGAAATGCAAATCAAAACTACTTTGAGATATCATCTAACTCCAGTAAGATTAGCCTATATCACAAAATCCCAAAACCAGAGATGTTGGTGTGGATGTGGAGAAAAGGGAACACTTCTACACTGCTGGTGGGAATGCAAACTAATATGGTCCTTTAGGAAAGATGTTTGGAGAACACTTAGAGATGTAAAAATAGACCTGCCATTTGATTCTACAATTGCTCTACTAGGTGTGTGTATATATATATATGCAGAAGACCAAAAATCACATTATAACAAAGATATTTGTACCAGAATGTTTATTGCAGCCCAATTCATAATTGCTAAGTCATAGAAGATGCCGAAGTGCCCACTGACCCACAAATGGATTAATAAATTGTGGTATATGTACACCATGAAATATGCAGCCTTAAGAAAGATGGAGACTTTACCTCTTTCATGTTTACATGATGGAGCTGGAACTTATTCTTCTTAGCAAAGTATCACAAGAATGGAAGAAAAAGTATCCAATGTACTCAGCCCTACTATGAAACTAATTTATAGATTTCATATGAAAGCTATAACCCAAGACATGGGGAAAGGGGAAAGGGAGGGGAGGGGAGAGGGGAAGAAGGATAGAGGGAGGAATCATTTGTGGGACCCCACCAATGGTGCATCCTACAAGGGTACATGTGAAATTACGAAGCGTAGAATATAAATGTCTCAACATAATAACCTAAGAAAATGTCATGAAGGCTATGTTAATCAATTTGATGAAAATATTTGAAATTGTATATAAAACCAGCACAGTGTACACCATGATTGCATTAATGTACACAGCTATGATTTAATAAAAAAAAAAATAGAAGTAGCAGATAGTCCCAAAGAAAGGCTGCAAAAAGATGGGTAAGTTATTGTCTTAAAAGAACTGACCATGTACCTTGAAAACCTCCGAGCTCCTGGAAGTTGCAATTTCTGGATGGCTTTGCTAATATAATAGGGCACTCAGAAGGTACAATATTATACCAAGTCTGTGACCAAGGCACTCATGTGGTGAAGAACAGAAGCATCTAGAGTCCCAGCAAGGGGAAGACTTTAAAATTTCCACCAATACAATACGGGAAGCTTGACTAAAGCTAGCGAACTGGCTCAAAAAACTACAGACCCAGGACTCACTTACCTGAGCAGGAATAAAATCCTGCATAGAAATCAAGCAGTTACTCAGAACATTTACCCTTGGCAAGTCTCAGATCATTCTTTCTCTTTCTGCTCTGGTAAGATTACAGTGACCCTGACTAGGCATGGAGACAAGTTGGAATAATGACCCGAAAGAATTCTAATATAAAAGCAATCAATAGTTAAACAGATTAGAAGAGAAAGAATCATTCAATAATTTGTACTATAATGGCTCCTGGCAATTATGTGTGTGTAGTGGGGGGTGGGGGGACAGGGTAGCAATGAGACCAAAAACTAATTTACCAAAGAGGGGTAACATAAGGTCTTGTGGTAATGGAATCCTTATCTTGATTGTGGTGTGATTATATAAACTTATACATGTGATAAATTGCACGGACCTATATACAAACACACAACACGCATACACAAATGAGTGCATGTAAAACTGATGAGATCTGTATAAAGCCTATAGAATGTACTAATGCCAATCTGCCAGTTTCCTGGTTATGTACCAGATACTAGCACAAGGGGAACACTAGGTCCAGGGCATCTCACTATACAATTTTTGTAACTTCCTGTGAATATAATTATTTGAAAATAGGAATTTAATAATATTTAAATATACATCAAATACTATAAATGAATATAAAATTCAGATAGATTGCAAAATTAAATGAAGTTTTAAAATTGAGAGAAAAAAAACTTAGTTGGGCTCTTGAGTTGAAAAGTATCTAGTCAGCGTCCTTAAAAACAGAGATCCCCAAATTATAAATGTAACATTTCACAGAAGAATAAAGAATTATGGTTCTTATGAGAAATAGCAAAACTAAGACCCTAGGAATTCTGTGGCTGAACTGAGCAATGGGCCTCTCCAGACAGGGCACATACTCTCCCATTCCCCTCAGGCCTATGCTTGGCATGCCTAATCCCATTATGTGACCAGACTTTCTCAGTATTTTAGTTTTCATCCCTGTTGTAGGAGGGATAAATTTTACTCTCTGTTTTATAAATCTGAAAGTGCATGAAAAAATTTTAAAGAAAAAGTGCAAATGACATAACACAAAATATAATAAACTAAAAAGAGCTCATAGCTTTTAGCCAGTTTTTTTTTTTTTTTTTGTAGAGACAGAGTCTCACTTTATGGCCCTCGGTAGAGTGCTGTGGCATCACACAGCTCACAGCAACCTCCAGCTCCTGGGCTTAAGCGATTCTCTTGCCTCAGCCTCCTGAGTAGCTGGGACTACAGGCGCCCGCCACAGCACCCGGCTATTTGGCAGGGGCTGGGTTTGAAACCGCCACCCTCGGCATATGGGGCCGGCACCCTACTCACTGAGCCACAGGCGCTGCCAAGAGTTCATAGCTTTTAAATGATTTTTAGTTTAAAAGGAAAATTGTAGGGCTAACTGTATCATGGAAAAGTGTTAGCTATTCATTTTGTTGATAAGATATTTAGCTACTTCAGGAAAATAATTTAAAAAATCAACAGACAAGTAAATATAGAATTGTACATTTTTTCAAATGTAAAGTGAAGTTAATATAAAAAGTAATGCCATAGTAGTTGAGGTTGTGTGCTCTGCATCCTGACTTTTGAGATTTGAGGCCATTTTTCCTCATGCTATCTTTTGTTACTTACCTTCCTTGGACTCCACATTTGGCATCCACAAAGATAATATTATCATCCACTTCACAGGATGTTGTGATGAGCAAATTAGAAATACATGTAAAATATTTAGCACAGTTCCTGGCACGTAGCAAGTGATCGATAAAAATGAGATAGTATTATTGCTGTCAGCATAAAATTCAAGGCCCTTACCTTACCTGTGAAAGGCTGCTCTGCTCCCTGCCTCCCTCTCAAATTCTTTCACTACTCACCATTCTTTCATCACATGCTTGTCAACATCACTTTTCTGTCCAGCTCTTTCCTGCCTCCTTGCATTCACAGTTGCTTTTCCCTGGCTCTTTTGTTAGCTGGGACCTTCCATGGGCCTCCCTTCATTGTAGCTCAAATGTCACTAAGAAGAGATGCTGCTAGTTATCACATCTTCCCATTTATTTCCCTCACAGTATTTATTATAAGCCATTATTTTATTTTTTATTGCACTTGCTATTGTAGGAGAAGGCTGACCCTGTAAGGTCCACAAGGGCAAGAACAGCTTAAGCCCCAGCATCTAAAACAGATGCTCCGAGGAGCTGCACAATGAACATCTGGGGGAATGAATTTCTCAGCATTAAACTACGAGACAGTGAGGAGGAAACTTTAGATTTTCTGTCCAACAGCAAATAATATTTTGAGCTTGAATGTTTAATTCTGATTAATGTCTCATATAGTTCACAAGAAAATTCAATCCTGTAATTATATTAGGAAAGAATGTTTGGGACGCAGAGACAAGCAAAAGCACAACAACAAAAAAGAATGCCATTTTGATAAATATTTAGCAATCCAATTAGACAGCCACCATACCTATTTCTGCATAACATTTTGACCTGCAAATTATGCCTTCACACCATAAAGTCAACTCTGTAATTACACCGGTCACCACAGTTAAAAAGCTTAGAAACAGAATGAGTGAGTAAATCAATGCAAAAGACATAATTGCCATATTCAAAGATCATAGGAGGCTGCTTGTTATCTACAGTCCAATATAATTATTTATTAAAAAACGGGAAAATAGCAAGAAGAACCAAAAGTTAAGTTGCGTAGCTTTCCACAGTTGAAATAAAAAAAAAAAATGTTTAAGCCTAAATTTAGAAAGATATGTTGCTTATTTTCTGCTGGTTTCACTTACATTAGAAGATTTTGAACATTTAGAGAGTTTTTACTAATCATTTGTCATGATCCTAATACCTTACATCACTGAAAAGACTTAAAAAGCCTGTTTTCTTACTTTTTTTTTTCTTTACAGTTTATGGCCAGGGCTGGGCTTGAACCTGCCACCTCCGGCATATAGGGCCGGTGCCCCACTCCTTTGAGCCATAGGTGCCACCCTTAAAAGCCTGTTTTTATGAGAAATAATCCATTGTGTTAAACTAAGCTGAATCTTTGTGTGATATATCATTAATTTAGAAAACTGCATAATTTTTTTCTTCTTTTTCGAGACCAGGTCTCACTCTGTTGACCTGGCTAGAGTGCAGTAGCATCACTATAGCTCATTAAAACTTCAAGCTCCTGGGCTGCAGTGATCCTCCTGAGTAGTAGGGAGTACAGGCATGTGCCACCAAGCTAGGATAATTTTTCTATTTTTTTCATAGAGACGGGGTCTCGATATTGCTTGGGCTGCAGCATATTATATTCTTAATATAGTCAAAATGTGTTAACAATCTCCAACTTATTGTTCTACAAGATTTAATTTGTTATGTTTCCTTATTTGTACAGAATGCTATAATAACACTTTCTAAAAATGTCCTCTGGTGAAAAAAAATTATCTTTATCCACTCTTTCAAAATTCCCGTTCAAATCTTTTTGTAGTCTAGTCTATTTAAATTCTTCTCACTAGTGTAATGTAAGTATTTACTTGCTATTCGATTTAAATTGGTATTAAGAGGCTTAGTAGTTAATGTTGTAACATGTTTAATTGTTTTGTACTATTTATAATTCAGTTTGTAAATTCTTTTTTTTTATTAAATCATAGCTGTGTACATTAATGAAATCATGGGGTACAATGTGCTGGTTTTACATGCCATTTGAAATATTTTCATCAAACTGGTAAACATAGCCTTCACCGCATTTTCTTAGTTATTGTGTTAAGACATTTATACTCTACACTTAGTAAATTTAACATATACCCTTGTAAAATGCACCGTAGTTGTGTTCCCACCAATTACCATCCCTCCACTCATCCTCCCTCCTCCCGTCCCTGCCCTCTCCTCTTTTCCCTTTCTTCTTGGGCTAGAGTTGGGTTATAGCTTTCATATGATCAGTTTGTAAATTCTTTAAGAACCTGGAGTTTAATTTCTGGTACTTTGCCTTCTTCTTTATTATTTTTTGGACAAAGGACATCTCTTAGTTTTGGCTCTAATTTTTTAATCAGTAAAATTAAAGAATTAGTATAGCAAATTATTTTCTAAAACTAGGTCTCTGCCCACTAAAACTGGCATAGCACATATTGTACATATGTTAATGGAATATGGTGGAAGAGAATCTATTAGAACAGAAAATGGAATACTTAACATGTAGTATAAAGGTAAAAGTTGTGAAAATTTTGTTTTCAATGTTTGGGGTGTGTGTGTGTGTGTGTGTAGTGGGTCTTGAGGCGTTATGATTTTCTAGAAGTGGGTTTCATTCAAAAAGTCTGAAAACCACTGAGGATGGAAGATCTTTAATTGCCTTCAAAATGTAGATTCTGTAATTTCTAAGGTATTCACTTAGAATAGTTAACTTAGGTTAACTTTTCTTTGTACCTCATTGTCTGTTAAGAACTATTCCTGAGGGTGGAGCAAGATGGCGGCCGAGTAACAGCTTCCCTGCAACTGGGCAAGGTGAGTCTGGAGATATAAAACTCAAGGCATCTCTGGCTGATGGGATCTGCCTATAATCATCCCTTTGAGGATATAGGGAGTCAGCAAGGGACTTCTGGACCCCAAGAGGAGGACAAAAACAGTGGAAAACTGGCAAGTGGTTGCGTGTGTTCAATCAATCTAATCCTGCGGGCAGCTGTAAGTACAAGCAGCAGTGAGACTGCAAACCTGAAAGGCCTTACCTATGAACTGTTTCGGTGTTTTTGGACTTGGCACTCAGTTGGACTGCCTTGGGGAGAGCTTGAGCAAGAGTGCAGAGAACTTTGGGCATTGTCTAGGGCCCCAGACTGAGCCACTGAGCTGGGCCGCAGGGAGCCATTGTGAGAGAACTGTCCTGGCAAGCTCTGCCCTCAGGGTCCCAGAGCAGATTGGGCGGGAGCTAGTAACCTAGTGAGTGAGCAGCCTAAAGGTGGGGACTGAGCTGCCTTACAGCCTTAACCCTTAGCAGCAGAATACAAATGTCTACATATAATAACTACGAAAATGCTATGAAGGCTACGTTGAACAGTTTGATGAGAATATTTCAGATTGTTTATGAAACCAGCACATTGTACCCCTTGATTGCACTAATGTACACAGCTATGATTTAACAATAAAAAAAGAACTATTACTGAATTACCAGCATTTTTTTCCAGAAGAAACTATTAAGAGAATAATTTAATAGATAAGCACATTAATGAATGCGAAATGTTCATTACAGAGTAAAACTCTTAAGAAATAGATTTCTAAGAATTTTTTTTCCTCAAAACAATCAATAAAACCAAAGCTTAATTTCCATAAACCTTTTCTTTTTTAGCTTTTTAATTTTGTTGTTTTTGAGACAGAATCTCAATTGTGTGCCCTAGGTAGAGTGCTGTGGTGTCACAGCTCACAGAGAAACTCTTGGGCTCAAGTGATCCCCTTGCCTCCGCCTCCCAAGTAGCTGGGACTAAAGGTGCCTGTCCGAACACCTGGCTAGTTTTTTCTATCCTTAGTAGAGTTTGGGGTCTTACACTTGTTTAGGCTGGTCTTGAACTCCTGAGCTCAAGCATTACACCTGCTTCAGCCTCCATAATACCAGAGTGCTAGTATTACAGACATGAGCCACCGTGCCTAGTTTCCATAAAACTCATCAATCTGAATCCCCATTATCTGAGTATAACTAAGTATATATATATAAAAGCTACTATTGAAAAATTTATAGGTAACTTGCATACTATCATCTTATTGTAAAGATTAACATAAAAATATCTAAGTTCATATTTCTAGAAGTTCTTTTAAAAAATATGCCTTTGAATAATTCCCTACAGATAAAATTTGAAGAATGAAAATGATACCTAAGATATGAAGGTTTAATCATATTTCAGTATTTTGTACCTTCAGTATGATGGGCTCTTAGCTTTCTGATGTATGTTTGCTTAAGAAAGGAAGGCACCAAGCAAAGTCACCCAATCTGTTTCCACTATCAACCTGAAGAGTGACGACAAATGTGTGATATATGGTATGATATTCCCTACTCAGCACCTATCACAGATACCACCAAACGAACACTGTGTTCTTTGCAGTTGAGTTTTTCCCAACCCACTGCTCAAAGAAGCACATACTAATCAATGAGTTGGTGACAGAAAACAGTTTCTCCTCTGGCCCAGGCCAGAGTCTATGGCATGATTAATAAGAAAACAAAGTTGTTATTTCTCTTTCTCTCTCTCCCACACACACACTATGCTCTGTATGTGTGCCCAACTGGCTCATATTAACACATACGTGCCTTCAGAAATTTGGTTGATTTAGATTACAATTGGGCATGAGATAGTCAGCAACTCTTTTTATTCTGTTTAGTTCCTAAAGTTACTTGATTTAATGAAACTCAATTTATTCATATTCTTTAAACTCAGGAATTAAGGTTATATATAGAAGGCAGATATCTGGTTCTTAGGATCTCTTTCTTTGCTTCCCTGTTATATTCATTCTCCCATGAAATGGTTTAGCAATAGAAATGATACATAAAATGTGATATTCTGCATTAAAGTATATAAGCATTATTTATGGATAATATAGTAGTAAGGATGAAGAAAGAAAACATGAAAGGCCAGTTTTAATACAACAAAAAGCACCTAAAGCCCAGCTTGAAGAATAAAAACTTAATTTTCCTCTTTTCTCATCAGTATCCTGTCATATCAAAAGTTAAAGTTTATGAATTATTGAATTGATGAGTAATTTTTTTCCCTTTAAATTATCTACCTTTGCCTTTGAGAAGTCATGCCACTTCCTCTTTATGTCAATGTCATGCATGGTTGAGTTGCCACAATCCGCTTTGTCCACTAAAGCTCCAGTCTTTCGGAGCCATCAAATCAATTATAACAGCCGCTGCTGTCTTACAATGACAACCAGTGATTGATAACAAAACCTGTCTGCTTTCAGTTCTCTTCTGACAGCAACAACCGTGTCCCTGCCTGCTCTCATTGGCATTTGTCATAAATCAATAGCAATTCCACGACGCAGAAAGGTACTGGTGATTCTCTTCAGTACATCTGGTCTCATTTCATTTTCATATTTTAAAAATATATTAAGATTAATGCCAAAAGTTTGTTTCTTGAAGTGTCTATTATAACATACAAATAATCTCACAGAATCCCCACTTTTAACAAAAACTTAACACCACAGAATGTGCCTATTCTTTAACTCAATTTGTAAAGCGAATCACTAAAACTTGGAAATTTTACATTCTGAAACTCTGTGATTTTATATTTAATAGAGAAAAATAGCATTTTCTTTCAAGTCATTCCAGATCTAATGTCATGTTTTAATCAAAACTCAGGAACTGGGATAATAGGTAAACAACATAAGCACACACTCAAGGGAGCTACAGCAGCCATCCAGTACACAAAGATAGCACAGTGAGGAAGGCAGGAACAGTTCTAACTCCAAATACAAATATATGTGGGCTTACAAAGCTTGGTTTACATCTTGGTTTAGACAAATATCTGTGCAATCTTTAGGAACTACTCTCCACCTCACCTTTGTCTCATTTGTAAAAATGGATTTACCTCAACAAGGCTATTTTGAGTTCCAAATAAATTAACATGTACAATTATATATGGGGTTATATAGTACTTGCTCATTAAATATTAGTTTCACTTTTGCTTTATATACAAATTCTTATCTTTGAATATTTTACAAGTTTAGTTGCTATCCTCAGAAATATCTTCTTTACTTAAAGTACACATTACCTAGTTTATTGAATACCCAGCCCAGAACTGGTACCCATGGTGACAGTGGTGTGAGGCCATTTCAATAGAAATCCTGGTCAAAAAGGTGGCCTGCCAAAGAAAGGGACCCCAGCAGGAAGAGGATGTGGGTCAGGCGTCTGGGGAGGTGACAGCAGTTGCCAGCTGACGGAGTAGGGAATGCTTGGCAGAGGAATTTCCAAAGAACCAGTTGGCGTTATGTGCTGGCCAGACCTGGAGCATGCCAGCTTGCTGAAGCAGCTCTTAGATTGCTTAAGAATTGTCTTATTCCCTTTAGCTCTCACCTCTCTCTTTGCACTGGGGAAGGAAAGGAATATTATGCTAAGCAGACATCAGCCAAAATGGATTTGCCCTGCTGTCAAATACTAAGACTGCTAAGAAGAGAATATGCACAAGGGAATATATTTCTCAACAGATTAAAACCTATAATCCCACTGATCCATAAAGGTATCTCTCAGTGGTACTACTTTAAAAATCTACTCTTTGACATAACAGCTTGCAGCACCCATGAGGGAATTCTTTAGAGCAAGTCAGTTCTGCATCTGTGCCAATAACAGTTAGTCTCCCGGAAATGTATCTTCTGGAATTTTGGAAGAGTCGTTTTGACCACTGTATATATGCCTCCTTATATCCTGAGACTTATAACTAACACTTCATCTGTCTGTAAAAACTTGACAGTGTTTATAACCAATGGCCTTTCTCACCTTTGGAAGCTCGTATTTCCTTTTTCCTCTCTTCTTTTTTCTTTTTACAGAGAAAATACAATTTCACATATTAAGAACACTTCAGAGTTGGCATTTAAACGCTCTCCTTACTGGCCTCCTTTCTTTCCTGAGCATGCTCTAAAGAACTTCTCTCATGCTTAGGTCCAAAGTATCAAAATTAACAACTGTTAGTAGAGGGATTAGTAAAGGGATTTGAAGGTTTGAATTTGCATTTTGTTAAGAATGTGATCCTCTAGAATAATGTGCTATATAAAATAAACTAGGTTCCATCTACTGAATTGCAATTTGAATCTTGAATGTTATGTGGAATCCTAATACTGAACTGTGAGAGGCTACATGGTACAGGATATCAAAACAAGTCAACACGAGAGTCTAAGTCTTTATTTCATATGTAGCAAGTGGAGTTGGTGGCTCAACTCCTCTGATTATTCATTTTATCATTTGCTAATTGGGAATATTAATATCAACATGTGCCCTCATGTGCTCTTCTGAGTATCACTAATAATAACACCAGTACCATAGCATCAGAAGTACAACGGTATCTATAGTCCTTCATGTTTACTTAGGCATTATTCTGGGCCAGGCATTCTGTGAAAAACTTTGAATATGGAACTTATTTAGTACCCATAAGTTTATTTTGTGGATTTTTGTAAGGGAACTGAACTATAGAGAAATTAAATATCAAGTAGGTTGGGCATGGTGGCTTACACCTGTATTCCCAGTACTCTGGGAGGCTGGAGTGAGAGGATCATTTGAGGCCAGGAATTCAAGACCAGCCTGGGCAACATAGTCAGAGCCTGTCTCTACAAAAAATAAGAAAAATTAGCTGGGTATGGTCACATGCACCTGTAGTTCTAACTACTTGGGAAGTTGAGGCAGAGGACTACTTGATCCTCTGAATTCCAGAGGGTCATGAGCTACAATCATGCCAACACACTACAGGGTGGGCAATAGATTTATTATCTTTAAGATACAAAATTTTTTAAAAATCAAATTAATAAAAAAGTTGAGATATGAACCTAAATCTGCTTATGTCAATGCACATCTTTATCACAGTGCCACAGTTATTCCTGCAAAGCGCTATACAAACACAGTGGAGGACTCGGGGAAAAATATAGTCAGCCCTCCGAATTCATGGATTCAACAAACTGCAAATCAAACATAATCAGGAAATAAAATTCCACAAAGTTTCAAAAAGCAAAACTAGAATTTGCAGTGTACCAAGTACTTCTTGAACCCATGGAGTGACCTGTAGACATTTTATTTGATATTATAAGTAATCTAGAGATGATTTAAAGTGTCTTGAGAGAAGGTGTACAGGTTATATGCAAATACTATGCTATTTTATAAGGAACTTGAACATTCATGGATTTTGGTATCCCTGGGGGTCCTGGAACTAATCCCCCATGAATATTATGGGATGAGCATATTTACATATCGACAATGAAAATTTAATAGATATCCACCATTCACATTTTAAAAACAACTGTTATTATAATTGTTATTATTCGGTAATTACCTCTGTCACCCAGGCTACAATGCAGTGGTAAGATCATGGTTCAGTGCAGCTTCACATTCCTGGGCTCAAGCAATCTTCCTACGTCAATCCCATGAGTAGCTGGGACTACAGACATGTACCACAGTATCTAATTTATTTTTAACTATTTGTAAAGATGGAGTTTCTCTATGTGCCCATGTTGGTTTTGAACTTCTGCACTCAAGTGATCCTCCCACCACAGCCTCCCAAAGTGCTGAGATTATAGATATGAGCCGCTGTGCCTGGCACTATTCACATTTTTGATATTGTATATATATAAATATTTACCTACTTATTCAGGCTACAATGCAACATCATTTCAGAAGATTCTTTCTTTGTTTCTGTGGGAAGTATATCCCCAAGAAAAATTAAGGAACATATTAAGCATAGGCCAGGCACAGTGGCTCATGCCTATAATCCTAGCACCCTGGGAGGCCAGGGCAGGTGAATTGCTTGAGCTCACGAGTTAGAGACCAGCCTGAGCAAAAGAGTGAGACCTTGTCTCTAAAAACGGCCAGGTGATGTGGCAGGTACCTATAGTCCCAGTTACTCAGGAGGCTGAGGCAAAGGGATTACTTGAGCTAAGGAGTTTGAGGTGGCTGTGAGCTATGAGGCCATAGCACTCTACTGAGAGTGAGACAGTGAGAAAAAAAATTAAAATTAAAAAAAAGAAAATATCTATTTTAGAATCAGAAAGGTCTGAGTTCTAATCCATCTCTACCATATTCTACTTATGAGACCATATACACATGACTTTACTTCTTTCTCTTTACTTTGTAAATGAGAATAGTCTGACTTGCTTGATGGGACTGTCATTTTTAAAAGTTAAATAAGATAGTATATAGTACCAGGGATAAAGAGAGTACTCAATAAATGATGTCTGAGAATATTAATTATGATGATAGCACTGGTGACATTTTAACTAGTCTGTTTGCTGATAATTCCCTGGTGCTAAGTCTAACACCAAGCCCAACCTCTTCTACATTCTGTAAATTGGCAAACAATGGACATTTAAGCAATAAATAAAAATGTCATAAAAGGAAGTAAAAGCAAATTCAATCGTAGCTTAGGGATCTTAAAAAAAATTTTCATGAAGTTATATATAAAGTCACTGGCACAGGGGTGTCCAACCTGCAGCAAATGGGCCACATGCATATTATTTGAGGACTGTTTTGCTTCTCTGTGGTGTCCGACATTACGAGAAGTATGCATGGACCTTACTTTTACTCACCAGCTTTTGTTAGTGTTTGTGTAGTTAATGTGTGGCCCAAGACAACTCTTATTGTTTCAATGAACAGCAGAAAAGAAGAAAGATTAGACACCCTCAAATAATCAAGAAACTTACAGCAATCTGAGATCAGGGTATTTATCTACATTTCTTTTACAGGTTAGAATCACTTGATTTACATTAGAGAAACAATACGTTTACTTTGTCCTTCACATTTTTTTTTACACTGTAATAAAGAAAAGGGGCCACAGAATGAGAGAATAGGAGATGAATAGAAAAAGTGTAGTACCAAAGCATAGATGCCATTTTCTCATACAGAACTGGTGAACAGCTCAAGGAATTTACATCCTAGGCTGGGAAGAGAACAGAAACAATGGGGATGAGGAACGAATAGGGGTGAGGGTAAGTGGTGACCTGGAATTGTAGAAAAGCAAGGTGGCCAATTATTTGTTGGGCCTCGCTCCAGCCATTAACGAGCCAATATTTAAAGTTTAACTCACTATTACTCCTCACAAGACAAACATGATCAACTGAAAGGAAACTCTAGCACAGCGGTTCTCAACCTGTGGGTCGTGACCCCTTTGTAACAATGAAAATACATCCTGCATATCAGATATTACATTACGATTCATAACAGTCGCAAAATTACAGTTATGAAGTAGCAATGAAAATAATTTTATGGTTGGGGGTCACCACAACATGAGGAACTGTATTAAAGGGTCGCAGTGTGAGAAAGTTGAGAACCACTGCTCTAGGATAAAGCAGGTGCTATTCGAAAGAAAAAGAACGTGTAGAAAGGATGGGGTAGTGAGAAAAGAAGAAATACACAGGGAGCTTTTTTGTATGTATAGAGGACAAATATACATAGAAAAAATTTGCATAAATATCTGTGAAGGGGGAAGAAAAAATGACATTCTGATAGGGCTTATGCTACTATATTACATATTTGAGTTTCTCATATTCTATAGAAAAAAGTTATTGCAGATTTCAGTATATTTCAGAGAGAAAAAACTAATGAAAAAAAGATGTATTACAAGCAATAAGAGAAAGGGTTAGACAATATTACTTTTTAAGAGATACTCTATAATTTTAAAGAATTTATATAATCTTAAATAAATACCAATTTAATGATGTAGGGGAGAAAAGATTTCTTATTCACAGCAAGGTTCATGACCTCGATAATAAAAGACAGAATCATGAGAGAGAAACATTTGAATTCATTTCATATAAGTATTATACGATAGGGAATTTTCAGAAATCAAGACACAAAGAAACAGGGAAGACGTTACGTTTTTATACTAGAGTTTGATGAAGAGTTATGTAATTGAATGGTTATGCAGCAGTATGTTTGGGGAATGAAGGAGATACGCTCTACAGTCATAAAATGTGTGTGTGTGAGGGACTTAGCAAGGTCTGTTTGTTTAGATTGTTTTAGTCTATGTCTTCATTCCTTTCTTCTAGGTATAGGAAGGATCTCTCTGGCATGAGGTTCTTACAATTTAATGTAGAAAGAAGTCAGAAGATTTTTTTTAAGTCCTCCTTCAAGAGATGAGTGGGAGAAGCTCAGAGAGACCTTCCTATTTCTGCTGCTTTCTCAGTTCCCAAGGGGCATATATTGGGGCAGCATGTCTTCAATCCCAGATTAGGCAAGAAAAATACCTATACTAACTGAAGCTAATATATAACTATCTAAGTAAAAGTTTATAAAATTTCTTAATTCAAAATTTGAACTGTTTATTTCAAGATCAATTGACATAATTTCTAAGTAGAAAAAACAGTCTGTGGAAATTACTTATCCACAGACTATTTACTAATCACCTACAGATTCTTAGTTGATTTTTTACCATTAAGTATTGCCAAGTACTTATACATTGGTACAAATACCATTAAGTATTATCAAATTGACAAGACTATTTTTCTGTCTATTCTGTGTAGTTTTAACATACTAATGCTATATCAAAATTAAGTAAATTAAAACTATTAAACACAAGATAAAACATTTGATTGAGAGGAAGAACAAGATGGCCAACTAGAGATATTTGTCACCAGACAGTACCAAATAGAGGAAAAAGTTTCAGGTGAGAAAGCATAGTCCAGGTGAAATACTGAGGGATAGGTGCCAGAATCTATTCTTACCAGAGAAGAATAAGGGAGGGTCTGGTTTAACAGAGACTAACCCCTAAAGGACTCACAGCCTGGCAGGAAGGGCAGGTGGGAGTGATCATTTTTATTACCCTTGCAATTGCAGTGGTGGCAGTTTGCCAGCTCCTAATCTGTTGGAGAGCCCTTCTTCCTTGACAGATCTAGGTATTGCTGTCATTGGTGAACCAAGAACTTCCTGGGAACAAAGCCCCAGGATGTGAGCCTGCATAGGGCTGTTTTCCCTTGCCACAGACTTGAGCTGAGATGGTGGTGCCTGCACACACTCCTGGTGCCTTTATCCTACTGGAAAGAGGTCAGTCCCTAGTTATCCATCACTGGATGCCACAAAAATGCTCCCCAGCACCCACTTGGACTGTGACAACCACAAACCAACTCAGGAGAGCAGCAGTGTTCCTGGACCTCTGATACATAGGGCAGGCTGCCATAAGGGGACCTAGGAGTGACATGAATGCTTTTTAAGGCAAAGGAGGACAAAATGGGCACTCTCCTGTACCAGAAAGCCCGTGGCGCATAATCCAAAGTTGTCCATGTACCTTACAGTGCAGACACTCCTCACAATCTAGGGCCTTTTCTTCCTCTTCCTCCCTTCCCCTGCCCACTGCTGCCAAGCCAGCCACGCTGTAAAGCTGTTTCTGTTTGGGAGTGGTGAGAGTTCCATAGGGAATCAAGTGATCTTCCTACCTCAGCCTCTTGAATGTGGGACTACAGTTGCATGCCACCATAGTCAGCTAATATTTAAATTTTTTTTTTTTTTTAGAAATGGGGTCTTGCTATGTTACCCAGGCTTGCCTTTGACTCCTGGCTTTATACAATCCTGCTTTGGAAGCTGGATTTACAGACACCTAAAATCCATGTATGCTCAAATCCCTTATACAAAGCAAATCAGAGCACCTGGTAGTGGCTGCCTGGCCTTTGGCAGAGCGGACTGTTTCCTCTCAGAACCACAGGGGATGATTAAGGCAGGGCACTTGGGAGCACCTGCTCTGCCTCCAACAGAGCCACTATCATACCTATGCTTCCACAGAGCTTGGAGCTCATTCCATTGAAAAAACCCAAAGCAAATGCTTTTGTGTGCCACAAGGACAAAAATTACCACCTCCACTGAAGGGTGGCAGGGGCAGCAGTCCTTTCCCCAAGCTGAATGTCACTTCTGGGAGGAGCCTACCTTTCCTGGAGGCAAGTCCCAGGTACAACCATACCACTGCAGAGGAGTATTTCAGCCACAGTCCATAGTCAGTCGGTAGCCCTGCACATAGCAGGTTGAACTGCTTCCACCAGCTACTGCAGCTGGGCAAGGGTGGGAGTTGGAAATTTGGGTGTTTTTGTGCCCTGAAGGACAAAGACCACCACCCCTGCTGAGATATGGAAGTGTGAGTAATGTTGTGTGTCTCACAGCTGTTTACCACTATTGATACTGTCAAGAGAGGCCTGCCCATCCTGTCCCAGTATTACAGTGCTTCTACCTTTTTCCTCTCTTGAGCATTTTTTTGAAGCAGAAGAGCATGCTACCCTTCACTATCATAGCCAATGCCTGAACTCAGGGAGGCTTAAGGGTAAGTATGAAAAGTTTGGTCTTGGTTTGGCCCCTGAGAACCCAAGCATGCTATCCAGGGGCCTGGGAACTAGGGATTACCTACTGGTCTACACCATTAGCTCCTGAATACTCTACTAGGGGTCTGAGGTCCAAATGACCCAAATTTTTAGCAACACCACAGTGGGTACCTACCTGCTTGGGACAAAAGGCAGTATACCTATTTCTCTCTCTACACTGAGAAGCAAACTTCCCGGCAGAGTACAAAGGAACTAACTGTAAAGCTATCTGTTTTGAACTGAGGCAAGAGACTCCAGATGAGAAAGAACCAGATTAAGAACTCTGTCAATATGAAGAAACTCAGTTTTTTAATACCCCCAAAGGATTACACTAGCTGTATAGCAATGTACTCTAAACAAAAAGAAATTTTTGAAATGTCAGACATAGAATTCAAATTATGGATCATAAGTAAGCTCAATGGTATTGATGAGAAAGTTAAAATTTAACACAAAGAAACAAAAAAAATGGAGTACATGAATAAAAAATTCACTAAAGAGTTAGAATGTATAACAGAACTCTGGAAATGAAAGAATCATTTAGAGAAGTAACAATACAGTGGAAAATTTTAATGATAGACTAGACCAAGCAGAAGAATGAATTTCAGAGACTAAAAAGAAATGAGGTCTCTGAAAAATATGAGATTATGTAAATCACCCAAAATAAAATGGCAGCTACCCTTGAGGGAGAAGGAAAGAAGCATGAAAAGCCTATTTGAGGGAATAATGGAAGAAAACTTTCCTGGTCTTGCTAAAAATTTGGAAATGCTGATATAAGAATGTCTTCACACTCCTGAAAAATTTATTGCAAATAGGATATCACTAAGGCACACAGTCATCAGTCTGGCCAAAGTCAAAGTGAGGGAGAAAATCCTACAAGGTATATGATGAAAGCATCAAGTAATTGACAAAGGAAAACCCTTTAGACTAACAGCAGACTTCTAAGCAGAAACCTTATAGGCCAGAAGAGATTGGGGCCCTATCTTTAGTACTCTTAAACAAAACTCAGCCAAAATTTTGTGTCATACAAAAACAAGTTTCATAAATGAAGGAGAAATAAAATCTTTTCCAGACAAGAAATGTTCTATAGTGCTCTAAACACCAAAGAGAAGAGTCAATACTCACAGTGTAAAAAACACTTGAAAGTAAAAATTCACAGCTCTTACAAAACAGTAACACAGGAGAAGCAACTAGGTAAAAATCAATATGATTACTGGAATGGTATCTCAGTTATCAGTATTAACAAAACACAAATGGTCCAAATACTCTACTCTAAAGATATTGATTGACAGAATGGATAAAAAAAATTAATATCTGCTGTCTCAAAGAAACTCATTTTACTTGTAAAGAGTCTCAGAGTCATGGTAAAGGATGGAAAAAAATATTCCATGCAAATGGAAATCAAAGCTGAGAAGCAGCAGCTATTCTTACAACAATAGATAAAACAGAATTATTTCAAAAATAGAAAAAAAATGCTAATTTTATGATAAAGGAATAAATTCAACAAGAAGATATAATAATCCTAAAAAAAATGCATTTAACACCAGAGCTCCTAGATTTATAATACAAATACTATTAAATGTAAGAAGTGAAATAAACAGGAACATGGTAGTGGTGGGAGACTTCAACACTATACCAAATGATTGATCTAGACCAGTGGTTCGCGACCCACAGCAACTGTATTAAAGGGCCGCAGCATTAGGAAGGTTGAAAACCACTGATCTGGACAGAAAATTTATTGCAAATAGAGTATCATTTAAAATCAATGAAGAAAGACTGCACTTAAGTAATGAGACAGCAAAACAAATGAATCTCAAACATTCTGTTCTAAAACTACAGAATATACATTCTTCTCATCAGTACATAGAACATTTTTCAAGATAGATTACATGATAGGCCATTAAAAAAGTCTCAGAAAATTAAAATAAATCAAAATAACATCATGTATATTCTAAAAACCACATTTGAAATAAAACCAAAAATCATTCTGAAGAAGAACTCTCAAAACTATAGAAGTACAAGGAAATTAAACAAATTGGTACTCAATGACCTTTGGGTTAATGAGGGAATCAAGATCTTTCTTTTTTTTCCAAAAAAATTTGAATTGAATGAGAATAGCTACATAAGCTACCAAAATAAGCTACCAAAATGTCTGGAATACAGAAAAAGTACTAAGCTGGAAGTTCATTGCTTCAAATGCCTACATCAAAAAGATAGAAAAAGCATAAAGTAACAACTTAATATCCCATCTCAGGGAACTAGAAAAAGAAAAACAAACCAAATGCAATGTTAGAAGAAAAAATGAAAAGATAGACACTTGAGCAGAATTAAATGAAATTAAAACACAAAGAAAGTTATAAAAAAATCAAATCAAATAAAAAACTTGATTCAAAAGATAAAATTAATAAACCAGTCTATTCAACCAAGAAAAGAGTGAATTCAAATAAGTACAATTATAAATAAAAAATAAGACATTGCAACTGATACCACAAAAATACAAAAATAATCCAAGACCACTAAGAACATCTTTATATACACAAAGATCTAAAGGAAATAGGTAAATATTTGGAAATACAAGAACACCCAAGCTTGAATTAGGAACGATTAGAAATTCTGAACAGATCAATAGTTGGTAGCAAGATTGAATCAGTAACGAAACATCTCCCAATGAAAAAAGTCCGGGACAAATGGATTCACAGCCAAATTCTACCAGATTCTACCTATATCTATCTGACTAAAATTTATCAATAACATCAAGAAGGACGTTAGAATAGTTAGGAAACTCCCTAACTCATTTTATGAGGCTAGTATCACCCTAATACTAACGCTGGAAAAAGACACAACAAAAAAGAGAAAACTATAGACCACTTTCCCTCATGAATATAAATACGACAATTCCCAATAAAATGCTAAGCAAACTGAATCCAATGGCACATAAAAAAAAAAAAAAAAAAGATGCATTAGATCTATTGGGATTCATCCCAGGAATATGAGGACGCTTCATCATACACAAATTAATAAATGTGATTCTGCCATATACAATTAGAAACATAACCCATAATATAATAATCTCAATAGATGCAGAAAAGGCATTTAATAAAATCTAGTACCCCTTCAGAATAAATATCCTTAAACTAGGTATAGATGAAACATACATCAAAATGATAAAAGCCATTCATGTCAAACCTACAGCCAACATCATACTGAATGGAGTAAATTCCTCCCTAAGAACTGAAGCAAGACACTGTAATCACTTCTATTTAAGATAGTACTATAAGTTCTTGCCAGAGAAATCAGGCAAGAGAAAGAAATAAACAGCATCCAAATTGGAAAAGAGGTGGTCAAAGTATTCCTGTTTGCTGATGGTATGATCTTATATTTAGAAAACCCTAAAGACTTCTCCAAAAGACTTCTAAAATTGTCAAATGATTTCAGTAAACTCTCAGCTTACAAAATTAATGTACACAAATCAGAACCACTTCTGCACACTGCTAACAGCCAACTGAGAATCAAAGCAAGAAGTTAATCCCATTCACAATAACTACCAAAGACAAACAAACAACAAATAAATAAACAAATTAAATCTAGGGATATACTTAACGAAGGAGAGCACAAGCAAATGAAAAATATTCCATGCTCATTGATTAGAAGAATCAACATTGTTAAAATGTCCATGTCTCTTAAAGTTATTTACAGATGCAATGCAATTCACATCAAAATACCTCTGTCATTTTTTACAAAATTAGAAAAACAATCCTGGGCGGCACCTATGGCTCAAAGGGGTAGGGCGCGGGCCCCATATGCCAGAGGTGGCGGGTTCAAACCCAGCCTTGGCCAAAAACTACACACACACACACACACACACACACACACACACACACACACAAAAAGGATAGAAAAATAATCCTAAATTTCACATGTACTCTAAAAAAGAGCCCAAATAAGCCAAAGCAATCTTAAGCAAAAAAAAAAAAAAAAATCAAAAGATGTGAAAGATCTCTATAAAGAGAACTATGAAACTCTAAGAAAAGAAATAGCTGAAAATGTTAACAAATGGAAAAACATACCATGCTCATGGCTGGGAAGAATCAACATTATCAAAATGTCCATACTACCCAAAGCAATATATAATTTCAATGCACTCCCTATTAAAGCTCCATTGTCATATTTTAAAGATCTTGAAAAAACATTACTTCGTTTTATATGGAATCAGGAAAAACCTCGAATAGCCAAGACATTACTCAGAAACAAAAACAAAACAGGAGGAATCACACTACCAGACCTCAGACTTTACTACAAATCGATAGTGATCAAAACAGCATGGTATTGGCACAAAAACAGAGAAGTAGATATCTGGAACAGAATAGAGAACCAAGAGATGAATCCAGCTCCTTACCGCTATTTGATTTTTGACAAGCCAATTAAAAACATTCAGTGGGGAAAAGATTCCCTATTTAACAAATGGTGCTGGGTGAACTGGCTGGCAACCTGCAGAAGACTGAAATTGGACCCACACCTTTCACCATTAACTAAGATAGACTCTCATTGGATTAAAGATTTAAACTTAAAACATGAAACTATAAAAATACTAGAGGAGAATGCAGGGAAAACCCTTGAAGAAATTGGTCTGGGTGAGTATTTCATGAGGAGAACCCCCTGGGCAATTGAAGCAGCTTCAAAAATACACTACTGGGACTTGATCAAACTAAAAAGCTTCTGCACAGCTAAGAACACAGTAAGCAGAGCAAGCAGACAGCCCTCAGAATGGGAGAAGATATTTGCAGGGTATATCTCTGACAAAGGTTTAATAACCAGAATCCACAGAGAACTCAAACGCATCAGCAAGAAAAAAAGAAGGGATCCCATCGCAGGCTGGGCAAGGGATTTGAAGAGAAACTTCTCTGAAGAAAAAATGCTCATCATCTTTAATCATCAGAGAAATGCAAATCAAAACTACTTTGAGATATCATCTAACTCCAATGAGACTAGCCTATATCACAAAATCTCAAGACCAGAGATGTTGGCGTGGATACGGAGAAAAGGGAACACTTCTGCACTGCTGGTGGGAATGCAAATTAATACATTCCTTTTGGAAAGATATATGGAGAACACTCAGAGATCTAAAAATAGATCTGCCATTCAATCCTGTAATTCCTCTGCTGGGCATATACCCAGAAGACCAAAAATCACAACATAACAAAGATATTTGTACCAGAATGTTTATTGCAGCCCAATTCATAATAGCTAAGTCATGGAAAAAGCCCAAGTGCCCATCGATCCACGAATGGATTAATAAATTGTGGTATATGTATACCATGGAATACTATGCAGCCTTAAAGAAAGATGGAGACTTTACCTCTTTCATGTTTACATGGATGGAGCTGGAACATATTCTTCTCAGTAAAGTATCCCAAGAACGGAAGAAAAAGTACCCAATGTACACAGCCCTACTATGAAACTAATTTGGGACTCTCACATGAAAGCTATAACCCAGCTACAACTTAACAATAGGGGGAAGTGGGAAGGGGGGCGTGGGTAGAGGGAGGGGGATCAGTGGGATCACACCTGTGGTGCATCTTACAGGGGTATTTGCGAAACTTGGTAAATGTAGAATGTAAATGTTTTGGCACAGTAACTGAGATAACGCCAGAAAGGCTATGTTAACCACTGTGATAAAAATGTGTCAAATGGTTTATGAAGCGAGTGTATGATGCCCCATGATCATATCAATGTATACAGTTATGATTTAATAAAAAAAATAAATAAATAAAAAAAAAACAAAAACAAAACAAAAAAAAAATCTGGAGGCACAACATTATGCAACTTCAAATTATATTATAAGGCTACAGTAACCAAAACAACATAGTACAGGTACAAAAGAGGACTTACAGATCAACGGAACAGAGTAGACTACCCAGAAATGAAACCACACACCTGCAACCAACTAATAACTCGACAAACCAGATAACAACCATACACCAAGGAAAGGAAGCCTTATTCAATAAATGGTGCTAGGAAAACTGAATAGCCACATGCAGAAGTATGAAGCTGGATCCCAATCTCTTACTATACATAAAAATTAACTCTAAAGAAATTAAAGACTTAAAAGACACCATTAGATAAGTTAGGAAAACTGTTTTGGACTTTGGTGCAGGAAAAGAAGTTATGTCTAAGTGCCCCCAAAGCCAAAACAGTATAACAAAAACAGTAATAAATAAATGTGACTTAATTAAATTGAAAAGTTCCTCCATAGCAAAAGAAATAGCCAACAGAGAAAATAGACAACCTACAGAATGGTAAAAAATATCTGCAAACTATGTATCTGACAAAGGACTAATAACTAGTATCTATCTCTAAGAAATTCAAACTAATCAGTAAGGAAAAATCAAATAACCCCACTAAAAAGTGGGCAAAAGATATGGACAGTCATTTCTTAAAAGAAAAGAAACAAATGTCCAACAAACATAAAAAAATGGCAAACATCGCTAATCATAAGGGAAATGGAAAATAAAACCACAATGAAATACCACCTTACCCCTGTGAGAATAGCCACTAGCAAAAAGTCAAAAAAGAAAAGATGATGGTGGGAATGAGGATGTGGTGGAAAGGAAATGCTTATTAAGTGTTGGTGGGTATGTAAATTAGTGCAACCTCTGTGGAAAACAGTATGGAGATTCCTCAAAGAACTAAAAATAGACCTACCATTCCATCCCTCAATCCAGCAATGGAAAAGAAGTCATTAGGTCAAAACGACACATATACTCACATGTTCGTGACAGCACAACTCACATTTGCAATGATATACTAAGTGCCTATCAGTTGATGAGTGGATAAAGAAAAAAAAAATATATATATATACATACACATTACAGAATATTACTCAGCCATAACAAACCATGAACTAATCACTTTTGCAGCAACCTTGATGGAACTGGAAGCCATTATCCTAAGTAATGTATCTCAGGAATGGAAAAACTAATTCTCTATGTACGCAGAGGCTAAATGATATGCTTACATGGTCACACAGAGTAGTACATAGTACAATGAACTTCAGAGACTCCAAAGGGGGGAGGGTTGGGAGGCAGGGTGAGGGATCAAAAGCTACCTATCAGGTACAATGTACCCTATTTGGGTGATAAGTACATTAAAAGCCCTGACCTCACCACTATACACTTCATCTATGTAACAAAGAACCACTTGCATCCCCTAAAGCTATTGGAAATAATTTTTTTTTTGTAGAGACAGAGTCTCACTTTACCACCCTTGGTAGAGTGCCATCATGTCACAGGACTCACAGCAACCTCCAGCTCTTGGGCTTTCATGATTCTCCTGCCTCAGCCTCCCGAGCAGCTGGGACTACAGGAGCCCGCCACAACGCCCGGCTATTTTTTGGGTGCAGTTCAGCCGGGGCTGGGTTTGAACCCACCACCCTTGGTATATGGGGCCAGTGCCCTACTAACTGAGCCACAGGCGCCAGTCGGAAATAAATTTATAATATTTAAGCTCTATCTCTTTTTGAAAGTTTGTGCTTTTAAAATTAGTAACTAGGAATTGTAAAAATTAGAAAGACGCTAAACGTTATCGAAAGAATTTGGATCTGGAATATATTGAGAACTCCTATAATTAATATGAAAAAGATAATGTAATAGAAAAATGGGCGAAAGTCTTGAAGAGGCACTTCATAGAAGATTGCAAATAAAAGGAAATACAAATTAAAGCCCCAATATAATACCCTACATACTCAGCAGAAGACTTAAAATTGACTAAAGAAAGAATAAAAAGAAGGACAAGGAAAGGAAAAGGAAAGAAAATTAAAGCCAAAGGGAATAATAGGAAATGGAAAAGGGAAAGGGAAAGGAAAGGAAAAGAGGGAAGGAAGAAAGAAAAAGAAGACTGGCAATACAAAGTGTTGCTGAGAATATGAGGCAACTGTAATTTCATTCATTGCTAATTAATTGCTAAGTATAAATTGGTAAAATCTCTTTGGAAGACCTCCTAGCAATATTCAGTGAAACTAAACATAAAGCATAAACTATGACTCAGCAATTGCACTCAGAGGTGTGTACACAATAGAAATGAACACGGATGTTTACCGAAAGATACGTTTAAGAATTTTTATAGCAGCATTACCTAGAAAAGCTACAAACTGACAACCCAAATGTACTCCTTTAGTAGATTGGAGAAATATACAACATTCAAATAATGGAATATTACATAGCAGCAAGAACTAGCAAAAAAAAATCGCCATGCTTAACATCATGATTTAACCTAACAGAGATAATGTTAGGTGAAAGAAGATGTAATATTCCATTCCATTTGCAGTAAGTTCAAAGACAAGCAAAAGTAACTGAGTCTTAGAAGCCACAAGAATGGTTATCCATGGGATTTAAGGAAGCTGGGAGAGGAATTAATGACTGGAAGGGACAGAAAAAGGGGGCTTCTTGTGGCAACTGGTGATGTTCTATTTATTGGTACATGTGCTGGCTGGTTACATGGTGTGTAACTTTGAGAAAATACAATGAGCTGCTGGCTTATGATTTGTGCCTGTTTCTGCATGTAGTATTCCAGTATAAAGTTTAAAAGTTAAACAGCAAATGCATAACTACTAAAATTAAAAACAGATAGAAGGGTAAATGAAAATTTTAAAAGCCTGTCCATTTTCAGTGAAAAATGGGAAGACTCAACACAGTAAAAAGCTTATCTAACAAAACACTGAAATGGAGGATGCTAATGGTTGATACATACTTCTGTAGATTTTCAACAAAACACAGATTTTCTAAAATAAGTTTCAGAGTTCAGAATGGCATCTGTTTAACTGAGGAAATGGCTAGAGCAAGGGAGTGACAGACCCAAACTGTGCAATATGGCATAAAACACGGAGATGGAAGAGAAATCATACTGACATACACCCTCCTCACCAAGGGAGAAAGCTAGAGGGAGGGAAAGAAGTATGACAGTTTGGCTCCATCTCAAAAAGCCTGTGACTTAAGATGCTTCACTAAGTGCCATAACTACCTGGACAGTGAAAGGATGAGAAGACAGAGGGCAATGATAAGAAAATCTCTGAAGAAACTTGAATCTCAGCTTAAGAGTATACTAAATTCACTCTCATCAACCACCTCTCTCAATCCCTCCTTGTACTATTTTCAGCAATCCACAGATGAGCAGTAATCAAAAGGATCAACATGTGATCTAAGCATAGATGCTGCTAAAAGGATAAAAAAGAAAGTAAAATATAAAAATAACAGATCAAGACATGTCTCTTCTACATAGTAGGTCATGTTTTTATTTTTTATGTTTACATTGTATGTTGATAGTTAAGTAGTTTGACAATTTATCCTTCATAGATTTTGACAAGACTCAATGAGGATGAAGAAATGATAGATTTGGGGGGTGGGCATGTTCACAAAGAACATCACATTTTCAATCCTAATGAAATGCTGGGTGTAAAATAAAGAGGTGATATCCTAGAAGGTGAAAACATCGCAAAGAGTTGAAGAGCGTGGACCACACTGGAAACTACAAGTGGCACAAGCACAGCCAAGCAGGGGAATCTGGAGATAGAGTGTGCAGAGAGGAGCCTGGGGACGCACATACAAAGTCATGTGGAGAATTCACATTTTATGCTAATGGAATTTACACAGAGCATGAAAATGTTTGCATTTTTTTATGATCTCTTTACTAGTGGTAGTATAAAGAAATAAATTGAATGGGAGGAAAAACAGAGGAAGGAAGAATGATTGGTACATTATTGCAATAAAACAATCTCAAAATGATAATGGACTGAAATAATGCAGTGGCACACAAAGATAAAGGCCAGACCAGCAGGAGATGAAATGAATCCTGTGTGATGATAAACGTGGTGTGTGTGCACATGGTGGTGCTAGTGACTGATGCAAAGGAGGGGAAAGAAAACAAGGAGATCAGGTGGGAGTTAGGAAGGGGAGATGAGAGGATAGAGACTACAGTGTTGGGTGCCCTCAGGAATGAGAACACCCAGGGAGAGAACATGCTCCCCCAGCCTCACTCCTTACAGTTCCCTGTGACAGCCCAAACTGAGGGTTACCAAGAAAAAATGCGAAGATTCATTTTCTGAATATTACAAAGAAAAAGTGGCCTATTATCTTTCTGAAATAGCCATTTACCGATCTGCTGAAGGGTCTTTTCTAGCCCTTTTGATTCTATGACAACTGCCTTTTTTACAGAGTCATATGGGGATGCTTGGGGAATTAATGGGATATTTGTAAAGCATTTTCATTTCCTTTAAAGTTTTTATTTACAATCCATTTACATACATTTAAATGCAGCTAGAAAAGCATATTTAAATTCAATTTCCTTTGAAATTGCCAAGGGACTGCAACAGGGAGAATAAAAAAGCACTCTAATAGAGGAAAAAAGTCTACACCCCACAGGCATCACTGTCACTTTCTTGTCTCAAAATACACACACACACACACAGAGAATCAAGTAAAATGGTGGCAAATCATGATATTTTTGCACTAAACTTATGTTAGGATCAATTATTTTTTCTGGTAAATTTCTGTACTGCTAAAAGACTGTGTGGGTACACTATGCCTTATGACTTGTGCATGTCTGTATGTCTACAATATTTCAGTAAAAGAAATGATAGCAATAAAAATAAACCCCAACTTTTAAGAGATGGTTATAAATAAGTCTAATACCAGATGATAGTGTAATATCCAATTATTGGGTAGATGATACTGGTCAATTATCTAAAAAAATGACATCTATGGACGGATGACATTATGAGTAGAAATGATAGCTACCAAGTTCTCTGCTGGGCAGTAAGAAATCAAAGATGAAGAACATGGTCCTTGCCCTCCAAAACTACATACCCCAGTAAGAAGAGACAACTGTATCAAAAACTAACCAAGTTTTAGTTGAGGTATAACTTAGTATCATAGCCGAGATCAGCAGCGATTATTTATTTATTTGAGACAGAGTCTCACTTTGTTGCCCTTAGTAGAGTGCCATGGTGTCTTAGCTCACAGCAACCTCAAACTCTTGGGCTCAAGTGATTTCTCTTGCTTCAGCCTCCCAAGTAGCTGGGACTACAGGCGCCTACCACAATGCCTGGCTATTTTTAGAAAGAAGTCTTACTCTGGCTCAGGCTGGTCTTGAACCTGTGAGCTCAGGCAATCCACCCACCTCCGCCTCCCAAGTGCTAGGATTATAGGCATGAGCCACTGCACCAGGCCATCAGTGATTATTTTTCTTTGGCCAGGAGTTGGGCAGGGAATGGGCCTGGAAGGTGACATCTGAAATAAAGCTTTGAAGTCAAGAGTGTGCCTAAAAGCAATCTCCATTGAGACAGAGCAGGAACCCCTCATAGGAGACCAAGCATGAAAATAAAGGAAAAATCTTGAGTTCCTTCAGAAGTTCTGGGCATCTACGTAGCCTTTAAAAGTAAGCCTGTGGACTCACTCTTTCCACTAGAAACTGTTTGGGAATTCTTTGTCTTGGCCCAAATGAGCTTAGTTAGCCAGGACATGTCCCACTGCTAAAAACAAAGGTCTATATCCAGTAAGAAAAACGACTATAGGTTTTTATGTTGGAAGACTCTGGAACACAATGAGCAGTGGCTATGATTCTGCCTTGGATCAAAGTTGGTAGAGGCTCTAGGTACCACTTTACTTTCCTGATGAGCTTGAATATTATGTGCTTGCAGGAAACTCCTCATATTGGAACACGCCTCATCCCATCTTCAGGTTTCAAGTCTTTCAGATCTCTGGCCATTAGTGAAAAGAACTTAGGCAGATTGATGATGGGATGCCTTCTCTTATTTCTTATAGGGCTGCTGTGGCCTGATCATGATGGAAATCTGTCCTGCCAGTTACCATCTAGTCCACTGCCAAATTATGTGGTAACGCAAATACTCTCTGCCAAGGGAAAAATGGATGTGCAGCCTCACTGTAAGGATATTTTCAACTTCATTTGTTCTCAGAGCCCTATGGAAGACCTAACCATTTGAGGAGGCCAGAATCATAACTGGTGGTAAATCTGACAGCATCTCAATCTCTGTTGACTGAAGAATTAAGCCTATTTCTGACATTTTAGAGCTCTTTCTTCATATATCAAGCTGAGCATACACTGTTTTAAAAGTAAAGCCAAATATTTTAAAGTGGATGATTTAATAAAATAACCAGTCAGACTTATTAAAGAAATATTACATATCAAATTCACAAATAAGATGTGTATAACATTTTAAAATAGTATTTTATATAGTTTATAGGTATTTTCTTATCTTAAACATTATAAAAAGAAAAAACTTAAAATATTTCAACAAATAAATTTCACGTCTTTTTCTCCTTGAATTTATAAAACTGCATTTATTTCCATTAGTAAATGGGACTAATTTGTTTAGTGTTTGAAGCACACAAGTAACTTCAAACACTAATCATCACAAACTAATTTCTTTCAGGGTGCTAAAGGATAACTCTGATAGCTATTTCTCTGGAAAGAGCAGGACAAGTGACAAAAATATTAAATATACATGGAGTTCTTTCAAGGAAAAAAAAAAATCACACACATTGAGTTGAAAGGCTTTCCCGACTCTCCAGTAAAAAGTGGAATTTGTAGTTATGATTGGGTCATTATTATACCAATTTTGACAATTTCAAAACAAATAAACATAAAGTTATGGGGAGAAATATCTTGATACAATAAGTTTATGACATTAATTCTTCTGAATTTTAAGAACATTTCAGTCAGGATATACTATCAATCTATTTGCTTAGGAGTCATATACATTAAATTTATACCTAAAAAACTACCTTGAAATTTATTACTATTTTTATACAGTAGCTGGTTTAAAAACAAACAAACTCCAGAATGTGACCATTTTTATGGGTCAACATACTTTTTATAGGGAAGACATAATACTATAATAGTACCTCACACCTTTTTTCTTACCATTATAATTATTTTTTTCCTACCCAAGTACCTATAGCAAATAGTTTCCTGATAAATTACTGCTTGCCGGATTTAAGAACATTATTTCAAATTAAACTAGCATGAAAGACCATATGACTGGTAGATATCACTTTGCCTTTTATTTTTCAAAAGGGGTCTGTTCTCATTTATGCTGAGTTGATTTTCAGTTTCAACTCATTTCTGGCAGTTAAATCATAAGTCTCCAAAAATAAGGGATTATAAAGAGAGGAGGGAGTTACCAGTACAAACTAAAGCTAACACGTATGTGAATTACAATAGGTTGGTTCCAACTAAATGAGTATTTTTACAGTACATAGGCAACATAATACAGTTTTAGATGGAAATGAAAGGAATAACCCTTGATCTGTCTCCTATAGCCTCTGGGCATTCAATATTGAGTTTAGGCCTGGATAAACAGTTGTTATGATATGCCTAGCACCTACCTCTGAGGGATTGGTGTCAAATTAATCTCCGTGTCATCAGTACCTTCTCAACAGGTTTTAAACAGTCTTCTCTTTCCCTCTAAGTCCCAGATCAACGGTTGTCAGGGTCTGAGTCAAGCTGTGCTTCTGCCCACATAGTGGCACTGTCAGCACTGTCGGCTGCTCAAATGATTTTTTAAGCAGAGCAGCCGGTTGCCTTCAGCAGCAATGCTTTTGGGGGCACTCCGTGCTGTTCACCCAGAGTCTCTGGCTGCTCTACAACTGTGCTAGTTAAGGGATCGACAGAAGGAACAACAAATGGCTACAATTAGCATTCGCCCTGCTCCCGCAAAAGAATCTCATTGCTATGGCAACGGGAGTTGCCCAGACAACATAGGGCTTTGGCTGAGAACAGTGTAGTGCATTATACCAAGTATGGAACAAAATAGCCGTAGATCAGGCTCTCACTTCCTGGCACAAAGATCTCTGCCATCATATTTAAGTTTAATTAACAAGAACCGATTTCTTAATTTTGAGAGCCAAGGTTTTAGCTGTGAACGGCCTGCAACAAAATATTGCTATTGATCCCTTCTTTTAAAATTCCAATAAAATAAAGAACGATTAAAATGGAATCTTCATAGCTTGATTTTTCTACTTAACATCTTAAGAGGCAGGCTTTACTATTATTGTTGCAACAGTGTTATATACAAATCCACTTTTTCCTCAGTTGCTTTGATATAAATACATATATATATATACAGCTTGTGAAAAATTAGAACGAACTTCCTTACACCTGGATATTCAACCAAGCTCTAGATGTTTGTAATCGCGTGAAGGAGGGAGCAACCACATCCAAGCAACTTACATTAAGAGCTACGATGTTGCACATCTTCTAAATCACATAACATGCAAAGAGGACATGTCTATTACACTCCATTTGAAGTAAGCTTTTAAAGTAAGAAATTGAAAATATCTTGAAATTGGTTTCGTAGTAGTACTACATGTAAAATGGAAAAATTAACCAAATGACATAAAAATAACCTAACTCAGCCACCATTAAATGCCTCTGCAGTCAAGCTACATAATAGTATCAGTGTCGCTCGCAGTCATGTAAACCATTCTATGGATCTGATCTAGAGCACTTCTTAATGAGCTAAGCAGAAGGATATAGTCAAGTGACACGGGACAATGAGGCTAGTTGGTGTGATCCAGCGGATGACAAGTCATGTTTCTAAGATTTTTAAAACTCAAATATTTCCAGAGGATAACCTCTTTCCCAGCCAACATCCTTGTTAGTAAGGGACTAAATATTATCTTCAATAATAATAGTTAACATTTATTGAATGCATAGTGCTTTGCATGGCTTATTTAATATTCACAAATACCCTATAAGGTGGGTGTAATTTATACACACTGACAGATAAGAAACCAAGCTGCAAAGAGACTCGGTAACTGCCAGCATACACGCAGTAAAGCTGGGATTAAAAACTGAGTATACTGCCAGGTGGAATATACACACCTGGAGTCCCAGCTACTTTGGAGGCTAAGGCTGGAGGATCGATTGAGCCTAGGAATTCAAGACCAGCCTGGGCAACACAGAAAATCCCATCTCTAAAATAAAAAAAGTAAAAAATAAATCAAAACCAAGTCTACCCTGTAAAGTTTTTGTTACTTCAGCTACGTTATAAGGATTATACCACAATGAATAAAAATGTAGTCATTTCAAAGTTTATGTCTCTTTTTAGAATAAGAGTATAAATTCTATAATGGGAAAAGTCTAAATAAAAATTATTGGTATATATAATCATAATGATGTTCAATTTAATCATTTAAACTTTGAAAATAATTATCTGGATATGTGGGTAAAAGGGAGATGAATCAAGGCAAAATACATTAGCTAGCTTTGGTTTTGGTGAAAAATGCCCAAAAACATATATGTAAAAAAATGTAAACAGAAATGATCTCTATTAATAACACATGTACACATTTATTTTCATTTTATAAAAGACTATTTAGAAAAGTAAATACTTCATTAGTGGTAATTAGCCACTAATGAAAGCTATAAATATTTTACTGCTTTACAGCCATCTAAGTAATGAGTCATACTGTATTATTTAGTTCTTAAGTAAATGCCAATCGCTGTGGGTTACAGAACAAAAGGAGAAAAATTTTAGGGTTAAAAATTTTATAAGTGAACAAACTTGACTAGTTTAATTTTAGTCCAATCTAAAAGGCAAATATTAGAAGACTTTGTAGTATATTCAATATCTGAGGTTTCTGTGTTTTCGTGAATCACTATTTATGTAATTTTAATTTATGAAACCAATAGTTTTTTTAATCATCAAACTTCTGACAAAATGCACCATGAAGTTTTTTATTACTCCAAATGCAAGTCCGAAAAATATAAGTTTTTACTGTACTGATTTTTTGGAACTCAGACTACACTGCCTGGAGAAAATGACTTCATTTTGAATATGTTTGAGCAGTGGCAGTACTCAGATTTTTGAGATAGATAAAGAACATATAGAATAAGAGGACAGAAAAGCGAAGCAAAGGTCTTCTCGTCACATTGTCTGATGGCCAGTATTTTATAAATATCAACATTTTACTTTTGATCATAAATTTGTTATTTATAATGACAGAACAGTTGTGCTTTCCATTCAATTTGTTATAAACACATTTCTTGTGCTTATGCATATTTTAGGATAAAAGAAGCAAAAGTGTAAAAGTACCCACCAGTATTAAGATCAAACAAAATAATGTAAGTGAAAGCACTCTGAAAACTGTAAAGTGCTATAAAAATGAGTGTTTCACCAAAAAGGCATTAGCTTTTATAGGCTCAAATATCACCCTTGATATTTACTTATTTTAAGTATATCAAAGGAGAAAAGAAGATAAAGTATATAAATTACATATCCCTTCTAATCTATCTCTATTTCTAAAGCCCTCATCTAAGCCATCTCCAGCTTCCTTCTCCTGGGACACCTTCACTTTTTAGCTATATAACTAATTTATATACACGCTAAACTCAAGAGAAATACCTTAGCTGATTCTCCCCATTTACTCTGTCACAAAACAGGACGGAAAGAAACGCAGCTCCTGACTTCACTTTATCTTTTTTGTTACCCTCTACTTCTGATATTTTTGAGTACATTTTCCTTTCCAGAAAAAGTAATCTCCTGATTCTATTCAAAGAAAGGCAATTTATTGAAGTGATTTGGAGAATAGAATTTGCTGTCACAGATCTGCGTTTAATTCTTGGCTCTGTCATTTATCAGCTTTATGATTTTGGGCAAGTTGTTTAACCTTTCTAAGCCTCAGTTTGAGACAATGTAAATAAAGCACTCAACAGTGTCTGACATGTAGTAAGTGGTCAAAAACTACCTACTTTATTCTTTTTGAATCTTTCTAAAATGATTCTCAGTCTTTTCCTCCTCATGTCTAGGGCAATCTATTCCCTCTGTTTTTATCATTTAGTAGTTATCAACTTGTAGACTTAAGTTCTGAGTTTGAATCCTGGCTCTGCCACTTTATAGCTTTAATTATCTGCAAAAGAGCAGTTTCCAATAATAAACATAGCACATTGAGAACGAAAATCTAAATTGTTTGCTTACAGAAAAAGAAGCTATAATGTAACTTTGAAAAATTAAAAGTTCTAGCTTAACCTAATTAGTCACTGAAGAAGGTAGATTTGAGACCAATTACCTTGTGTCACTTAGATATCAGCCTTGTCAAACCATTATCAATTTTTCAAAGTTGACTCTTAATCCTTAATATTTATTTGAACTGCTGCTATATGCTAGACTCTGTGGAGAACTTTCCATGCATTACCTGATTTTAATACTCACAGTAACCAAGGCTGGAATGACTCTGATCCCATTTTATGGAAGACGATACTGAAGCATTAAGAAGCAGGTGACTTGTTCAAGTTTATACAGCTAGTAAACCAGCAGCCTGTATCCTTAACCTCTATTCTATATAGATACAGTTAAGATCATTTACATCTAACCAACCTATGAACTTTAAATTCAATGTTTAATTTTTATAGTTAAATGCTTACATGTGTGTGTTCTGTGTTCATGCAGCTCATGTTATATACATACATTCCTTAGAGGTAAAAACTACATAGAGTCAGATCCAGCACTTATTTTCAATTATTTAGAAGTCATAGAACTTGTTTCAATACCCACACAACTTCTAAGCACTAAATAAATGTTCATTGATAATGAACAAAATGTGCACAGCCAGGCAAGGTCAAGGTAGCATCACCCACATGGTGGAAATAATTTGCAATAAAATTTTAAAATATTAAAACTTAATGAGCACAGTCTCAATTAGGAAATTGAAAATCTGCTCATTAGACTTGCAGATGATACTTACTTGGGCAGGGGTTAAATGCTTTAGTAGAAAGAAAACAGAATTCAAAATGGCCTTGATAGATTAAAGAAATGGTTCATCAAAAACAGGATGAAGTTCAATTAAGAGAAGAACAAAATGGTATTCTTAAGAACCCCAAACATACCACACAGATAAAAAATGAGAATGAGTGGCTAGGCACATTAATGAAATTTTTAAAAACCACAAATGAAACCACCTGATTACTTGTTAGCAACAGGAATTATTTTTATGCTTACCTATCAGTGGTTTGTGATTCTGGCTTTCTGGCTGCACGCTGGAATGGTAAAGGGACTTTTTTTTTTTTTTTTTTTGGAGAAAGAGTCTCACTATGGCACCCTGGATACAGTGCCATGGCATCACAGCTCACAGCAACCTCAAACTCTTGGGCTTAAGTGACTCTCTTGCCTCAGCTGGGACTACAGGTGCCCACCACAATGCCTGGCTATTTTTCTGTTGTAGTTGTCATTGTTGCTTTAGCTGGCCTATGCTGGATTCGAACCGGCCAGCCTCAGTGTATGTGGATTGCCCTACACACTGAGCTATGGGTGCCGCTGGTAAAGGGACTTTTAAAATAATATTAAAACATACAGTGCCCAGCCCCCATCCTAGACTAATTAAATCAGAATATGTGGGAGACAAGGCTTCATGTACTGGTGTTTTGTAAAAACTTTCTGGGTATTTACTAATGTGGCCAAGATTCAGAACCACTATAACATGCAACCATATCCTTTATATCCACATGAAAATAATAATGGAACTATTATTATGTGTGATCAGATACTAGGATATATGATTTACAAAGAAACAAAAAAGTATCCAATGTACTCAGTACTATTATGAAACCAATTTACAATCGCTCACACTTTCATATGAAGAACAGATCACAACTATGGCCCAGAATGAAGGCGGGGGGCAGAGGGATGGGAGAGGAGGAGGGGAGCCAAATGGAGGGAGGGTGAATGGTGGTATCACACCTACGGTGCATATTGCAACGGTACATGTTGGCTCTATTAAGTATAGAGTATAAATGTCTTAAAACAATAAGTAACTGAGGTGAGGGATATATTAAGCAGTGCGATGTAAGCATTTCAAATTGTATATGAAATCAGAACGTTGTACCCCATAAATGCATTAATATATACATGATCTACCTCTTTATGATTGAATAAAGAAAATAAAGGAAACTAATAAAAAAAGTCTAAGATTAATTAATGATGATTCCAAATACTCAAAACAGACATAAGATAATGTGGATCTGTGGTTCTTGTAGAGTGGTTCCTATATGACCGGCATCCGGAACTTAAGGAGAAATGCAGATTTTCATACTTATCACAAACCACTGAATCAGTAATTGTGGGTTAGCCCAGAAACCTTTTGTTTTGACAAGCCTACCCAGGTGATTATTACACATGTTAAAGTTTGAGAACAAAAGGTAGAAGCTATGGAGCCAATTTTCTTTCCAAATGCTTCTGTTTTCTCTTATTTTCTTTTTTAATTTTATTTTTTTAATTAAGTCTTTTGTACATAGATCATAAATACATTTATGCCCTTTTCAGTGTGTTGATGATTTGTACAGATTGGAGTGCTTAAACCATACTAATCAGCATAGCTTTCATCTCTTTTACCCATTTATAGCATTAGGACATTTGTGTTCTACCCATAATAGAACCAACTTGTACTTGCAATGTGCTCCATAGTTGTGGTCCCCCTACTGTCCCCTACTATCCCTCCCATCCCCGTTTCCCTTCTTCATCATAGTCTAAAGTTGTGTTTTATTTTTCATATGCAAGTATGAGTTATTATAAATTGGTTTCACAGTAGTGCTGAATACATTGGATACTTTTATTTCCATTCCTGAGATACTTTGCTAAGAAGAATATTTTCCAGCTCCATCCATGTAAACATAAAGGAGGTAAAGTTTTCTCTTATAATTACAAAATTACAAAATGGCTCCTCTTGTAAGCCATCTCTAATTCTTCCTAGAAATAAGTAGGGTATGTAAAATATAATTTAAAAAAAAATCATAATGTACAAATACCTTCATTATTGAAATATCTTTTATTAAATAGATTCATGTGGGAAATTTAGTGGAAAAATATGCTAAAATTAGTGTTCAAATAGTCTGGAAGAAAACTTAATTAGTTGGTTGGCTCAGTTTCTTTACTTTCAACCTGCTCTGCTGGCATCAAGTAGACTAAGGTTAGTCACAATTATGTGTACAGATCCATAAACTGCTGCCTAATTACCAAAAACCCCTGGGGAAGAAGGTATCAGTCCATCAGAGGTTGCAGCTAGCTTTTAACCACGTGTGTGCCACTGGGATTTAGGTCTATCTCTGATTTTCCTCTGTCTTCACTTAATTACTCCACTACATCAAGAGTTGATAATATTTCATAGAATAAAACCTCCATAGCTGACCACCTCCTTAAGCTGACCTAATTTCATATGTACATATCAGTACACTAGGCCTAGTTCCTTCTACTGACCAGTTTGTTACAGTCCCTTGGGTAGTCATCTTACAGAGGTTCTACTGGTATTATTATTATTAAAGAGTAAAATGTATAAAGAAAACCTACTCTTGGGCTGGCAGCATTGACAAGTAATCACAAATAGAAATAATAAATTTTCTGAGTGGAGAAATAAGACAGAGAGGATAATATTAATGTTTCCTTAAAGATGACAGAGTTTGATAAGAGAATGACCCCCTCTCCCATTTCTGGTCTCTCTTTCCCACATTTTGTCAGTTATAAATAAGAGCTAGAAAAATATGTAATTTCATAGTTACATAAAAATGAAAAATAAGACATCATTTTGTCTAACTAGTAAAAATTCTGAAATGCATTTAGTGTTATTGAGGATTTGAGGATTGGACACTTCCATAGGCTCCTGGTAGAAGTCCAGTTTAGCGTAATACCTTCTACCCCACCCAGGCCAGTGAAGCAACATTTATTTAATAAAACTTTAAAATTGTTCAACTTTAAAACTTTGAAATTGTTTAAAATTGTTTAACCTATCCTGAAAAAAATGTTATTTATAGTGGTAAAAATTTTAAAAACATATAAAAGTCAAACCCTAGGAAAGCTAGTTTATTAATATAGCCCACACTTACTACATAGTCATGCTATAGTCCTAGAAATACCATTAAAAAAGGAATTCATGCTATATGGAAAATACTCATAACACAACTTATATACAGCATATCTAAATTTTAAAATGTATGTACATTAAAAACTAGAAAGATCAATGCCAAATGGCAATAATGTTTACATATAAATAGTTAGGCTATGGGTAAACTTTATTTTCTCCTCTATACTTTTCTGCATTTTTAAAACTTTGTACTATTAACAGGTATTTCCACAATCAGGAAACTCAAATATATTGGTTGCTAAGCAAATTCACTATATACTGTACTTCTAATGGTCATATTGAATCTCAAATGACAGTTCAATTAGTTTATTTGTAGCAATCAAAACAGACTGCATACCAAAGTACCATATTTTAGTTCTTGACTATAAATGCTAATTAAATATAGATGTTCAGTCTAAAACAATACAGAGGGAGTTCTAAGTATAAAAGAATGACAACTTTTAATTTAGTCTAATACTATATTTACAGAGGAAGAAACTTGTTAAATGATTAATGTATGGGCACAAACTCAGTAAACCACATACCTTTTCTTCCCTTTCATAAAATCAACATTTTAAAAATAAGCATAGCTTTTCTTTCTCAATTTAAAACTATCCTAATTATTCTGTTGCAAATTTGGCCACAGGAAGATACTTCGGATTTTTGTGAGACAAAGTAATTATCATGGGAGAAACATACATTTATCCACTTCATTGTGGATCAAATTCATAATAGAATTATGTGTTTAGAGGTAAATATCAAAGATTTTTCCTTTGATGAAAGACTACGTATTTAAAAGAAGCTATTCAAATTTACCAAATAATTAAATTTAAATGTTCTAAGTCTGTTACTTTGAGAGTTCACCCTAATTCATGTTTGTGAGCTGTAAGTGGAGGACGAAATTTTATGACAATTGTGTACCCCAGTGAAACAATATTTCTTAATGGACAACAAATATTGGGTATAATGGAATGTATGTCAGACGTAGAGTCGGGGGGCCCAACTTCAAGACATACTGACAGAGGCATTTGTTTATTCTTTCCTTCAAGTATTTTTGGTTCATTCAACAATGGTTTTCTGACATCTTACTATGACATAGCCAGTTTTTCCAAAAGAATGTTCTTTTTTCAGTTTTTCCAAAAGAATGGTCAGCATTCAGCCAGAGAAGCCAGAGGGGCCCCGGATTACTATCATAGGACAACAGGAGGAAAAAGATAATGGGAAGTTGCAGTAAGGGAATTTTAACAAAATAGGATAAGCCGGTGACAGAATCTACAACATGCTTACTCTTTAATGTGCAATATTAACTAGACCTGTCTGTCATTCTAACATCTGGAAGACTGGAGTGATATGGAGTATAATATTCCTACAAAGTAATACTAAGTTTTTCCTTTAACTGACAGTTTGACATAAGGGTTATGATGGGATTCTTAAGTTGTCAAAATCTATCTATTCTCAATAGGAAAAATGCTAATGAAGGAACATAAAATGGGCAAAAGATTTGAACAGGTACTTCACATAACAGAATAGTCATGAAACCTAATAAGCAATGAAAACATGCTCAAGTCACACAAGGAAAATGCAAGTCAATACCAAGGCGAGATGCCGTATTGTTGAAACTCTCAATACATCGCCAATGGAAGTATAAACTGATACAACTATTGTTGAAAAAAACAGTGGGTAGTATCCATAAAAGTTGAATATATGCCTATTCAATGAAACAATCCACTCGAACGTAGACACCTGATAGAATCAAGAGACATGTGTAACAAGAATGTTCTTAGCAGCACAATCTGTAACAGCCAAAATCTACAAACATAAATATCCACTAACAAAAGAAACAATAAATTGTGAAATACTAATATATAATGGAAAACAAAACAGCAGTCAGAATAAATGAATTACAACTTTACACAACATTCAAAACACATGATTCAATTTATAAAGAGGTCAAGGTAAAATCAGTTTATGCTCCAAGTCAGAATATGTGTGGAGTGTGAGGTAATGACTGGCAAGGGGGCTACTGTGTGTCTAGTAATATTCTGTGTCTTGATTCGGGCACTGGTTATACATGTATATGTGAGTTCATTATATCAACATTAATCAAGCCGTATACTTCAGAATTGTGTACTATTCCATATGTATGCTATTCTTCAATGTAAAGTTTATGTTGAAAATGAGAGAAATAGCTAGAGAATATATGAGAAGTTTAAACAATATAAAGAAATCCCCCTAGTGCAATGCAATACACAAGTAATTTCGTGAAACTGAGGGGACTTCACTGAAGCAGTAATTTATCCAATAGTTTTTTATTTTTAATTTTGAAAGTAGAAATAGTACTTGGTATTTCTTGAGAGATGATAATAACAGGGTTAAAGATCTTAGTACAAAAAATACAAAGAGATTATAGATAGAATTGGAGATCTGTTTAGAAAAGAAGCAGGTATATAACTAACCATGTGCTTATAACACACAAAAATAAACTTTTAAAAACAAATAAGCTTGGGTGCAGGAGCCTAGAAACTGCCACAAGAAGAGTGCTATCAACAGAATACAAAAACAGAATCAAAAAATAATTTAAAAAAATATGTAGAAGAAAAAGTTAATATCCAGAACTATCACATTTTTATAATACATCATTCCTAGAGGCACTGACTTTCATTACTTACTGCCGTGACTGAAGGTATTTACTTCTCACACCGAGCAGACCAGACCACGACTTTTCATAGATAGGCAAGGAAAGGGAATGGGATTAGTGGATGAAGAGAAAATAGGTTAAGAGAATGGAGAGTAACAGGAGGTGTCCAGTTTCCAGTAAGTGAATAGGAAACAGAGAGACCAGTATTTAAGAAGTGTTGAAAGCCTTGAGACTTATTGGAGAGGATGCTACTGCCAAAGCCTGTAAGTGTAGCAACAGGCCCCGGGAGCTGTTTTAGGCAATACTTTCTCTGCCCTGTAAGACTGTGCTGGACTTCCTTAATGTACTGTGCCCGTCGTTTATTTCCACTGGCATATTAAAAAATAGAGCAGCAGCATCGTTCTCATTGAGAAGCTGCCTGATGATGGATCACAATGAATTTTAAAAGACCCTTTTATCTTTTCTCCTCATTTGGGATATGGGAAGGACTACGAAAAAGGTATGAAATATGCTTTTCATCCAGTGATAAAACAGCCTTTTGGATTAAATAAAACATTGCTCATGGTTTATACAGTAATTTAAGAACTCAGAGTAACTATATTAACAAGATGTAATATAAGTACTGATAATCAGAGTTTCTTAGTTGTCGCTTATGTTTGTGGCCTTGAAGTTCTATAGAGTTTGAGTTGCTGTCTTGTTAGCACTAAAACACAAAAAGATGTTTTAACATTTTTAATGCTAAATCTAAAGAGTATTTACTGGTTGATCTTTTAGTGTGAATAGGGTGGTAAATGAAGACTTTGTTTTTATTAGTATATCATATTAGCACTTTGCTGCATAAATGCTTTAATGGAAAAAGTATGTGCATATAATTTAATAGGCCTAATTATCTTATTTTAAAATAAAAAAAAATGTTGTCAGATTTTTTAACCTTGAGGGCCAATAATGGAGTAGGTGAGTATAAATCAAGTCAATATATCAGGTAAACGGGTGATGCTCTATTGTTTTCTTTGGTATATTTCAGTGTTCCTTTATTTTATTATTCCTCTAGAAATTGGGAAAGACAGCCCCTCTGACTAATTAACCCAAAGAGGTTTGACTAATAGAAGGAGACTGTACAAGCATGATTACTTAAATGATCATGTACATAGAACTTAATGATTATTATCATTTATTCTTATATTAGTGCTAATGAATGGTAAATCTATTTAAGTCAAATGCTGTCACATCCCAATAATGCATATCATGGCTAACACCAATAATTTCTAATCTACTCGGGAATCAATGGGACGTTACAACTGTCTTAATGATTGTCAACACTTGCTTCAATACATTTATAGAACCTTTTTAAAGTAGAAAAATATTTAGTATTTATCTCTTTACCTAGACTATGTAACGGTCACACTACCATTCCCCTTCAAACCACAAACAGCTTCAGCTTTGCCAACTACATCCCTGACTTTCAGGAGATCTGTGCACTATACTAAAAGTCACTTATTTATAAAAAAAAGTCAATGACTGCAACTAACATATATGGTCCAAAACTCTAATTTTATCCCATCCTCTTGCTTAGTAAGGATTCAATGAATTCAGATTAGTTATCAAGGCTATTTTTGCTCCAAAAAGAAAAAGGAAAAAGAAGTAGAGTGGCATTTGATTTTTCTCTATTGCTCATTTCTATCATATTTTTCTCATGTTAAGAATGACAAGGGAGGAAAATAACTCAGAAAGGTGCTGCAAAATAACTGGCCAACGTTATCCATAGAACACACATGAAAAGGCTGGAAGGGTATCCATTCTATATGCAAAAGCACACCTCCAAGTTTTCTATAAATGGTACTCAAAAATATGGGTAGGGTTTTGCTTTCACAAATAGTCACTGAATAAGACCAACTACTGCCATTTTATTTTTTTTTTTTGAGACAGAGTCTTATTTTGTTGCCCTCAATAGAGTGCTATGACATCACAGCTCACAGCAACCTCAAACTCTTGAGGGTTAAGTGATTCTCTTGCCTCAGTCTCCCAAGTAGCTGGGACAACAGGCTCCAGCCACAATGCCTTACTGTTTTTTTGTTGTAGCTGTCATTGTTGTTTAGCTGGCCCGGGCCAGGCTGGAACCCTCTAGCCTTGGTTACAGCACTAGCCACATACACCAAGACTACTGCCATTTTTTAAAGTACTTACTATGTACCAGGCACTGTGTAAACTTACTTTTACCTTTGCCTCCTTACTGGCAGCATTTTGAAAGATGGTTTCTATATCTCTGGTTACTTAGAACTGACCATTAATGAGGGCAAATAAAATAAATTATAAATCTAACAGTACTTAGAAATAATCAGTTTAACAGCAAGCGTTGTTTTCTTAGGTTAAGATTTCATACACATAATACAGCGGGCACATGCCTGGCAGAAACTCAGCTGCAGGCGGGGAGGGGAGTATTCTCTGCACTATAATGATGCCTTCCACAGATGTAACAAAGCATCAGAACAATGCTAGACACACACTGGTATAAGATGTTCCAAAAGAGTTTTCATTAATATACCCTGTTTCCCTGAAAACAAGACATCCTCTGAAAATAAGACCTACTTACAGGAAAGATAAGACGTCCCCTGAAAATAAGACCTAGCGCATCTTTGGGAGCACACCTTAAAATAAGACACTGTCTTATTTTCGGGGAAACAGCGTAACTACTATAAATTTTTAGTAGGTTATCCTCTCAAAAAATGTGGTAACTCTGGCTGGCTAGTGCTCTAAAGCACACTCAGTCTGCCTCTTAGGCTATGAGCGACCACCATACCTTGGTGACACGGCCTGGGGCACCTTGGCTACTTTTCTTGCCCTCAGATTTCACAGGCTACAATAACTACACAATCAGTTGTCTCTCTTTTCAGGTAGGACATTAACGTAAAAATTCTTTCGTTATCTCCCGGATTGGTTTTCACTAACACTCTGTAGAGATGTGCCAACCCCCATTTACTTACCTCTTATCCCCACCCAGGCTATGACTTATAGGAACAGACCCTAAATGTTAATTCTCAGGAAAAACATGCTATCCAGTGAGATCTCCAGACTCTCCCTTACTTGTCTGCATTCACGTCTGTGCAAACACCCTCCCTTTGTGCTGTACTTGTCCTCTCACACCCCTTCCTCCAGGAACCTTACCCTCGTTACCGATCCCTTATGCCTTAACCCGTCACTTCCAGAGCTACCTCCATTTAGCAACAAGGGCAGTAAAACCTTTGTCACAAGCAGAGAAAAGAAACACAATACACTCATTAAAAACAGACAGTTCTGGGTCTGCTATTTCCTTCCTTTTTCTTTCCTTCATATCCAGGCATCTACTCCTTCAACAGAGGCTGCCTAGCTTCAGTTTCTACCAACACTCCTCTTCCCAAGGTAAGTGGTAACACCCAAGTCCTTCAATTTAATCTGTGGTCAGGTGCTCATCCATCCTTTTTTCACCTGGCCTTTCTGAACATGTGGCTTTGGTGACCACTCTTTCCCTTGGCTTCTGTGGAAAACCACTCCTCAGGCTCCTCTGTAAGCTGCATAACCCAGGTGAGCCCTGGATTCCTTCCCTCCTGGGAGATGCCGTAAGACCAGGACCACCCCATGCACAGACAATGCCTCTTCCTCTGCATGCTCAGTGACTCCACAAGAGGTAGGAGCACTAGTTCATTAGATCTTAGCTATTTGGTTTAAACAGTTTGTCACTAAAACTGTAGATCTACCAAACATTTGACACATTTTTCACATTTTTCATTATATTCATGAAAGTTTAGTTCTCAAATGGCAAACAATTATAATGGAAATGGCTTCCTTTTTAGAATGACATACAAATAGATAAAAGAAATAGATAAAATTTCTAAAAAATCAGTAATCAAACAAAATCAATAATTCTTTATCTTCTTTTTTTTTTGGGGGGGGGGTGGAGAGAAATGTGATGAAGTCAACAGATCCTTTTACCAGGAAAAGAAAAATGTGTCCAAGCACAAAATTTAAAACAAAAGTATAGAGTTCAAGGAGCTTCTAAAGTCTGTTAATTGATTCCTGTGGAGGGTGAGGGGAAACTTCCCCCTTTCCCTAGAACTTTTGCTGAAAGATAAACTCTCAATAAGGCAGATTAATAGGAAAATGATTTATTTACCACGTGCACGGGGAGAATCACATAGTAGTTACCCAATACCCTAGTGGGCTCCAGAAACTTATATACCTTTATTTTAGGGGGGTGAGGGAAATAAGGAATACAGGTAATTCTATTTAGGGACAATAAAAGGTTACTGGGGGGATGATTAGATACTCAGGAGAATGTATGGATGGAGGGAAACAGATTGACTTTTAAGTGATTCCCTTTGAAACTGAATTAAACTAAGAGATGAGTATTATATTTAAAATGATTTGGGCCAGGTCTGGTTTTCTTCTCAATCTTCTTTCCTGCAATGTATTGAGAAAATAGGGAGGGGAAGTAAAGTCTATAATTCTTTTTGATGGGTCTTGTTTTTTATGAAGAAAGAGGAAAAGCCCCTTCCAAATCCTACTGCTTTCTAAGGGATTTTAATTCAAAATACTCTTTATACCAAGCATAGTTGGGGTTAAATTTCCTCAGTTACTTCACTCCTTATAAACCCAGATTCTCAACTTCTGCTGCAAGGAAAGAGAGAGTTTCCGAGTGGGCAAAAATTTTAAAAAGATCATAATAATTATAGTCCACTATGGAACACCAGCAGAACGAGAGGCATATTAATCATAACAACCATTTCAGGGAAGTCAAGGACATTGCACTCCTGATACAATATAGTTCTTTATCTCCTTCTCTCTAAATTTATTCCAGCCTTCAGCATACATTTGTGGATGCTCATTAAATGAAAGACATTTGCTATTTCTTGCATAAATATCCTTTTAAAACAACTTGAAATCTTCACTACTTGAGACTTTTCGAACCTGTTCATGCTTAAGAGTGTGTTTGATAATGACTATGCCAAAAGGTTGTCCTGCCCTGACTATAAATTAGAAAAGGAAAGACTTTCCCGTCTACCCACAGGGCATCCTTACCTAGGCAGGAGCCCTGCTAAGTCCATTCTTCCTCTTGCTTAACTACACAGTAAATACAAGAGACTGATGTTTGAATAAAATGTAAAATTGACCAAATTGTTTTATATTCCTGGCCTAGAAAAATCCCCTTAAAAATATTTAAGTCTTTTGACAGCTACAGGTAGCATTTGATTCTGTTTGAAAGCCCAAGTTGTAAGGGTGTCAGAAACAATTAGTGTTTTAATAGCTCCCTTTCTTAGGTTATTTGGCAGGCACAGGTTCATCAGAAAAAGAACAAAAAAATATTCTCAAGAAAATAAGCCAATGGCATTTAGAAAATCATGTAATTTTACTCCTTTGTTCCTTATGCTCATTCTACTTTAAAAAAGGCTATAGTTAAAAGAAGTGGAAATAGAAGTTGTCAACATTGACTACTTTGATAGATAAGGTTCTCTGGACAAGGACTTGCAGGTGATGTCCTCATTGTTTTCAAAGGAGCCTTAAGGCAATTAATGCTCAGTAGACAGCAGTGAAAACCTTAGAAATTTCATAATTCTGCCTCAAACCTTAGAATTTTCATAATTCTTGCTGCTTGGGGAAGAGGTAGGTCAAGAAATGAGGGGACCAAAGACCGAGCAGATTAGGGTGGCCGGAAGCTACATGTGAAGTCTTGATACACAAACAACAAAGCCTGTCTTGTGTGCTTCCGTTAGAATTATTTTGTAGAGAAATATGCTAATTCAAAGATATCTAACTAGCTTCACATTTAAGTCTGACTTCAAATCTTAGAGTGGCAAAGCAGCTGTGCCTGGAGGCAATACAATCTTATTTCTATAAAAATCTTTCAAAGCTCCATATACAAGCAGAAGAGTAAAAATAGATAATCAAATCCAAATTAAGACTATTAAGAATTGATTTAGTGTAAAGACAATACGGCGAGATTTTGTTTAGGTTATGGATGTTCACTAAAAATGTATAATACTTGTTTGCCTAAAATGTTGATTATGTTTTATCTTATTTTGCCACAGTTAAATAGTTTTATCATTAGGGGTTTTAATTGCATAGAGTTTATAGAATTCTTCCTGATTACTCTATATCCATTTAACTGGGAAAAAAAATCCCACTGTACTACTTATGAAAAGAGAACCATCTAATGAGGATGCAATCAAACTGCAAGCAAATGCACCATGAGGTGTGGCTCAACAATTCGTATTTGTGGAACCTTTGTCACAAAGTTTTATAGCGATAGTACAGAGGAATGAAGTCCCTGACGAAGAGTAGGAATTAATGTACCCAGAAAAACACTAGTCACTCAGTGGTGTACACAGGTTATAAAGAAAACAACTAATCAAGAAATGGGGAAATTAAGTCTTTGAAACTATTTCAACTTTTATCACACAGAATCCCTATTTTGTGGTCTCTTTTCTGCCTCTCCCTCACCTTATTACTAACCCGAGTCCATGTGTATGTTTCAGTCTTTGACTTGCTATTCCCTTGTTTTAAAGAACCTCCTAATTTAGATAACTCATTTTGCTTAGGCAGCATTAGCCATTCTTTGTGAGGGTCTCTTAACATAGAGCTCTACACTGGCTTCTTTCCTAAAGCCTAGAAATACTCTTTGATTCTCTCCCGATCTCTTGCTACCAATCCTTTTTGGCATCAAGGTGGTGATGAAGTCTTTTCAATTCTTCCCTCTTGCTTATATTTGTCATTTCAGTTCCATGTAAACTGCAAAGACTTGTCATTTTCATGTTTCAAAACTTCAGTAGTTCAAATTTCTTGACCTAGCCCAATTTATTTCTTCCCCATCTGATCCTTCACTTTCCACTGGGTCAGCTGATTTACTAACAGCCAAACATCATACTATGATGTTTATTAAAAATGCATTAATAAATATTTTAATTATCTTGACTCAAAAGAGGAAATTTTACTATTTTCTCCAGGCTACGGAAAATACTTAGGTTTGGAACATAGTGTGTTGAATGAAGAAATGAGATAATGCTCTGTACTCATCAATGGATGTGCTCTTTGTTTTAATGTTGTTAAACTTTACCTGACTAAGGGAAAGAAAGTTAATTAAGTAGCCCTCCACTTCTAAGGAGTAATCTAATCGAAGATTTAACCCCTTCTCCCACTGATTCCAAAAACTTTTAAAGCATAGACCAGATGATCAACTAACTCCTTCTGATGACAGATAAATTTAAGGGAGAAGAGAGGGGGTTCACAGCTGGAACTTTACAAACTGGCAAAGTAAATCTCGCTTATTTGAGTGACATTTAGAGAATTGATTTTGTTCCACAATATACGTTAATGGTTCCATTCAACCTAGACATAAACACATATGTTCATTCAACACATGCTTCCTAAATATCCATGTGCCAGTCCAGCTTAGTATGGAGGTTATGGAAGTAAACAAGACAGACAACCTCATTGATGGCTTTGACTCCATTTTGATGAAACTCAGAAGCAGTGTGGAACACAGACACTGCAGGAGGGCTAGGTGTGTTTGTACTGGGAAGGCCGGGGTATTGCTGGAGCATACATTCTCCAAGTTTAGACGAGAGTGCTGAAAGGACCCCTCCATCCCCCGAGAATGTACACACATGCTGCTACCACTGCTACTGCTACTGCTTCTTGGCTCACCTTTGCCATTGGGTTTTTGGCCTCTTTTTTACTCATCCTTGAAAACTCTGCTTGTATTCTAGGTCCTTCTAGAAGCCAAATCTGGACTGTCCTCACAAAGTTTGGACTCGTCTTTCTGACTTTGTATGCTACCTCTATCTAGGCATTTATCAAGTGTATGGGAATTATTATTGGTCTAACTCCCAACTAGATGTATATCTTAAGTACCCAGCAAATGTTTAATAAATTTTGCTGAATAAATAAAGATAAAGCAAAGAAAAAATAGCAAGGACTTAATCTCTGAGTAGGCCTTAACAGCCAAAGCAGAAGATAACAGGTACAAGTTTTAAGCAAAGTGATGTATTTTTGGTAGAGGTTTGGAGCACAGCAAAACGGCTGGATTAATCACTGGGTAAGACTTCTATGCTTCTGAAATCCATTGGAGTTAGAATGCTTGAGGTGACTTTGCCAAAATATATACTGGGACATTTTAGCTCCAAGGTCTGAGAGGGTACTTCATCAGGACTTTTTCGTTCTGAAAGACAAGTTGCTCTGTATATATAAAATGAAATCTAAAAGTTTTGGGACTACGGCACAGACAATAAATACACAGGTAGGAAAAGACAATAAAAGATTAAAACAGCAGCTAAAAAATTTAAATTTGTGGTTTGGATTTTTTTTTAACATAAATCTTCTATGGTATTTCTAATAGGGCATAAGTTTATTAAAATTAATAAAGATGTTTTAGTACAGAGTTTGTTAAAATAAATAAAAACTGGTCATAATTAATTCCAGAAGCAGTTCCTCATAATCTAAGCTTCAGACTTGGAAAACAGTGCTATCTAGTGGTTAAATATGGGAACAAGAGATGAGTTATACCAGAGGCTGGAGAACCGCTGAGAGGTCATGTTTTAGTAGTTCAACTTCATGTTTCTTATAAGAGAAAAAATGTGCACATGATTCATCAGCTCATGGATGGGAAGAGGATTAGATACTGATGCAAGCAGTTGTATCACGGATATGACATGGCAAAGGGATTAAAAATTTAGACTCTGAAGTCTACCCCAGCTTCAAAGTTTGACCTTAAACAAGTTAACGGACTTCTTCAATCCTTGATTATTTTAATAACTAAGAAATGGAGATAAAAATACTATCTAATAGGATTACTGAGAAGACCAAATGAGATGATACACATAAAACATTCAGCATACTTCTTGGCATTTATTAAGGCAAATAACTCACTAAAGAGCTTATTAATATTATTATTATTTTAGTTAGGACATAAATGAATTTCAAATAATTGGAGAAAATCTTATAAATCATTAAAATAAGTTGCCATATAAATATCAAAAGATATAAACTTGTAGAAAATATAAATATCAGACATTAGTTTTAAGGGCATAGAAGCAAATTAAAAAGTAATACAGGTTTAAGGTTACATTTCCATCATGTTCAGTTGTAGGTTAGTATTTCCAATGAAAACAAAGTAAATTTTAGAAAGATTACAAAACGAACTCCAGAATATCATCATACTCTGAAGATAATACTGGCCTTTTTGCCATGAAGACATTTTTGTTAACCAATTCTGTATTTTTAAACATCTAGTTTGATAAATCTATCCCTTTATACAAAACTTAAAGATAAATTTGATCATTTGGATTTCTTTCCACGTGGTTATAAATATGAAGGGAACCCATAACAGAAATACCAATAGAAAATAATTTTAAAAAATGCTTTAATCCATTACACATTGATATTATAGAATTTGGTCTTTGTGATGTCTCTCTCTGGGCTTGCTGTATAATCTACTAGCTTAATTATCATAGTAGCCTTAGATCTTAAGCCAGTACATATTAGTTTTATAGAAACAAAATGCTCATCTGCTTTTACATATGTAACAGAAAAAGCACTATTTATAATTATATCTGAGCCATTACATCCCAGACACTTTATGGTCACAGAACTGGCTTCTCCACGGGCAAGCACAAAGGTATTTTAAATAATTTCCCTCTATGTAAAATCTGAAATATTTATTTTAATTAAGCATAAGATGAGTATACAATGTCATTATAATCATATCACAATCATTGTGTTTGGCTATGGTTGTGGTACTTTGTTTTAATGACTTACAATGGGAGATGAATTGTTTATCTCATTAATAATAAAAAAAGTAACCGAAGTACCTATATGAAATCAAAAAAGAAATACAATAGGAATTAGAACTATATTATGGTTATAGTTGTGTCTCTAGCTAACTCTGTACCTCTTGGAAAGTTTTCAGCCTCTCTGGGTTTCCATTTATTCATCTACAAAATAAAATAACCTCAAAGGTCTAGGATAGCTGTACTTTTAAACTTTTGGACATTATTTAGTATGTCAAAATGCCTATAAATCGTAAACCCAAAATTCGGAATTTCTTTTTTTTTTTTTTTTTTTGGCCGGGGCTGGGTTTGAACCCGCCACCTCCGGCATATGGGACCAGCGCCCTACCGGCAATAAACTTCTCTGACTTATTGAAAGAAGTCAAATCTGCTGCAAATATTTCTCTTTTGTCTCATTTATTTAGGACTTACCATATGTATACTACTTTGGGCAGTAAGGATCTACACGGCTACTAAGAGATCACTGCATCCATGTCTTTCTCTTATTTACCTCATAATTACTTTTGGCTTCCTTAGAAATTTGGTACTGGTTTCGCTTTCAATCACACCTTAACACTTCTGGAACTTAACAGCACCCCAAATCCCCTTAAATGAAATCTGTCCTTTTTTTTTTTTTTTATTTAAAATGTTGGGAAACTTTGGTGACAATCTCACTCTGAATAAATAGCATTCACAATGAATAAATGTGCTTTGACTATAGAAGGTAAGCACAACCCCAAAATATTTAACACGGCAGGAAAAGAACCAAAGGAAATAAAACCCAATCAACACAAATGGCAGCTTGAATAGAGGAAAAAGGCTCCATACGTTTGGGCACAGAGGATTCGTTAGGGTCTTTTGGAAAGGAGTTAGTTTTAGATAAATATCGGAGACTTAAAGTAATTCACCATTTTAGTAATTTTTAGTACATCCTTCCAAAACAATATCCCATGAAGCTAATCAGTATGATTTTTCCAAATGCTGATCAAAGTATTTCTAACTGTACTGGAAAATGTGGCACAGCAAAACAGATAGCAGATTCAATACTTGAGATGTACAGTAAATCCACTACTTCAAATAATATTGCTTTTGAAAGGGTACCATGGACAACACTAATCAGAGAAATATGTGACAGTAATTCCAGATAATAATAATAATGATGATAATAATAATAAAAGCATTTACCCAAGACTTCAAAGAAGAACCTAAGATACAACCTCAAGTCAATAATGTAAGGATAAAAAACATAAGTACACAAACTCATAATAGGCACAACCATACATTTTTACGATTTTAGTTATATTGAAACTTGAGAACTTCAAGCAGTCTACTAAAATCACAGATCAACAGGATAAAAGTAGATAAAAGAATGTGCAATTTATGAATATGGTTTATTACCATGGTTACAAACTTTCAGAACAGGCCTCTGAGACTTTGGACTGAGACTCTGCTGAACATCTGTTAAAAAAATATATAAAAGAAACTTAAAATAGGGGTCTGTTCATCTCAAGAAGTATAACAGTATTAGATAGACTTTTTCCCCCCAAGGTTAAGTATTTCTGGCAACAAAGTAATGCTTCAATACCCTGAAATACTTGAAGCAGTAATGTTATGACTTTTACTTCCCATTTAATTATGCTACTGTAAACTCCACTGGGATAAGGTACATATGGTTCTTTAGATGAGACTTGTCACACTCATCAGGATTTTCTAAGTTCAGTGCATTGATTTGTTAATGCGCTACTGACACCGGCCAACTGGAATGCGTGTCTCTGACATTTGTCTGTGCAAGAGAGTCAGCAAACTTATGAAACTTCTGAACAGTTGTTGCCCATAGCACTGTATTCTTGACACATGACTTTAAAAGAATTAGAAAAAAAGGGGTTCTTCTCTGGTAATAGTTCCCTAGAAAGTAACATGAAGCAAGTATAGCATTCACCTTTTGGCTTCGGTGTCCTTTTTCTTCTGTCGCGGAAGGCAGCCCCAGACTGCAAGGCCTCCAGCAGACTATCCATCACTCCTGTCTCATCACCCTCTGTGAAAAGAGATGCAGGGAATTCCATCAGCTCTCAGGGTTACCATAGCAATGTCAAAGCATACACAGACACCGGTGATGGTGATGGTAGGGAGAAAAAAGATCAGATGCTGGGACAAAGACAGCTATTTCAAAATAAGATAGGACTTTAAGTCTCTCATAAATCAACTATCTTTTAATGAAATCTGTCTCATTAGTGCCTGTGTTACTGTCTACTAAAGAGAACCAAGTTCCATTGATTCACTTCAGAGCTCTGCTTTTATAGTCCAAAGACATAATAAGTTTAAATGGAATGTGGTTCCAGTCATGTCTGTGTCTTGGGTTATCATAAATCACATTTCCCTTGTAGAAATGGGTTATTTTCGGGCATCAGCCTCTATTCTAAAATCGACCAGGTGTGAGAGTGGTTTGTTGTTGTTGAGATTCTGCTGTCTAAACTTATTGTACAAAATTATATTTCCATGCTAACTTTTGTGAACATGCTCCCAATAATTGATTTTTCATATCAGAAGATAATTGTCCCTTGACTCGAAATGATACAGAACACTCACTACAAAGTCTTACATAATATATGAAAATCATATCTTCTATAATGAAAAATAAAAGCTCTCAAAAATCTGAAAGACTGTATCCCGTTATGATTAGTTTAAATTGACATTCTGCATATAATTAACAATGAATGGAGACACAGAGTCAATTCTCTCAACAAATAACAGATTACTATTATAATACTCATAGGTATTTATAGTTATGAGTGCTAAATACTATTCAAAGGAAGCAGGAAAAAGAACTTAAAAGGCCCAATCCAAATGCAAAGAAACCCTAAGAACAGTTTGTCTCTCTAGAAAAGGTTATTTGTAAGCATTCTCTATGAAATTGTATGTCTGGTATACTGTTATATTTAAAATAACAGAAAACTACTTTCCTCTAGAGTTTTTTAGGTTCTGCTTTTTCCCCCTATTTTTGAGACACAACCCCTTTATAGAAAACAGCTGACAAGTGAATACAGTAAAATACAAACAATATACTTACTTACAGTTTATAAACAGATATATAAATATAAATATGTATCAGCCCCTTTTCCATCTGGTTCTGTTTCATATTTTTAGAAGAGTTCTAAATTTTGTAGGTGTTATCAAAAAAGGTGCGTGAGAAACAGAGTACTTGGAGGTTGTTAATTTGCATGCAAATTTTATTCCAAAGTGGTTCGATGGTTATTTTAATTAAAACACATTAAATATTTCAGACAGTTTAATAAGTAATATCTAGCTATTTGAAAATTTATACTCAAACTCAACTATATTTAAAGAGCTGCAGGTAATGCCAAATATTTAAGTAGTTATTATTTTCATTAGTAAAAGAAAACATTTACAAAATAAAAAATTTTTACTGTTTTTCAAGTAAGCACGAGATTAAAAAAAAAAATCCTAAAATTGAGATCAAACAGAAGCAAATGAACATGTTACCATATTGATAGCATTATCATAAACAAGGGAAACGAAGAATGCAAGTAATTTTTGAACTTTCCCCTTAGTAAATTTGTTTCTGGTAGTGGCATGATGTGATTCTAAAACTATTATGTGTGTATTGAAGATTCAGCAGATGGGTACATGTGTTGATTTTGTTGGCAATAGAGCTGCTCACTGAGGGTAAGAAAACATGGGAGAAGAAGAACTTTGTAGTGTTTGATTTACAGGTATCAACATAAGTTCAAGGTTAAAATAAAAAATACTTTTCCTAGCTTACTGGACCAAAATTGTTCAGAGATGATGACACTACAGTATTAGTTAGTACAACTTGTTCAGAACCAGAACAGTTAGTTGCCAAATCTTGTTGATTAAACTCCCCAATATTAAGGAGGGTGCGGTGACTCATGCCTATAATCCTAAGCACTCTGGGAGGCCAAGGCCTGTGGATCGCCTGAGCACAGGAGTTTGAGACCAGCCTGTGCAAGAGCAAGACGGGACACCTCCCAACCCCCAATCTCTACTAAAAATAAAAAACTAGCTGTTTGAAAAATAAACTATCACTTCCTTTTGAGAGAAAAAGGAACTATATATTGGTGGTACTAATTTTTTTTTTTTCACTTGGAATACTGCCTGAATTCAGGGGTCCTCAAACTTTTTAAACAGGGGGCCAATTCACTGTCCTTCAGACCATTGGAGGGCCAGACTATAGTTAAAAACAACAACAACAAAACCATGAACAAATTCCTGAGCACACTGCACATATCTTATTTTGAAGTAAAAAAACAAAACGGAAACAAATACAATCACACAGTCTCATGTGGCCTGCGGGCTGCAGTTTGAGGACCCCTGGCTCTAGACAGTAAAGTTGCCTCCAAATTTCTCCCTAATTCTTCCCATACATTACTAATAAGTCCTATGGCAGAATTATGATCTTCAATTCTCCTGTCATAATTTCAACATAATCTCAGTTCTCACAATATAAAGTCCTAATTCTTCCCTTTCTCTCTACAATGATTCCAATTTCTCTTCCAATCTCATCCCTTACTTCTACCCATCACAACTAATTCTTTAGATAAAGCCAACTGCCCATGATTCTCCACAAACATTCTCTCTCCCAAGCATCACTCTCTACTGGAACCTCTATCACTGCTCTTATCCCCCAGAGCCAATGGCTTTTCTTGGTTTTCATTGCCACATGCATATGGGAGGAATGCAATACTGAAGTAAAACAACTTGCATTCTAGTCTGAGCCTTCTACTAACTACCTGTGTGACACTAGTCTATTTACATAATCATTTCTGACACAAGCAACAGAGATAATACCTGTCTGGGGTTAACGAGGGGATCAAATAAGATAATACAAATTGAATGCACCTGGTAAATTGCGAAGTGATATAAAAGTGTACAAATATAAATTCACAAATTAAACCTACAGTGAACTATAGGTTTATTATTAAACGTTTCAAGCACAATTTTAGACACATTACAAATTAAATAAGGCTTTTGGAGTGTATTTGATTATGTCCTTGGTTAATCATGTATAACATCGTTTCTAAGGAAAACTATTGACTTGAGGTACAAATACATTCTTAAAATAAAACCAGTATTTAATATGGGGACATATCAGGAAGATGTTCTTCCAGATATTAAAAATGCACTTAGAACACTCAACTGACACGTTTGCCTGACACATGGTACTGTGTGTCAGCGTATCACTAGGCACAAAGGATACTTAGGAACCAAGGTTAACAAGAACTCTTTTCTGCTCTCAAAAGCAGAACAAGTGTGACAGGCAACAGAAGGAATATGTATGGGCTTCCTTGTGAATGAGGATTTGAAGCAGCAGCAGGAATTAGCCTCTACTGGGACTGGGGAGGGAGGAGCATTCTTTGCCAAAGGAATACCAAGTACAAAGGCAAAAGGCACAAATAAAAACAAAAAATGAGGTATTATATAGTGTTTAAATTATTCATACTTACATTATTCTAATACAAACAAGAGAAATTAAAATTAGTCATTTTTTATTGTAGTCCAGAATTTAATTTCTCTAACTACAAATCAATTTATATTCAAAATATTTATAGCCTCTCTCCTGCTGTGAAAACTCTTAAATAAATAGACTAACTGCAACAGTCAAAGCCTTTCTATATCTGAATAGCATATCACCATGTTTAATTAATAAATGGTATTTTAAAAATCTCACTATGTTGAGGGAGTGGGGAAAGGAGACTTAAGGATGAGATATTTCTAAAGCAGCATCAATAGAATATGGGGACAGGAAGAGAATGAGGCTGATAAGAACATGTCTGTGGTATCTGGGGCCTATCCTACAGGAAGAGGAAATATAAAAAAATAAGATACTACTTTTGGTGGGAGACAAAGTTAGAGATGACAGTGAGTTTCCTTCTGGACATGTTAGTTTGAGATGCTAGCAGGAACCTCCAGATAACTTGGGGAAGTCAGCTGGAAATTCTGCCTCAAATTCAGATTTTAAAAAAGGATAATATTTTTGGAAGTCATTTCAATATTACAAAAAATATTCATTCAATAGTCTGGAAGTGCATATGACTGAATTAGGAGAGGTGTCTTGAAAACCGCATAATACTTAAAGGGAAGGAGGAAAAAGATAAGTGAGTGATCTGGAAGAAACTCTCTTCCCCTTATTCCATTTTCTTTAGCCAAAGCATAGAACTGAAATTTCAGATAATGAAGGATACAAAGAAGTTCCTTAGAAGGTTCTAAAAAGTTAAAAATAGGTTGCATATAGAAAAGAAATCATAGTAAGACTGGATTTCTCACTAGCAACAATGAATTTCAAAGACAGGAAAGAAATCCCAAAACACAAATAAGAAATTCTGAAGATAAATCATTTTCAGTGAAGAAATGGTTACATTGGCAATAAATGAGGATAGAAAATGGACATTTTTCAAACATGCACGTGAAAGCCATTAGAAGACGTGCTTTTGCAAAACACACAGAGGGAAAAGTAATAATGAGGAAAATATAAAGTCCAGAAAAGAGAAAGGGACAAAAGAGCAAAGTGGCAAAAGGAATCCTCAGATGTTCCAAGTTCAGACGTCATAGACCATATGGGAAGAAACCAGGCTGTGCAAGAGAACAGTGCTATGGAACTAACAGCAAATCCTTTGTGTTGGATCATTTACAAAAATGATTGCTGATAATATATGCCCACACAAGAGAAAAACTCACTTCAATTCAAGTTGGGGGAAGAGGGGAGCAGAGAGGGGGATGGGTGTGCTTCCATCTGATGGGCACAACGTAAGGGTACATGGCACACCTGGGTGCAGGACACAATTACAACAGGGACTTTACCTAACAAATGCAAACATTGTAGCCTAATTGTTTGTACCCTCAAATTAATCTGAAATAAAAAAAAAATTGATTATTTCACAGACATATGAGAGAGTTCGGCTGTAAGAGATACATACAAATACCAAGCTTTTTTTTTTTTTGAAAGCACATTTACATTAATGTAAAAATAATGTTGTCCAATAAGAATTACTATCATATCCCCCCAAAATTAGTATGCTAAATGTTAATCTCCAGTGCGATGATATTAAGAGGTCAGCCTTTATGAGGTGATTAGATCATGCAGGCAGAAATCCCAGGAATGGGAATAGTAGCCTTATAAAGGAGGTCAGAATAAGCTGGCAGTCCTTTCCACTATGTAAGAACAACTGAGTGAGGCACCTCTGTGGAGAAGAGAGTGTGCCCTCATCTGACATAGAAGTTCCTGGTGCCTTGATCTTGGACTTCCCGGCCTACAGAACTGTGAGAACTTCCTATTGTTTATAAATTACCATGTCTAAAGTATCTTGGTTACACCAGCAACAACAAACTAAAACAGGAGACAAGAAGAATGGTTAACTTAGTGGAAATATTATAAACACTAGCTATTCTGTAGATCATCAGTTGTGATATAATGAAAGACCACAGGTTCAAAGAAGAAGGGCATAAGAAAAGGAGAGAAGCGGGGAGAGGGTGGAAGGGAAATCATCCCACAACCATTGACTGGGAACTTGGTAATGTCTAAAGTGAAATATCTGTCAATACTCTATAAATATTATCTAGAAACAGAGAACAGTAAATGCAAGCAAAAAAGGATTGAAAGAGATTCCCTTTGGGAAGTAGGAGAGGGTTGAGAGGAATGAAGGGTGAAGATATTTTATTATGCTATCAGCCTATCACATTTAATTTAGGAATCTGTAACATTGTGCTGTTACATATTAAAGTAACTAAAAATTTTCTTGAAAGGAAAAGACAAAGACTCAAGAAGATAAATAAAGGAAGAGATTAATTCTTGACCTAAAGCTGCTTACCTCTGAGAAGGGGAGGAAGACAGGTGACAAATGGCACAATACAACATGATGAATATTACGAAAGCGATATCAAGCATGTGGGTGCAGGGTCTGGGGACACCTGGGAAGGGAAGAGGGAAAAGGGATGGCAGTCACAGAAGGCTTCCTGAACACCTGAGACTTAAAAAAGTCACTGAGAGTGCCAGAGCTGCCGGAAGAAGGCAGGCGAGGATACAGCTGTCAGAAACACTGCACAAAACAAGGTTTCTGGGGGAACACGAAACATCTGAAAGAACTCAGACGTGAAGTAGAGAGCAGGGTACCGGCAGGGCCGTGTGAGAGTGAAGCTCATGAGGCAGCCAGGGGTCAACTCACCAAAGGCTGCCCCATCCTACAGGGTTGGGAATTTCGATTTTAAGAGAGCTATTTACTCATTTTAAGTGACATAGTCAAATTTCTACTTCGGAAAGATGGAAAGATCACTCTGAGAGGAGACAAGTCTGAGGGCAAGGAAAATAGAGAGGGACATGTTTAATGATCAAACTCCAGGTGGAATGTAATTGGAGGAACCCGAGTAAGTTACAACAGTTTTGAAAGTGGAAAACAGAAAGGAGAAGAAAATCTGAGAAATCTTCATCTGCATTGGGAATATTGTAAAGAAATAAAATGAGGGACGATTTTCGGGTGTCTAGCTTGCACCAACTGGATGTATGTTGATTTGTCAAGTGCAGAACTGTCTTCGTTTAAGGGCAGAATAGGCTAAACCTAGGCAGGAATTAAATTTTGGGTATGTTAAGTTGAGATGTTCATGGGATAGCCAAATACAAAATAATTAAAGGTGTCTGAAAGGCATTTACATTTAAACAGGTTTAACATTTACGGGAGAGAAATTTGTTACACTAATGCATTTAACTTAGAAGCATATAGATTACACCTGAAACTACGGAAAACAGTGCAAGCATGGTGAACTGGTGGAGAACACAAGTTTTAGATTCAAACAACTTAGATTTGAAAACTGGTTTTCAATTAGCAATCAGGGTTACTTTGAGCAAATTAACTTTGATAACCCTTATTTCCATCTCCCTGCCCTCTGCAATGTTAAAATAGGAAGAAGAATCATATCTGCTTCCCAGAGTGATTGGGACGGGCCAGGGGGGTAAGTCGTGTGCCTGCTCAGTATGTCTCGTGCACAGGAAGAGCTTAGCAAGAGTTAATCTTTGTTGTTATGGTTTCTGATAAGACGGTAGAGCATGAACTCTCTCAGGAGACTGTGTGTAGTGATAAGAGTGCTGAGGGTAAATCGTGAGGTAAACTAGGAAAGGAATAATTATTTTAGAAAAGGAATAATCATTCTCAACCTGTGCCATTCTCCATCATGTTTATTCTGTGTGTGCTTTTACATTTCTTCCTTTCAGTAGCAGTAAATAAATATAAAGAGTATGACCTAGAATTTGGAGTGGGAATAGGGAAGGAAAATTCACTTTCCCCAAAGAATTCTTGAAAGTGTAGAGCTGATAAAAAAAAAAAAAAATAGGCTCATAGTTTAACCCAACTCTTTCTTTAAAACAAACAAAAACACTACAATGAAAACCACAAGACCGTACCCTAAGATAATTATACAAATTATTGTTCTATGCTTCTGATAACGCAGATTTTGGGTAACAGATTGTATGACTTCTTTTGATAACCTAGTTCAGTTTTTAACCATCTAGAACAAAGCTAAAAATATTACTTAAACCAGACAGCAAAAAGACAGGAATAACTTAAAACAAAGTCTTTGAACTTGTCTTAATCCAGATGTGAAACTGAAAATTTATTTGAGTCAAGGGAGTTGAAAAGCCAATTTTCACTGGGATTTAACTGATAAAATGATAATCAGAACAGTTCTCTTTTATACTGTAATTAAATGACTGGCTCAACTATAAGAAATGGAATTTTATAGACAAAGCTCAGTTTAATATATCAAGAACTTGAATTAAATGTATTTCTTACTATGAGTTAAAGAAAAATTTGATTATTTTACAAAAATGAGTTTTTTTGGTTGTTTTTTTTCTAAAGTAGAGCAGTTAAAAACAAAGTTAAGAGTCAAATTCTTGGGCTTGAATCTTGGGGCTTAGTCTCACCAGTTGTGTGCCCCTTAAAGACCATCTTTATCTCTTTGTGTCTCCAAATAAATGAGCATAATAATAGTATTTACCTTGAGAGGCTATTGTGAGGATTAAGTGAGGTAATATGTATAAAGAGGTTAGAACAGTGCCTCCCATGCAGTAAGGCCTCCATAAATATTATCTATGACTGTTCTTATCCACTAATACACCAACATTGCTTATTAGTCAATGTAACATACTCCCTAACATCTTTGTGCCACAGAGTATAGAAAAGCTCTTTCTGAGGTTTCCTTGCAGCTATGACAGCAGTGGCTATGTGATATATTTCTGTCCCATATGGCTTACGTGAACATTTGCCATGGTAAAAAACAAACAAACCAAAAAAACAAAACAAAACAAAACAAACAAAACTTCAATACTTAAGACAGCACCACAGAACACTAGTTCTACGACAAACTGTGTGTATGTACCTGTTTGGTGGAGAGGGAGTAAGGGAGGTGGTTCTGTGGTCAGGTAAGTTTAGACAATAATGTATAATATGTACTCTTCTTGGCAATTCATGATAAAGGCGGTGTTCTAAATCAGTAGGGGATAAGAAGATGTGTTACTGTGTTACTGTGGTTGTAACAGTCTGTTTGGGTCGCAACTTGCTATTTACACCAAAATAAATTCCAACTGGATCAAACATTTCAACATTAAAAGAATATAAAAGTGTAGCAGATAATAAGGAAAAGTATATTTTTATTAGTTCTAGAATGAGAAAATCTTCCTAAATAAAACCCCCCAAACCCCTAAGTCACAGAAATATCTAAAAAACAAAAGAAATAATAAGAACAAAGTCTATACACACAAAAAAGTGACAGGATAAACTAGAAAAAATATTTGAAACACAGGCATTCTCTAAGACTGATCTTTTTGAAATAAAGAATACTTATAACTCAGTCAGAAAAAGACTAAAAAATGGGCAAAATGATATGTTCAGACAGCCCATCTACAATGGTTTCAACATCTGTGTCCCTGTAAAGTCCATGTGTTGAAGTCCTAACTCTCAAGGTGATGGTGTTATGAGAAAGGGAGGTCATTAGGTCATGAGGGCAGAGTCCCTGTAAGGGCACTAAGGGATAGTGCCCTTAGAAAAGGAACCTCCGAGAGCTGCCTTTGTCCTTTTATCATGTGAGGACACAACTAGAGGGTACCATCTACGTACCAGGTAACAGACACTCACCAGACACCAAATTTGCCCATGTCTCAATCTTGGATTTCCTAGCCTCCAGAATTGTGAGAAATAAATTTCTGTTCTTTGTAAACTCCTCGATATATGATGTTTTCTTATAGGAGCCTTAACTAAGAAACCACCACAAAATAAATGAAGCAGGCTTTATACATGAGATATAATCCTCAACCTCATTCATAATTAAACAAATTCCAAATATATCAGTGTGGGATCATTTTCATCAATCAGCATGACAACAAATAAAAATTAGAATAGATCAGTATTAATAAAGGCTTGGAAAACAGGTCACTTCACATACTATTGGTAGAAATATAAAACTAATATAATTTCTTTGGAAGGTAATTTAACAATTTTTATTAAAAATAAAATTACATATCCCATATAATGAAATAACTTTTCCCTTAGAAAATTGTCCCATTATAATGTAGATGTACATTAAAAATAATGTAGCTATTTAAATACATATGTAGATGTGTATATTATTCACATGTGTTGAAAGGCACGTGTAAAAAGATGTCTAGTACACTGTTGTTTGTAATTAACAGGAGACTAGAAACAACCTAAATGCCCATCTGCAAGAGACTGACTAAATAAACTATGATATTCATACTACTTACATTAGAATATGTTAGATGTAAAAAAACAAAAAAGCATATTTAACTTATTGATATGGACTATCTCCAAAAGATAGAATATTACAAAAAGCCAAGCCCTTATTTTATTAATGAGAATACTGGACACAGACCTTTCTGTGACGACTCATGGCTATTAGCTAGAAAGTCAGGGACAGGTTTTCTGACTTCCAGCTTAGCAATTGCTCTACCACCAGGTGCTGAAGAAAGGTAGTAGTTAAACATCATTTGAGTGCCTTGTTCTGAGGACCTTGCTCATGGATGACCTATTCTAACAATTACTAAAGAAAGCAAAATTTAAGAACTAGCATTGACTCCCTGGCAAAAAGAATGTTGCCATAGTTGGCCTTGTATGCTATGTAGGGTCTAGAGTGCTGAACAGATGCCTTTAGTTGCAAAAGCACAGAATGTCAGGGAAAAAATAATGTAGCTATTTAAATACATATGTAGATGTGAAACGATAATGACATTTAACAAGATGTGACTCTCACACACAGTGAACATGCACGACCCTTTAATCACACAGTCATCCAGAGAGGAAAAGGTTAATTATATGGCACACCACCACCACTTCTGGGTATAAGTTTCACTTGTCACCCATAAGAACTTTATTCTGAGAAATAAGCTTGACAAGCTTAATTTTGGCAAATGCTTACTTTCCATTGAAAATATATTAGGATATGTTTTAGTATTTTTTTATATTAGTGAAGATTTTTAAAAAGACTATTCAATGGCTTTTCTCCTCGTGAAGTTTTTGAACAAAGAATGAAATGACTTCAGATAATGAAATGCTTAATTCAACATCAAGAATCATTAAAAAAAGAGGGGAGGGAGATAAGGAATAATATTGGTAATTTCATAGGAATTTTCTTTTAGGGGATGCTGAGATAAGTGGATGAGGCCATGATGAGCCAGCAAGTGGTGCCTGGAACACCGTACAGGGCCCAGAGAGGCCCAACAGCCATGCTCTGACAGCAGCATATGGTGCACACTGGAAGAAGGGAAAATAAGGTCAGGAAGGCAGGCCGTGGGGGCTGGGATTCAAGGCTGAGGAACCACCATAGAATGTTTCTGAAAGGTGTGAAATAATCAAAACTGTACTGCACCATGATTAAAGCTGGCACAGTGTGAAGGTGTCAAGCCTGGGTGACTGGGAAAATGGTGGTATCATTAACCCAAAATGAGGACATGAAAATCAGGTTTTATGTGGAACATGATAAGTTTGGTTTTAGATGAATTGAATTTGAGGTACTGGCAAAATAGTCTGTTTTGTTCAAGAAGTAGTTGGAAATATATAATGCCTGTAGTTTAATTCAATTCTATAAATATGCACTAAGGATTCAGTGTCAGGAACTGAACTAGCCCCAGGCCCTGATTAGTGACTATCTGTATGATGAATGTTACAAAAAAAGAAAGCAGAGTGCCATGAAACTTCTTTATACAGAGGCAGTAGAGGCTAGAATTATAGCAATGACTGCCCAGTGACCACTTCAGGATTACTGTTTGATTCCTGTATTTGCACTTACACTTCTGAAGATATGTTTTATTTGTACTTTTGAACACAAGACCTCTATAAATATTACAGTAAACAGTGAAAAATTGTGTATAAGCATTTTGGGTATTAAAAATGTTTTGGTTAAGTTCCATTTTACTATGCTAATATTGCCCAAACAAAGTAATTTTACCAGATTCAAGTTCTTAGTTCATTACTATTGTGAACTTTTTGTTCAAGGTACTGTAAGTATTCATTATCTTTCTATTTCTTTTCCAATGAGAAATATAGATATATTCAGCCCAAATATGATGTTCCTTATGCATTCCTTCTCTAATTAGATGTAAAAATTATCCCACTGGTATTAAAAACCAAAGAAATTAAAAAAATCTTAATCAGAACAGCAGCAACACAGTTTTAAAAAAGAAAAAGAAGTCAGCACGGAGAATAAGGCAGATCTGAATGAGAAAAAAATGAAGAGCAAAAGGACATGAAATTACGCTTTCCGAAAAAAGAGAAAAACGGAAAAAAAGGAGGCAACTGAACTTTTGATGAACTTATTAACAATTTTGAAAAAGCTGGAGGCAAAAATGTGCTAAAGTCTCTCAAAGGAAAAAGGAAATCAGCCTCCCTCCAACACAGACATGCCTAGGACTATGGAAAGCTCCAAATATATAGATGCTCCCAAACAAAAGCTGATATCATGTAACTTTAAAGGCTCACATGGACATAATCCTATAACGTGAGGCATGTTTGTAATATATAAGCATAATCTCATCACCCTTTCCCCCAAACTTCTACCTCTTCTTGTGTCCATTATCATAGTAAATGGCTCCACTGTTCAAGCTAGAAGCCATGAGTGACTTTTAACAACTGTTCAAGGTGGATCTATATAGACGCATCTCTGTATCTCTAGGTGTTGAGTTCCCAGTCACTTTTCTTATTAGGGTAATAGCCAACAGGATTCTTATATAGCCTGTTAGCAATTTCAAATCCTCCTCACTAAAAATAACAACAAAAAAACTTATCACTGGGAGCCAGGCGTGGTGGCTCATGCTTGTGATGCTAGCACTCTGGGAGGCTGACGTGGGCATATCGCTTGAGGTCAGGAGTTCAAGACCAGCCTGAGCAAGAGTGACACCCCGTCTCTACTAAAAATGAAAAACTGAGGCAAGAAGATCACTTGAGCCCAAGAGTTTGAGGTTGCTATGAGCTATAATGCCACAGCACTCTACTGAGGGTGAAAAAGTGAGACTCTGACTCAAAAAACAAAAGAAAAGAAAACAAAAATGCTAATTTATCTGAAAAGTTACAGATCTATTGGACAGATTCAGTAGATTTATTCAGTGGCGTAATTCAATTTCTTGATACTAATTTTGATCCTCATCTAATCAGCTATACATCTTCTTCTTCAAACATTTTGGAATGTTTCTAATATACTGTTTAGGAATGATTAAAGACATAATGCACACTTAGTAGATAACCAGGACGCAAAGTGGTTGCCCTTCACAGTTCATTCTGTGAATAACCCGTTATCGCCACATAGCTCCTGGCTCATATGTACTTTATCAAATATTGCCTTTAAATTTGCCTGGATGGGTGCATAAGGAAGAACAAATGAAGCTTTTAGATTGAGAACCTATGGGAAAAGAGAAAGACCCAAGACTCTTTAGTTTATACCAAAGAAAATAAGACAAAACGGGAACTTCATGGTGTTCCAGGTTACTACATTTACATTTCTCTATTTTCAATCAGCATGGCAACAGCAGATAGGCTGACATACAATGAAAAATTGAGTCTAAGTTTCAGAAAAAACCATCGGAAATTATTTTTAACACAGGAACAGATCACCAAGAAAAACGGAATCTTTCCTTTCTCTTGAATTTTAGGAGATGTTTTGTCTTGTCCAGGGAATTTAGGTATAACATTCTTAAAGTGGGTGGCTTACCGTGGCTTCACAACTTAATGTTGTTCATAGACACACAGTTACAAACATATGAACCATTTTCTACTGTTCAATGTATTTATCGAAGCTCGTGCTTACCATTTCCACCCTCTTGCCAGCCATCTTGTCACCACATTTGTATATTAGTGCTTTTATCAGGGGGTTTGTGCATCAATAAGAGGAAAAGTTGAAATTAGATTAGTTAATTTGCTACTTTATTAACAGCTGTGGTAAAAGGTCCAAAGAGAAAGAGATTGCAACTAGCTAAAATGAGAGGGTTGTATTATAACTGAATCTAAATTATCTATGTCCCTGTTCCTGCGGATAACTGAGAGTCAGCTGTGCACACATCTGTGGGTGTTTATAAACATTTACCATCTGTGAGAAGCTTATGGGGTGTAAATGGTGAGCTAATTAGTGAAATGCTAGTAATTTCTAATGATTGTTGTTATGGATAAAGATTTTATCCAGGTTAAATTGATCTCAGAACCTTGTTGATCACTGGAGGCCACTCTACCTTTCATAACAAGACTATGGAGTTACGTGATGCTGAACATGTCGTACATTAAAGATGCATCATAACTAGATTAGTGCTAGTTTATGCATGTTAAGGAGCTCCATTCTTAATAGACTGAAGTACAGATTGAGTATTTGTCAGGGAAAATGAGAAGTTGTCTATCTGTGGAAAGGTCAACTGATTTCTGTAATTATATGACATTTTCATTTCTGTTCTACATACATACTAAGCACCTTCCATTCAGAAAATTAAGAGCATAGATAATAAATTAGTAATCAACATTAGAGATGATTCATTATAAAAAGGTCCATTTACATACATACAAACCTGCATATAAATATATTTCCCTAAGTTCCCATATTAGTAACATTTTTAAAACATGTCTGTATTTTACTCATCCAAATTGTGGGCAAATATTTTAAATAGGTAACTTTAAAATAAATTTGTTCTATCATCAAATGGAAAGCAAAAAACATACTGTACATGAAGAGAGACTCATATTTACTGTTTAATGAAAAGTGTTTCATAATAGATATCCTAATTGCAATAGAAGCCAATGTCATAGAACAAGTGAGTCAAAATTTGACTGCTTGGGCTCTAATAAAGTATATTTTTCATTTAAAAATTAATTTATAGAATAAAGATGGAATTTTCTGAGTTAGAAGCGATCTCATCTTATCTTATAAACAAGAACCATTATGGTCTGAGAGGCTAACTGACCGGCCATCACGTAGCTACTGGCGGAGCAGGGAATGGAACCATGGCCACCCAACCCCTAAGCTGAAGCAATCAACATTTCACAACACTGCTTATCTTCAGAGAGAAGAGCAACATTGTCTACACACTGAAAATTTTGCCAAATTAGAAAACAAACTACTCTATCTAAAATGTCACTCCTTCTCATTTTTCCTAACCCCTATCCCTGCTTTGTTTGGTTCTTCTTCGAAACTGTGACTTCTAATGCTACACAGTATCTTAAATGTTGTTAGTCTCTTGCCAGAATAGAAAACCATGAAGGTAGAGATGTACATTTGTTTTGTTTCTTGCTGTATACTTCAGTGCTGCGGATAGCACCATGACATAATATGTGCTCAATAAGTATTTGATGGATAAAGGAAAGTTTTCATAGTAAAGAATTTATTCACCATTACAGTAATAATTCTATTAATGAAGAAGGTATTCTGATGCCCATTTTTACAATAATTTTTACAAAATTATTTTTATTATTATTATTATTTTGGTCCGAAGATTGATAACCACAAGAGCAAATCACACAGAAGCCTCAGGAATGTCTTTAAGAATGCTGGACATGATTAATGCTTAAAGAAAAAAAAACAATCACTAAAGACTGACTACAGCGACATTACATATACCAAGAACATCAACATAAATTCAAGTTTTAATGGGAATCCCAAAGCCTTTGAACTGAGGATCTGGCCTGGTTTTAGATGATGAGGAGAAAAGAGGATCGACCTATCTTCCTTTGAGACAACTGAAACACATTCTCTCTCACACCTTATCCCAACTATCAGTCAGATTCTCCAGGAATGGGCCACCTGGATGATTTGTTTTCAGATGTTCGTGATTAGTCTAGTTACAAAAAAATGCCAATGCTGTCTCTGTTAACAAAAGCCTGTTTTCATTTTCTTTATGAAAGCATCTAACAGTCATTGTGCACATGTTTTGTGTCATACTCTATGCCAGGACCACTCAGGTAAACTCATTCCCCAGATTAAAATGGCTTTAAACTGGAGATGCAAAATCAATGTCCTAAAACTAGTTCAGGCATCATCTACCCAGTCATGGAAGTGTTCTCCCTGTCTCCTCACGTGAGATTTATGAAAAAACCCTATTGATTCTACCTCTAAAACCCTTTCCAAATCCAGCTTGTCCTCTCTACATCCTAGTTCAGGCCTTCTACATTCGTCTTCTATAAACTTGCCACAGTATTCTAATTAGTCTCACTCTTTCTAGTCCCCTCACACCCTCAAATCCATCAGCATTTCTGCCAGAGTTATCTCTCTCTCTCTGTTTTTTTTTTTTTTTTTTTTTTTTGAGACAGAGTCTCAAGCTGACACCCTCGGTTGAGTGCCATGGCATCACGGCTCACAAAAACTTCAAACTCTTGGGCTCAAGCGATTCTCTTGCCTCAGTCTCCCAAGTAGCTGGGACTATAGGCACCTGCCACAACGCCCAGCTATTGTTTTCTTGTAGTTGTCATTGTTGTTTTAGCTGGCCTGGGCTGGGTTCAAACCTGTGAGCGTCGGTGTATGTGGCCGGTGTATGGGCCACCCTGCTAGAGTTATCTCTAAAAGCAAACCACATCGCTGCCCTGTTTAATGACCTTGCAGAGTGAGTGCTACAGGATGAAGCAAAAATCCAAAGCATACTATGCTCTCCTGACTTCCAATTTAGCTTCTTCTTTTCCCACAGCACTACCCCTGTGGCATTACTCGTTTTGATGAATATAAAATTCATGCTTCCGTGTCTTAATTTATTTAGCCCATTAGATTACCATCTGGAAAAGCTGGCCCTTCATTTCACTGTTTATTTGGTATCTACCTAATTCAAGATTCTGCATTTCACAAGACCAACAAAGGTAGTCCTTTCTGCACTACTGCTCAAATGTGAACCCGCCCTCCCTCTTTCCCACCCTAAGAGGACTGTGCTTAGTACAGGAACCATCCACACAGCAGAAAATGCACACTACTTTCTTAGGTTATAAATAGAAAAGATGCCCCTCATCTGATGGAAGAGAGACTGGAAGTGAGGTTACATGTGGCATAGGAGCATTGTATACTCATTTCAGGAGGAAATGGGACACAGAAGGAGAATCCTATCAAGTCACAGGAAGTGGAATCCAAGAGTGGAAGCCTCTTGTGTCCAACGTGACAGATTCACTGATGTGTCATGTAGGTGAGTTCTGCACTCTTGGCAAGGTGTCCAGTGATCAGGGCAAGGCACAAGAAGGCTACAGAAGCCCCCATGAGCAGCTGAGTACTGGCTGAAGCACATTAACTTCCTATGGGCCTGAACAGGGGGGAAAGAGAGTTCACAGAAGAATGCAAGTTTAAGTGAGAAATATTTACAAGAATCACTAACATCAAGGAGCTGAGGAAGGACCAATAGATCTACCAGGTTACTGTTCAAGGGCAAACCTGTCATCATCTTTGCCAAAAGCAGACTGGAAGAATTATGCAGGATGGCTGTTTTGGAACTAGGCAGAAGTGAACCAAGAAGAGTGCACATACTTAGAAAGGTGCCTCACGCTGGTTTTCAAGCTTGAGACCCATTGAGAAGAGAAGAAAGATAAGAGTAGAGCAGGAAGAGAATTTCAAACATGTATAACAACTCTATACTGAAATTACTGAGTGTAAATACGCATGCACATGTGTGCATGCACATCCACGCAAGCTGGATGCTCTGCGTGCATGCAGAGGCAGAGAGAAGAGAGAGAGCTGACTTAGTTCCTTACTATTAGGCAGGCTGGTGGCTCAGTGAGAAATTAAACTGCATTTATAGAAACAGTAATATCTCTGCACACCTGATTTGCTGTCATGACTATGAAATTCTTATTTGTTACCAAATACATGAGCACATAAAACAAACTTGATATATGTCATATCTTGTCCTAGGATTGGGCCAATTTACTTTAAGTGGGTCTGCACAAATAGAACACGTATTACTGAGAAATTTTTGTTTCACAAATGTGAATTCCATAAATATTTTACAGTGCTTATTGAACACCTGCTAAGGAAAGATACTCTATTAGAAACAACAGCACACTGTAAAAAGCTTATTTTTAAAAACATGGCTAACTTTGTATATAAATTGTAAGACTATTTGTGACATAATGGTATGCTTGATCTTTCTGTATAAAGAAGTAACCTTTTCATAGCCAAGTCAAAACATTAATTAAAGTATCATTTAAAATAACTGAACCAGAGTAAATGCTTCATATAATTTTCCTCTTTTCTTGCACCTTATAAGGGTTAATATTGAGTTCTAACTAATGAAATGAGGTAACCTTTACTTTACAAAACTTAGGATAAATTTCTAGGAAGAATACACCAAATCGTCAAACCTTCTAAATTTGGTTTCAGAATCAGCTGATCTCAAATCAGAGCAGTCTTAAAAGCATCCTTGTTAGCCAGGCATGGCGGCTCAAGCCTGTGATCTCAGCAGTTTGGCAAGCCAAGGTGGGAGGATTGCTTAAGGCTAGGGTTTTAAGACCAACCTGGGCAATATAGTGAGTCTATCTCTACAAAAAAACATTAAACTAGTACCACCTGTCATCCTCAGGTGGCTGAGGCTGCAGTGAGCTATGAATGTATCATTGACCTCCAGCCTGGGCTACAGAGTTAGACCCTCTCTCTAAAAAAATTAAAATAAAATAAAAGCATGAATGTGAGTGTGTGTACATACATGAATAGAACCCCCACCCTCTACTGAGATTTCCATTAGCTAAGCTGTATTCAGACAGGAAATTTTATCTTTAAGAATTGCTCTGATTCTAACAAAGGTAAACACTGTTAGATCTATTTCCCCCTTCTCTTCTTACTATTTCCTTTTTAGAGCTGGTTGATAATGACTGAGTTAGTATTCTATTTCTATTAGATCCAAGTGCAATGTTTTAGGAATAGGGACGTCAGACATAAAATGGGAATTTTCTCATATGCGAGAGGAAAGATTTGAAAAACAATCCTTCTCAAGCTTTCTCCACCCCATACGAATGTAAGAATTCTGACCAATGTTTGCTTAACATTTGGGCTTTTCTAATATTTTCTAGGAAGAGAAGAAGAGTTCTTTAACTCCCTGCCAAATAAATATAACAACATGAAGACATTTCACATTCAATTCAGCAGACACCATGACTTGAGGAACATTTCCTCAGACTGCAATGCTACTACCTTAATGATGGAATTAGAATACAGTCTAGCCTGCGCATGGTGGCTCACGCCTGTAATCCTAACATGCTAGGAGGCAGAAAAGGGGGAATGGCTTGAGCTCAGGGGCTCTAGGCCAGTCTGTGAAAAAGCGAGAGCCCCACCTCTACAAAAAATAAGTTATAAAAATTAGCTTGGTGTGGTGGCCCATACCTATAGTCCCAGCTACTCAGGGGGCTGAAGCAAAGGATTGCTTGAGCCCAGCAATGAGTGCAGTGCGCCATGATGATGTCACTGCATTCTAGCTGGGGCAACAGAGTGAGACCTTATCTCAAAAACAAAAACAAACAAGTAAACAACAACAACAACAAAAACAAGAACACAGCCTAATCCATCCAAATCCTGTTTCCTTGGACCAAGTTCTTTATCACCCCACAGAAAAGGTCTCTGAAGGTTTTAGTCTAGGGGAAGAGGGAGCAGAATTAGGGTCTTTTCCCAAGAATGAATGGTGTTTCCAATTATCATAAATGATATTGCCATCTACCAAAGGCAAAATTAGAATATGATTAACATAGTCACAGCAAAATGATGGGATAAACTGTTAAACTATTTAATAGATTTAATATTTATTCCATGCATTCAAGAAATAATGAGTGACTACTATCAAAAGGCACTGTGCATTTCCAAGAGAACAGTGTCATTTTGCTGTAACAAATATTAAAATAAATAATAGATAAAAGTTATTGAAAAGTATTTTTATTCACATGTAGATCCAGTGGAAGGTACAAACTAATTAGCATTGAGAATATCCACTGAAAACCAGAGATCATAATTGCAATTTAGCAGTAAAAGAATCATTACTTCTAAAATACATCTGAAATACAACCTAAAGACTGCCTTTTCCTTAGTTCTTGGCCTTTGAATTAAAATAATCCCCTTGGTTCCCCAAGCAAACAATCCTCTGGACTTTGTAACACTTGAAGGTTACTTTGCAGTTGTTAAGAAGAGCAACTGTCATTTAGAATCTCTGAACTAATTGCCAAAGAATCGTAGTTGGAGTGAGTTTGGAGGAGCTCTACCCAGCTTCCTACAGTAGTGATCTCTTACACAATACTCCAGAAAGCTAATGATGAAACCTTGGATTCAACACTAATTTGATGAAATGTTTCCATTTCGCATGAGTTCCTGCCTGAATAGCACTAATAGTTTTAAAAAAAAACATTCAAAGGATTATATTGAACTGAAATTATTGTCACTTCTACCCATTAATGATAATTATTATTGGAAATTCTATGGTGACAATCACTCTAGGCAGGCAATGGTCTCCTAAGAATTGCTTGTTCCAAAAACAGTCAGTCATCTATTTTCTCTTAATACACTACTCTGTCATATTCTTCCTGCCTGGGGCATGCTAGCCTGTGTTAAGGCTGCCCTCAATGTTAACTCTGTTAATATTATGTTGCTTATAATTTCCTCGAAGAATATTGGATAGCTGAGAAAGGAAGCTATCCAGGAAACAATATTTTAAAATCCTATTACAAAATATGTCTAATATCATCTAAACACTAATGCCTATTTATTCCATTTACAAGTAACCGTACAAATATTCAATTTCTCTGCTTAATTTTCCCAGTTTGCCCTAGGGTATATTTATTCACCATTAAAAACCAAATACTATTGAGTTCTTTTTTTTCTGTCTGAGATAATCACTTTAGACTTTGAGCAACCTTCATGACCAAGTTCAGCACCAGTGAATGGATTCCCTTTAACTTGAAGGATTTAATGTCAGAATGACCAAAAATAGAGAAAGAACAGAGAGGGCCTATTAATAAAGAAATAAAAACCTGGCCCCACCTATGACCTTTTGACACATTGGTATTTTCATCTCAAAAGATATACAAACAATAGTACAGAAATACTGGAGGCTGTAAGCTAGGATAAAAGGATAGAAGCACAATGGCTGTGCTAGATTTGCTTACTGAAGCAATCAGCAGCCCAGATGCTGGCTAGCATTGAAAAGTTCAACAGCACGACTGTCCGTTTCAAACTAATAGAATCTAAAAAGCAGATAATTCTCCGTAGTCAGAAATATGCTTAAAGATTACATTTTCACTAATAATTATCATTTATTTTTATCAATATTCTTACTCATTTAACTATTAGATCCTTATTTTCAACACTGACTAGCCATTCTGCAAATGCATGCTTTTAGCTACAAGACAAGAAAAAAATAGTTTTTAAAAAATCAAAGAATAGTATCTAATATTTTATCTAACAATAATAGAGTAATATTGCTCTTTATTAGAAATAAGCAAACTTATTCTGTAATGGCCCAGATAGTAAATATTTTAGGCTTTGTGGGACATGCACTTGTAACATGAAGGGAGCCATAGACAATATGTAAATGTAATAATGAATGTGGCTATTTTCCAATAAAACTTTGTTTATAAAAAAAGGTACAGGCTGTTGGCTCTAGTGCTGAAGTATGATCTACATCTTTACGATACACATAAATAACAATCTGCTAAAATGACCAAAGTGGAAAAGGTTATCTTCTGACCATTTTTATCTGTCAATTATTCGACAAATCTTACTGCGTATCTTCTGTGGTATCTCCTATGTGCACATACTGTGCTAGGTCCTATGAAATAAAGAATGCATAAGGTCATGTTTGGAAATAGATAATTCTATTAAAAGCATAAGACTAAAACCAATGAAATGAGGATAAGCAAATATTCCACATGTAAGTTATGTGGCAAGACATTTAATAGTTTCCAAGAAATGAATTAATGGTAAATACAAATATTCAGAGAAGATATTTCATAGAATGCAAGAATTGAACTAAATTATATTTTATAGGATTCAGCCAGGATTTTGAAACTTTTGGTTTCAGAATTAAGGGAAGGGTATTTATGGCAAAGAGAACACCAGGAATAAATCCAGATAAGTAGAGTGCATTTATTCATCAACAAAAGTAAATATTACTGAGTTCTTTTTTTTCTCTTTGATGTAGAGTGGAGAGTACAACCAGATCAGCAGAAACAAAGAGGAGTCTCTGACGAGCACAAATTTATAGCCTCTAATCTGCAGTTTCTGTGGCCAGTTATTTTATAATTTAGAATTTTTCAACATCATAAGAAAGAAAAAAAGTCCCTATCATGTAAAAATCATACCAAACCTAGTGCAAATCAGGGCAGCATCCTCTAATTAAATTTGTAATTATTTCTGTGGTATGAATATTTACACTGGGTAGAACCTCTTATCAGTGCAGGTCCGGTTTCACATCAAATAACTTTGGATCCCAAAATCCCTTAAAAACTTTTGGTTTCAGAGCATTTTGCATTTCTGAGTTGCAGAAGATATTATGGTCTTATTAGTGAATTTAGCTGTTCTGAGAACAAAAAAAATCCTATTTTTGTTATAAGTTTGTTTGGTTGGTTGTTGCAGTTTTTCTATTGGTACCAGTAAGTATTAAGCTTTAGCGATGATATAGATTTCGCCTCTATGTTAACTGTCATACATATTTTTTTCTGTTTTGAAAGTGATGGACATCTATGAAGGTGATCCACGTTCAGAAGTTTACCTTTCTATGGATCTAAAACAATTGGAGGTGTCTGGAGGCCTCTGTATCTTTAGGATAAATGCTTACATGATGTTTACAAGGTACACTTTAGAGAATATAAATAAGTTCCTTAAAAGATGGAGAGATTTATGGTTAAGTCTGAAAATAAGAATATTTGTTTTCGTTCTTTGAAATTAAAAAGAATGTAACTTCCACCAAATACAAATAGTAATTCCACCCAGCGGTCTGATGTGGATGTATTCATCCAGACAGTAATCCACTGCTTTGGAAAGTAGACACTCTGTAAATAGCTACTGATTAGGAAAGACTGGTAGCTAAGGAATATTCAATCAACATTCCTAATGCCATGACCCTTTAATACAGTTCCTCATGTTGTGGTGACCCCCAACCATACAATTATTTTCGTTGTGGTTGGGGGTCACCACAAGATGAGGAACTGTATTAAAGGGTCACGGCATTAGGAACATTGAGAACCACCGTCAAAGAAGATGCCACACTGTGACTGAGGTCTTAATTACAATAAATGCAGCTGAAGTTATCAAAGTTATAGAATTCTCCATATTGTAATAAGATTAAGATAACTGATTGTTATAATTTTTTTCCAACATTAGAATATAACAGGGTGAATCTGTGCTTGGTAATAGAACAGTTATGAAGAAGTGATATTAATATGAAGGTTTCTTGGATAAAATTCTTAGATGTAATCCATGTTATGACATAAATATTGGCATTGTTTTGCCCCCATAAATTTAATTTTGACTCCAAAAAAATTCAACAGCAAAAATTGGAGTCTATGTTCTACTTGGAATTTAGGTAATATTGCAACCTCATAACAAGGACAACAAAAACTCTTTTGAAATTGTTTTTAAAAAATTAGATGAGTGATAAAGTAATTAGTATGAGGATGTACTACAAAGATGTTTAACAAAGAGTAACATAGAGACTTCTCAAGAAACAAATAAAAAAAGAAACAAAGAAGGAAAAGAGAAAGAAAGGGGGACAGGAAACAAAAGAAAAGGGAAAAGAAAAACCAATCCCTACTTGAAGGTAAGTTGTGCTGGAGAGGTCTGAAATCCTCCTCTCCTGGTCTCTCTTTTCTAAATCTTGGTAGAAAAGGACAGAGGATGGTGTGTGAGCCTTGTACAGCTACAAAGGGAAGATACAAATTTGTTCATATAAAGTTGGGCTCTGAATGTGTTTTCATAATTAAAGCTGTGTTACTTGAGTGCATAATGAAATAATGATTTTACACATACATGAAAACCTGCATAGCTAACTATTAAAGAGACTCTTTGAAAAATTTCCCACCAGATACCCGTTGATACTATTCATAGAATAGAATTTCAGTCTCTTGATACAATCAGAAGGAAAGCATTGTTACTGGTATGGCTGGTAAAGGGAGCAGGAGTATTTCAGGCAAACGTTCTTGAGGAAAGCACACTAGGTGTTCTGTGCCACTTCTAAAACTTACTACACTACAAATTCTGTTTCCTTAACTTCTACTCTGGGTCAAATGATGAAAGTTCTGGAGACATTTTATCCCTTCAGAACTCCTGAGCTCTGGCGTCTCTGTCAGTCCCAGAACTATTCGGAACTATTGAAGAATCTGTCCTTTAAGCAAGGAGGAGTGCTGCTGATACTATCATCCTTCTCTTTGCATTGGGATTAACAAATCTTCAGATAAATGGAAAAATCAAAATGTAGTCTGAACCAGAGTAGCGCAGCACCTCTCATTTTGGCAATCCTCCTCAAACTTGCAAACACAAAGGAAAAGACCACCTGGCTTAAAATCACTGTACCAGAGAGATGGTAAGAAAATAATTCTCAATCTCTGTATAGGTATAGTATACTAACAGTTACTATAATTGCTCTGGTGCCTTTTTCCTGCACCATGGTTAAATTGTCAAGTTCAGAATAATAACATAATAGTTATTAATAAAAATATGACCTCTAGTTGGAAGACTTGAGTATTGGCTTCATGGCTTGTTAAATCTGTGATCGTGTGGAAGTAAATCAAACTTTTTGATAAAATTAGCCTCATAAGATTTTTATAAACATTACATGCAATCATAACCATAGGCAGAGCCTAGCAAATAATATGTGGACAATAAATATTAGTAGCTGTAGTTGTTGATATTTACTATTCTATAAAAGATGGGGGAAAGAAAAAGAGAAATACATCCAAGCCAGTGTAGTTTAATTTGTTCTACCCTTCTATGTAGAGAAATTATTAAAACAATTGGCTTATGTATATGCATCATTTGCCAATAACACAGAAAAGTGAAAGTACTGCACAAAACTAAAATATGCAGTTATGGGAAATAATCTAAGTTTTATAATATCTGTCGAAGATGGAGCACTTGTTAAAGCCTTTATGAAAGCAAGTACAAACATTAATTGCATATCTGTTGAGATTGGCAGAGACATTCCCAAGTAGTATTTATGTAATATGCATTTCCTCTAAAATGGAGTCCTAATTGCTTAGTTATTCTAAATTGCAGAATGAAAAACAAAGGAGCAGTTTTGGCCATGTGGGTAAACAACAGATTTCTAAAAGCTAATTATCTCTTTATTTAATAGACTGAAGTTGCACCAAATGAGACATTTAAGTCTAATAAATAATACACAAATTGTAACCTAAAGACTAAAATATAGAAGACGCTCATATAGTTTTTATTGCTCCATTAAATAAGCTCTTATTTATTTCCCCCACAAAACATAATTACACAACATTGGGTCCATTTCAAGGCCATTCTGATGTGCTATTTAAAAATTATGAGAATCAACTTACATACTCAGGAAGTCTTAAAGCATAATATTTGAATTCTATTATCAAATGCCCTATTTATGTCCATGTTTAATAAACAGAAATGGAGTTTAGAAAAAACTTGTACATAATCACATAAAATTTCTATTACTATTTGTATTAGCAGAAATAATTACACATAAAAATATTTAAACATACTTTAAACAAATAAATAAATACTAGCATTTATGCTTACAAGTTTCTATATTAGATATTTAATACTTCATATATTTTTGAAATTGAAATAGCTCAAATTTCAACATTAACCATAGAAAATGTATTCATGAATGACATCATAAAAATGTAATTGGCTTGTTTATGTAATACCAAATCTTTCAAGAGAAATAACCAAAACTGTGTATGTGAATATTTAAGAAACCTTTAAGCTCATAATTTAAAAAAAAAATGAAAAACCTAATTAGAAGTATTAACACTACAAGATGATAATGGATAAGAAAATGAAATTTCTGGATCCTCTAAACTGATTATACCAACAGGAAGTTAAGCCTGGAAACTGAGTCACATAGTACGTTAGCAATTCTGCTTCCTAGATATTAGTTTACATCTCGTCCTCATTATTCTTGTTCTGTAAATGACTAGGAGAGACCAGATATCAAACACCCCCGGCCCCTGCCATTCCAATCACTGATTTCTGCTACAGATTAACTGCCTTTATTTTCCTGAACCTCTCTCAGACCAAGTGGGACTTATGACCCCTGACAGTTACATCTCCAGTGTGGAATGTTAAATGTACATTTCCCTAATGAAAAAGACCACCTGGATAAATCACATTGCTGTAACTATGCATTAAGCATTACATAGAAAGATGCTAATGTTGTGTTAAACTTCCCCAAACTTCGTGTATATAAACAATGCCAAAAGGCTATATTTTGGAACACTGCTTTCCCTGGCAGACCTTTCTGACCCTTTTGATTATTTTTAGGTTGACAATAACAAGAGATTCCATTCCTTCTTAGTTTTGAAGCTCAAAAGGACTGTTAATGCTTCATTTTTCTTCTTGGATAAACGTAGCCCACTATTTTATCTATATTTTCATTCTATTAACAAAAATCACATTCTGAAATGACAGTGATAATAAATAATGGTGTTGAAGATAGTTGCTAGCTCTCTTGCCAAGGGCAAGTAATGATTTATGATGGGTAAGAAAGAAGAGGGATTTAATTTACTGTGCTACCTCAGGTGGCGAGACAAGAATTTGTACAACTATGAAAAAACTCAGTTCTTATTTGCATGGAGGAAATACTGAAGTCATGAAAATATATGGAAAGAAGCTCCCTATGGGTTTCTGGCAGAGTTATGCCAAGACTTTTCTCTATCATTCAGAGGTATGTGCCTTACAAACAAAAATAACTTAAAACAAAAAGTACCCGGTGCAAAATGTTACTAGAGGTAACAAAATACTAATGTAAATTCAATAATTCACCTTTCCAGCTTGGCTTTCCCACTCTTATTTTTTTTTATTTTTTATTTTTTTTTGTAGAGACAGAGTCTCACTTTATGGCCCTCGGTAGGGTGCCGTGGCCTCACATAGCTCACAGCAACCTCCAACTCCTGGGCTTAAGCAATTCTCTTGCCTCAGCCTCCCAAGTAGCTGGGACTACAGGCACCCGCCACAACGCCCGGCTATTTTTTGGTTGCAGTTTGGCAGGGGCCGGGTTTGAACCCGTCACCCTCGGTATATGGGGCCGGCACCTTACCGACTGAGCCACAGGTGCCACCCCCCACTCTTATTTTTGAAGACTGGGAAAGCCAGGCTGCAATTTCTACAAAGATTTGAGCCATTCTATGTTCCTTGGTAGAACACAACACCTGCAAAGAATAATTATATAAAATTCTATTTGATTTGCACAATAAGATGTTTAAAAAACATATTACATTAGCACATATAGTACAGCATATAAATATGATCTGCTTATCTAAAACAAAATATATTGGTTGCAAATTCTATCAATGTCTAGAATTTCTATTAACCAATATTTTATATTATAAGTTTGATACATGTTAATAGTCTCATTAGCTCTCTAAGACCAAATTTTGTCACCACAACCACTACCCCATACAGTCTACATCTCATTTTACTTCCTACAGATTATTATCTGGAATTATCTTATATATTGAGTTACCTGATACACTCATGAGAATTTTAAACTTCATTACAGAAAGAACCTTACTTATTCTTATTTATTGCTATAATCCCAGCATATAGTTTCTGGGATTGCAACCTATTAGTTGCAATAAAAAGCAAAGCCTAGCTATTAAATTTCTTTTCTAAATAAAATAATAGAAAACCATAACACCTACAGTAGAACTTCTGTAAAATGACCACTTGAGGGACTATACAAGACTGGTCAACATAAGGAACTAGGCCTACTGTACTAATATGTACATATGGTACATATCCAGTCTCCAGAAATTAGGTCAAATCGAGGAGGCAGTCAACAAAGGAGATTCTATTGTATTTTTATAATTATGCAATTTCTTTAATGAATTTTATATTTGTCAAATATTGAGGAACGCACAAAATTCAATGTATTCATTTAAAGGTACAAAAAATGACATTTTACATAAGAATACTTTTGGTAATTAAGTGCTAATTATACATAGTACTTTAGTAATTTATATTTCATAAAGGTTTCAAATGTTGTGAACATTATATTATGATTTGACAAAAAGCATAATTTACATATAATATGGAAAAAGGAGACTGCATGTTTATAATATTTTTAAATTAAAAATTTTAAAATTAAAAATTAAAAAAGGTACAAACATAAGTGCATAATAACATGAACTTATTTGACTAAAGCAGCTACTTTAAGAGACTGAATAGTTTGTCCTTCTACATTAATAATTATTACCTTTAAAGGAAATTTAGGACCATTCAGAATAATCATCATTTATTGGGGTTTTAGAAGAGGATTTCACTTTGGTGAGAAAAAGATATGTTGACCTGCTATGAAATTTGGGATATTATCCCCGGATTCTTTACAATATAATGGTCTACAAGAAAAATAAAATCCAAAGCTGATTTCCAGATTTTTCAGATGTTTCCAAAAGCAGACATCTCAAAAGTAGCTTTCTATATCATAGCTTTGTTTCAGCATCTTTTGTGAAGTGACTCTAATTATATCTATAGAACATTCATATATAACATATTTATTCAGTTTACAGATTACTTTTAAAGTATCTATTTACTTCAATGTCATTTATATAAACCAGTGTTACCCAGACTATGTTCTCTAGGACATTCTCTTGAAAAATGTTAAAATATATGTTACCTCTGCACCTCAGCATATTAAAGGCTTTCGGAAGTCTTATTGGTAAGGATCTTAAATTTATTTGAGACTCACTTATGATAAAATAATTTAATGGATCAAATAAGATGAGCTCCACGATTAACAAAAGATACAATCAAACATTGCTTTAAATTTATCTATTTATTTATTCATTTATTTATATTATTATTATTTTTTAGAGATAGAGTCTCACTTTGTCGCCCTCAGTAGAGTGTGGTGGCATCACAGCTCACAGCAACCTCCAGCTCCTGGGCTTAGGCAATTCTCCTGCCTCAGCCTCCCGAGTGGCTGGGACCACAGGTACCTGCCACAATACCCTGCTATTTTTTTTTGTTGTTGTTGTTTTAGGTTGGCCAGGGATGGGTTCGAACCCACCACCTTCGGTATATGGGGCCAGAGCCCTACTCACTGAGCCACAGGCACCACCCCTTTAAATTTATTTTTAAAATTGAAAATATTCAAATATAAAATTACCTAACTTAAAGCAATATAAATCAATTATTAACCATAAATGATTGAGAAATATTAGAACAGCTTTGGTAAAATAAAGCTGTTCTAATATATTAAAACCTATTTATAAAATATATAAATAATTAAGGAAGAATTACAATTATGTATGTGCATCAGTATTGTATTATGAATTATTAAAACTGGAAAAAATTGAGGTTAATATGAAAATTCGGGAAGGATGATTTTAAAAACTTAAAGGTGATAGAAAAAAATCACGAAGGCAAAGATTAAAATAAAATGTTACAGAACAAAAATGAAACATTTTTATATGTGTCAAGATATAAAAATAAAAAGCCAAATTGGAAGATGTCTAAATATTAATGCATAATGAGCTAAGTTATATAAATACATAACAAAAAGGCTAGGAAAAAACCATTCACTAAAGAGGAAATACAAATAAATGGACTATGAACACTTTTTAAAATGTGTGACTTCAGTAGTACTCACAGAAATGCAAATTAAGATTTGAAACATTACTTCTTAATCTATTAATTAGCAAAAATCTTAAAAAAATTAATAAAATATCCAACCAAGGCACAATCATAACACAATCTTGAATATTGGGGAAATTAGAACAACACTTTTGAGAATCAATTTGGCAATATACATCAAAAGGCTTAAAAATTCTAATGCTTTCCTTTCGTATCAGAATAAAATAATTATAAGGATTTTCTAATTATTTACAGATAAATATATTTATCACGTTGAAAAGTCAGAAATAACTACTGAAAATAATTACTGGAAAGTCAGAAATAACTACTACTTTTATTATGCACTAATAAAAGTTAGAAATGGCACAGCCAGGGATTCAATGAAATAAATAGTAAAAATCACAAATTAAATATGATAAATTATGAATAGCATAAAACATTGAAAAGTTCAACAAGACACAGTGAGATACTAAACCACATATTTACTTGAAGCATAGAAAATAGGAAATATTAAACTTGAAAAAAACTAAAAGGAAAACATACCAAAATGTTAACAGTGATTCTTTGTATAGGGAGTTTATGGGTAATGGTATTTGGATCTACTGCTTTTTAGATGTTTCCTACTATATATAATGTAAAGGCATCATTTTAAGTTTAGAAAATAAAATAAATTTGTCCTATTTTTTTTATTTTGAGAGTCTTCCAGTCTCACTCTATCGCCCCACTTAGAGTGCACTGAAGTCATCACAGCTCACTACAACCTCAAACTTCCCAATTCATCCTCTTGACTCAGCCTCCCGACTAGCTGAGGGACATGCCACCATGCCCAGCTAATTTTTCTGTTCTTAAAAATGGAACTTTTATTTAGGAGAAATATAATTTAAACTTTATTGATATTACATTGGAAGTTTTATTAAAATTTTTGTGTGTTAAGCTTTCAACTTTTCAAATTGATCTCACAGAATTTCTGAAAAGCTTCATGTGATCAGAACCTTGGACAGAAACCACAAACAAATAGCCCATCTGCCATCTAGTAACTAATTTAGATCACTCTGTAGCTGACACTAAAAGAGCTAATATTCAAATACAAAAATGCTCTGTAAATTAGGCAATAATATATTAGTTTTAAATTATTTATAGAAGCATGTTTTAAAATCAGTGCTAAACCTTTCTAATCTCCATTTTTGTCAAAACTTTAAGATGTTTCTGAGAATATTACCTGAATTTCAAACATAAACAAGGAATTATGCTTAGATGATTTTTTTTCCCTACAAAAAATAAGTGCAATACATTAAGGTACCCAGTTTGCTTTATTAAACATAAAATATGCCTGTAAGATTGAAAGAAAAGAAGGCAAAGTAGGCATCTCTCTCTCTCCCTGGGTACACCTTAGGTGAATTTGCAGCCCTGAATTGTAAACCATGGTGATTTAGCTGTGAAGCTGATAGATTTTAATTAAAGCCTTCTGCAATCCTTAGTGGTTTGGATGTGGAAGAGCCAGAATTTTCAGAGAGTGAAAATGTAACTACAATTTACTTAATCATTTTGCTTTTAAATTAGTGGTATCTTTTAGCTTTTTAAAATATATATGACCTGATCAAACTAAAAAGCTTCTGCACAGCCAAGAACACAGTAAGTAAAGCAAGCAAACAGCCCTCAGAATGGGAGAAGATATTTGCAGGTTATGTCTCTGACAAAGGTTTAATAACCAGAGTCCACAGAGAACTCAAACGTATAAGCAAGAAAAGAACAAGTGATCCCATTGCGGGCTGGGCAAGGGACTTGAAGAGAAACTTCTCTGAAGAAGACAGGCGCACGGCCTACAGACATACGAAAAAATGCTCATCATCTTTAATCATCAGAGAAATGCAAATCAAAAACTACTTTGAGATATCATCTAACTCCAGTAAGATTAGCCCATATCACAAAATCTCAAGAGCAGAGATGTTGGCATGGATGTGGAGAAAAGGGAACACTTCTACACTGCTGGTGGGAATGCAAATAAATACATTCCTTTTGGAAAGATGTTTGAAGAACACTTAGAGATCTCAAAATAGATCTGCCATTCAATCCTATAATTCCTCTACTAGGTATATAACCAGAAGACCAAAAATCACATCATAACAAAGATATTTGTACCAGAATGTTTATTGCAGCCCAATTCATAATTGCTAAGTCATGGAAAAGGCCCAAGTGCCCATCGATCCACGAATGGATTAATAATTTGTGGTATATATACACCATGGAATATTATGCAGCCTTAAAGAAAGATGGAGACTTTGCCTCTTTCATGTTTACATGGATGGAGCTGGAACATATTCTTCTTAGTAAAGTATCTCAAGAATGGAAGAAAAAGTATCCAATGTACTCAGCCCTACTATGAAACTAATTTATGGCTTTCATATGAAAGCTGTAACCCAGTTATAACCTAAGAATATGGGGAAGGGGGAGAGGGAGAAGAGGAAGAGGGGAGGATGGGCAGAGGAGGGTGATTGGTGGGATTACACCTCTGGTGCATCTTACAAGGATACATGTGAAACTTAGTAAATGGAGAATATAATTGTCTTAACGCAATAACTAAGAAAATGCCAGGAAGGCTATATTAACCAGTGTGATGTAAATGTGTCAAACTGTTTATAAAACCAGTGTATGGTGCCCCATGATCGCATTAATGTACACAGCTATGATTTAATAATAAAAAAATAATAAAAAATAAAATAAAATATATATGCATATTTTTGTGTAAAATTTCAGTATAAATCTCTAAAAGATACTCTAAAACAGCAGTTCTCAACCTGTGGGTCGTGACCCACAGGAACTGTATTAAAGGGCCATGGCATTAGGAAGGTTGAGAACCACTGCTCTAAAACATATTGACATACTAATAACAATACTGGCAAGTGTACAAGAAAATACAGTATCCACCTTTTTCTAATTGCTTTTTCTACAATGATTATTGGTATTAGAACACATATAAATTCTATATATCACAACTGGTTATCGGTCTTTTATGTCTCTCTCTTTTTTTTTTTTTTTTTTTATTGTTGGGGATTCATTGAGGGTACAATAAGCCAGGTTACACTGATTGCAATTGTTAGGTAAAGTCCCTCTTGCAATCATGTCTTGCCCCCATAAAGTGTTACACACACCAAGGCCCCACCCCACTCCCTTTGTCCCTCTTACGTCTCTTTTAATCAATGTTTTCCCTCCATCCCTGTTTTCTCTCCTCAGATTTTTTGTTGAAGAAACCAGGTTACCTGTCCTATAGAATTTTCCATAGTCCATTTCTTATAGTTGTTAATTTATTAATTGACATTTTACAATTGGTTATCAAATCAGTACTCAAAGAAAGGCAAATATACGGACACTGAAGAGGACAGCCGAGGACCAAGTCACCTGTGACTAGCATTGGAATAAAGACGCAACTTGTTGGCAAACAAAAGGGAGGGAAGGCCCATAAAGAAAGAATTGCTCTATGGCTTAATTACAGAAACAAGTGATCATAATTTCTAAACATATACACTACAGTGATAACAAAGTAGTCAGAATAAATCTCAAGTGTACATGGAATAAATACCAAATTTGATAGTACTCACCAGTCTTCATTTCTAATAAGCGCTTTTTCTTTTGCTGGCGTTCAAGTCTCTCTTTCTCTGCTAATTCTTTAGCTATTCTAGCACGTTTCTCTTTTTCCTCTGCTTCTCTCTTTCTGATGTTCTCTTTTATTGCTTGCTATTACAAAAAACAAATTTGAAAACTGATCAATTTTAACCACAGTAATTCTGTAAGAAAATGGAAAATTATGAATCTCAAAATATACTCCAGGTAGAATTGTGATTGAGTATCTTTTAGATAACAGTCCTGATACTAGTAACACAATTTAAAAAAATACGTACATAAATCCTTATTAAATATAATACTATGTATTATTTACCCACATGAAAATAAAGAGCATTTAATCAAACTGCTTTCCCATATGCATTTCCAAAAGTGTATCTAGGAACTATATTCATTTTCAATATGTCCTCTGCTAAGTAAATTATTAATTATAAGAAAAATAGCTAAAGAAATGATAGAAAAGAGCTGAAATCTTGTAACGGCTACTTTATATTACTATCATATATGAAATTTTCTTATATAGAGAGAAACATCATAGAGAAAACCAAACAAATAGCATTTCAGAAGCAAATGATAGTATGCTAGTCAGAAGATGATCTCAACAGATTTCTAATTAGCTAACTTTTTTATTTCCTAAGTTTTATTTATAATTCAAGACATGCCTCTCATATGACATTAATGGGAATTAGCTGGTAAAAATAGATTTTTGTAAGTACCAACAAATAGCATGGCACCCTATTATAATCTCTTGTAGAGATTGTATTTTATCCCAATAAAACCAAGCTAGTTTATAATCAATGGTATTAAATAGAAAAGTATATAACAAACTGTAACTAATAGGTAGCTTATTATTATTGAGAGGAGGCTTTTATTTCTTCTTTAGTGCAGTATTCTTTGTTTTTAAAATCCTGGAGATAGTACAAGATCTTCATTGAAAATCACATAATAAAATTTAGTATTTCTGACTAGAATAGTGAATGGAAAAGTACAAGGAAAAGAGGAGGAACAAAAAGCATAGAAGTAGAGGCAATATTAACTCATGTATTCATCCATTCATTCAGTAAATACTAAGAAACTACTCAATGATACCCTTGTAAGGACAAGAGAGAAGAAGAAAGAGCTTGTGAGATTGAGCAAAGTGCTCTGGCAAGTACTCTAAAACAAATTTACATTTCATGTGGTAGCGTGAGGTGGGAGGCAGAGGTAGACAATAAACAACAAAATAATAAGAGAGTGAAATGACAGACTGTGGGGTTACTTTACAGCAGAAACTTAGATAACGTCTTGCTCTCACATTTGATCTGAGCACAATCGTGAATGCCAAGGAGCCAGCCGGGTGATAATCTGGAGGGAGAACATATGAGGCAGAGGAAGTACTAATGCAAAGGCTGTTGGTGGGTATGGAAGATAAAAGGCTGGGGTAGAGGTATAGATGAAGGTACTGATCGTTCAGAGTCTTTTAGGCCAAGATAGGGAGATTGGATTTTCTTTTAAGGGTAGTGAAAATAACAGGTGATTTTCAAGCAGAAAAAATACAAGATTAAGCACTCTGAGATACAAGTACTAATCAAAAACCTTTGTACCAATCTGTCTTTTCACAGGTATTTGTATAATGAATAGTATTAGAAGACAGAGGTAGGATCTACATCCTAAGCAAATAGATTTGTTATTGTACAGAATGATAAGCCAGGGCATAAGTTAGATAGTCTTACTACTTATTATGATTAGGTTCCTTAAATCCAGGATTCCTCTCCAATAACACAAACCACTATGCATGTAGGTGCTACCTGTTCCTCTTCACACTGCCCTGTGGAAATGTGGGCTTAGGAATTTGCAAAATTGTTTAATCTGGCTACTGCTATTTCTGTGAGTAATTAGCTTTTCTTTGTCTCTTACACCACAATCTTGCTTTCTGTCAACATCCAGGAAAGTATGACAAGTCAACGTGTTAGCCTGCCAGATAAACTCTCAAACTTCTCAAGGTTCTTGATATATATTAACACTAATTATTATTGCTAAGCTATGAAATATCTGCTGTAATACTATATGCTTTAGCGTGCAAACCCTCCAAATCTCAAATTGCATTCTGGATTCTCCATTCTTAGACAGAATGGCTAAGTACTTGTTCACGGGAATGAAAGTAGTAAGGGGCAATACATTTCAAGTATTGAACACTAAGCTACAGTCAGTGTTTCTCTGTTATGTTGCTTCATATTATAGTCACATAATTTAAAAGTCAACTACAAGACACTAGTTGCTAAAAAGAATCAATGAAAATTAGAAAGGTATGAAAAAAAGACATCACAAAAGGATTACAGAAAATAAGCATGAGTTCAAAGATAATCATGTATGTGTGTGAGCCCGTGACCCGTATATGTATCCATAAGGGAGAGGGAATAGGAAGAGTGGTTTGTGAAGGAGAAAAGAATAAGCAAGTTTCAGGACGCAAAACTATATGCCCTGCTTGAGGGAAATGAATCTGAGGAATCTGTAATAAATAATGTATCACATAGCTTATTTATGAATCTAATTAAGGTATAACATCTTCTGATGTGAATTTTGTACTCTAATAACTGGATACATTGCAATATGAGCATATAATAGACCATTTATTTTCAGATATGATTGCCACACCATTTTAGTATTCCATTGGGCAATAAAAATTACTTTCTAAGACCTATGGAAATAATGTTTATATTTAGAAATAAGATCTGAAGGATTTCTTAGACTTATTTTGTTTTATGAGAAATGCACTATTGATTTTAATTTAAAAGCCTACCTTATTTAAAACATATCTTATTTTGACATTATATCTATTATGAGAAGAATTTTAGCTGAAAAATACCAATACACTGTACAGAAATAGATATTTAGTATAAAACTTCTATTCCAGTTCAAAAAGTAATTTGGCATTTTCATTTATTACAAATGTAAGAAGTAAAGGTAGGCTAAAATAGAAAAGCTGAAGAGATGGAGAACACTACTCTAGGCAAAACTACCTCTTAGTTATTTGAATACTAAAGTCAAGGAAGTTAAGGATAAGCCAGACATAAACAGAGTTGGCTATAAGATACTGAATTTCTTTTCTAACTCATCTTATTCTTGACCTTGTTTCAATTTAGACAAATGGCAAATAAACTGTGCCACCATTTACTACTTTCAGCTATGTTTTGCCAAAAGAAATTCTTTCAATGTAATTAAAACACAGCACCCTTCTACCTCCCAGTAGAATGGTAACTACCATTCCCTTTTCCACTTAAATGAGTTTGACTTCTTTAGATTTCATGTATAGAAGAGATTATGTGTTATTTTTCTCTGTAAGTATGGCTTCTTTCACTTAACATGATGTCTCCTAGGTTCATCCAATTGTCACAAACGACATTTTTAAAGGCTGAATAGTATTTCATTGCGTATATTTACAATTTACAAATCCACTTATCTCTTGATGGAATCAATATTTTTGAGTGTTACGAGATGGGCAGTAAATACACTTTTTCCTCATCCTTCCCCCATTAGTCTACAAAGTCCCTCTTTGGGACTTCCAGTGACCAGGTATGTGATGATCTCTTTGGGAGCAGTTTTGATCCATTTGGTCAATGTATCAATTTGCAGAAACAATAGTATCTTATTTATCATGACTTATGTCTTATTTTTCATTTTTAGAAATGTCTTCAATATTCTTAGCCCTTTGTTCTTCCATTTATACTGTAGAAAAGACTTAAGATTCTTTGAAAACAAAAATAAATAAATGGGACCTGATCAAGTCAAAAAGCTTCTTCACAGCTAAAGACACAGTCAATAAAACAAACAGAAAACCCTGGGAATGGGAGAAGATATTTTTATGTTAAGAACCTGACAAAGGGCTAATCTATGAAGAATTTAAGCAAATCAAACAAAAGTAACCAACCCCATTAATCATGGGGTAAGACACATGCACAGAATATTTTCCCAAGAGGACAAATGGCCAACAAGCACATGAAACATTGCTCACTGTCCCTAAGCATCAGAGAAATGCAAATAAAAACCACTTTGAGAAACACCTAACACCAGTGAGAAAAGCACACATCACAAGGTCCCAAAGCTGTAGATCCTGGTGAGGGTGTGTGTGTGTGGGGAATCACTTATGCACTGTTGGTGGGATTGAAAACTAGTTCAGCCGTTTTGGAAAGAAGGACAATCTTCAAAGTGCTAAATGTAAACCTTCCATTTGACCTTGTAATCCCATTACTAGGGATTAAATAACCCAGGAGAAAGAAAATCATTTTACTTATAAGGACATTTACATTTGAATGTTTATAGCAGCTAAATTCATAATCAAAAGGAGCTGGAAACAACCCACAAGCCCATCAACCCATGAATGTATCAGTAAACTGTGACATGTGCATACCATGGAACGCTATTCAGCCAAAAAAGATGGAGACTTTGCATCCTTTGTGTTTACCTGGGTGGTTATGGATAATATTCTTCTAAGTAAAGTATCTTGAATATGGAGAAGGAAGCACCCTATTTACCCAATACTAAGTTGAAATTAGTAGATGAACAACTATAGGCCCACACGAGAGGAAAACAAGAAAACCATGTTTTAAAATAGTTTGTTGTGTTGTAGTACGGTAGATCTTTTAAGAGTCCCTAGTAAGCAATATTATGATAAGCAAAGTCCTCAAAAGTGTGTTCTGTAAAACTGAACAACAGAGACCTTAATTTATTTCTTAAGAATGTCTGTATTTTACACACACACACACACACACACACACACACATATACATAGTGGTAGTTCTTATATACTTTATTTTGGGGGTTTCCTTATACATGTCTTTTAGAATCCAGAGGCAAACGAAGGTAATTGGGCAGTCATACGAAGTCAGTCCTGAGCAAGCACTGAAAACAGTTTGTTGAATAAAGATCAAGAAAGTCTTGAAGAATACATTAAGTTTGGAATTTCATCACATTTAGAAACTATTCTTAAAAAGTTGTCTGAATTTGGGTGGAGAGCAAGATGGCGGCCGAGTAACAGCTTCCTTGCATCTGGGCACTGTGAGTCTGGGGAGATAAGACTCCAGGCATCTCTGGCTGGTGGGATCTGCCTATAATCATCCCTTTGAGGATACAAGGAGTCAGTGAGAGACTTCTGGATCCCAAGAGGAGGACAAAAACAGTGGAAAACTGGCAAGTAATCACGTGTGTTCGATTGGTCTAATCCAGCAGACAGCTGTTAGTGCAGTAGCAGCGAGACTGCAAACCGGAAAGGTCTTACCTGTGAACCTTTTTGGGGTTTTGGACATGGCACTCAGTTGAACTGCCTTGGGGAGAGCTTGAGCGGGAGTGCAGAGAACTTTGGGCATTGTCTGGGACCCCAGACTGAGCCGCTGAGCTGGACAGACGGAGCTAATAGTGTTTGGCTGTGGGCTGCAGGGAGCCATTGTGAGAGAATTGCCCCAACAAGGTCCACCCTAGGGGTTGTAGAGCAAGGATTGGGCGGTATATAGTAACCTAGAGACTCAGCAGCCTAAAAGCGGGGTCTGAGTCGCCTTACAGACCTAACCCTCAGGGGCAGAGTGAGACCGGTTTTGGCACAATGGGTAAGTGGATAGCTACTTCACCAGTGATTCCAGTGACAAGCACTTTCCTGGGAAAGCTTCTGCTTAGCAAGTTAGAAGATTAAGGTGCCTTTTAAGAAGGCTGAAGAGAGACTTAGGGTGTCTACCCTGTGGGGTTTGAGAAATCAGTAGCCTCGAGTCGTATCAGCACTGTGATTAACATCTCATACCCCAGAAGACCACGTGTTGCCCAGACAATATTCAACAAGATATATATACTGCTTTGTTTTTGTTTGTTGTTTTTTTTTTGTTTTCTGTTTATTTTGATGTTGTTTGCTTTGTTTTTTAATTACAACATTTTCCGTACAGATTTTTTCTTTTCTTTCTCCAGTTTTCTAAATAAAAAAATTTCCCATTGCAGCCCTTTTTAATAACTAGAACTTCATTTTTGCTAGTGTTTCTACCCCTATTATATGGTTTTTCACCCAATTTTATCCCGTAAAGTTATCTGTTTGCTTGTTTTGGTTTGATTTATAGCATTTTTGTCTTTCCTCTCTACTTGGTAGAGGTGGGGTATTGTGTCTGATCAGGTTAGCAAAGAGTTGCTGACCTCAAGGGAACCACCCAACTGGGCACCTCCAGAGGTTGGGGTTTTTTAAGTTGTGTCAAAGTACCCTACTGTACACCTATATTGCTCTGTCTCCCTCTTTCTGTGCCTCTCTTCTTTTTGTCAATATTCCTTTTACCCACCCCCTTTCCTTTCTCTATTGTCTTTTCGTTCTTTCCTTCTTTCATTCATCCCTTCTTACTTTTCACCCTTCTCATCCTTCTGATCCTATACCAAAAGGACTCATCGAAACCTTAGTCCACAGGCACGGGAACTTAAAGAGCAAGAGGAAGTGACAGGAAAATGGGAAAAAGGAAACAGATAAAAGAAATCACTCATGAGGAAGAATCAGCAGAAAACTCCAAGCAACATGAAGAACCAGTCCAGAACAACCCCACCAAGGGTCCATGAGGTAGCTACTGCAGAGGATTCTCCCAATAAAGAAATGTTAGGAATGACAGAAAGGGAATTTAGAATACACATGATGGAAACAATGAAGGAAATGATGGAAACAATGAAGGAAACTGCTAAAAGAGGAAAATAACCAAAAGGAAATCCAAAAACAGAGACAAATAAGAGATGAACGATATGAATAATACAGAAAGGATATAGCAGAGCTGAAGGAACTGAAGCAGTCAATTAGGGAACTTAAAGATGCAATGGAAAGTATCAGCAACAGGTTAGACCATGCAGAACAAAGAATTTCAGAAGTAGAACACAAAGTTCCTGAGATAACTCAGATAGTAAAAGAGACAGAAAAGAAGAGAGAGAAAGCAGAATATTCACTGTCAGAATTATGGGACCTTATGAAGTGTTTCAACATACGAGTTATAGGAATCCCAGAAGTGGGAAGAAGAATGCTGCAGAGGAATGGAAGTCATACTAGAGAATATTATAAAAGAAAATTTCCCAAATGCCACCAAAGATTCTGACACACTGCTATCAGAGGGATATCGGACCCCATGTCGCCTCAACTCTAACCGAGCTTCTCCAAGACACATTGCGAGGAACCTGTCCAAAGTCAAGACAAAAGAAAAGATTCTGCAAGCTGCTAGGAATAAGCGCCAGTTGACCTACAGGGACAAATCCATCCAAGTGACTGCAGACTTCTCTAATCAAACTTTCCAAGCAAGAAGACAATGGTCATCTACCTTTAATCTACTTAAACAGAACAATTTCCAGGCCAGAATTTTGTACCCTGCTAAGCTAAGCTTGAAAATTGACAGAGAAAGCAAATCATTTATGGATATACAAACATTGAGGAAATTCACCACAACAAGACCAGCTCTACAGGAAATACTTCAACCTGTTCTGCACACTGACCACCACGATGGATCAGCAGCAAAGTAAGAACTCAGAAATTAAAGGACAGAACCAAACCTCCACACTGATGCAAAAGATAAAACTAAGCAATGGACTCTCACCAAATAAGACGAATAGAATACTACCACACTTATCAATTATCTCAATAAATGTTAATGGCTTGAATTCCCCACTCAAGAGACATAGATTGGCTGACTGGATTAAAAAACACAAGCCATCCATTTCCTGTCTGTAAGAAATACACCTGGCTTCAAAAGACAAATTAAAGCTCCAAGTCAAGGGTTAGAAGACAATTTTTCAGGCAAATGCAATTCAGAAGAAAAGAGGAGTTGCGATCTTATGTTCAGATACATGTGGATTTAAAGCAACTGACGTCCAAAAAGACAAAGATGGTCACTTTATATTGGTCAAGGGAAAAATACAACAAGACGACGTTTCAATTCTAAATATTTATGCACCCAGTTTAAATGCTCCCAGATTCTTGAAACAGACCTTACTCAGTCTGAGCAATATGATATCCAATAATACCATCATAACAGGGGACTTTAACAGTCCTCTTACGAGGAGCTGGACAGATCCTCTAAACAGAAATTAAACAAAGATATAAGAGATTTAAATGAGACCCTAGAACAACTGTGCTTGATAGACGCATATAGAACACTCCATCCCAAAGATAAAGAGTACACATTCTTCTCATCACCCCATGGAACATTCTCCAAAATAGATCATAACCTGGGACACAAAACAAATATCAACAGAATAAAAAGAATTGAAATTTTACCTTGTATCTTTTCAGATCATAAGGCACTAAGGGTGGAACTCAACTCTAACAAAAACGTTCGACCCCACACAAAGACATGGAAATTAAACAATCTTCTGTTGAATAACAGATGGGTGCAGGAAGAAATAAAACAGGAAATTAGTAACTTCCTTGAGCATAACGACAATGAAGACACAAGCTACCAAAACCTGTGGGATACTGCAAAAGCAGTTCTGAGAGGAAAATTTATCACTTTAGATGCCTACATTCGAAAAACACAAAGAGAGTGCATCAACAAACTCTCAAGCCATCTTATGGAGTAGGAAAAAGAAAACAATCTAAGCCTAATGTCAGTAGAAGAAATCTCCAAAATCAAATCAGAGATCAATGAAATTGGAAACAAAAGAATCATTCAGAAAATTAATGAAACAAGGAGTTGGTTTTTTGAAAAAATTAATAAAATAGATAAACCATTGGCCAGACTAAAGAGAAATAGAAAAGTAAAATCTCTACTAACCTCAATCAGAAATGATAAAGGGGAAATAACAACTGATCCCACAGAGATACAAGAGATCATCTCTGGATACTACCAGAAACTCTATGCCCAGAAATTTGACAATGTGAAGGAAATGGATCAATATTTGGAATCACACCCTCTCCCTAGACTGAGCCAGGAAGAAATAGAGCTCCTGAACAGACCAATTTCAAGTACCAAGATCAAAGAAACAATAAAAAATCTTCCAACCAAAAAATGCCCTGGTCCAGATGGCTTCACACCAGAATTCTATCAAACCTTCAAGGAAGAGCTTATTCCTGTACTGCAGAAATTATTACAAAAAATTAAGGAAGAAGGAATCTTCCCCAACACATTCTTGAAGCAAACATCACCCTGATACCAAAACCAGGAAAAGACCCAACCAAAAAGGAGAATTTCAGACCAATCTCACTCATGAATATAGATGCAAAAATTCTCAACAAAATCCTAGCCAATAGATTACAGCTTATAATCAAAAAAGTCATTCATCATGATCAAGTAGGTTTCATCCCAGGGATGCAAGGCTGGTTTAACATACGAAAGTCCATAAACATTATCCACCATATTAACAGAGGCAAAAATAAAGATCATATGATCCTCTGAATAGATGCAGAAAAAGCATTTGATAAAATCCAGCATCCTTTTCTAATTGGAACACTGAAGAGTATAGGCATAGGTGGCACATTTCTAAAACTGATTGAAGCTATCTCTGACAAACCCACAGCTAATATTTTACTGAATGGAGTAAAACTGAAAGCTTTTCTTCTTAAAACTGGAACCAGACAAGGTTGTCCTCTGTCACCTTTACTATTCAAAATAGTGCTGGAAGTTCTAGCCAATACAATTAGGCAAGACAAGGAAATAAACGGAATCCAAGTGGGAGCAGAGGAGGTCAAACTCTCCCTCTTTGCTGATGACATGATCTTATACTTAGAGAATCTCGAAGACTCAACCACAAGACTCCTAGAAGTCATCAAAAAATACAGTAATGTTTCAGGATATAAAATCAATGTCCACAAGTCAGTAGTCTTTGTATACACCAATAACAGTCAAGATGAGAAGCTAATTAAGGACACAACTCCCTTCACCATAGTTTCAAAGAAAATGAAATACCTAGGAATATACCTAACGAAGGAGGTGAAGGACCTCTATAAAGAAAACTATGAACTCCTCAGAAAGGAAATAGCAGAGGATATTATCAAATGGAAGAACACACCATGCTCATGGATGGGAAGAATCAACATTGTTAAAATGTCTATACTTCACAAAGCAACGGACCTATTTAATGCCATTCCTATTAACATACCAACATCGTACTTTCAAGATTTGGAAAAAATGATTCTGTGTTTTGTATGGACCAGAAAAAACCCCGTATGGCTAAGGCAATTCTTAGTAATAAAATAAAATCTGGGGGCATCAGCATACCAGATTTTAGTCTGTATTACAAAGCCATAGTGGTCAAGACAGCATGGTACTGGCACAAAAATAGAGACATAGACACTTGGAATCGAATAGAAAACCAGGAAACGAAACTAACGTCTTACAACCACCTAATCTTTGATAAACCAAACAGGAACATACCTTAGGGGAAAGACTTCCTATTCAATAAATGGTGTTGGGAGAACTGGATATCCACATGTAAAAGACTGAAACTGGACCCACACCTTTCCCCACTCACAAAAATTGATTCAAAATGGATAAAGGATTTAAATTTAAGGCATGAAATAATAAAAATCCTCAAGGAAAGCATAGGAAGAACACTGGAAGATATTGGCCTGGGGAAAGACTTCATGAAGAAGACTGCCATGGCAATTGCAACAACAAAAATAAACAAATGGGACTTCATTAAACTGAAAAGCTTCTGTATAGCCAAGGAGACAACAACCAAAGCAAAGAGACAACCTACACAATGGGAAAGGATATTTGCATATTTTAAATCAGACAAAAGCTTGATAACCAGGATCTATAGAGAATTCAAATTAATCCACATGAAAAAAGCCAACAATCCCATATATCAATGGGCAAGAGACATGAATAGAACCTTCTCTAAAGAAGACAGACGAATGGCTACCACACATATGAAAAAATGTTCATCATCCCTATGTATTAGAGAAATGCAAATCAAAACCACCCTGAGATACCATCTAACCAGCAGTGAGAATGGCCCACATCACAAAATCTCAAAACTGCAGATGCTGGCTTGGATGTGGAGAGAAGGGAACACTTTTACACTGCTGGTGGGACTGCAAACTAGTACAACCTTTCTGGAAAGAAGTATGGAGAAACCTCGAAGCACTCAAGCTAGATCTCCCATTTGATCCAGCAATCCCATTACTGGGCATCTACCCAGAAGGAAAAAAAATCCTTTTATCATAAGGACACTTGTACTACACTGTTTACTGCAGCTCAATTTACAATCGCCAAAATGTGGAAACAGCCTAAATGCCTACCAACTGAGGAATGCATTAACAAGCTGTGGTATATGTATACCATGGAATACTATTCAGCTATTAAAAAAAAATGGAGACTTTACATCCTTCGTATTAACCTGGATGGAAGTGGAAGACATTATTCTTAGTAAAGCATCACAAGAATGGAGAAGCATGAATCCTATGTACTCAATTTTGATATGAGGACAATTAAAGACAATTAAGGTTATAGGGGGGGAAGGAAAAGCAGACAGAGGGAAGGAGGGAGGGTGGTGGGGCCTTGGTGCGTGCCACACCTTCTGGGGGCAAGACATGATTGCAAGAGGGACTTTACGTAACAAATGCAATCAGTGTAACCTGGCTTATTGTACCCTCAATGAATCCCCAACAATAAAAAAAAAAAAAGAAGAAGAAAGAAAAAAAATTACGTTAATATATAAAAATGGCTTGATGTAAGCCTGACATATATAAATGTTAGCCCTATACAAATGTTAATAATATTATTTTATTATACCTTTATTTTCATTATTATTATATAATTAATTAAGTGCCATAAACACATTTATGCAACAGCTTGTGAAGAAAGAGCTACTTTCTAGTTTACCTCAGTTACATATGCTTCCATCAACCATATAGGGGAGTAACAGTTTTCATAGTTCCTATGAGAATATAAATACTTCCCATTCAGAGCTGTTGGAATGTGATGGTACACTGAGTTCAGAGTAAAATGATTGCATCCAATATAGGCTGTATCACTTGGCAGAGAAGCAATAGTGGTGAATTAAATATGGAAGACAAGATGTAGTTCTCAACATCAAGTCTAGCTATTATACCTCTAAAGATTTAATTTAAATATATATGCAAACTGTTTTTAATACTTCCAAATCTAATATGTGTTATGAGATTTTATCCTGGAAAAAAGAGTTAGTTTACTTTTTTGTGTTTCCCTGTCAAAGTACTGCTTTCACTTGAAAATAGACATGACTGATAAATTAACATAAACAGTGACCAATGATACTATTAACATTTGTTTTATATTTTTCCCCAAAGTAAAATTCAAAATATCAATGAGCATTTTCCCTTTCTTCCCATAAAAGCTTTATAAATACTCTATATTACAAATATGTCTTTACTTGACAGAGAGATCAGTCTTATTTTATGTTATAAAATAAAATTGTAATAAAAAATGAAATACAAAAATGATAGTATCAAATACAAGTAGGCTGCCATAGATCCTAACTTTTTGATCGCACTTCATCTATATTTCTGAGTCTTAGCCCATTTAAATAGCATCATCTACCCTACTCAACATTTTTCACACATTATAATATCCTGTACTTTTTTTTTTTACTTCAAAAAGTAGTAGAAATTTTATTAGAAAAAAATATTTAAAAGCTTATAAATGTCTTCTTATTAGGAGTTATATTTCTTTCAACATTAATGGATACTCACACTGTATAAGCCAGGAATCTCTTTAGCCCACGTTTCACTAAACTCAAAAATCTTTTCTTTTTTCTAAGCATTCAATTTTTTCTCAAGTCCCTAAAAGGAGATCAGATAAATTCAGCTAAAATACCTATAGCTTTTCAGGGAAGTGAGTATTGGGTGCTATGAAAACAAAGCTATTTTTTTCAAAGTAAACAATCACTTACAGGTCTAACACATTCACCTTACTAAATACTTTGCTGGGAGCTAGTTTACCTTGAGAACAGGCAATGCTCCACTATACTTAATGACTAGTTTCCAGAAATTCATGGCTACTTCATTTTTGAAAAAAGATGGAAAATCTTTTAATTTGAAAAAATCCTTAAAAATGCATTTTTGTATTCTCGTACATATTCCTTCTTATAATGAGACGTGAAAGAAAATTTTTAAAAAATTCCTACTCATCATAAAAGTCATCATAAAAAATATAAAAATATGTAAGATGCACCGTAGGTGTGGTCCTACCAATTACTCTCCCTCCACCCATCCTGCCCCTTCCCTTCCTCTCCCTCTTCCCTTTCCCCTTCTTCTTAGGCTATAATTGGGTTTCATAGTAAGACTGAGTACACTGGATACTTTTTCTTCAAGATTTCCAACTCCATCCATATAAACATGTAAGAATTAAAGTCTCCATCTTTCTTTAAGGCTGCATAATAATCTACTTGTCAGTTTTCTACCAAATAACTTTTTTGGCAACTAAATATAAAAATTCTCTCCAAATTTGTATAAAAAAAATAAACTATAAATTCTAACTTCCTAATGGAAAATGTTTATTTTTGGAAAACCTTTATATTACAGATGTTTTAGAAAGAAATCTAGAATGACAATAAAATTAACCCAATTAATTTTTGTAGTATTAGCAAATCCAATTAAAAATGCCATCAATGAGAATAAGAACATATGATATACTATGCTCTAGTATAATTCATCATCTTAATATTCAATCTGAGTTGTTATTAGTTGAACGTTTTATGACTGTGTAACTTAGGAAAATGGGAACTGTCCTTTGAGGAGCAAAGTAGAATGTCCCAGAGGATATGAAGGTGCTGAGGATTAAAATGTTTCAGCTTCATGCTGCTTCCTCTTGTGAAGGCAGTCTCAGATAAAACAACAAATTACTTATTAACTCATTAGGTATGTAACATTACTGACCCTTCATAACTTTGTTACAAGTTTGCTACAATTCCTTTGAACACTTTGCAAAATTATCAAGCAAATAAGATACTTCAGCCTACTCAACATTTCCTTAATAAAATATGAAATGTTCATAATAAATGTTTTCTCAAAGTATAGTTTGATTTTTCCATTGTGTATCCTCTTCCCTTGCGTTCTGAAGTGATATACTATAAAATACTCAAATTGGGAGATTTGTAAAGTTCCCAATTATGAGGCTAATTAAGGCACAGGTGGCTATGTACAAGATGGTAGTCATGTGGTGACTGAAGGTAGGCTTGGTGATAAAGCAGCTTTTTTTTTTTTTTTTTTTTGGGCTATTGCTAATCACCTCCCCAAGGGAAACATCCAACTAAAGACCTATAAAGCCAAAGTGAAGCTAATTATGTTTAAACCATAACATTAAAAATAGCCTTAAATTGGGGTGGTGCCTGTGGCTCAAAGGAGTAGGGCAATGGCCCCATATGCTGGGGGGTGGCGAGTTCAAACCCAGCCCCGGCCAAAAAAAAAAAAAAAAAAAAATAGCCTTAAGTTAATAATGTGTGCTCTTTCTTCTCCTCAACCTGGGGATGTGTGTATGTGTGAGAGAGATAAAATGTAGAAGTGACCACTACATCTGATGAACAAAGAATATTTCATTTCATTTATTTTTGTTTCATATGTTCTAATTTAGTGTTACTTTTTCAATTACATTAGTTAATATGTCTTACTATGTATTAGTTATTTAGTTGATTTCTTTTCTCTTCAGTATCTATTGTTCTCATTATTACATTAAAATAATTTGCCTTTATCTTTTGCTATTTTTATTTTAGTGAACAAACAAAATACTTAAAATTTAAAGGAAAAAAAAATTACCAGTCATTTAATCATTCAGAACCTGTCAGTTAAATGCATGTATTATCTAATTGAGCAAGGCATACATAGTTAGAATAAACCTTATTAGTAAAGAAAAAAATTAAACCAATTAGTCTGGGTGAGTTTTTATTGTGAAAGGCTAAAGAGTTAAGATTTCCTAATCTATCAGAATTATATTATTTTCAAAGTTGCAAACTCAAAATATTCAGCACTTGAAACTGATCTCATTCTTCATATAAACAGATACTGAAGCATAATAAAGAAAAAAGGTCCTATAGTTAGAATATATTGTTTTAGGTTTGGAGTTTTGTAGCTCCAAGGAGAATCTCAGAATAACAAAGGTGCTAATGAAGACGTAAGTCTTATATGAAATGACTTCAAATACAATTTTCAAGTTTTAAGCCCACCAAAATAAACAAGGACAGAAGATGCTTCCTATTATAATTGCACAAGCTGGCTCAACACTCAACCATAGGGCTTGTACATAATTTTTTTTTTTTTTTTTTTTGCAAACAACGTATGAGTCAATCTACAAGATTTGAGGAGCAAACAGGAAATGCTTAGTGCTTTGACGTTTCAGTTGATGGTCTAGTCGGCCTACACGGTAGTCAGCATAAATGGCATTTAGAGCTGACAAGCATCAAATTTGTGTAATTTAAATAATTTGGCAAAATGAGTTTTGTTCTGGCTGCCCTCCTTATCAAAAAAATTTTACACTAAAAATACCATCTCATTGGATGATTTCATTTTTGTTTGGCACTTCACTATGTTAGCCTAAAAATTCAGTAAGATAATAAATTATATTTGATCAACAGATGCAGCAGGATCAAATGAGTTATAATTGATTTTATATTTGTTCACTACATAGATTTCAATTGCATAAACCAAAAATCGACTTAAAGTCTGTAAATACCAGGAATGACAAAATCTTTAACTAGATAAAACATAACTTTAACAAAATTGTAGAAATAACCTAAAGACAGAACTATACATGAGAAACAGGTAGCTGTTTATTTCAAGTTCACAGTATTATACATGGAAATATGGAAACATAAAATAAAAAAAATAAAATGCTTAAAATATCTATCTTACTGTTATAAAAAGGGAAACGTGAAATTACTATGCCTCTATTATTTATACATAGCTAACTTGTTTTGACGGTGTATTTACACTATGCCATTTGATCTTCAAAATATAACTTCCCTAAGAAACATGTGCTTTCATTTTCAAGAAGCTAAAGCCCAGTAAGGTTAATTACCTATAGTCACATTGCAAATAATATGCACAGATGGGACTCAAACCCTAATGCCACAGCCTTCATCTCAAAGCCAGCAGCATAATACCTGTGTTAGAACCAAACAAAAAGGGTGAAGCCTATCATAGGTAGAATTCATCAATCCCTTAAGATTTAAAGAAATCAAGGCTAACCATTTCTCTCTTTGATTATCATTACTAATAATTTAAATGAGAATTTATGTGAGAAATAAAGTTTAGGGAATTCTAGTCTGTCTGGATTTTATAGACTAGAAAATAATAACAATCAAGTTTGGCACATCTATCTACACCCATGCATAAAGAATTAAAAAACCATAGTATAGCGTTCCCCCTACTCTGTGTGCAATAGTAATCTCTTTTAAGCCAGGGACTTTTTGTTGTCCCCTAAATCCTAACCCCAAAGTAGAGTTTCTAGATGTTAATGGTTTGAAAAACTATTAATAAGAAAGGATGTCTAGTTTTTTTCCCCCTCAGAACAAAGCTAAGCTGCACAAACAACCTTCTATATGAGAATATCTGATTGCAACCTCAAAGGGTCCACTTAGCAGTCATATGTTCAATTAAAACAGAAAAAAAGACACATTTTTAATAAGTAATTTGGTAGAAAATTTCTTTTGAAACAGATTATCTGTAAAGAGACAAATAGCAAAGGGCTCTAAAGAGGTGATCATTAGGAGATCTTTAAGATGGGATATTAAGCAAAACAAATAAGGTTATTAGATGACCTTTTGGTAAGGAACTAAGAGTGTTGTACCATGTTAATAATTTTGGATATACAAAGATAATAGCAAAAGAACTTTCAATGATAAAAAAAGCAGCATTAGCATAAGAAATGAAGAAAACTGAAGAAGAAATCATGTAATTTAAGCCACATAAACAAAAACATTTTAAGTAGAATCCTCTAGTACGAATGAGACAGGACACAGATTATGCTTCCAGACCACAGTGACCAATGAAAGATAGGAAAATTTGATTTAAACTTGAAGAAAAACATGAACATGTTACAGTGGTTGGATAAAATTAAACAGGATAAGAAGTTCCTAGCAGGATCCAACAAAAATTCTATAATGAGTTAATTCATCCAATGGCAGCATGTTATCTATTAATAACACAGCGGTTGGTGATGGCTCCTTAGGAATCTAAAACCAGTCACAAAGGGAACATGATGATCATTGTTACACTACACATCGTGTTTAAAGGCGTGAACTTCACTTGGTATAAAAGCTTAATGCCTGATAGGCCACCAATTTACTCAGCCTATAGTGTGAGCTCAGACATTTCCACTTAGAAACTCCAATGTGAACTTTACCTTCACATGAGTCCTATAGGAAATAAAAATCTATTACAGAAAGGTGCTGACTCTCTACCCTTTATGTTATCCCTCACCCCAGCAACCAGGCTTCACATTAATAATCCTCTAATTTTAAAAGAGGATATGTTATGTCTTGAAATAAAACCCGACTTGAAAATATTTTTCTATCATGAACTTGTCAATGTAAATAGAAAATTATTATACCAAACGATAAAATAAAGTTTGCCCTGTGCTGATTCTCTCCAGAAGTTATCAAAAAGACCCTTACAAATTAAAATTCAAATCTTATCTTTTTTTGCAAACTACCTGAGCAGGAGGGTAACTTGAGGCTTTAGACTCAGATGGGCTCTCATTCAATCTTAGTCCCCTCTGAACCCTGTTTGAAATGATGGAGTTTCTCTCCCTCACAATTACCCCACCTGCAAAGACCAAGTGGGATACCATGTGTAAAGACCTTATCACAGGGCTTACTAAGAGGCAAGTCCTCAATCAGTGGCAGTTGTTTTGGTTTTGTTCTGTTGACAATGGTAACAAAAATAAAACTAAACAAAATTACAATACAACTTGCTCCCTATTGCTTGGGAAGTTGTTCAGCTGTTCTGAATGAAAACTATTCCCAATAAGCACATTAGTAATAGTAGATTGTTACAAAAAAAAAAACAACAAAAAAACACAACAATAAGAAAAAGTTAATGCCCAGTTGAGAATTCTGAAGTAGAAGAGAGGTGAGTTAAAATGCTGTCAAAATGAACAGCTGTTCCTCAGAGAAGCTACAAGATTTTGTAACTTTTTCCCCTTGGTCTACATGGTTTGAGGCAGCAGTCTGGAACAGATGTTCCTCCTTTAGCTATTGTAAAAAGGATCTCATAGAGAGAAAGAAAAAAGAACCTGAAGAGCTATACCTACATAAATTAGTTGTGAGATTTTAATAACACTGAGGAGACAGAGTTGGGTAAGTCAGTCAGAGGTACAGCAGAAAACTTTGAACAAATAACCTACCATTAATTCCTTAAATTTAAATTCTAAGATAATCTTAAACGTAAAAATAATTTTGAGTAAACTACTGTTAAAAACAATTTGGTCACTTTTTTTTTTGCAGTTTTTGGCTGGGGCTGGGTTTGAACCCACCACCTCTGGCATATTGGGCTGGTTCCCCACTCCTTTGAGCGCTGCCCTAGTCCCTTTTTTTCAATTTAAATTTTTTTCAACTTAAGGAAAGGGATCAGGTTTCAAATTAGTTTTGTCTGAAACACTTAATAGCAGTTAAACTTTTAATAGAAGTTGGCAAAGTTCAGCCATGAGTGGTACAAGCTCTGGAGCCAGGCAGCCTGGAATAGCACCTTAGCTCCTTAATAGCTACACAATGATGCACAAGTCAGGGTCTCTTTATTTCTCAGTTTCCTCATCTGAAAATGGGAATAAGAACAGTACACATAACACATCTGGTCATTGTTGTAAGGATTAAATGAGCTAATACCGTTCCAGATAAATGTTTGGCACTCTTAAGTATTAAGTGTTAGCTATTAAAGCATGTCACCCACTAATCACCCATTACTCAAAAACTGTACCTATTATTAACCATATTATCTCATTTAATATTTACTCTTAAGAGGAATGAACTAGCATATTTCTCCCCCCAACAAATACAGAAATTGAGGTTAAGGAAGGTTAAATAAGTATTCAAATCCACATAACTAGTATGCAATCTAAACGTAGCTCTTTCTTTTCCTACTTCCACTGAGCCACGATGCCTGAGAAAACATGAAATTTAAATACATTGTAAAGTATATGGCACATACAGGTACATCATGATATATTTATTTACCAAATTCATTTCTGGTAGCGAAAAAATAAAGAATCAGTTTGAATTTGTGGATAAAATATACTGAAACTGTTACCAAATGTGTATTTACTATAGACAAATTTTCCTTTCAAATAGTGTGTTTTTACTAAAAGGCTATCTAATCAATCACAATTAAATAATCATAACCAAGTCCCATACATTTAGCAATAATGTTTTCCAGAGCTTAAAAAACAACCAGCTCCTTAAATTCAACCTTTTTCTTTACACCTCAAAACTTTTTAATCTCCACTAATATTTGCTGCAATATAAAAATGACTTATCATCTATTAAGAATAACAACTTTTGTTGCAGAAATGTATCACCAGTTTCCCTAGGGAGGCAACAGTGTCTTCTCACGTTAATATGTGTGTTTCCCCCTCCCCATCTAATCAGCTAATACTTTTCAAAAGATCTTTTTAATGCCTAAATGAAAGGATTCCACATCAAAGACCCTGACCTCCCTATTAAAGTATCTAAAGGAAAACCTACAAATATAAAATCTATTCAAAAGCAAATTGCATGCAGCTTATTGTACAATGCATTAAGAAAAGGGGGGAAAAAAGCTTCATAAGAGCTGCATGGAATTTAGTAAAATTATATCACAAAAATACAAATTGATCTTTATAAAGAAACAAATTCATAGCCAAAAACTTATTATAAAAGTGTTCTGTAATCAGCTAGGAGGGGAGTCTTTATGAAGAACTTCAGAATTTGTCACTTTTTCAATAAAAATTTCTGATTACAGCTAAATGTTGGAAAGGCCAAAAAGAGAACAAACTACACATTTTTCAACAGCTTTAAAAACTAAAATTTCTAAAGTTAACTTTCAATATCAGAAAAGACAAGAGTGAAATTAAGTAATGAAACAAAAGTATAATAGATGAGACAGATTAGATAAAAATACTTTCTAAAAAATATTAAATTTTTTACCATACCATGAATGTGGTTCTGAAGTTATTCAAGTCAGTAAAAAAATCTTCAACGGACACCTTCTTCAGATCAACAGCATAGTATCCCATGATACTCTGGTATAACTTTTCCATGTTTTCAAGTAACTTAGCAAGTTTCTCATATTGCCCTTTTGCAGTGATGACAAAGCTGTACACTATAGTTAAGGGAATCTAAAACTTACAAAATAATTTGAAGGAAAAAAACCTGTAAATACAATGTACATCTCTGGTTCCCATATTACCTCTAATATTTAACCATTCTTAAAGTCAGTCTACGTTGTACGCTGAGATCTTAAATATTGTATAATATCTAATTTTGGCAAATTATCAGAAATGCAAATATTTAATAATTGGGTGTAAAAAAATTCTTCCAATTTACCACATTATGAGGATCATGCAATATAATTTAAAGTTATATTCCAATGGTTACAGTTGAGTAATTTTAATGATACTGAAATCAACAGTATAAGCATCGAGCTAAACAGTTAAATTGGACGGCCTGGGGTCAATTTCTACCTCTTAAACCTGGAAGCAGTGTGCCCCTGGGAAAATGCTTTCATGTCTCTGTGCCTCAATTTCCCATCTGTAAAATGGGAATAATAAAATCACTTATTTCACAGGGCTATTGCAAGGACTAATGAGCTAATACATTAAAAGTTCTTAGAAAAATAGGCCTTTAGTAGCACACATAACACTTATTATTCTGCACTTATTTCAAACTTTATTTAAGGTCCTAAGGGTACACAAAAATACATTTTTAAGAGGTAAATTTAAAACATCTCTCATTATGTAAGCAAATTAGCATTTTTACTTTTCTTGGAAAATTGGTACGTAATTTCTTCTATGCACTACATGATTGAAAATTATGATTATCCATCGGTAAGGCGCCAGCCCCATATACCGAGGGTGACAGGTTCAAACACGGCCCCGGCCAAACTGCAACCAAAAATAGCCGGGCGTTGTGGCTGGAGCCTGTAGTCCCAGCTACTCGGGAGGTTGAGGCAAGAGAATCACTTAAGCCCAGGAGTTGGAGGTTGCTGAGAGCTGTGTGAGGCCACGGCACTCTACCGAGGGCCATAAAGTGAGACTCTGTCTCTACAAAAAAAAAAAAAAGAAAATTATGATTATCCAGAGGTACATGCATACAGAAATATTCTTCTGCTACTTATTCATGGCAACATAATTCAAAACATATTGAAATTGAAGAGGAATTTAATGTGAATGTGATATTCTCATTAGAAAACAATATCTAGACAAAAAAAATAGAATTTTCTTTGCTCTGTGACAAATTGCTGATGCAGTCAGATATAAAATGGCCATACCACCTTCTGAAAAGACTCTTAGAATATTAGTCATAATTGCCAATAGCTCTTTGAAATTAAGAAATATAAAGAAATGCAACATACAGAGTTAAACTTATAGAAGTCATATTATTATCTTTCACTTATGTAAAAGTATAAATAGACATCAGCAAAATCTAAAACAAACAAAAAAATAGATTTGGGTCAGGGGAAGGAAACGAAAAATGAAATATTTACATCTAAATAAAATCCCAATTTCAACAAGATGTGGTTCTTCTGGTCAAAGCTTTCCCCCGTAGAGGATGAAATAAGGAAAACAATAAAGGAAAGACAATGAAAGATCAAGAACAAAAGGGACAGCATTGCTGCCAAGGACGGAGAGAATCAAGTTCTGTATTTGTAAAGAGTTGAGAGAAATATGTGCAATACACAACAAAATAGTTAATAATATTCGTTACAAAAATATTGATATATATCCAATTACTGATATTTTGAGAAACTTATTTTCTCTTCCCTCTACCAAGACTAAGGCATGAATTTTTACTTCAATCACTATAATCTTCCCATGTGAAAGGTATACAACAACTAGATCTGTGCATGTGCACTGAGCCACAAATATTTAGAGATGGCCAACTGAAGGGCACAACTAAGATTTAGAATTTTTCTCCTGGTTGCCAGTATTGCTTGTTACTAAACCATCTAGCACAGACATATCCCATCTTTATTCTTAGCTCATATGATTATTATTATAGTTTGGCCACCAAGGATGGTCTTCACCCTCTTTACTTCATTAACAAACCCCGTGAGGTTCAGCTTCAGTCGTCCCATGTGCTTAAATACCTTTGCTAGAACTTCTTATGTACGCAGGATACAGTGGGCCATTTGATAAGTTATTGAGCTCTACTGTATTCCACTATATTCTTCTAGGCACTTGGGAAAACACTAGTTAACAAAATAGGCAAAGTCCCTGCTGTGATAAACATACGTTCTGGAGTGTGGAGACAGATAAGTAAATGAATGAGAGTTTCATTCATGAAGAAAATAAAAATTTTTGATGTAACAGAGTGACAGAGGCTAATTTAGGTTGGGTCCTGGAACAGAAGCCTTGGAAAAGAAGATGAGATTGACTAAAACAACTCTGGCACGACTACAAAAGAGCAGTGAGTACCAAGTTGTGCAGCACGCTCTTGTTTCTTTTTGCAGAAAAAGAAAAGATGAGTATACACTTGAGGATTCATAGAGGATGAACAGCAGGATATTTAGCCTGAGTTTTAAAAGTTTTTAAAGACTGGGTTAAGATGGATAAAGGCAAGAAAGGAAGAAGAACAAATGAAGAAAAGGAGGAGAAAGTAAGAAGAATAACTCAAGAGAAAAAAAAATCTGCTATAATAAATTACCCAATTATCCAATTTCCCAGCGCTTACAACTGGAGTATGTATTACACAAGTTTATATTTCACCCATTCAGATCTTCTATTTTACTTACTAGCCAAAGTTCAATTAAATATGTATTTATATATACATTGAATTCCTTTACCTATCAAATACTATATGTTATGCAGTGTCGAACATAGATATATGTTTATTTCTCAATGAATTTACTGGGTCAGTTGTACCATTTACCCAGTAATTTTAGAAATGTCTAAAGAACGGTTCTCAACCTGTGGGTCGCAACCCCTTTGTAACAATGAAAATACATCCTCCATATCACATATTTACATTTTGATTCATAGCAGCAGCAAAATTATAGTTATGAAGTAGCAACAAAAATCGTTGTATGGTTGGGGGTCACTGCAACATGAGGAACTGTATTAAAGGGTCACGGGATTAGGAGGCATTAGGAAGGTTGAGAACCACTGGTCTAAAGCATTCCTATATAGTGAAACAACAACAAAAGTGTGAAAATAAAGTGGCATTTCAATAAAGAAATTTAAAGTATATAACATGGAAAGAGTCCAATAACTTGCCACATAAATACTAAAACATATAAATGTCTCCCAAAATGGTATTTTTCTAAAAGATTCAGAACAGGATAAAAGAAAAGAGAAAGGCAAGTGCTTGTGCAAGGACAATTCCCCAATGTCTTTTTATTTTCCTTTAAATAAAAAATATTACAGAATTAAAAGAAAGAAAGAAATGAGCACTAACACAATTCCTGAAATTTTCTTAATTTTTTCACAGATAACAATTTAATGAGCATGTACCACCCACAAATAATAGTTTGCATACAACAATACTGACGACTTTGCCTCCAATTTGTGTTTTACATTTTTCAAGCAAATATTTACTGTGGCCCTATTCAATTCTAATTAGAGTGCTGGCCAGATTTAGTGATTGGAAAATAACAATTATTACTGAAAAGTCAATGATATATGAAATAATTATGCATGTTTTAAAGTATGCACTAAATTCATATTTTTTTATATTAAGCAGTATGTATATAAAGAAAGAACATACACTGGAGGAAGAAAAGCATAGTATAATTGAGCACTATTAGTAAAATTTCATATTACAATGAAATTATATCTATAATTTAAAACAATTCAATTAACAGATTATTTCATAGTTCACTAAATCATGGTTGTTCAAAAAACTAAGTATGTACTTATAAAGATGGATGCTTAACAACTTAAATAATACACACATTCTTTCAGAACTGGTTATTGAACCAGCCATTTGCTATGTGCTTCAACTAATAAGCATTTAAACTTAAAATATAAACAAAATTTGAGTGTTAATAACAAACTTTTATTAAATGCATTTTACTTTTTGAGCATTTTAGCTTCCAAGTTCTTCAATTTTCTAAGATCTAAGAAGCTCACAATTTTCCATTTTAATTAGATCTGTATAAATGCATTTAATATTTAAAATCTGACTTGTTGTCAGTCCTAATTAAAGTAAACAAAGCCTTGCAATGAATGAATTTAATTACTTCGAAACTAGTATGTCTAACTAAGATGAAAAGCAAACGAGTGCAATCTAATCTCGGCAAAGAATATTTATGATTATAAGCTTTGTCAATAGAAAAGTGCACCAACTGTTCATATATCTGACTTCCAAGAGATACATGAATGCTAATCAGTTCATTAGAGGCTTCTAGGTTGTGATATTTAGCGACAGGATGTAGTAGCTTTCTTGTCCGTGGAGTATAATTGTACTCAGAATGAAAAATTGTTTCCAACAAAGCATCATCCTTCCTGTTTCTGATTTCCTGCTGGTTGCTTTTTATGAGCTGCATTCCTTTCAAGAAGCCGACATTATTCATCTTCTTGTGTCACATAAATACAAGTATGGATAGGTCCTGAGATTATCTGCTGAGCTGCATTCTACAACCTTTACGCCAAGCTCAGGAATTCATCCTAATTCCATAAGCCTGAGCTTCATAATTAGGGTACTCATAGTGTGTTACCAGAAGCTATAGCAAGCAGAATCTTTCTAAACTGCTTTCTATCTATAGGGAACAATAACAAGTACTTCAATTAACAATACTTAATGATTAAAATAATAAATTGTCACATATGAATATTTTTAACATAATAAAATGAGGGGGGAAGTTAAAATGATGAAACTGATATAATTCTACAATTATACATTTATTTTATAAAGCATACCTTGTCAAAGCAGAAGGTAACTCAAAAATATATTTTTGATGGATAAACATAGACTTCATCTTTATTTTTTTTTTTAAATAATAAAAAAAGAGCCTTACCCAGTACAATGATAAAGGCATCCTTCCTAATGAAAGAAGGAACTGAGGGTAGGGAAGACACAAAAGGGAACAAACACATTAGCCTGGATTGATTGTTGCTGAAGTGCATTTATATGATATTTCCCAACAGAGACAGTGAAGAAAGCTAAAATTGAACCAAGTCCCAATTAAGCCAAAAGCATATACAATAAAATCTACGACAAGCCAAATATTAATTTTGTGATTCACTAAATCTCAGGAAAAAAGAGGTAGAAAGGGAAAAAGTAGTCATTTTATCTCAAGTACCTCAGATTAAAATATTAGGAATATCTATTTATAAGAGCTTATTTTAGAAGTGGGTTATCCTTTCATATAGAATTCAGAAGTCCATATGGGATTTTAATAATATATTGTAGTAACATTTTATTACAACACAAAAGATATCAGTCCCTAATTTCACAGAATGGTTTGCAAAGTAACTCAATATTAGTTTCAGGAAATAAAAAAGTTTATTACTTCAGTTACTCATTAGAGATTAAGTTCCAAAGTTAGTGATAAAGATAATTGACTACAAAAGAAACACTAAACAGGACCCAAGACCGATGCTATTAATTTTATATACACACATTTTTGTCAATTGCATTTTGGATGAGGAAAATACACAAGCAGTGATTAGAACAAACTCCCTTTTTGATGGTGGAACCAAGTGGTTTTTCTAAAGAAAATATTAGATTTTGTGGAGCATAAGATAATTTCTAATATACACTGACTCTCAAAATTAAGCTGACTAGATACTGCAGTTTACCAGGTCTGCGTCTGCTACCTCCAACATTTCTAAAGTATATAAAGCATATTATGACTTCCTATTCAAACTTCCTCAAACTGAGTTATAATGTCCATTCAATTCATCACAACCAGAAGAACACTGGCATATGAAGGGGATAAAAATGAGAAAACCTACTATTATTTAAGTTGACAAAAAGGAAAAAAGAAATCAATAGAAATATATTTCTATACTATTCATGATAGATAAACACTGATAAATGTCCCTGCAAGACAGCAAAAATTAAATCTTTTACAATTTGGCATTATAGAAAGAACTCTGGTTATGCAAATACACCTAAAACATTAAATAAATTGTAACTCTAGTTGACTAGTGATTTAACTTATTTAGATATCAAAAGGATATGGACATCTTTGTCACAAACTTGTCATGCAAGTCCTCAGGAGGGGGAAAGGTTTCCAAATCTTTCTCAAGCTGGTGAAGCTGCCTTCCCATCTGCTTCAAATTCTTTTCCAGCATTTCTACAGAGACTAAAAGAGAATATATTAAATGCCTTGAAAGGACAAAATTACAATATATAAAAGGTAGGGCCCTCTAGAAACAAAACATTTGTGAAAAAGCCAACAATAATAATGAAAGAAAATTCTAAAATTTTAATTTTAATGTGAGAAATCATAAAACAAGAAAGGTGAATTTACCAAGGTTTTTTTTTTAACTTTTCAATTTTTAAATCCAGTTATAAAGAAAATTTATAACATAAACACTTTAAAACATAAGAAGAAATTGTAAAAATGCTTACACACATGAACAAACTAGGAGGGAGGGGGGTGGGGCCTTGGTGTGTGTCACACTTTATGGGGTCAAGACAGGATTGCAAGAGGGACTTTACCTAACAATTGCAATCAGTGTAACCTGGCTTATTGTACCCTCAATGAATCCCCAACAATAAAAAAAAAAAAAAGAAATAAGTTCTTTTTTAATTACAAATGTTACAAAATATTTAAGACAGAGAGGCAGATATAAAGTATGTTTTTAAAATTAACCCTATTCAAATATAATTTTATCATTTTTCAAAATCACATATATGTAATTTTTTGAGAATAGGGTCTCTTTCTGTCACCCACACTGGAATGCAGTAGCACAATCACAGCTCATTGCAACCTTGAACTTTTTTTTTTTTTTTTTAATTAAACCATAACTTTATACATTGATGTATTTATGGGGTTCCGGGTACTGCTTCATATACAATGTGAAATTCTTACATTGAACTAAGTAACACATCCATCACAATTATACTAATTTCTTAATAGTTTTGAAATGTACCATTACATCAGAGATCAAGTGATCCTCCCGCCTTACCCTCCTGAGTGGCTGGGACTACAGCTCATTCCCCCATGCCTGGAAATTTTAATTTTTGTAGAGATGGGGTCTCACTATATTCCTCAGATTCAAACTCCTGGCCTTAAAAAATCCCCCCACCGCTGCCTCCCAAAAGGGCTGGCGAAATCATCTTTCGAGAGGAAACAATAAATATGTAAGAAAGATCAGGGGCTCAGCACTTGTAGCACAGTGGTTACTGTGCCAGCCATATACACCGAGGGTGGAGGGTTTGAACCCGGCCCGGGCCAGCTAAACAACTCCATCAAAAAAATAGCTGGGTGTTGTGGCAGGCACCTGTAATCCCAGCTACTTGGGAGGCTGACGCAAGAGAATCGCTTAAACCCAAGAGTTGGAGATTGCTGTGAGCTGTGACGCCATAGCACTCTACCAAAGGCGTCATAGTGAGACTCTGTCTCTAAAAAGAAAGAAAGAAAGATCAGGGAAAGTGCTCTCTATTGTCCAAGCCAATCTACAATAGATAAGAAAGGTATCAGACACTCATGACAAATGTCAAGCTTTCTTTACTGATACCCTGAGCATAATATGTATTATATAATAATTAATATCCACTCTTCTTTGACTCAAAATTGCTTTCAGTGTACATAAGGAACAACAGGCAGAGCAGGGTCTGCCAGACTATCACAGTGTACTGCCTGTCCAGCAGGACAGGAAAGTCATTTCTAAAAATCCTTGCATATTAAATTTATATGACGCTACATAAAAAGCCTAGCAATACAAAAAGAAGATGCAGTGGCTTAAACAAACTTTTTGGATATTTGCTTTAGGTACAGACATATTTTTGGTTAAAAACATGTTATTTCTGATCAATGTGAACTATATCAAATGGTTGTTAAAAATGAATATAATTCTGTTCACTAGCTGACCGGAATGTACAAAGAATTCAAGAAAATTAACAAGAAAAGAACAAATAACTCCATTAATCAATGGTCAAGAGACATGAACAGAACTTTTTCCCAAGAAGACGGATGAGTTGCCAACAAACACATGAAAAAAAGTTCATCATCGCTAATGCAAATCAAAACCACTCTGAGATATCACCTAACACCAGTGAGAGTAGACTACATCACATGGTCCCATAGCTGCAGATGCTGTGTGGGTGCAGAGAGAAAGCAACACTTACGCACTGTTGGTGGGACTGCAAACTAGTACAGCATTTTTGGAAAGAAGTATAGAGAAACCTCAAAGAACTAAAAGTAGACCTACCATTTGATTCTGAAATCCCATTACTAGGTATCTACCCAGAGGGGAACAAAAGCATTTTACCATTAAGGACATTTGCAGTTGAACGTTTATAGCAGCTCAATTCGCAATTGCAAAGATATGGAAACAACCTAAGTGCCCATCAACCCATTGAAGGATTAATAAACTGTGGTGTATGTACACCATGGGATACTACGCAGCCATAAAAAAGATGGAGGCTTTGCATCTTTTGTGTTTACCTGGATGGATATGGAGAACATTCTTCCAAGTAAAGTGTCTCCACTTTTGGAAAAGCAAGCATCTCATGTACTCAGTAGTAATCTGAAACCAGTAGACCAATAACTATAATCTCACATGAAGGAAAAATAAAATTAAATTCATCAGTGGGGAATGGAGGAGGGAGTTACACCAGTTCCCATGTATTGGGTACAATGTAGGGATACATGGCACACTTCCTGGGTGAAGGACTCAACTACAACACAGACTGTGGACATTATCTTACAAACAGAAATAATGTAACCTACATATGTACCCTCATACTAACCTGAAAATTAAAAAAAAATTAAACCATTAAATTAAAAAAATTAAACCATTAAATATATAATTAAATATATTTATATATTTATATATTTAAATTAAATATATATAAATATAATTAAATTAAATATATATTATATATATATTTATATATATATAAAATAGTTCTAGGTAATCTGCCATTGTCAGGTTTGAATTAACCCTGAAAATAGGTTCAAGTTTCATCTATAAGGATGGGAATGGAATATCCTTGGAAGAAGCTAAATGCTCAACAAAATGAAGTTGAGATAATGAACAAATTACAGTTTTTAACCTCAGTCCAAAAGTATGAAATAGTAAGGGAACGTGAAAAATAATGTTATATAAGAACACAGAATGTTTTTCTTTTTTTTTTTTTACCAAGTTGTACACAAACTAACATTTTCTACTCTGATATTAACAGCTTTGGATAAAAACCGAACATATTATTAAAAAATTAGCATCTAATTATCATACACAATGGTCAATGGGTCCACTGACAGACTCTTCTGAGAACCACACATAATAGTTGTTCATGCCTGAAGAGCGATGATTCTTTAAACTTTGGCTTTCACTGTGATGAAGCCATTCTCATCTTATTTTATACATATCTTCTCAGAAGTCTTTTACTTCTTATGTATTCCCTTTCCGTGAATCTGAAAAGTGAGATAACTCAGATAATAGTGTATACGAAATGTTTATATCATAGTAGCATTTGGTATATTAATTCAATCTGCTTAACTTGTGTCCCCAATGTCACAGTGGCAAGATGTATTTTCCTATGTTCCTATGTTTCATTTTTACATCTGTTTGTCAATTGTCTACAATCAAGATACCTATTTGATTAGGCCTATGGTGTTTCATTTATTCTTCTCGTTTCCAAATATTTTTTTTTGCTTCTTTTAAAGTTCTTTATCTGCATTATAGAAGAGATTCCTCTTGCTCTCCTAGTCTATTTGATCTCTCCCCTAATGTCTCATTACCATTTGCTCTATCATTTTTCAAGAAATCTTACAGTTGGCTCAGTCACTTTTACAGTTCTCAAAACTTTGAAACTTCTGATTCAATAAATAAATGTTCCAAAATATACAAAATGCTTTTATTAAGTAAATACGTGCTCATTAACATTTATAAGCCACAAACTTTGTGCTATAGATTAGGTTCAAAATAGAGATTAGTATATGTTTTGTAATAGTAACAGTCATAACAAAAATAATAGGAAAAATAGTATCTAAAATTTGCTGAGTGTTCAGCCATGTCAAATACATAAGTGTTTTCCATTAATTAAATCACTTAATCCTCACAAGGACATCATAAAACAGTTATTATTATTCTCCTTGGTTTACAGATAAGGAAACTGGACCTCAGAGGGTTAAGTAAAAGGTCAAATAACTAAAAAGCAGTGAAGTCACAACCTGCACCCAGGCAGTTTCATTCCAGACCTTATTTTTTATCCTTTTTGCTATACATAAATTATTAATTATAGAAATTGCTATTTTATTTTTATAACCCCTAACTCCCTGTCAATAACATTTAAATAAACAAGTTAAAATTGCTATTTTATTTTTATAACCCCTAACTTCCTATCATTAACATTTAAATAAACAGGTAAGTTTTTATATAGTAACTACTTTCCTATACATTCTTGCCTATTGCACTCACAGTGACTACACACAGGGAAAATATACCTAAGCATTCTAGATAGATAAATGAATGGACAGTCAAATATACAGATGCTACTACTTTTTTAAATGAACATTTAAAGTGTTTAAACTTTAAATGTGGCATCCCACAACTGACCAAATCTCCTATGTAAAATAATTTCTTAGTCTGCTTAACCAATTTTTTTTTATGCATATGTGTCAAATTAGGAAAAGATCTAGAGAACAAATGTGAGGGGACTTCTATACACCAAAACCACAAGGTGAATGTTGTTCGGGAACATAGACTGTTTTTATGCAGAGGCTCACTCCGTTGCCCTGGCAGCTAAAGTGCAGTGGTGTCATTACAGCTCACTGCAACCTCCAACTCCTGGGCTAAGATTCTCCTACCTCAGCTTCCAAGGCAGCTGGGAGTACAGGCACATGCCACCACATCCTGCTATTTTTTCCCATTTTTAGCAGATCTCACTCTTGTTCTTGCTGGTCTCCAACTTCTGAACTCAAGCAATCCTCCTGCCTCAGCCTCCTAGAGTGCTAGGATTTTTTTCTGATACCAAACACATTGCTCCAACACTGCTTCAGAGTCCTATAATTCAATTTAATTCTAACACTAACCATATGGACTTGCTGCAGACGCCATTACTTAGGGACAAATTCCTTCAATTCTGATAATTATCTAGAGTTAGAGTCAGACTCCACAGGCACTATAGGCACCCGTGTAAGGGCCCAGTCCTTCAAGATTGCTCTCATTTCAGAGGCCAGTGGCAATTCCAGGGGACCATGCATAGTTCTGACTCACTGGAGGGGCAGTACAGAGCCACTCTGGGCCCACCTCCCTCCCAGCACATGCATGTGCTCATCATTCCAGAAGCCCCATTATCCTTATTGTTTCAGAGTCTTTATTGAAGCTTCATCACAGAGTCAACTAATTAAATCACTGGCCATTCACGATAGAAGTCAATCTCCAGCCTTTTCTCCAGAGGGCAGGGGGTAAGCTGATAGTTTTAACCTTCTAACCATATCTTTAGTCCTCTAGAGGCCAATCCCCATCATGAGGCTATACCCCTTTAGTCACCATGCTAGCATACAAAATACACTCCTATCACTCAGGAAATTCCAAGACTTCCAGGAACTTGTGCCAGGAACCAGGGACCAAGATCAAATATTTTTTTATTGTACCATATGGCTATAGAAGTACATGTCTCCTCGAACGCTAGTAACTGTGGGGAGGTGTTACAGAAACATAATTTTGGTTGACGAGTTGTCATTCTCAGAGTTGTCTAACAGCCAATGCTGTCCTCAGAGGAGGTCAGCTGCTTATAGAGCCATCCCAGCTGGTCACCACTTCTCAGGTGATAGAAGGGCTCACTCCACAGGATAAAAGGTTTGAGCTTTTTCCAATTCTTTAGTTACCAGTGGGTCAGAAACTACTTCCTCTATGATCTGAGGCAACTGCTCTTGGGCCTGATTTCTACATTGATAAAACGGTAGGAATCTCATCTCATATTTTTATGTCACAGATATTTCATAAAAGATCAAATTCTGTAACATAGGATGAAGAATTTTTTAAAAAAGAGTATATTATGTTATTCTTATTCTTAGAATTGAATAAGAAATAAGAAGCTGAAAGATTGACATAAGTGATATTAGAACTAGAGAAAAGTAAAGAAAGTCATCATCACTTTCATTATCATTACCAGGCTAGGCAGAGTATTATGGAAGTCCGTCTAGGAAGAATAGTTGCTGTTTTTAAGAGTAAAATAATGAACATTTGGGGCACATTCAAACATTTAAGATAAAACATCATACAGAGTAAGCAAGCTATCTTAAAAAATAGTTCATGTGGCTACTCTACAGACGGAAATCCCACTAAGCCATCTCCTACGCTTCATCAGCAGGCTCTGATTACATTACTTGTACATTATAGTTAAGTGGATTTAAATGTAATTGACCAACCTCTCACTGTTGGTTTTTAAATAAGGACCAAAGCACACTTGAAAGAGAGAAAAGTGTGCAAATTCTAGACTAACAAAATACAAGCTAATGTTCTGAGCCATCTGATGGGTAAAACTAAAGATCATTTTAACAATTCCCTTGGTGTTTTTCTCTTTTAGCAATTATTCTATTTCTATAGACAGTTCCTTTATGTATCTTCAAACATAATTTTAGCCACACATTTCACATGTGTCAAGTTCTTTGAGGTCAGTAACAATATTTTTTGTACTAGAAATTCCAACTATATAAGGGAATTTTAAATTGCACTCTCAAAGAAGTGTTAATTTACTGGTGTCTCTGTACGTGACCCGTGTGTAAATTTTATCTTTTAGATTTGTCACATTTCTTAACTAAGAAATTAATCATATTTTTTATTCCTTTTCATTACTTAGAAGAAAAGTAATGAAAAAGACCATCATCACACACAGTTGGCTAGACTATTTTGAAGCAATTTGACTTCAGCATTTTACTCAGTTAATATTCACCCAGATGGGATTTCTCTCCTTCTCTTCAGACATCATGTATGTGTCTGTCTCAAATCTGCTCCTCATCTGTAATCTCCACACCTCAGTGGGTAGAGGGACCACAAAGTCTGTTTCCTGCTGCTCTTGACCCTTCTTTCTCCTGCAATCCTCAGATCCAATCAGGACCCCCTCAGTCATTTTGCCTGACAAACAGTACTTAATTTCTTCCTCACTTCACAATATTCAAGTAATCACGAAGCTTGTCTCATTTTGATCACTGGAATCCTATGATTTTTCTCCACTGGCTTCTCCACATCATACATGTGGGCTTTCAGGCAATCAGTAATTTAAAGATGTCCCTTCCCTGTTTAATACATGTCAGTAAACTAGTTATATAACATATGATCTTTTAAATAAGGCTCTATGTACAACCTGCAGGACTCCAATTCATAGCCTGCCAAACATTACTCTCAAAACAGCAGACTCCTTACAGTTTCCCTGCTCACATCCCGTCTCATTTATTCTGCACTGCACCCTGGAAATAACATGTCTATCTGCCTTGCCTATTCCACCTCTAGGTCACACCTACTCATACTTTATAACCAGTCAAAAAGTCCAGCAAGTCCCCTAGTGAGGTGCCCTTTCTACCCACCAAAACTGGCAATTATCTCTATCTTTGCAATTACTACACTCTATTACGTTTATCTTTTTATGTGTCCTTCTTCTTCCAAATGGCTGGTATCCCTAAGGAAAGATACCATTCATCTTTGTATCGCCAGTTACATAACATATTGCAGATACTTAAATGTTTGTTGAAGGAATGGATTTTAGATTTAACTTTAACTTCTTGAGATAAGAGCATTAAAAATGAAATGGGAAAGTACAACAGATTAAATATCTAGGACATTAAAATCTAAGACATGGATTTTTCTCCAAGTGTCTTGTTATTGTGATAATTATACACCAGAGGTGTTAAAGAGCTTCAGAATACAAGTTAAAAATCACAACTATAAATATTTAAGTTAAAACAACAAATATAGGCATTCTGTAACCTTATGGCTTCTGTGATTTAGGGTATGAAAATTCCAAACAAGAAAGAAGAGAAGAGGTTTTATATATTTAATTAATCTTTGTAATTAAAAAATAATCTTTTGTGAATGTCTCCAGGAAATGTTGGTCATTATTTCATAACAAGCTTACTAAGTAATGCCACATTCATTCTTACATACATATTATGGTACAATCCAGGGATATCAATTTCCTTAAAGAAAGCTTAAACAACAACTTAATACCACAGACAATTTAAACATTCAAACTAAATTAACCTTCCTATGCTCACAGCAACAACAGTTTGGTGTGAGAAACTATTTTCAGGCTCCTAACAAAATAATTTTTCATAGACAATTGTAATAATAAAGACATTTTATAAAGTTGTAGCAATATTTTATACGTGCAATTTAAAATAATAAAATTAGATAGACAAGATGGACAAAAACAAACATATGTAGTATTTAAAAAAAATCCTGGATATTAAGGTCCACAACAAAAGCTAAATTCTTGAACATCATTATAAAACCCACCACTACAATGAAACAACATTGAAAAAAAAATCATAAACTCAAAATAAATTGCAATAACTTGGTTCATAACAGGTAAAAAGTAAATTAAAAGAATGAATGGCTAGCCATCCTTATCACATAGCTTCCTTCCTCAACTCAGATTTGCTTTCTTCTCATTGTTCTGGTTCTTGATGGGACCCCATGTTATAATACACCATAATTTGCATTGCTTAATTAATTTACGATATGCAAGGAGGTTTTCTCCTCCTGTCTCTATATCACACTGCAAGAGAAATGCCTACGTTTGCTGTAGAACCTGGAAAGAGGGAATGACAAGTACAATTAATTAAAGGTCTCCAGTCCCTTCTGCTGTACCACTTCACCCACTCTGGGGAAAAGAGGCAGCACTGTCCTCTCCAACTATGAAAAGGGAATTAAACAAAGCATCCTTTTAAAAGAGAAAACTGTATTAATTAATGGGAGAAGCCCACCTAAAATCATGTTTGCCTGTGAGGATCTGAGAATTCCTTTAAACACATAAGATGGTCAAGATCATAGTAAATATTAAACAAGAGATAACAGAGATATCTGTAACAATATTCAAAATGTTCCCTGTGCACATGTATTTGGGAGGACTGACTGACTTTTAAATGGGACTAGTTTTCATGTGTGGCTACTGGAGACCAGATCAGTCTCACAAGTGCGGGACTGCATATATTCAGACTTAAGTTTGTTCTCATGTCTAAATCATTCCCCTCAACTCCAAGAACCTACTGAACATCTTTCTTTGATGTTTAGTGGATATTTTAAACACACATTTTCCAATTAGAACTCATCTTCTTCATTGAATTTGTTCCTACATGTTAGTAAATGATTGGTTTTACAACATTTCTCTCTCTCTCATACCCTACATGTCTAATCATAAAGCACATCTCATTGGTTCTAACCACCCTCGCTATTCTTTCTGATCTAAACCAACATCATCACTTCTTTGGATTATTTTAATGACATTTGAGTGGTTTCACTGATTTTGCCATTGTTCCTCTACAACTTTTTTTCCTCAACACATCGGCCAAAGCAATCCTTTGAAAATATAAGTCAGATGACCATCTTCTGCTCCAAACCCTCCTTCCAATGACTCCCCATTTCAGTGCAAAGTCATTTCATTACAATGGCCAATAACACCTTACTAGATCTGTTACTTTTCCAACCTTATCTCCTATTATGTTCTCCCTCCAATTTCATTTCTGTATCTTGCAGCCTCTACACTTGCTCTTACCTCTGCCTAGAATGGGTTTCTGTCAAACACCAACATGCTTGGTTTCTCACACCCCCTTTAGGTCACGTGCTTCCTCTGACTACTCAGTCTACAACTGCAAAAAATCCACCCTCACATTACACAGCTAGTGATCTGACATAGCTTACACTGATTTCTCTCTTTGTTTTAGGTTCTATATCCACTACCTGAAAAGTAAACTTCAAGACGGCAGTGACTTTTGTGTTTCTGGCTCTGTGTCTGAGATAAAAGAGGTATTCAATAAATGAATGATGAAACAATGCATGGATGAATCTTATTTAAGCCAGATTTTTGTTTTTATTTTCTTCCTGTCGATCACAGTTGAGCCCAATCCTTACTAATACAAGTGCCTAGCACAGTGCCTTTCAACCAATGAGAGTGAAACACTTTATTGAAAGGATCCTTTCTTTATAGGGTCAAAACACCAAAAACGATCAATGAGCATGAGTTCTTTTTTTCCATAAAATATGTAGTTTGAAAGACAGCTGCTGAGACAACACAGTGATAAACATACTTATATGCCAAGAGTCTCACTACTAATCAATTTTAAATCTATACTCAGGATATGGGGAAAGACTACCCAAGATCATACTTTCCCTAGGGTTTCTTATGAGTTTGAATAAACATTTAGTGTTTCTATCACTTACATTACTTATCATAAGTTAGTACATACTTCAATATGGTATTCCTTAATAATTTTAGGCTAATAAATTTTCTTCTCAAAATAACATGCAAACACCTCCAGAAAAATAAACTCAGAATTGTTGAACAGTTGCTGGAGACCAGTTGTTTTTAAAGGCTTCTTAGTATTAGAATTTCTTTTTCTTTTTTTTTTTTTTTAGAATTTCTTTTTCAAAAGTAACCTTTTGTCAAAGTTAAAAATATGCAATAAAAATAGAATGTGTCAGGCTGAAGCAGAGGACAAAAAATAGAATCTGCTTTTCAAATTCCATTCCCTATGCTAGAATGTCCAACTGGTAAAAACACATTGAGCTGTATACTTATGATCTGTGTAATTTTTTGAATATATATTATTCTTTAATTTTTAGAAAAGTACACACCTTTTTCAATAACAAACCTACAAAATTCATGGCTACATATTCCAAAGCTTACCTAAGTTTTAGGTTAACACATGGTTAGAATCTGTTCAAATAATTTCTGACAATATACATTAAAATTATATAATAACATATTATTCACATACTCATGCTTACCTGAACCACTTATAACAGGCAGATGTGTGTCAACAAAAAATAATCACTGAAAAATAACAGAAACTATAACAAATGTAGAGACTATTTACACAGTCTTCCATACATGCTGTTCAAGCTTTCTAAATGCTTCTGTGTTTTAACCTATTTAATCCTTACAACAAACCTCTGAGTTAAATACTACTATTATACCCCTACAGGTAAGGAAACGGAAGCCCAAAAATATGTACATATTTTTTACGACTCAGTTTCACTCTATAGCTCTGGGGTTGAGTGCCAGGGCGTCATCGTAGTTCATAGCAAGCTCAAACTTCGGGGCTCAGATGATCCTCCTGTCTCAGTCTCATGAGCAGCTGGGACTACAGGTGCCCACCACAACACCCAGCTGATTTTTCTATTTTTAGTAGAGATGGAGTCTTGTTCTTATTCAGGTTGGTCTCAAACTCCTAAGCTCAAGGAATCTACCTGCCACAGCCTCCCAGAACACTAGAATTATGGGTGTAAGCCACCACACCTGGTCTTGAAGCCAAGAAATTTTAAGGAGCTTGTGTAAGATTATACCTCTAACAAGCTAGGGTTTAAATCTTTGTTATGTAGCTTTAGAGTCTATGGTCTAACAACAGTTTTTCCCATTATAGAATGTCTTTCTAACCTAACTATGACCACATTTATTTTGCCAACTACAATCATTTATTAGGGTTGTTATTATTGCCTGTCAATAAAAATTTTCTTAAATTTAGAGGCAGAAATGAATTTCAATTTTAACTAGATTAGCATTTTTACATGATAACAGAAGAGTCTTTCACAAGCTCTTCAGTAATAATAACCTTTAAAAACTAAACAATTTCACAATTTAATGATAAATGCTTTCCAAGTATACTTATTAGTGCAATTTCCCATAACTGTTTCATAGTATTCTAGGATAGTGCTGCTATCTCCATGTGGTTATGGGAATGGTGACAAGGATGGCTGTAATGTGACTTCTTAGGAAATGGGGTCTTTGCAGACAGCTTTAGTTAAAGATCTTCAGAGGAAATCTTCCTGTGTCTGAAATCATCCCATGACTGATGCCTGTAGCAGAGATGGGGACACATGAAAGACACAGAGAAGAAAGTGAAGAGAAGACGAAGGCAGAGACTGCAGTGATTCAGCCCTAAGCTAAGGGACACTTCAGCATCGCTGGCAGCCACTGGAAGCTAGAGAGAAGCATGGGATGGTTTCTCCCTCAGAGCCCTCTGAAGAAACTAAAACTACCAACACCATGATTTGGGAAGTCTGGTCTCCTGAAATAAGAGAGAATAAACTTCTGGTCTTTAAAGGCACCCAGGTTGTGGTGATTGGTTATGGCAGTCCTAGGAAACTAATAAAATTACTCATTCAAGATTGTCCAAACTGCATAAATACAGTCTGGTTCCTGATAGCTGGCAATTCCACCTGCAACATTTGACTATCTCTGCGCTTCTTCCTCCTGTTGGTTACACGTCAACCTTGCCACCAGTGAGATTTACGAAATTGCCATAAATGTGTTTAACCCACCCACTAGTTAGGTTTCCTTCTGTACTATATGAATGTGTTGTTATGCTAGTCTTCAGAATGAACTATTCTGAAATTTTCTTTCATTGACCTTGTTTGTAATTTCCTGCAAAACTGAGGTGCAGTAACTACTGCTTCCCAGCCAGCAGCTTCCGAGAGCTCTGAGACCTTGCTCGTCACTGGTGATACTGTCTTGATATTGTTACTTGATGTTCACTGTAGTTCACAGACGACACTGACAGAACTGCCTGAGTTGCTACTTCAAATCAGTAGCTGGCCAAAAATCTGCAAACACTATGAACTGTTAGTTTCTTGAAAAGATTAATGCTGTTATTGATGCCACTTTCAGTCTGTTACCTCCAGAAAGATACAGAGGTCTTCCCGATGTGGTTTTCTTCTTCATCATCATCGATCAGCCCAAGCAGTGGCAGATTCAGGAAACATCCCTAGCTCAGTATCTCAAAAAGCAATCTTTAGCTGCAAGTGGTTCTTCCATGCCCAGTGTTTTTCAATGTCAATCTATAGAATCTTTAATCCTTCCAGTGATTTTGGCCTTGCTCTTTCTAGTCCACTCTGCTGCTTTCCAAAATAGTTTATATTTGCACTATAAAATGATTACCTTCACAGTCTCATATCCAAGTCTCCAACTTAAAGTTTTGATGCCAATTCCATACAGATAATCCCTGGAAATAACTTAGCAGGACTTAAATATGTGCCCCCTTAACCAGGACGCCATGCATTCATGCACTATAAATATTTTTCATAAATACTATGATTACCTATTAAGTTTCATTATGCCTTTTTAATGTTAAAAGTGTTAATTTGTTGAATCTAAAATTTTACATGTTCTATCATTTTAGTAAGTATGTACAAGCCTACATATACATCACATTTTAAAAATAAGTTTACCTTTTATGATATTTGGCTTGGATTAATATTATAACTATTTTATCTATCTATCTACCTGTTATCGCCACCTGGTTAAGGGAGTGGGGACAAGGATGACTGTCATAGGTTGATTAGTATGTTCATATACATATAAATTACATTCTCAAAATAAATTTATCTTTTATTATATTTGACTTGGATTAATATTATAACTATTTTAGAATCCCTAAGTATACTCATCAGGTGGCTATAAGTAGTCAGCCTCGATATTGAGACGTTGAGGCTAGCTTTCTGGACATAGCTTTTAGTCCACGACCTAGCTTATAACCTGTGCCACACAGTGCAGAGATACCAAATGTTTTCAATTTTTCCAGAGGATAATGAAAAAAAAAAAAAAAAGTAAAACCATCTACCTTATGCCTCCCTTTTAGAGAAGTGTCAACAGAAAATTCAGAGTGTTACTAGCTTTTATCAGTTGCCTGTTTATATTAAAATTACAACTATTATGGTAGCAAAAAGGGGATAAATGGAAAAGATATATACACATGGATATAATGAGTGAAAGAAAAAGGGAAACAAAAACATAGAACACTACAGTATAAATAAACATGTTCTAAAACAAAATCTAGGAAATGCCATAGAACTCTGAAATTAAATGTGAATTTTCATGAACATATTTATTTAGATGCATTAATATATCCTTACATGTACTAATTTATATTTCACACCTATTCAAAAGAGGAATTGAGGCATACTTGCAATTATTTAAAATCATTCAGTAATTCATGGTTTGTAGAAGAAACTTTGGTAGTCCTAAATTGATTACTGTTAACATCCAGCACAGCAGTCTACAACTGCCACCTCAACTGATCTGATGAAGTAAAAAAATCATTCAGTATAGCCTATTTTAGTCTACAGCCAAAGAACTACAAGCAAAAAAAGAAAAATGTCTTAACTAGGGCAAAATACCACAGACTATGCGGCTTAAATAATAGAATTCTTTTTTTCTCACAGTCTGCATGGCAATATGAAAGTGTCAGCAGGTTTGCTGTCCTCTGAGGCCTGTCATTGGCCTGCAGTTGGGTACCTTTTCTCTGTGTCCCCTACATGGTCTGTATACACCTGTGGGGCGGTGAGTTTAAACTTCCTCTTCTCCTAAAGGGACACGTCAGACTGGTTTAGGGCCTACTCTAAAGGCTTCATTTTACCTACTCATCTTTTTAAAGGCCCTAATGCCAAACACATTCAGAATCTGACACACTGGGAGCGAGGGCTTCAACATATGAATTTATGAGAGACACAGTTTAGTCCATAATAGTTAGAATACATTTTTGTGCTCCTCACTGACAATTTAAGAAAAGCAATATCCCATATGGTTGTCTTCCATAACTAAATTATCACAAATACTTCAACAACCAGCATTGTATCATATCAGTTTACTTTATCATATAGGCAGAAATGTGTAAACTGAAGTGTGTTCTCATAAAACTCTAATTCTATCATTGATTTGAAGGACTGACTGAATTAATTTATCTCACAAAAGTTAGGAGGCTCCAATTTACAACCTTTATGACATAGTGGTTCAAAATGACACAATGTTAGCTACATTGTTGACTCTGCTGCAGGGGATATAAAGTGCAATTGTATCAATAACTAAAACTGAATATTCAAAAGATATATCAAACCACTAAATTTTAATTAGCATTTTTGGAAGGCTATAGCAACAAGGAGGTTAACATTTCGGCTGGTTAGAGCAGATGAATTTAAAATTTTCAAACACTGCAATTTCCAGATGGCAGACACCTAGAAATTAAGTGTTCTAAGCCCTCATAGTAGGTGAATAAAAGATAAACATTTGGTATTTAGAAAGGCATTTATCATAAAATGCTAGAAATGCGTACAATCTGGAAAATAGGAGACGTATTTGAAAAGGCAAACATTTGGGTCAAATCGAGGAATTGCTAGCTAAAAAGCATATAAACAGAGTCTTAAAAGCAGACAGAATTCTATAAAATGGAAAGAATAAAAATAATCAAATACAAGATATCAAAGAATGGTAATGAAAGCTGAAAGTATAGAGACAGAAAAAAGTGACAAAAATTAAAAACAGGCAATCATTGAATCCACTCTGATAATAACCTGCATATTATATTGCTCTTTTTCTAGAAGCTAATTCTATTCCCACTAGTCCCAGGGATAATCCTGGTCATGAGCAGCAATTCTTAAAGGCTGGCGTAAATATTTTTCGGACACCTATGAGTTTATCATTTAAAAAAGGGGGCAATATGCAGGAACTTGGGTGAAGTTCTCAGTAAGCACTACCAAAAAGCACGCAAGAGAAGGTGACATTTATTTTTGAGTTCCTTGATGAAGGAGAAAACTAGACAATGGTCTGCACCATAGCTGCCACTTGCAAAGATTCAGCTTAGGCGGAATCCACCATGCAGCTCTGAATGGAGATGCTTCAGGCTATAAAGAGGCATGACCACTGAGAGAAAAGGAGGTAATGGAGGATTTTCTCAAGTAAATAAAATTTAGGAGGAGATGTTAAGGGTGTAGGAATCATATTATGCCATAAAATCATATTTTAAGACATACTATGATTCAAATACCTATTGAAATGTAATGAAAGTGGCAAAATCTGCTGGATATGCAAGTATGGATCTTAGAAGGAAAGTCTGGGCTATTAAGGAAAGTCAGATTATTAAGGTGTAAGTTGTTAATATAATGATGGTATTTAAGTCCCTGGGAATTAAAGAGAAGACATAGAAAACAAGAGGAGGACTCAGTATGAGGCTACTAACAAAAGCAATGTATGTATGCAGACTGCATGGAGGAAGAGGAGGAAGTAAAGGATATTCAGAGTAAGCAGGACGAGCCTTTTGGGACCAGAAGCCAGATGTGAGTGAGGTGGACTAAGTTGCACTAAGACACAGAAATTTGGGACCATTAGCAAGGTGACAGTATGTCACAATTTCTGACATACTCCACTCCACATTGTTAAATAAATAAACTACAGACCAGACTAACACGGAATTTCTAGAAATCAGAGTTGACCGGGCAAGAATGGAAATATATGATAGAACTACTAAAAATCTAAAAAGTGTTAAGATAATACTGTAAACTTACCTGAGTTTTATTTTAATATACCTCCCAACCAAACAAAAAGTCAATTTGTCATATTTCCTATTCATTAATAAGATGGCATTCCAACTTAATAAGGAAACAGATTATTGAGAAGTAATTTTTAAAACCTTAAGAGTCAATTTTAACTGTTTAGACAAAGGAAAAATGAATTCAACTCTTAGAAGTCCGTAACAGAACAAACACTAAATGACATATAAAAATACAATAATGACCCCAAATATTTTCACTGAACGACAACAGAAAAGCTGTAAGCCATTATCTCTTAGAAAAGAAGCAGATGTAATGAAGTAGATTTTTGAAAACTGTCATACAGGTAAGCTCATTAGGTGCAATGAAAGTTCCCTCTGCTGGTCTTGGAGTACCTAACGACCAGGACTAGTTATGTCTCAAAAACAAGGGTAGTTTTTAATTCACACGATAGCTCACCAAGGAGATTTCAAATCTGGAAACTTTTAAATGATGATATATAAAAACACTGGAATTCTCCACAGCAAACATAGAGTTATTTCATCCAAAACATTACATTTATTCCTAAAAATCTCCATTCATTAATAGGGCAATATAATTGCAAAAAGAAATTCTGTGCCACAATCACCACATTATGAAAAATATCTCAGTGATGGCTTTCCTATTTTAAATATGAAGTTGGCTGCTCCCTGAGAAGCATATTAGCAGTATCTGCTGACCCATACACATCCGCCAGCCTTCACTGTAACAGATGGAAATCAGAAACCCCCAGACCCCACAATGTTCAGCTGAAACACAAACAAAGAGTACAAACAGAAGAATCAAATCACCACGTTACAACTCTGCAAGTCCTTATGAGAGCTAAATATTCTTTAAAGGCAAAGTGCAATATTTATACAGAATTTTAAGTATAATCAAATGAGTCAACATAGGTAAACATTTCAAAAACTGAAGTTATAGTAAAAACTATAACTAAAAACTATAAAAAAAACTAAAATGAGTATGTTTCAACTTACTGTTCAGTTTCAGATCTACTGTGAAAAACAGTGAACTGATCAGATATGCAAACTGTTATTAACCAAAAATACCTGCTCTAATTCTTGTTAAAGTCCTCACATTGATACAATCTATGACGCATTGATATTTCCCCCCCAAAAGGAGCTCCTTCTGGATTTCAAGGCAATTTTTACCAATTTTTCATTCATTACTCCGTTACTTACCAAACTTAACATCTATCAAGAACACCCATTTTCAATTTTGTTTTCATCATATTTACCAAGTATTTCAAAATTGTAGAATTTTCACTTTACAAAAGTTGATTTCCTTCAGTTCATAAACCAATCTGTTAAAAGCTATTTTAAATATCACCATGTTTAATGTTTTTATCCCATTCAGTTCAATCCCATTTGGATCTACCCCACATGGTTTAATATTAAAAACATTTTCCTTTGGGGGGCAAGACACGATTGTAAGAGGGACTTTACCTAACAAATGCAATGAGTATAAACTGATTTCTTTCTTTTTTTTTTTTTTTTTGTAGAGACAGAGTCTCACTGTACCGCCCTCGGGTAGAGTGCCGTGGCGTCACACGGCTCACAGCAACCTCCAACTCCTGGGCTTAAGCGGTTCTCTTGCCTCAGCCTCCCGAGCAGTTGGGACTACAGGCGCCGCCACAAAGCCCGGCTATTTTTTGTTGCAGTTTGGCCGGGGCTAGGTTTGAACCCGCCACCCTCGGCATATGGGGCCGGCGCCCTACTCACTGAGCCACAGGTGCCGCCCTAAACTGATTTCTTATACCCCCAATGAATCCCCAACAATAAAATTTAAAAAAAAATTTTTTTTCAATTATTTAGCTTTCTTAAATTCCATTAAAACATCTATAAGTATACATATAGCCAGTTTCTTTTTATACCAAGGATATTTTAAAGTAGCACAGGGTCAAATAAGTAATTCATTATCATTAGAATTTTAAGATTTAGTAGTTAAAAATGAAGTAAAAAGATTATTTTTGGTCTTACAATTATTTCCAACTTTTTTCCCCCAAAAGTTGCATGAAATATATACTTCAAAGAATCATACATCTCAGGACAGAGTTTCCAAGAACATTTCATCCAATCACATGCCTCTTTGCTGATCAAATGCTACAATCCTCATTTTATAGAACAATTTAAAGGGAGTAGAAAATAATAAAAGTAATTATTTTTTCCCAGAAGGAATAGTCACCCTAATATGGAAAAAAAAAACCTACTGTAAGGTAAGTTAACAAATTCTTTCCCCTCTGCAGCACACTGGAAAAAGAAGAGTTGCTTACTGGAGCAGGTGAAAATTTCGGCTTTCAGAAGGGGTAAATCAAAACACTGGCAGTTTGGTATCTACTAGGACAAAGAAGGACAGCTCCAACTACCAACTACAAGGTGTTCAGAGATTTGGAAATGGGGCAAAAGTGGGAGATCAATTGCTGGTCCCAGGCTTAGGTACATAACAGTCTATCAGAGCTTGTGAATGGCACTCCCCAGTATACTGGAGGAGGTTTAGCAGCAGACAGTGGGGCCAGGAGATACCCATAAGGTTTAAGCTACCAAAAAAATTTGTTTTCTAATATAAGGTCCCATTATCTAACCAAACAAATCAAACTCACAGCTCTGACCATGAGATCTCATGAAATAAATACCCTACAACTTCATTTTTATTTTTAAAATGAAATATTCAGTATGAAAACACTGTAACAAAGTAGAAAGTATATACAAATAAAATGAATTATTTTCTGTCCTTTAGAACTTAATAAAATAACTAACCTTTACTAGCTTTGTCTAAATGTCCCAAATCATCCACAAAATTCAGGATATCAGGGTACTTTTCTTCACATACTTCTACCAGGAAATGAAGTAGGGTTGTTTTCTGATCTGCTGATTTCGTGTCCTTTAGCTAAACAGAACGAGAGGAAGAGAAAACGCAAAGTCAAAAGTGCTGATAATCTGCCCACTTAAATAATGTTAATACTATATTTTGTAGATAAGAAATAAAAGAGTTGTAAAATTAGTTAATTCCATTTTTGAAAAACAAACGTTCAAATACTTAAATAGGTACTTTTTACTTGTTTGGGCAAAATTACCAATACTTGTAAAAATGGAAAAAAAATTAACCCAATCTAGTAGGCAAGCTTCTGTGGGAAAATACCTGATGAAAAGCTGAGAAAAACAGATAAAGTAGAAGTCTATGTAACAGCAGTATTTAAAACAACTCTGCGCTGTTGTCATCCACCTATCATGTGGTCCACATTCATAGACTGCTACTAGAAATTGTAGCAGTTAGAGATACAAAAACAAAACAGTCATTCTGCAAGAAGCTACTTAATAAATAATGAATATATAAATAGAAATGAAAATATTCATTTGCCCCAGTGTGAAAAATAGTATAGTGAAAATAATCACAAAGTACATGTCTGATGACAAGACATTGAAACTGAAACTTAAAAGGCAGAAAAACTGTATGGAGTTAGGGAAGAGAGGAAGGAAACTCAAAAGGCACATACTGGAGCAGCATACGAAAAGGGCTATAGAAGAGGAAGGGTAAGGGTATAAAGAGACTGAGTCATTCTAAAATAAGTGTCTATGTTAGGAAGGCAAGCAGAGACAGTGTAAAGATAAAAATCTGAAAAGGCCAGAAAATAAAAAGAAAGGTATGCCATGCAATGGAAATAGGATTTTGATTTTGTAAGAAATGGACATTTTTAAGCTGAATGAGAGATGACCAGATATACACATTAGAAAGCTCCCTCTAGCACACTGTGGATACAAGATTAGAGAAAGGGTAATAACAGAAGCATGAAGAGTAATTTAAAAAGCTGTGGCAATAATCCAGGCAGGAAAAGAAGGCAGCCCAAACTGGGGCTGTGGCCTGAGGAAGGGAGATAATGGGATCAAATGGGCCTGGAAATCCAGGTGATGCTGTTAATTGAGACATGTAGGAAAGGATGAGAAACAGATTTGGGTGGGGAGGGCACGGAAGATAATTGTTTCAGGTTTGAACACGCTAAGCTTAAACCATTTAAGTGATATCCAGGTAGAAATATCCTGAAAGGATGTAGCTTTATTTACCTAGGTATAGAATAGTGCTTTCAATATTTTTTTCATTATTGTCTGTCAAGGAGCTATTTAGGTATTTTTTTTCCTAATTGCATCTATGAAATTTTAAAACCAGGGAGGTATTACATTTATGTTTACATACGCTACTTTATTTGTGCTTTACATCTAAAAACCAGGGCAATAGATTCTTTTACTCCCACTAACTAAATTTGTATCCCTTTAGGATAATATTGCCCTTGTTGAGAATGTGCGGTTAGATCTTAGGAATAAACTGTTCTAGGAACACCAATATGTGAACTTTTCACTTCCAAAGCCAATTAGTTGAAAAAATGAATCCAAACAGCCATGTAGAATGAAAGGAAAAGGAAGGATACGGGCTTGAGAAAATGACCTGGGTGGACCAATCCTAATCTGAAGTAGCCAAAAACATGTAATCAGAGGAAGAACTAGTTAAGCTAAACCTCAAGCAATGGTGGGAATTAGCTTAGGTTTTATGTAGTGATTGGTCGTAGGGAGCATTGGGCAGCAGGGAGTGGTATGGACACAGGACTGACAGATAATCTGGTAGCATTCCCTACTACTAAGTAATCACTCAGAACAGAGAAACATATAAAGGATTAAAAAAAGGGTGGCTCGAAGGAGTAAGGCGCCAGCCCCATATGCCGGAGGTGGCGGGTTAAAAATAAAAAAAAGGATTAAAAAAATTCACTGTTCTCTAGCAGAATTAAATTTACAACTGGAAATCCATGGTGTACCTCATTGGACAAAGTCCTATTTAACGTACTTCCTTTCCAACAATTTCCCACTTAAAAATAGGCTCTTATATAAATATATAGCCATAAATAATATTTTTTAAACATTTCACATCACTAAATCTATACCACTATCAGAAAAATACTAAATAATTGCTAAGATCTGATAGTAGAAGAATGAGAGATTTCTGTGCCATCACATTCACTGTTTACTGATGCAAAACTATCATAACCCTGGAACCTTTGAGTGACCCACCTAGACAGCCTCACTTTTACCTGATTACATGTGTAATAGGTTCAAATACATTGACATACTCAACATGAGACTCAAAGAATGGTTCCTGCACTTCAAACAGACTGAATTATGAACACTTAGTCCATCATTTGGTACCTTGCTTGAAAGGAATACATACTCTATAGCATTCGGCTGAATATTTGTAAAAAGTACACTTCAAAAATATGGCTCCATTATTAGACAAATTGCTAGTAACATGTTTGGATGACCTGGCAATGTCAAAACATGTCCTTAATTCAGTAATAGCCTTGTACAAGTTACTAGATCTTAGCTTTCACACAGATAAAATAAGAAAATGGAATTGAATATAGGAAGGGAATGCTGAAATTATTTTTTACTGTAAAAATAGTAAGCATACATTGTATTTGACCTAAGTGTTAGTAGACAAGGGAAGTCTAACTAAAAAAAAAAAAAAAAAAACTAGAATAAAAATGAAGAAATCTCTTTATATTTTCAGTTCACAGAGTTATTTTTGTGTGCTTGGGCCAGTTGGAAACTTTCTATGGGTTTCAATTTTTACATATAAATCTATGAATATTAATCCAATGCTTAAGTCTCCTTACAATTCTATGATCTCATTCATATTATCAGCTTAAACAAATAGGGCCAGAGAGAAAGCAGCAAACTTTCACAAATACAGTTTTTTCTTGTATAACAACCAAGAGTTGACATAAAAGCTATCTTCTGGTTTGTTAAAAAGTTTACTAGTAGTGAAGATTCTTTATTCTCCTCTCTCCTTACAGCAGCGATTCTCAATCTGTCAGTTGTGACCCACAGGAACTATATGAAAGGGCTGCAGCATTAAGAAGGTTGAGAACCACTGCTTTACAACAATCACTGGTTGGACAGTTCTCTTCCTACAGCGGACTCTCTGAGTATGACTAGTCCTAGTCTACACCCTTCCATACTATGCTTCTTTCATGAGAAGCTAGGTCAATGGCCTGGGTGAAATGTTGATTAAGACAAGAGCCATCTAACTCCATCCTTTGGAACGCCTGGAAAGAGGTTTTCAGTAGTATTTGTGATGTGGCTAACCAGCCCACAAATGCTATAATTAACAATATCAAGAAATCTCTCCATGATGTAACAACAACTAAGTCAATTTTGATCTTTACTCATGAGTAAAAAGAATTCAGAATTAGAACTGGAACACAATATAGTTTGTAGCATATAACAGTTTAATAAATATTAAGTACTAGGTCAAAGACAGTTTCAAGTTATTTGGAGACAATTATAAAGCTAAACACTAATTTAGAGAGGAAGGTGTTATCATGGATTGATTGTCTTGTTGAAAACACCAACTGATTACCAGCATACTAGTAACTGTCTCCTATTAAAAAGAATACTCATTGAATAGTAAATGGGAGCACGATTCTTCCATCAATCCAAAGTCTGTATTTAGTAATGGAGAGACAATAACAACAAAAATCAAACTTACAGATAAATAAATTTAAAACTAAGCCTAATACATGATAAAAGGTTCAGATAAAAAGTATTATGCTGAAAATGCATGGTGTTTCATTTACAAATAACTATTCAGCCCTGAACTCTAGGGCAGAAATTCTTTAAGATTCATGTTCTAACATTCTCAGGAAAAATTTTACAGTGCTGCCAAGGTATTCTTCCTGATTCAACTACTCTATTTGCTTCCTCACTCTTCCAAATTAAAAAAAAAAGGCAAGCTTCCCCAAAGCACAAAAGCAGAAAATGTCTTTATCTACTTGCTCAATATTTTTTTCATTTCTCTAATAAACATTAACTTAAAAAGGTACATTAGATTTCTACTTATACCATAATCAGTGACTTGGCTAGAATAAGTCAACCTGGGAAATAATTTTGTTGAAAATGAAGAACTTAATCACATTTATAATATTCAATCTTTGAAAGAAAATGAAACTAAAATATTTGCTTTAAAAATTTGTTCAGGTTAAAAAATATGCTTTATTTAAATTTTAACAGATATTGCTTGACAGAATATTTTTTCTATCATTGTCAAGAGATTTATCTTACTGATGAATAATCATCACTGTTAAATAGAATTTATTTATTTATGTATCATTCCTTTAAGGTACATTTAATGTGGCATAAATGTCAAATAAACAAAAAGATAAATGGGGTTTCTCCAGCCACTCTGTTCATTCCAGACAAAATAATGTTAAAAGCAGATCCTGTAATAAATCATGGCCTAGTTGTCAGTCTGTAGTAATTCTCCCTTATAGCTACAATACAAGGTTTTGGAATATTTTTAAAGTATTCAGAACAAATTTGGATGACATTTAAAGAATATTCCATTGTTTTGGTCATATAAACAAAATTGTTAAAAGGAAAATTAAGTATATTAAGTGATA